>NC_053192.1:6250000-6875000 GCF_905163445.1 Pararge aegeria | reverse complement strand
AAACTGATGCTGCATTTTGAGTGTCTGAAACAGGTTCTCAATCTGGTTAATTAAATGAAAATAAAAGTGCATACTAAAACTGCAGTATTTTATTTCAGGAAAAACTTGATGATGAATACCATAATAAGATAGAAGAAAATAAAAGTAAGGCAGAAGAGAAAACAGCCAAAAAACGAGCTAAGAGATTAAAGAAGAAACAGAAATCAAAGACTAGGGCAAAAAAACCTAAAGATTCAGACAATAATTTAGAATGTAAGGAATCAGATAGTGGTGAATCTAGTGAAGAGGAAACTGAAGAGGAAAATGATAAAGATATAGAATCAAAATCTTCTCAATCAAAAGATACTGAATTTAAATCTTCTCCATCAAAAGATATTGAATCCAAATCTTCTGCATCAAAAGATATTGAATCTAAATCTTCTCCATCAAAACTAGTTGAATCTAAAGTGTCTCCATCAATAGATGATTCATGATGACTTAAGAAATATAAAAAAAATTTCTG
Source organism: Pararge aegeria (assembly GCF_905163445.1). Classification (NCBI taxonomy): domain Eukaryota; kingdom Metazoa; phylum Arthropoda; class Insecta; order Lepidoptera; family Nymphalidae; genus Pararge; species Pararge aegeria. The sequence continues at coordinate 6,874,498 of NC_053192.1, read as the reverse complement.
TGTTAATTTCATTTTATTTGTAAGTACAGCGGGAATGTTTTGTTGTAATATGTCCAACAGTATGCAAGCTATTTCTATGCATTTGTAAAATAGCGAAGAGTATTTTGCTAAATTAGATTGAAGAATTATCGAGAATGGGGAAAATATAGATAAAATATATAATAAAATGTATGTAGAAAAATCCCCCAAAAAAATATCCAGAGATCCTTGTGGATGTATGTAGCAAATTTCATCAAAATTGGTAAAGTAGTTTAGTCTACAAACATATTTATCCTCTTAAACAGATACCATTACTTTAGGGCTGAACTCTGCTAGTTATATTATGTGTATGCCGTATGTTTATGAGGAAGCTATGAAAAATAACTAAAAGATTTAGAAGAAGACTTGTTTTTTTTACAATTTACTAAAAACACTTTAAATGCACAAATACATTTGTTCACTTTTTTACCATGATCAACTACTTTCATAATTAATAAGCAGTAAGACAATGAGACTATCTTTTGATACAATTCAAATCCTACAGTCACCATCAACAGGGGATTGCATTTGAAAAAGAAGTCACATTCAACTGAGACAATAGTACTACACCCATGCATTCACTTGCAGGCACAAAAGGCCATAGTCTAAAAATAAAATGTTATCAAAACAGGGTGAAAAGTGAGGTTTTTACTTTTCAAGACTATTCATTTTATTGTATCCCAATAGGTTAAAGAATGAGCTTGCCAAAATAAGAATGAAGAATTATTCATTTATTATAGTTTATTTAAAAACAAGAAAGAAATGACATCATTATAAGATTAACACTAATAATATATTATACAATTAAGTGCCCTACTGTACAGATGCCATGACACTGTCCTCATTTTTCTTGAGAATAACAAATCCTTCCATGACAGGGGACAATGGGATGTATTCATCAGTAGCCAGTTCCGCTCGTTCACCAAAGGAAAGCAACACTGGTGTAGTGTGTGTATGTGAACCGGCGATTGTTTTAGGTGTTCCAGCTTTGCCGATCACATCTACAGCCTGCAAGTACAATACAAACATGCTTAAAAAAACAATAGTCTAGCGGAATAATTTGTTGAACATCTGTTAAGCACTGGTGCAGGCCATAAGTCATAGGTTTTGAGGAAGGTAAAATAGGAAATTGATTCAAAAAACACCCTAGATTTGGTCTAGCTAGGAATATCTAGTAGGCTAGTTACCTTATTTAGAAACCCTAAGAAAAAAATTCAAAAAAAACAAATGTAAACTTACCTGGCCTACACGTACGCTAACATTAAGGGGCTGGAGGTTATCATCAAGGGTGACGAGCCAACGTGGTTGCATCGCTGTTGCCAACACGTACAAGAGATAGTGCGATTTACCAAGAATTACTGTAAAAAAAAAAAAAAATATACATAACACCGGATACAAATATACATCAAATATTGGCACTACTCACAAACTTATTGTTTCAATGAAAAGATTTTTTTTTAACAAATTCTGAGTGCAAGTGCAATGTCAGTTTCTGGCGCTTTTATTAAATGAGAGAAAAGATAAATATAACAACATTATCGAAAAGAGATTGCTCATGAGCGACGTCAGTGTTAGACTGGGAGAAATGTAATTTACAATGAGTTATTTAAGCGGTTACTCTTTGTTACTTTAACTTGTATTTAAATAAGGCTGTAATACTTTTTCAAAGTTATAGTTGGGTTTTTAAAATATGGTGTACAGTGGAAAACTTACTGTTCTTGCAGTCTAAGAAGGCAGTAAGCACAACTAGCAAACCAGCTAAAGCGGGCTGGTTGACGAGACGTTTGTCAGCGTGTGCAGGGCACAGTGTCACAGTCCCTTTGCCTGCGTGGCACAGACCTTGAGCTAGTCGTACCATGAATAGATGCACAGGTGATTTGCCGTGATACAGTGCGAGCGCGCGCAGCATTGTGGCCAATCTGGAGAAAAAGACGGGTGTAAATAATTTTGTTTTAAGTAATTAAGTAAGCAAACTTCACTTTAACCCTCTATGCTTCAGCAGGGCTAGCACGGACGGAAGATAAAAATTATATCCCCTGACAAGGGATATAATAATTAACCTGCTAAACTACTGGCACATGGAATAGGAGAAGTTTACCCACGTTTATTAATACACATATATTATTTGGATATTATTTCCACGTGTGCGCCGGTGATCTGAATGTTGTTAAAGCTGTGTGAGAAGATAAATTTATATCCTTTCCCCGGATATAGTTGTCTCCTGCCCATGCTAGCCGTGCAGAGAACACTTTTAGCCATCGATCTATTTAAGTAGATCTACGCTACCTCCTAATAATATTAATGTTAACCTTCCAAACCTGAGCTCTTGTTTCTCGGTCGTAGATTGTTACCGACAAAGACGATTAGCGATTTAGCGATCCGCAAAGATATCGCGTAGAAACTGATTAAGGGATATGGGTTAAATTTAACTGCTGTTCTCCATAAGAGGGTAAGCCAAAAAAAAAATGAAATTAACTTTTAAATAAATATTTGACTTATTTACCAAACCAATACATAGACCCTATAAGGTTAAAACATGACAGCACACAAATTTCAACACATTACCTTGCGTTATTGGTGCCGGCGCCAACAAGGCCCATGGCGAAGATGGCGTTGTAAGCGACGTCATTGTCAGAGTCGTGCGAGTATTTGTTGAGCACGTCGATTACCGACAACTGCGGGTTGGATACGGAGCACAGTGCGATTGCGAGTGGAACCGCACGTCGCACAGCCGGCTCCCCGTATCGTCCCTGTTATTTAAAATTCATTTATGGTTATCAACACACTAGGGATCCACTATTGACGGCCGATTGGCGCAGCGACCCTGCTTTCTGAGTCCAAGGCGGTGGGTTCGATTCCCACAACTGGAAAATGTTTTTCAGTGTCTGGCTCTTTATTGGTATATTATAAGTATTTATGTATATTATTCATAAAAATATTTATCAGTTATCCCATAACACAAGCTATGCTCACTGCGATATTTATTTATTATTATTATTTAATATAGGGCACGGGTCTCCTGTCAGAATGAGAAAGGCCGTAGTTCACCACGCTGGCCAAGTGCAGATTGGTAGACTTGATATACCTTTGAGAGCATTATGGAGAACTCAGGCGTACAAGTTTTCTTACGCTATGTTCTTTCACCGTTAAAGCATTCAATTCTATGAATTAATAACGCACATAACTGCTTTGGATCAAACTTGACTGTCCCGAAAGCGAAGCCGAAGGGCTAACCTAGGCTTATCTATAAGACTAAGGATCTCATCACTTCACAAAGGGTTAACCTAGGCTAATCTATAAGGCTAAGGCTCTCATCACTTCACGAAGGGCTAACCTAGGCTAATCTATAAGGCTAAGGCTCTCATCACTTCACGAAGGGCTAACCTAGGCTAATCTATAAGGCTAAGGCTCTCATCACTTCACGAAGGGCTAACCTAGGCTAATCTATAAGGCTAAGGCTCTCATCACTTCACGAAGGGCTAACCTAGGCTAATCTATAAGGCTAAGGCTCTCATTACTTCACTAGGCTATCATTGCTTCACTACACTATAAATAATACATGAGCAAAACCATATCTGCAGTCATATATTTACCGTACCGTTATCGGATATTATGTAACGCGGTACACCGAAAATATATTCTGATCACAAGCAAAGTAACTTTGACCGTGAAACGTCCCCGCTGTTCAAACCCACCCTACTGACCTATATTGATAAATCGAAAATAGCTAGTTAGGATCTGGTTAATAAAATAAAAAAATATCTCTACCAAAAAACATGGGCAGTGTGTCCATGGTACTAGATACCATGGACACTGCCCGACTTTGTGGTAAACTTCTTAGTTTAGCTCTGTAAATTTTATATTTCGTACCGTGTTTTATTCTTATTATGTATAGACTTAAGATTTTTGCATGGATGAAGCAGTCGCAAACACGTCTGTGAGCACACAGGGTCCCCCTGAAAACAAGCACCGAAGCTCGCTGCGGCTTCGTGCTGAGGCATAACCTTGTTTGTCCACATGCTTTTCTTTTGTTAGATATATTTTGGTATGAAATTGTTAGCAATTTTGTGTGCAAATATAAAAAATTTCATAATTTCATACCAGTTGGCCAAAGATGCGTGTACACATCTCGGCACCAGTTTCCTCGCCCAAAGCGATGACTGCAACGCCCAGTGTGGCCACTGCCTGTACTGACGACAGTTCCTTGTTAGCTTCCTTTTCCTTGTCCTTTTCCTTGCTCTTGCTCTCTTTCGATTTGCCTGTAACGTTAAGAGACATTAAAAATTAATTAGACCATTTCCATAGCGATACCTATCCAATATTAGTAGTTTAAAATATACACAGTAATATTCAGTGCCGGATTAAGCACGTAGCAAGAGTAGAAATTGCTACGGGCCCCGTGCGAAAGGGGGCCTCGCATATTTAATACCACTCATCTCTGCCTGACTGAATGACCGTCAGACATATAGACATTGCGTATAGTAATTTACTACACTTATTAGTTACCCACAAAATTGTAACCTATATATAGCAAAAGCGTATTATATTTAAGATACGCATTGAGCATTGAATTGTATTTTATACTTGAGAACCAATAGCAGATCCAAGGCTCTTTTAAAGAATTTGCTACGAGCCTCGCGTTTGCTTAATAAGGCACCGGTAATATTAATATTGCGACTACATACTTTTGTTCTTGTCATCCTTTGATGTACTAGACGACGAGCCGCTACTGCTACTAGCCTCTTTAGATTCCTTCTTGTCTTGCTTTTTAAAAGCTGTGTCTTCTGTTGATGATTGTTCGTTCTAAAGAAGAGGTTATAAAAAGTTTTAGATTAGAAGTCTAGTGAATAAACATCATACTGATCTTCGGTCGAAAGTATTTGTTGGAAACTATACAGAATAATTTTAAAACCACTGCGGATTTTTTTTTTGTGGTTCGGTATCGGTAACATAAATATAAAATATAATTCCACTGAATTTTACATATTTTTTTTTTACCATGTCCGAGCATAAAATCTTGGCTACTCGTAAAAGGTACCTAAATAAATAATAGCCCACTACTATCTTAGGCTGCATCATCACTTACCACCAGGTGAGATTGCAGTCATGGGCTAACTTGTCGTGGATTAAAAAAAATATATCGTAATGTGTGGCATGCATAGGTAAGTAATGGATTTTTGAATTTTAATTAAACTATAGGACCGAGTGCGAGAACGTTGATCGCAAGTTAGCTGAGAGCTATTGTAGGGTACCCATCATTATCTTTTCCGGGGACTAATCTTTTGTAACCATTAATTTCTGTATCGTTAAGAACATAAAAAAATATATATATTCATGTATGACATATTAAAATATTCACATTGAAAATAAAAAAAATATGCTGTATATAGTGGTGAATTACGTCATGTGACTTCTGCTTAGCCAAATTATCCTTTTAAGTTGAACCATATTTGATGAAAAAGCGTATGTAGAAGAATATGGCTAGGCTGGACTGCATTTAGAAAACTAAGTCAAGTATACTCATTGGCAATGCCTTGATGCCTGAAAACCAAAGTTTTGAACCAGTGAACTTATGAGGATATATGAACTCATTCATGAAGTTACGATGCGGAATGTGAACACTAACAAACTAGGTATCTACTACTCAACTGTTTCTCAAATACTGTGGAGAGCGCTAAGCTAAGCTATATTAGGAGTTTGTTAGAAAGATAAGATTTGAAATTAAGACATCCTCAGAAGAACCAAGGTCACATAGCACTAACCATCAGCAATTTTAAATGGCAATGGATATGCCATGCTTGTCGTAGAAGCCGAAAAGATTCTACAGTGGAGACTGAACAAATGGTCGTTAAGAGCGCTTTTGGGTTTTCCCTCCACCACGATGGACCGACTAACGGGAATCAAAAGGACAATTGACTTGAAATGATGATTCTATAAGAAAGGGTTATGTCCGGCAGTGAATGTCCACAGGCTGGATATGTTCTTAATAAACAACGAATTGACGGGGCATTCACGTGAACGGATAAAGAACATTTTAGTCTTCTGTAAAAATAAAAATAAATTTTCAATTTAAGCCTTTTTAAAAAATTAAAGAATAAAATGCATTTTACCTCTAAAAGTACTTAAATAACCTAACCTAACAAATGTTCGCAACCTGTCATTTGTTTGTTAACATTTGGTCCGCGGATAAATTCTCTCTTCACCATCTCTTACATCCGTATCGTAGTGCTTGGAGCAGATGTGCAGCATCTGTTGCACGACGAGTACGTCGCCGGTACCAGCGTATGCGCACATGGACAGTGTGGTCTGGCACAGCGATTGTTGCGGTTCCGGCAACACTTCCAGAGCGGCCATCGTTGCCTCCGTACGCTCCTTGCATCCTGATCACAAACATTTTTTTTTTGTCTAAGGGATACTTCTTTAGATCTTGCAATATCAAAATAAATCACTAAGTGCTATAAACCGTCAAAAATGGCTTATTGTAGTTAACCGTAACAAAACGAATTTTTGGCGAGACACAAGCTCTAAAATTATCACTATTATACTATATACTAATCACTAACCATATAAATCAAAACCGTCAAAAAAGGCTTAGGGTAGTTTAGCGTTACGGAAAGCAGTTTTCGCGAGATACCACCTCTAAAATTTTCAGTTTGTCGAAGACTTACCCAAGAAACACAATCCTAGACCCAAGTGCAGAAATCTAGCGTAAGTTGATGAGTGCAGATCTTTGTTGTCTTCAATAAGACGCTGGATAATAGCACACGTGACCTGTTAACAGGAGAAACCTTGAATGAATGAATGAATATACTTTTATTGCACACCACAAAAAGTACATAGAAAAAAAGAAAAGTATAACAAAACAACGTATACAATTAGTATACCTATTGACTGAAGAAAGTTTTGGTGAGGCAAGTAACACTAACACAAGAATGAAAGGGGGCATCCATTAGTTACGAGAGGTGTTACCAATATTTATTAGCTGACCTGCTGGTCTTATAATTTTTTTTTTCACAATTAAATTCCATATAATATGATTTTTTCTGTTGCCATGCTAGCTGCTGTTCATCCGTCCGGATTCAATTAAGAATTGCGAAAGGTAATGAATCCATCAATACTCACATCACCGTTGCAGGAACCGACGGCGATAAGTCCGCAGGAGACGGCTGCTAGCGCACAGATTTCGGGAGGTGCAGCGGTATCCGCTAACACCGGCAGCAAATGAGAGAGTACGTCTTCGCGTTGCGTGCCCGCGTACGCTATGCCGAGACCTATGCACAATATACAACGTGTAACAGAAATACGAAATAATATTGAAGGATGCATAAGTTTTTTCACTAGAAATCACGTTGTAGAAATATTAAATCAAAAGAAGCATATTTATTTTTCCACACAAACGAATTCATAACATTCTAACTGTTGATTCTTAACCTTATGTAGATAAAAGACCGACACGTGCATAGTACCTACGCTACGCAACTCGTACCTAAATAAAGTGACTGTATCTGATTTCTTTTTTTTGAATAGATAAGCGATCAATGAATCAAGCAATGAAGTCTGATGGCTTGACCAAATGGCACACGAAAACCAAGCACAAGAGAACTGCTGGACACAGGTGGTATAAGACTGGAATATAAAAAGTAAAGGTAGTAAAGGACCTAAAAAAACAAAGACTCACCTAAAACACTGCCAATTCTCAAATTAGCACTTGAATGCAACACATAGTCCGACAGGAGAGCTAGTGCGGGATCACATTCATTCCGCACACCACAGTTCACAAGTCCTAGAGCCAGTAAAGCTCCAGCCTTTATGTGCTCTTCGGCTGTGTATAAATACTTATCTATAGGAGTTAGACCACCATCAACATCCCATAGGTGGATCATTCCTAGAGAAGCTGCTGCTGACAGCATTCCTAAAAAATTACATCAAAATAAAAATTAGGAAGAAACTCTTATTCATAGGGTGATCTCAATACACTTATTTTAACTCAGATGCAACAATTTATTTTGTCATACAAGTAATATATCTTAGATTTTATTCTATACACAAGTAAACTTGCCTGTATAGGAAGTAAATGCTTTGAATGTGGGGCTTTGCGGGCATATTATTGTCAAAAAAGGGCCTGGAATTTTTATGGTTTAGCCAAACTTAGGTAGCAAAGTTAGCAGACACACTTTTGCATATTTTATAATATTAGTATGGATGGTAGAAGACACAATATCACCGAGAAGAGAAGTGCCCTAACACAGTAGTATGTTTCTAGCTTTATAAATATGATTCCAACCTCACTTGATACTTAGAAATTAAAAACATTACATATTCACATCAAAATAATCATACCATGATCTTTGTTCTTATACATCCATTTATTTCCATCCTCAGTTGTAACCAACTTATCTCTTCCAAAACCAGCATTTACAAAGGCATTGACAAATGTGGCAGATAGATTTTGCCGAGCAGAATCCACTGGATGTTCTGCTAATAAAGACGGTCGTAGAGCTGACCCAGCTGATTCCAACCAAGTTTTGTATACCTCTTCAGGTGTTTTAGGCTCCATAATATCAAGCTAGAGAAATAATTTACATAAGAAAATGGTGCAGATTCTGTTGTACATAGAAATATTTAATCTTAACTGAATTGACAGATGAAAAAGTAGTGGTGTGCTTTTCACACAGGGGATAGACCCCTTTTAAAGGAAATCTCGAAATTAAAAAATTAGCATTTAGTATGGTTCAGTTTAGATTTTATGTACAACAGTTATATATGTATAAATATCATAATATTTCATTTGTAAATATATTAATATTTTTATTTTTCCAAATCCAGTCAACAACACACTAATCTGTTGACACTGAGCTTAATAATAAATAGTTCAATAAGCACTTTTTATTATGCAAACTAATTAATTATCCATAAAATTGGTAAAAGAAAAAAAATTAAGTTAGATACATTCCTTACCTCTCTACCCAAGCTTAGAAAATGATCATTTATATGAGCATTTAACAGTATAGTCCTTAAATCTTCATCGTCCAAATCTAATGGCACATACTGTCTGGCCAACATATAGCACAGCTGTTTTTTGGTAAGGCTAAAAAGAATTAACATACTCTTTTAAATATTATCAAGGTATTTAAGATATATTATACCTAGTTAATTACTATCAGTAATTTGATCATAATGGTAATTATGTTAGATATTATACTTACTTATCATCACAAGAATTGAAGACTTCTTCACATTTAGCCTTGTCATGTAATTGCATTGCAACCAGTAAAGCGCGAGGATATTCTTTAAAACGTATGTATGTATCAAGCACACCTTGGAGAATTTGTGTTGACTCTGGTTCTACCACATAACTGGCACAGCTTTAATCAATAAACACAAACTGGTTAATTATATTTTATCAAATAAATAAGAACAATATGTAGCAATAAAAATATAATCTTTAGGTTTAACTACATAACCCATACCCAATTAAGTAAAGGCAGACTCTGGGGTAATTGCTCTGGTCCATATGTTGGGAGAGTAAATCTAAACGATCAATCTCCATAAGCAAATCACAAGCTTGAATCTCTGCAGAGTGCTGCATATCAAAGGCAACAACATCACGGACTAGGGGCATCAGTGCATTCATGTTTTCTATGTTCCATTCTTCAGCTATCTCTCCTTCAAGTTGCCTGAATAATGGTTATAGATTTGATAACATTTAGTATAAATACAAATTAATTTTAAAAGAATTTTGTAACATTAATATTAAGTACAAGTAGCAAGGCATTGGGGTGCAAACATTGGAATAGTTAATGGAACTTAAGTGTTTAAAGATCTCCAACTGGGACATGGAGTTTACTCTCAAATGGCTAAAGCCCATGGAAATCCCTATGAGATTTATGACCAACGGTAGATATTGATTGGTTGATCTGACAATATTTTAAATTATAGGGTTACATTTTCATAAAAAAATATTCTCTGTATGAGTTGTGACTGTTGTAAAACACTACTAGTTTACTCAGGAGAAAGAATATATAAATAAAAAATGTCTCACCTAACATATTCATGGCCCCATTCACCAACATTAGACATTGTCCCCAGCAGACAATATTTAAGGCATTCTCGCTTTTCTGCAGCATCCTAAAATATGTTTAACATAATATTCATTCAATTTTATTTTACCTGACAGATTCAATATTATTTTATTTTCAAATTGACTGATTTCAAGAGTCTGTAGTTGATGTAAGAAGAGAAGAACACTATTTTTCGTTATCAAACTGACACTTATTCTGATATATTTTTAAAATTCCATAGTGTTGGAATTGTTCTTAAATGCTCATTACTTTTTTTTATTCTTCTACTTCTTTAAAATTTCATAAAGCTTTTGATTGAGAGAGCCAATAACAATAAAATTAAACAAACACTGAAAATTGTTACTAATATACACAATGATTTCAATTTTAAAATTGAACTGAGTCAGAATTTAAATTTTTTGTGCAAAGAAGCAAATCAATAATCATCATAAAACTTACTGACCGAAATTGTTTAAATGCAATACCGCAAACATGAACTTCAAGATTTCATAAAATATGTATGTAAACTAATGTACTTATGAATTAAATTCATAATGGTTTTTAATTCCTATTATATTAAAATTATTACTTACAGGGGCACCACTTACTCCCATAGCAAGAACAGAAACTACATCAGCACAAAATTTCTTTGTCTTTTCATCTGTAATCTTATCATACACTAATTTTAGTGCAGGGTAGTGCTCTCTTAGAAACTTTAAAGGCTTTGGTACTGATGTCATAGAAGTCGTTGAAGTTCTTATGAGGTTGCTCAACATCTGTAGGGCCGGTAAATAAAGTTCCACCTCGTTACCCTATAAATTGCAAGAAAATTTGGTTAGAACAGCAATCAGAAATAATTAAGAAGATTCAGACATTATAACTTACGGTAAGCTTCTCAACAAGCATATTAAGCTCCTCCTGAAGGCGTTTATCTTCTTCGGACTGTAAGAAATTTGTTATTATTATATTAATACAATAATGGTGACATGACGAATTTAATTTCTCAATTTTTCTAACAAAATTATATTACCAGATCATCGTTTGGGGCTGGTGTTGGCTCGGCATTTTCTTTTTTGGGCTCCTCAGTTTTATTTTTTACTGTCATTTTAATTTCTTCTTTCTATACACTTAATTTTACAATATTCTTTTTAAGAGAATCTGTGAATGAATTCAAGTTAAACAAATTTGACAAGTCACTGCATCATGCCATGGATAAGAAATTCGACCAAATACCACAGACCACAAAACTTTGCACAGGCTACATTTCAAGTATCTCCTTTGAAAAAATAATCGACTATTTTTTATAACAATTTTAAATAAAGGAAAACGAACGAAACGAATGTGACCGACAAAAAATAAGTCAAAAGTAAGTACAGGCATATTAGGGCCTAAGATATTCTGTCGGTCTTTTGATTTTATGGTATGTCTTTGCTGGCTAAAATATTTTTCTCGTCCCTAGTTTTGGTTTCGTCTTTAACTCTTTAGAATTAATAAACAAGGAGGTTATCAACACGAAACATATTTATGTAATACTACTAAAACTGTAAATATTCATTACAATTAAAAATTTACTAGGCTTTCTTTATAGCACTATTAGTTAGCTCTTATTACTTACCAAAAACAAAAGAACAAAATTAGAAAGTAACCCAAAATAATTATAATATATTCCTTACTCATATTATGCCGTGTGGTTACGGTTGATCAGAATACAGTTGTCCTAGAGTTGAGGCGACTAAGGGAAAACAGGCAGTAGCATCCCCTGTACTACTACTACTACCGTCTATTGCGATCACCAACCCGTCTGCCCAACGTAAGGATTATGGGCATACGCATCCCATTGGAAGAGGGTTTAGTCCAGCAGTGGACCGTAGTAGGCTATTGATCAATAATAAAAAGAAAAATAATTGATATATCTAAAATAACTTTATGAATTTAACTTAACATTAGAAAGTTATTATCATATCTATAATTTATTTAAGAAATAATAAGTTTTTAAATAAGGTTTAAGCCATGATTATTAAAAGCACTGCCTACTTTCCGAACTCCGGCTTTAAACATTTTTTTGGGCTACTGCTAGAAATAGAAACCTCCTCAATCTCGTGATCCATTTACAAACATGCTAAACTACTAGAAGAATAAGGCAGTTAAGAAGCGTAAAATAACTACGAGTAGTTAAGATTCGAGTATAAGATAAAGAACGTCGCTGAATTCGATTTTGATTACCATATTTTGTTCTGGAGCTAATAGCATTATGTATTATTCACAACATTTACATGTTTTATGTGCTCTGGGTGGAAAAGTACTTACAACACGGGAGATCGGACATTCATGTTCAAATTACAATAAAGAGTGGTCGGGTTTCATTGCATTGTAATATAAGAAGTAGTGTTGCGGTGTGACCTGTGCCTGTCTATAAAATAAAGTTAAGTGATAGTGTTATTCGTGTATTTGTTTTGAGGTAATACAGACAAATTATTTTTTTAACTTGGTTCTAGATACTAGCCCCCTAAAATATAAAAAATCTTTTATTATTACAGCCAAGACAAAATAACTTATTGCTGCTGACTAGTTTTTATTTTGTTATTATTACAAGTGATGATAAATCAATTGTATATTCTACAGGAAAAATGCATCGAGTTCAAAAATCGATAACTTTAAGGTTTAATGTGAAGAGGTTTAAAGGAACTTCAATCCAGCAAGATAAATTAATGGGTATCGGAGATATACCCCATGCAAAATATTTACCAATCATAGGGACAAAATTAGACTTTATTGCAGCTGGAGGTGGGACGAAGTAGGTACATTTGAATACTTGTACGAATATATATAAAATATCAATACTTATATTGAAATTGAAACTGGATGATTCTAATATTTTTCATTACATTCAATATTTTATGAAAATTTTAATCAGGGTTAGCTTAAATATCGATAGAGAATCCAAAACAGATTTTCAATTAATTTTTGTCTGTCTGTATTTTCGCACATTACGTGGAAACGAATGAACGGAGTAAATGCAGTTTGGTACTTCCAGGTAATTATAGTTGGAACCTACTCTCTCTCAAAGGCTATTTTTTATCCCGAAAAACAATAACTGCCCCTTCGGGAGGTAGACCCCACGGGCAAATAAATTGTCCAAACTAGTTCTCAATAAAGTAGTTTAAGCAAATTTTTTTCTTATTGAGTTTTGTTTTCAGATTACACGAATATATAGATTCGCGACACAAGCAATTAGGACCAATTTTTTCGGAACGACTTGCTGGGAGCACAGAACTTGTTTTTATAAGTGATCCCTTACTTATGAAATCACTTTTTATTAATATGGAAGGCAAATATCCGATGCATATATTGCCTGATCCATGGGTTCTGTACGAAAAAATTTATGGGTCACAAAGAGGTCTCTTTTTTATGAATGGTGAGCAATGGTTGCATAATCGCCGAATATTAAATAAGCATTTGCTACGGGAAGGTACTGAAGACTGGATAAGCGCTCCTATAAGAAAGAGCATACACGATTTTGTTAACGATTTAAAAGAAAGATCTGAGAAAGGGTTCATAATTAAAGACTTCGAGACGGAATTTTATAGACTCTCAACAAATGGTAGGTTTAATTTTAAAAGAGCACATGACGTAAAAATATAGTTTTATACATTAATTTCTACAAACTTAAAATTTTTTTCAGTACTTGTAAACATATTGCTAGGAGAAAATTCCATACGACATAGTCAACACTATGATACAATGTTAAATATGTTTTCGGACTCTGTAAAAAAAATATTTCAGGCTACTACAAAGTTGTATGGATGGCCAGTAGAATGGTGCCAATATTTTAATCTAAAAGTATGGAGACATTTCAAGGAAAGTGTAGATTTATCACTTCATTTAGGTAAGATTGCATTAAAATATAGTCAATATTACTTCGTTTTTACTCCACGTTATGATAGTTTAAAATGTTTTTTTTTAATTTACCAAGTTTTCGAGATTAGAGCGTTTATACAATACAAACTTTTAGTTTCAAAATATTGTGAATAGATTTTGGTGTTCGACAAAATAACTGCCGATTGTAATGAGCAATCTGCTAAATATTTTTTTAAATTATACAACTCCTAGTATCCATCGTCAATTGCTTGGTAAAATGTAGATAACATTATATTTGAAAGTAAGAAATAAAAGGCCTTTTTTAGTTTATTTTAATACAGGTTGGTATAGGAAAACAAATACTTGCCCTTGTTACCTTAACACCCTATTTTCTGGCCCTTTTTACCATACTTTTTTGTAGACATGTACGTGTTTGTAATAACAATAAAACTTTACAGCAAAAAAAATGGCTTTTGAAATGATCAAAAACCAAGACAAAAATACTGGATTAATAAAAAAGCTACTTGAGGAAGACTTAGAAGATGAAATGATAGCAAGGATAGTTGCAGATTTTATTATAGCAGCGGGCGATACGGTAGGAATATCTAACTAAAACAACCTTTCTTTTTACTCAAAACGTCTAAGTAAATAATAAAGTAATTTCTATGTCTTTTTAGACTGCATATTCAACACTGTGGATATTTTTGTTACTTTCTCAAAACTACGATGTCATCGAAGAAATTCGTATAAAGAAAGAACATACTGTAAAACTTGTTATAAAGGAAGCGATGAGATTGTATCCGGTAGCTCCATTTTTGACTAGAATATTACCTAAAGATACTGTTTTTGGCAACTATAAACTTAAAAAAGGAGTGAGTACTAAATATAACTATTTTAAAATTATACGATGAATACAGTAATTAAAACATATTAACTCTTTTTGATCTCTTTTGAAGTTCCGACGAAAGAAAAACTCTATTTATTTTGAAACACTGGTTTGTTCTTGTTCTTATCGAAAAAATAAAATTTCTGAATAGTGCTGTGCTTTGTCGTAGATAATAGGACCTAGTCTGTGTTGTGTCATTTCAAACTTTCGATTTGACATTGACAGCAGAGATAAATAATCATATAATGCAAAATTGCCTGTAGTTTGCTGCAACTCTGTACTTTTTAATTTAAATTAAAGAATTATGAATTATTGTAAAATCCTTAATACCATAAAAAGTAAACCGTTAGTTCCCCGCTTTCAGTCATACAGTTTTGCTTGCAATAAAGTGCTAGACAGAAGAAGATATGAGCGTTCTAGTGGTGCTAAAAAATATTTGTTTGATAAAACAATACTATTTCCGATTGGTAACCACGAAAGGAGTATATCGATAGACGGAATTGTGAAATGGCAAGAGCAAACGTACAACAGTATAGCTAATAGCAGTCTAGTGAATTGCATGCAAGACGGATTGTTGTATTTCCATGAAACTACTGGCCTTACTTGGTCGGTAACAATTATCACATCTACAATACTGATTCGCGCACTTATGACTTTGCCCCTCACAATTTACCAGAACTACATTTTAGCTAAAGTTGAAAACATTGGATTAGAGTTGAAAGACATGGTGAATGAGCTGAAAAAGGAGACAGCTGTAGCTAGGAAGATGTATAATCTAAGTGACAAGCAAACTGTACTAATATTTAAAAGGTCACTCAAAAAGCAGTGGAGAAATCTTATTGAGAGAGATAATTGTCATCCATTGAAAGCAACAATAGTGATATGGTTTCAAATACCAATTTGGGTGTGCATATCATTTGCGATCAGAAATCTAGTTAACATGCAAAGATCTGATCCATCTGCACTGGTTACATTAATGGAATTACAAGTTGGTGGGTTTGGTTGGATTCCAAACTTGACAGAGCCTGATCATTCTCTTATACTCCCAGTAATGTTTGGTTTGACTAATCTGGCCATTATTGAAATACAAAGAATGTCTAAATTGCGAGAGCCATCGAGAATGTATAACATATTCACTAATGGTTTTAGGGTTTTCTCCATAGTCATGATACCAGTTGCAGCAAGTGTACCATCATGTATGTGTCTGTATTGGACAACATCAAGTCTATTTGGCCTAGTTCAGAACTTGTGTTTGTTATCACCTTCCTTAAGAAGAAAGTTAAAAATACCAGAATGTCCAAGTGAAATTGAAAATCCTTATAGTCATATGAAAGAAGAAATAACTCATAGAATAAGAAAAGTTTTACCTTAGTAATAAAATACAGTGGACCCCCGGTAGTCCGGCCCCTGTCTAATCCGGCGCCCCCTGTAATCCGACATGGTCAATTATTTATTATTGAATACATATTTGCTAAGCATGATTGAACAAGTTACAACTTGTACGCACCATCACTATTGTGGTTGGATTACAAGGTACTCTTTTGGAAAAAAATCTGGACTATAGGGGTTCTTAGGCAGTACTCTATAATCCGACGAATTAGATAGTTCGAAACTGCCCTGCAAAATGTTTGTCGGACTACTGGGGGTCCACTATAGTTAATCTGGTTTTAAGTTAATATTTTATATATTACAGACTCCAATTATAGCTTCAATTTATTCATCTGGCCGTGATGAGCAAAACTTTAGTAAGCCAGATATGTTTTTGCCCTACCGTTGGGATAGAAATGATCAACGCCGAGAAAGTATTGTCAATCATATCCCATCAGCATCTTTGCCATTTGCTATGGGAACTAGATCTTGTATAGGAAAAAAGATAGCACTAGTTCAACTGACAGAGGTTGTTAGTCAGGTAATATAACATTTAAAGTTAAATTAATATAAATTTTGAATTCTAAACTACTTCCATAAAGCAGTGTAATTAGTTTTTTATTGTAATTATAATGTTCTTTCAGGTTATCAAAAACTTTGATATCAACTGTAAAAACTGTAAAGATGTTAAGCCTATGACATCACAAGTATTAGTACCAGACAGACAACTTGAATTTGTTATCACCACTAGAGACAAAAATATGTTTTTAAAAAAGGGAATAACTGATTTATAATATAAAAAATGTATTTTAATATACTAAATTAATGTAAATAAAATACAAATCAAATGTAATATAATGTTTCACATTTTAATAATGTTACATTAAATACAGGCAATACATTGAACATTTTTTTCATAACCCTTATTTATGTTTTGTACACACTTAAAAACCCATTATACCATACTCATAATACATACATACACTTTCAAATATCCACAGGACTAATTGGAATGTTTGATTCTGAAAGTTTCTAGATCCAACTGAATTGTTAACTAGGATCATTTATTATGACATTCATTCTGTAGCAATCTGTAATTTGAAAGCCAATAATAATAGAAATATATAATTTTTTAATGTATACCTAACTAAATACCTAAAGTATACCAATTTGTTAGAATAAATGACATTAAGATTAATAGATTACCATCTGATATATTTGGTATTGTAACTTGAAACATAAAGGGCCTTATTCCTGTCCATTATCCTGAACAAGTTAGATGTAACTTAAATGTAAAAAAAAAATATTTTGCAGAGCGTAAGTACTGCGGAAATTGTTAACAGTGTTTATACCGTTTGCAAGATCCATATAATAGTGCAAGAACTAGTATACGAATTTTGTATCTTCATCTGTTATTTAGTAGTTGGATACTCTTAAGACTAAATGATGGATGTCTTATGAGTGGCATGGTGAATACAGGGCACCAGATATTATTTATTTATTTTCAAAATCTTACATATATGTATGTTATGTTTTATGCATGCTACATGTAATTTGATAAGTGCTGAGTTATTAATTATTCTTCCGAAAGAATAAAAATCAAATGTTGTCAACAATAAGTCAACATTTAAGTCTTAATTTTGCTTAAGGTGATAAAATACTGTTAGTTATTCAATTGCAATTAAACTGTAATTTAAATATTCCAAGAAACTGAAATTGTATATTCGAATCCTAAGCTAAATGATATACATTGTCATATTCAACAGTATTTCTTAATGTGTGTGGACAGCAGCCTGATGCAGAAACAGAATATGGCAATGTGAATTAGGCCCTTAAGAATATGCATATTGTAATCACTACAATTTAGAAACACATTAATATTAAAACATTGACTACATAGCAATGATTATAACATAGACACTTATTTGACATTGAGAAATATAAGACAAATAGAACTCCCTAACCAATAATAAATTACATATTTCAACTAATGAACCATGAAAGACTGTGATTTTGAAGCATGTTGGCATTCGAAGTTGCTAAATAGCTACCTGGAGTTATTTAGGGCCGGAGACAGAATCCTGAAAGTATTTGACATAGCCATATACTAAACAAGCTGAAGTGGCAGTACGCAGATAGTGTTATATTTTGCTACTCTTGAGGAATGATGGCTGCTGGAGCATGAGTAGTCTGGAATGGGGGCTGCATATCGCTAAACGTAGTGTGGGATTACTTCCAGCCCGTTAGACACACAAACTCAAGAAGCTCGCGTCATTAGTAAAGCAGAGTACTATGTGTGGTAGGCACTCTCAAAAAGGTCTCTTGATTATGAATAGAAAACACTTGGATTTACACCGAATTTTTAAGTAATATAATTTGTATTCTTTATAATAGATCAGTCAAGATCAACTAGCATAATCACATCAATCATTCTCACACCTTGTCATGATTGTCATATTGCAATTGTATAATACTCTTACTTTTTTTTGAGCTTACTTTATCAACTGCCTCAGCAGCATGGATTTGATATCTTCTAGCAATTGGTCCTTGTATTCCAGGTTTAGGATATTTTGGAACGATTTGACACGCTCAGCTTCAGACATCTGTCCAGTCAATAAATATGCTACAGATTCAACACATAAAAATCCCATACCATCCCGGAGTGACCATATATACATCTTGTCAGCTGTATCCGGTGCCAATTGAAATTGTAGGATAGCACTGCTTAAAAATTCTTTTAATTTATCAAATAAGAACCTGTCAGCTAGGAGTAGTACTTCCAAATTCGTTTCTAACTCTTCTGCCATTGGAAATATTTCTATATCATTTTTAGAACTATTTAAACCACACTGTAGCAGTGTAAAAAGATGTTCCAGTGCAGGTTTTGACACATTTTTAATTTGTACACATTTTTCTATGGATTCCTTGAATTGCCCCATCAACATAGCGCTAAATACTTCTGAATGCTGGCACAGAAACACTTTATTTGCTTTAACTGTTGATGAATCATCTAGTTGGAATGTTACTATATCATCAGGAGCCAAATTATCGAGAATAGGATCGTAGGTAACGTGAACATTTGACCTGTATCTGTTCTCTAGAATTTTAGGGTCCTTTATGTGAACATTATTCGCAAGTTTCACTAAAGCTGTAACACAGTCATCAATATCTTCTTTGGCCTCAGCAATACTGCTGAATAATAAATTCAAACCATTGCAATCTATCAAGTACTTTTTTAAAACTTTTTCTGTCCTGAAACCAGAAATAGGTACAAAATTCATTTTTTTTTTTTAAATTTATAGCCAGTTAATGCTAAAGACGTTAATGTTATAATACTTCCTTACCTGACAAAGTATGGCAAAGTCAACGAAAGAGTTTGTTTCATAGATGTGGTGCCCTTTAATAAATGATAGCTGATTTTCCCAATACCGTAACTTGACTCTGCCTTTAACGACAGTTGAGTCAAGAGTTTAGAACTAAATTTATTTATCTGAGGACATGAAAAGAGTTTTATATATAAAAGTGACTGCAAACGGTGACGGACTGCAATGCCTTGCATTGCAAATATATATATCATCATCATCACATCAACCCAGTTCGGTTCACTACCGAGAGGTCTCCTCCCACAATGAGAATTTAAGAAGACAATTAAGGCCGTAGTCCACCACGCTGGCCCAGTGAGGATTGGTGGATTCCACATACATTTGAGAACATTATGTAGATCTCTCAGGCATGTAAGTTTCCTCACGATGTTTTCCTTCAACGTTGAAGCAAGTGATATTTAATAACTTAAAACGCACATGACTTAGAAAAGTTAGAGGATGTGCATGCTGGGATTCGAACTCGGCTCCCCGAAAGGGAACTGGAGCTCCTACCCAATGCGCTATCACAACTTCAAAATACAATATATTTATATCCTAATATAGTTGTTTTAATACAGCTCACAATATCGAAATGTTCTAAGGCGATGACAGGAGAATTTGTGCAATACAAGACACCACCAGTCCGCTGGTCATATTATGTTTATGTTATAACATTATTAATACTTACTTGTTTGCATTGTATGCATTGGTCTGTTGGATGTTTCGATCTAACAGACATTTGATGAAGCCTCAGCGGTATCCTATGCCTTAGTAAATTCAATAAACAGAGGTGATTACTGTAATGAAATAGTTAAAAGAGTATAAATACACAGTGACCAATAATAAAAGTATCAATTAGAACATTAAAAAGTATACACAAACGAAGAATAATAATGCATTGTTTTGTCATGCACCATCTAACAGCACCTTTTAAATTCCTTCTTTCTTTCTTCATGTAATAATTTTTATTTTAAACTCGATAGTTTTTAAAAAAAATCAATATTTTTCATAGATACTCTACTTGTTACTACTCTGTAATGTAAATCGGCAACAGCGCGCGAGCCACGACTCTATCGCGCTGTCACTGACCCGAGTACGCGACGTTGACGAATAATAGGTATTTGGTTTCACAGTGTAATGTAACTATACAGAAGTATCATGATTTATTAATATTTTTGTATGAAATAAATAAATACTTTATTTTTAAAAAGTCGTACAACAAAAGTTATTGGAACTAGCAGGCAGCTTTTTATTTAACATATGTAATCATAGATGCCTGTTGCCGAGATCATCACGATCATTTATTTGTAAAACTATGGCCATTATCTGTTTACCAGAACCGGCTATTATGTTTTCAGAGGAAAACGATAGATAGCTCTAATATAAACCTAACAGTTTAGGTCAAACCTTAAATATATAAATTACACGTCCATATGTTTTTTTAAATGTACATACCTGACAATCCTGACTAGTATCCGCGCAGCTCTGCCCATGGGGCGTTGGCATCTCTCCACGTAGTCGAGTAGTCCGTGGAGACACTCGCGGCTGGTTAGTAAGTCCGTCAAATGGTTCGGTACGGAATCGTCGCGGATGCTGCCGCAAGTCGTGCAAGTGCCGTGAGTTACCCTGAACATTAGCACCATAACGCATGCCATAGCAGACGATTTCGACTTCATATCAATTTTGCATTTGCTAATATCTGAAAGTGTTATTTCAGAATAAGAAATACACAGATCGTTGTTTATATTATACTAGCTTTCCTGGCGAACTTCGTAACGCGGATCATTTTTTTTTTTGTTGAATTTTATATTTTAATACTTATTATCCTATTCCGGTCTAAGAGAAATCCAAAATATCAAATATCATAAAAATTGGTTCTCTAATTATAAATGGTGTAAATAACAAAACTTTCTTTTGTATATATATATAGATACTTATAGGTATTTTTTTTGTATCCCATTACAAGTTCGCCCTTGACGGCAGTCTCACCGGCTGGTAAGTGGTGATGCAATCTAAGATGGTAACATTCTAACCTGTTGGCATGTTGGGCAGTGGCGTGCATAGAGGGTATGCACAGGGCATGCAGATGATATAAAATGAAGAAAATCTCCAATACGAGTTATAAATACTTAAGGGTAGGCTTTTGATAACTCTTACAATGCCTATCCATAAGTTTTTTATAACTCGTACTGGAGATTTCCTTCATTTTATATCATCTGTGTAGCTTGTGCATACCCTCTATGCACGCCACTGATGTTGGGGTATGGCAGTTATATTACATACTGGAAGGCTAAATCGCTTATCGAAAGTGCGTTTGTTGATTTGTCCTATTAAGCTGCAACAGAGCAACAGATGATTTTTTGATAGAGATACTATGAGAGTGACATCGCTAGGCTGTTTATCCAGATTTGCATAACTGTGCATCAGTGCAAATCTGACGTGATTTTTTGAATGGAGATATTTTATGCATCTGAGAGTGACATACACCAGGCTGTTAATCCAGATTTGCATAACTGTGCATTTGTGCAAATCTGACAGTGTGAATCGTATTGTGCTCCAAGGTGATCGATCTTAAGCGCCGTTCAGCTATAACGTCTCCACGCCTATAGGCATTCGCATTTATAATATAAGGTGGGGAAATAGATATTCTTTACCTATACTTCTATTTGTTATATGACTAGGAACTTTAGGATTCGGGCAAGCGGGTCACTTGATGTTAAGTGAACACCGCCGCCCATGAACAACTACACCATTACCACAGGAATCGCAATCGGATGGAAGTTTCACAGTTTTCATGTGCATCGAAAAAGCTATATAACGGCCGCCAAAGCGTACCAGCCAACTTGCTTTTTTAAGTTTGAATTAAAGATTACTACGCTGGTGTAACTGAAAGTATGTTCGACTACGGATAGGGTTCAATCGATTTTTACAAAAAAAATATGCAATCAAAATAACCACCCTTTAAAACAAGATTGATAAATCTCCGAAGTATGCCAAAGAACACGTGAGAGGCTGGGTTAATACGCTACCTTCCGCTAGCGCCTTCTCATCACTGCTATCATCTTCTATGGTTAGTTCTGTATCTAGCTCCTGAGCGATCTGTGTCGCTTTTAATTCAGCGATCGCGTTAGTTGAGGTTTTTTTTTGGTCTTCGTCGCCATCGTCTTCGCTGCAAACTGGCGAATAACGACCAGAAATCTCTGAATCGGAACTTTCTGTAAACATAGGTAAATAAGTATGTAGCAATTTTTCATGGCAATTTATCGTGTCCACAGTGGTAAATAAAGGAAAGGAGGTAAATAGACATTCCATTAAATCTCACCGGACATCCCCAATCATTGCAATTTATTGTGGTCACGACATATTGTAATGATTGCGGATGACCGCGGAGATGGGATGTCTATTTACCTCATTTCCTTTATTTATGAACCAAAATATCAAAAATTCTCCTCGATTGCTTTAATTTGATAAGAGTTTAAAAATGCACAGCCGAAGTAAAGAAAAGACTAGACATTGTAAGCGCCGATTTAAGAACACTCAAAAAATCGCATGTTCATGCTGAAAACTGGGCTAAGCGCCTAAACACTGACATCATCATCATCATCACCATAGCAGCATCTCTGCAGCCCTGAGTTGGCCTTGGGTTGGGGAAGCAAATTTCTCCATCGGAGGTGGTCAAAAGAAGCTTTCTTCCAACTCCTAACTTCCAAAACCTTCATGTCACTCTGTCACTCCAACGACGTCTCGACGTCTCTCCAATTTTCCCTCCATAAACCTCTTTGGGGTTCTCGAATCGTCCATGCGTTGCACATGTCAATCACATTCTTAACAGTTTAATTTTGCCGACCTTCGGTTCTTTAAAAGCTGACACCACCAGGTGGGATATCGCTTAAAAGAGTTATCAACTTTAACAAACAAAGTACATTTCATTTCATTTTATTCAGATATCATATTGTTAAGAGTTAGACCATAATGTAAAAGTAAGGTATCGCTAGCTATCTAAGGAGCCGCGCGGTTCATAACGTTTTCTTACGACCCATACATAATGCCATGTATATAATATAACTAACCATCATTGATGCTAAAAGGTGATGAAGGTCCGGAGCTTCCCGGACTCCACTGGTTATCCGTCCAATAAGGGGATGTTGAACTTCCCTCTCCCATACTAGCTCCCGAGTCTGGGCTCCAATCCCATCTACTCTTCTTACTTAATGAGCCTCGATAATCCGGACTCATGTCCGCGCTTCCTTCCGAGGCTGGCGACAGAGGCCCTTGGTCACGACTTGGACTTTTGTCGGACGGAAATTGTTGAAAAAGTGATGGCCATTCGGGGCTTTTTGGTTCCCAGAAAACCCCTGAGGACCAGTCTTTACTTGCCATCTTAACAAAATGCGATTTCTAAAAAAAGAGCATAAATAAACTCGATAGAACTTAACCATCCAATGGCCAAAATAATTTAAGCAATAAGAGTTTTTAAGCAACAAGAAAGAACTTTCTCACTAATTAAGTATCTTTTTTGATGGTAGACCGGTAGGTCAGAACATGTCCTCGCAATGCAAAATTTACGACAAGTAGGTATATGTCACCGTAAAATTGTAAATACCGCTAGATTATAATCTATCTCGCGAGATTGTAAACTGTCGAATGATTGTGAACATACTGCTTAAAAATTAATGCATTATATAACCTATTAGATCAATTATACTCTAAGAAAATAAATATAATTGTTTTAGGTTAGGTTAGGTTAGTTTACAACATTAATAAAACACCCACAAACACTGGGGCGTAATGAATCGTAAATATTCCTTCATTCTTTCTTATGGTTCACAACTATTCAACGGTTTATAATTTCGCAAGAATCATTGCTATCACTTATCTAACGGTACTTATTTACAATTTTACGTTGGCGTACCTATACAACAGGCGCTGACAAATTACGTTGGTATAAAAAACGAAAGGTTGGCATCTCCTCGGAAAAGTTACTGAATGCGAGGCTAGTATTCCCGATAATAAATCAAAAGTGAGATGTTTTTCATGCTAAAGCATCATGCAGGCATCTTAACGTGGAGTTAACTAACAAATTAAGCGTCTGATTTAAGCAGATATTTCATGAATAATTATTTACTCGCGAAATAGCAATTCCATTAAATTAACTTAAAAAAGAAGAACCAACTTTTCTAAAGCTTTTAGGACTTTTTGATCTCACTCGCTTAAGGCTTCTTTTTCGCTGAGACGATGTTCCTTCATCACTGTCGCTTAAATTAGAGTCATCACTGTCGATAGCGTCTAAAAATCCAACAATCATGTTGTCTCTTTCTATCACCACCTTTAAGTCATCCTCCGTCTCAGATAACAATTTGCTTTTACTTCTTTTAAAAAATCCTTTCTCACGATAAGCTATATTGCTAACTACCATATCATACACGGCAATAGATTCATTTTTATGCTTCTCTTTACGCTTCACAGCTTCATTCTGGCCAATGGTGAAGTTGTGTTCAAATTCCATGGTGGAAATATGATCAGTTAGTTTGTCGGTAAGCAACCCCACAAGGCCCTGCTGAATAAGTAGCTGAAATGCTGAAAATAAATATTTAGTTCACCTATCTGCAAATTTTTAGAGTATTGTTACCAAAATTTACCATTTGGTAAACTTTTCGGTAACGAACCTTTGTGATGCGACTTTACTCGTCTGTCACAAAGTTGTATAGAGGTCCATTTGAACATTCCGTAAGAATAATTAAAACCCAGTTTTTAAGTTGTCGTGTCGAAATATGATTAGAAACATCAGTCTCTTTTTTGACTGAAATGACATTATGTGTAGTACATTTCACCGAAAAAATATTGAACTAAATGGACGTGAGCTGCTAATAATTGGGTGAAGAAAGAGTGGCTAAGCGCATATTTTTCTCCGAATTGCAGGTTGGGAAAAGATGCTAGGCGTAATGTGATTAAGGCCAGACCATCGCCGGCCATATATTACAATATAATTGGTGGAGTACTGACGTGCTGTTAATGTGATCGCACATTTAAAACAAAGAGTGGTTATGCCAGTCACTTGAGAGGACATCAGGTACGCTCATAATAGATAGAAGGAGTCGCTGTGGTCGGATACGGCCAGGAGGATATATATATATCATAGCTATGACAACATATTGGTTATATCATAAGTTATATCCAACTTTATATCCATCTGACACCATAGATATGAGTGTCAAAGTTTGTTATAGTATACTTACAACTGTCATCAAAAACGTATTGTAAGAGTGCATGCATGGCATGCGCGTTATCCCGAGCAGCGGTGACTAGCAAAGAGAGTCCTCCAGAACGTCGTAATCGGGATCGATTCACCGCCTCACCGCTAAGCTGGGCCAGAGCCTTCGCCGCTCCATCGGGCCACCAAGCCATATCTACAAGATATTATGGGTAAGTAGGTACAAGTATAATTCCGCAAAACAGCGTATTTTGCGGTTTTGTGTTGGCTGTTTTGCCGTGACTATACAGATATTGTAAGCGCTCATTTACAGTAGGTAGGGATAACGACTCCTTAAGATTTCGTACTTAAAGATGATTCGCTTAGAAACGTTCGCCTTTGTGCCATGCCCACTGAAATTTTTTTTATGGATCTTTCATGTAAAAACTACTGAATGGGTTTTGATAAAAGTATACTGCAATATTGTTTACACATCAGAATAATAAATCTGTATAAAGATTTAATTTATAATAACAAATAGTGTCAAGTAAATCGGAATAAATTCTACCATCTAACCGCTATCTTGGAGTGCTCTGCAATAACTGTTACAATTAGGCGAAGATGTGTGATGGGATCGATTATATAGTTTTTTTAAAAACCACTTATGCCGGCTTTCACTAACGACGAAAAAGGTAATGTTTAAATGAGTCGCCTAATCTTAGGATATTCCAAGGCGTACATATACATTTGATGGAGGATTGGCAAAGTGGGTACTTTCTTAGTCCAAGGCCGTAGGTTCGATTCCCACAACTGGGAAATGAATGTTATTTAGTGTCTGTGTGTTCGTATATTTATCACTGAAATATTCATCAGTCTTCTTAATACCCATAACACTTTACTTTGGGACTAACTGGCCGCTTGTCGTAGCATATTTATTTATTTTGATAGTTATCGACTAGGAGTTGGTGATACGTTTTTTCTTATAGACATCGCCAAAATCATTGGGCATTCGATTTAGGCGATTCCTACGTTTAGTGAAAACGGGCATTATTCACCTCACGGAAAATCTGGAATCATACGCAGCCGTGCGCTAGTATCTACATAAGCAAAGACAACGACATACCCGTTGCATGTTTCTTCTGAATTATGCTTACTAAGCATTCGACTAATCCCGCGGTTCCCAATACCGGTCGACATGTAGACAAGTAACAGAGATTCATTAGACATTTGAGTGCTATTGTTTCATGACGCTTAGTGAGCGCCACGAGGCATAGGTAACCTCTGCCGTCGCCTTGGATCTGTAAAAGAATGCTATTAATTTGTGTTTTTTATTGGAAAATTATTTCATTAGGTATCTTGGTCATTTATTTATTTATTTTCATCTTTTGAACTTCACACCATATTATTAAATATAAAGAAAGGCGTCACTTAAAGTAGACCTCTTTAGTTACAGTGTCACAGAAAACTACGATGCTGTGAGCGTTGACATCCTCATTTTAATGACATCCAATCTTACATGAAGCAGTTTAATCAAAGTTTCTGTTCCAAACTGCTAAGGTGTGAAACGACCTCCCAGCATAATTAATTGCTGACACGTGCCTCTAACTTCAATAACTTCAAGGAAAAAGATGGATAAAGATTTTCCAGGCAAGGTCTTTAACTTAGACCATTGATTACGTACAGGCATGACTATCGATAAACCTACTTTTCCAAAATATAGGTCTTTTTGCTTATAGATAAACTGACTCGGAAATGTTGATAGATTTATTTAAGTTTTCCTACTGAATATTAATTTTGTAAAGATTGTTTTGTTTGTCGTTTCGCTGTCTATAAAAAAGCACGTGGGTTACACACCTATCTTTTCTCCAGCTAAGAAAATATGCACTAGGTAATAGGTTTTTATCCAGCTTTACAATAATTTCATTTTCTCAGCAACTTTCGAAGTGTCAAATAGGCGCTAGGTTAGGATACGTGGATCCAGTCATGTATTCGAATCCTGTTTATGATCAAACAACAAACACTCTCCGATGACAAAATACGTCGCGACAAAAATTCTTTTAGCAAGGATTTTATTGTTCTATAAAATATAAATTCTGTACCTTGTAACCAGTCAACCTGCTAGTTAAAATTGCCCTATCTCTTTCTGTTATGAACGTATCAGCTTTTCAGGACATAGACTCATTGAGTAAGTATTGAATATTTTACAAAACATGTGTGTTCACGGAAGTGTGGAGACAAGTCGTAAGTGTCTAAAACTGGTTAAATGAAGTTACCTGTTCAGCACAGTTACCAACTAGGTACGTTGTGAAATATCCTAAACATTTGAGTATGCCAACAATGAGGTCGTCTTGACTCCTCTTCGGATCCTCTATTTCTTTGCCAGTAGAAGACTTGATTATTCCAATAGATTCGCATTCAGTTGTTAATAATATTGATACGCTTTGCACGGCATGTAATCTCAACATTTCATCGCGTTTATCTTTAACCATCCATAGTTGCCTAAAATAAACAGCCAAATTGTGACATCGATAGGCAAAGTTACTACATATTTTAAAGGCTTGCTTAAAATTTTGTAATAACTAAAATATGTAGCATGTACTTGCTCAGACGATAGATCGAGGAGAGAATTGTAATAAATTTTAAGTAGGTATATCTCTTTAACTGCAAATTTTATGAATATTTCTAGTTTTACTTGCATTCAAAAAGCAAGGTTGCATCTTTTCTTTAAAATGATACTTTTTATAATACCGATAAAACTAGGCACTGTTCGCGTTCACTTCGCGTGCACTGTTTAGGTTATAAGTTTGATTGCGACTTTCTTTATAATATTATTATAAAAACATCTATTGTAAACATACAATAAAGAAAAGCAATGAATACTGAATGTTATGTTTACTGCTGATTTCTACACAACGTCCCCAAATAGGAATGACATTTAAGTCTCTGTTTCTATATAAACGACCAATAACTACAAAATGAAGCATCTAGGATGTAAATTGCTCAGTAATAACAATAATATATTATGAAAAAAATCGTAGCGCATCGGCAATGTAACACTATCCCATTAAACATCATAAATACTTTGCTTGGTATTTACCGAATGGCTCTCACAGCCATTGTTAGTGTGGCATAAGATGTAGACTTATCCCTGTTATTAATGACCTCGAGCAGTGCCTTAACCGCTCCAAAATTGTGCAAATGTTCTGCATTGCATAGCTTTTGCGCCAAGTTACCAATGACGCGCGATGTTCTTCCGACAATGCTATCACGGCATACAGTGTTTAATATAGACACAAGAGGTCCATAGCTATTCAGTTTCCCAATCTGAAACAAATTTGCATCCAATCAATACCCAGCGTAGAGCAGCAACGCGTTGCAATATCGATTAGCAACTTCTGGCAACGTCGCAACGCGTAGGTGTTGTATAGCATAGTTTCAGAATTAATAATACAAGCTCCGCGGTTTCACGTTGACTATTCCTCGTAGCGTCATGTTATATTATATAGACTAAAGCTTTCCACAATAAACGGGCTATCTAAAGTAGACTCATTTCTGACTTGTACAAACGCACAAACGAATTCCTCCACTTCATAACACTAGGCATACGTAACTGAAAAATTATTTATGCGTCAGATTTCATTAAGGAAGATTATCAGCTAGTGTTCTTTTTCTTTATGGTAATTTTTGGCGGACGAAGTAGATGTTTCATCAGTCGAAAACCATCGCCTTTATAGAGAGCAACACTTCGGACGGCATGCAAAGGAGCACGGTTTTAAAACAAAGTGCCAACCTGAGGCTTGGCTGAAGCCTCATCTCATGTCCCTTTAATTACACCGCAAACCACGGCCTTCGTACCAGAACACAGCAATGTGCATGGCGGTAGTATCTCCACGGATGAGCTGTGTCACTGTCTCCTACTTATCATTAACCACTACATATAGAACTAGCTGTAGCCCGAAGGTCGTAAACAGGGGTTGGAAATTCTATGGAAGTCATATGCTTTTTAAGTTAGACACAATAAAATTTGCATTATAGCCTAACAATAATTTATACTTCCCTATATCTATACTTATAATAAAAATGTAACGGATCAAATTCTGAACATTAAAGATATTTTAAAGATAGTTTTTTGGGGGCACTCTATATAAGATACTGAACCTAAAAAAGGTTTTTTTTTTCATTCGTGTTACTGTTTCTGGACCGCGCATCACGCTGAAAGTACTTCATGAATTCAAATATATCTAAATCCAATTTGAGGTAGGTCCTACGAGGTAGGACATAGGATACTTTTTATCCTGAAATTCAGTTCAGTTCCTTTGGGAGAGGGATGAAAGTGTTTGACGAATTTACACCATAACTCCGTCAAATATTTAACGATTTAAACAATTAATTGTGTACTGGAAAGTTATACTATTAGTTTAGTTCTGCCCAAATTTCGTGCAGATCTGATCAATATAATTGGCGATAGAGAAAATACTCGTAACTCCTAATCAGACAGCAGCAAACCCCTCAGCCTTAAGGCTTAACAATACTGAATTTATAGTGTTGCCACATTAACTCTAACTAAACGACTAAATAAAAAGAGTTAGAAATTTCCTTGGCATGTCTTGAGCATATGAATCAACTAAGAATGTGACTTTAAATTTTATTTTAACTATCGCTGTTATTTGTCAGTGATAGGAACTGAGACTGATAGATAACAAATTATCTTTCAAACCTCCTGCTTACCCAGCGCTATCGACCAATATGTAGTGCTGCTGTTCAGCCACACGTTAATTATCTAATATGTCTTTTATGCAATTTTAGTACGTCTTGTATACAGGCCGCAAGTGTCGTTTATGTAAGTTTAGTACGTCTCGTAAGCAGGTCACGATTGTCTTTTAAGCAAGTTAAGTACGTCTTGTATATCGAAAGCAAGCGTCCTTTATGCAAGTTTAGTACGTCTTGTATACAGGCCGCAAGAGCCGTTAATGCAAGTTTAGTACGTCTCGTATGTATGCAGCATGTTCGTTTATGCAAGTTTAATACGACTAGTAGCCAGCCAGATAACCAATGTTATCATCACCGAATTACCTTCATAAGATCACAACACCAGGAATCACCAGGATAATAGGAAAAGTATGAAGGTCGCTAGTGTATTTTATCCAATGGGGGTTCCAACAGTGGTTTGCACAGGAAGAGCTAAGTAAGAAACATTTTGCGTAAAAATGAATTTCTATAAATTAAATAATAAAGAATACACTTTTTCTATTCAGTGCCTAGGTACCTTCATTAAATCTAATATATAATTAAAATATTGTAATTATAATATATATAAATAAATAAATATTAAATTATTATAATATAATATAAAAAAAATTATATAAAATCTAAAAATAAATGGTAGCTTTGTATACCATCCAGTACAATTCTATCTTACTCGTGCTTAGCCGAATAACTCGGCATTTAAACAGAGTGATTCTGCCGAGTAGGTATGCCGTATAACTGGGTACTAGTTATAAACGAGTACCTACGTACTCGGTCCATCTCTCCAAAACTACTAAAATTCTATCCCCGACTTCATAATAATATGAGTATGGAACGTTTTTTAAATCGCACGTGAACCGTTTGTTATCTCGGACTAGAAAGTTGCCAGTGACCTTTCCCAGGACGCATTCTATTCAATAGGGTTGTCATAAGTAAACAGTTAGATTGTTTTGAATTAGTCTGCATGGAAAAATAAATATGCTTCCTTTGATTTAATATTTTTACAGGTGATTCTTAATGAAATATAACTATGCACCCTTCAACAGTATTTCGTAGTTCCGTTACACGTTGTATTTTCGTGCTGAAGGAGAATGCTCATTTGGAACTGAGACCTTACACGAAAGAGACCTAAGTATCCAATTTTTATTGGCATAATGGCTGTGATGCGGCAAAGCCCTTAAATGGCAAAATATGTACCTACGTAAATTATAAATCGACACCTACCTATAACATTTTGCGTCCATCTTTATCACACGAAAATAATAGAGTAAAATTTATATAATTTTATTTAAATATACTCTTTATAACCTACCTAACCTAAAAATATACAATTATTATACGAAAATTATTTTATGTATTTGCCAATATTTGAATTTTGTTCCATTTTTAGGGTTCCTTACCCAAAGGGTAAAAACAGGAACCTAGTACTAAGACTTCGCTGTTCGTCTGTCACCAGGCTGTAGCTCATTAATCGCGATAGTAAGACAGTTGAAATTTTCATGGATGCTGTATTTCTATTGCCGCTATAACAATAAATATTAAAAAATAGAATAAAGCACGGAACGCGCGAGTCCGATTCGCACTTGGCCAATTTTAAAGGCTTTGTACCGAAATGGTAAAATAGAATCTTATAAAGCCATCGACATGATATTCGAAATAATAGTGAATCTATTAATGGAGTTAGTTGGAGGAGAAAAAAAATATCCTGAAGTGCAATTTGAGTTTACTTTTATGATATCAGCAATTATTAAATAAATGTTTTGATTAAAATCACAAGCTTCCCTTTTTATTTCCTATTTCCCTTCCTAATTATTTCTAAACAGGTGGACGCCAATTGGTCCACAGGCGGACGCAATCTGGATTTTGTGGACGCAAAATGGGAAAATCGCCTGTTTCAGCTATTTGTAACTGTGTAGAATAAAACATCAGATGCGTTGTCCAAAACTGTGCATTAAACTTGACAAGACTATATAGGGACTACATTACAACCATATTTGATTAAAAACTACCGCACGGACATTTTTTTTTTCACGTTCAAACCTAACAACTCCACTAATTGGACGCAAACAGGCGAAATGATCCTACCAAAATATAACTTCTTTAACGATGTAAGTACAGCCCCCGATGGTCCCGCGTGTAGATTGTAAATTGTTTTTTACATTAACAGCTATTGTGATTACCGGAAACTGCGCGCCGCGTAATATATTAAGGCCACCTATTACCTATTACCTACTTGTGTATTTATACTTATCGAGGTATGATTTGAGAACTACCGAACTTACTATTTATTTTGATCTCCTAGGTACCTAGGCAAATTAATTTTGAAACATGGTTGTTTGCGAATACAAGTATTATAGATTATGTAAGTTGACTTTCATACATATCTATTCGTCATTATGGATAGATTTAATAATATAAATGTGAACATAACTCTGTTGGTTACCTTCCCTTGACTAAAAAGCTTTGTCTGGTGGGATGAAGATGTGCTACCAAGTCAATTAGCGTTCCGGTATGATGCAGTGGTGATACCTTTAAGGGTTTATTATTACTATCATAACTTGAACAGGTTAGCCCAATGTAATCTAGTCTGCATTATCACATACCAACAGGTGAGATTACAGTCGAGGGCTAATTTGCAATGGAATTAAAAAAAATATATATGGAAAGGAGATTATAAATACATAATATAAATATACTACAACAATGCACAAATCATATAAAACTTTTTAAATCCTAGGAAAAGTAAAGTACTTTTTAAACATCATGTTTGTAGTGACTATTAAAGGGTTTAGAATAGGGAATGAGTGTTTGCGTATGCAAGTCTAATATTAATGAAACTAATTTATGATGACAGTTAAAATAAAATGTTTCAGGATTTATTATGAACATGAAACCCCCCAACAGGGTTAGTTAGTAGATGAAAGTTTATTGTTTGATTGCAAAGTGCACAATATTTGACATTTACTGTACTTATTGAATTCAATATTTTAAAACATTTAATTCGTAATAAACCAGATAAATAGGTTATTTTAACAACCCTAGATTAGGGTTATCTATCTTTAATCTTAACTTTTTTAAATAGATTTTTCTACCCTGGAGGCTTTTAATTTAGGCAATGCATCCTTTAGATATATATTTAGAGATATGTTAGAAGTTAAGTTTTAGCTAACTTTACATTAGAACTCAGGGTAGTTCTGTTATTAATGTTTCTGTGGTTTTGTTCAACAAAGTCATATCTTAGATGTTCAGGATTTACCTTAAAGTTATTTATATTGAAATAAAAATCCTACCATAATCAAGAGCTACAGTTGTTTTATAAGTCTAGAATTTAAATAAGCATGCCATCATAAATAAAAGGCCACTTTATCAATCAAAGGAATGACATGTACTGTTACCTATACTAAACAAAAGCACTTACCAATAAGCTGCACTTTTCATCTAAACACACATTACCAAGTATACTTAGGGATAAATCAAGTATTCTTTCATTTGGTTTACGTAAATGTGGAAGTAAATATTCTATGCCACCACTTTCTCGAAAGGATTTAATGCCCTTATCATTTATTATTATTGTAGATTTAATTTTTACGAGGGACTCTTGAATGCGTTTAGATGACGAGGACTTAAGTCCTTCTAAAACTGATTTCACATAAGTTTTATCCATTTTGGAACCAGCACTTCATCTAATAGCACAAACTCTCAGCACAAAGTGAGCTTTAATTTTTTTCAGCCATTTGAATTCAATAGTTTCAATATATTTAGGTAGGTACCTATAAGCGAACAATTTGTCAAAGCTCAATATTTGATACCTAACTGTCGTCTGTCAGACTGTCACTCATGTTTTGTTTTTCATTTTCAGTGTTGCTTGCACATTTACCGATAAAATTTACTACTTTTATAATGAATGAATAGAAATCTTTAATAAATTGGAGAAGTTACTGGCATGTCTGATTTTTAATTGGTAATGTTACAATAACACTTTTAACTAAACTAGTTACTGTAAAGGTTATGCCCGCGAGGAATAGTGCCAAGAATTCATCACAACATCAGTCATCATGGGACTTTTTTTGAGGAAACTTTAAAAGGAGTGTTTGTAGCATATCTGATATATCCTAACATCGTTTCTATTTCTAAACCAAAATGATAATTTTATAATAAAGTCAAACTTATAAAGGCTTATTACCTATTCTTTTTTAAAGACCCTTAGCCCTTTAACTATTTATTTTTGTTTTGATTTATGGCATTTCCTAGCGCGAAACAGCACACTGTACGCACTTTGCCAGTGCGCAGTAGTTGCTTTTTAACTAGTTTTCTCTAGGTATATTTAATTTCAATTCAATTAAATTTTAGTTTTATGGCTCACGTTTGTACCAATTGGGTAGGTATATGACATACCTTCGAAGTCTGTGGTGTAAATTTCTGCTCTGTGATGTGACAAAAAAAAAAATGGTCTCGCAATGACAGAATTTCTGATTTATTTTCGCTAAGGAATACCTACTGTGGTTTCTTACTGTAACATAAAATTGTCATGAAATCGTTTTGTGAGAGATGAGTGTCTTCGGGGATTTTCAACGTGTGTGGGTGCAACGTTTTCCAGAGAGTGCATTACCTGCCGCTTGGGAGGAAGATGTGAGAGCCAATTTGGCTAAACATAAACAGAAAGTAGCTATCCTAAGGGAGGAGTTGGAAAAAGAGGAGTTTTACGTTGAATATTTAGAAACTTTACTGTCTGACGTCGAGAAGCACAAAGCGATACAAGGAAGTAGAACGGAACCGCCCTTAGGGGCTGACTCGAATGATGATAAGGCATCTGATAGCAAGCAGGTAAATGAATGGCTTATCTTACGTTCAGTTACAGTATAAATCAAAGAAGACGTTAGTTATACGATTTATTTGCATACAAGTTCGCAAACAAAAAATTAATTTAAAGAAAAAATCTAGTTGGAATATTTGCGCAGCGAGGATTTCTGGATCCTTATGTGGGGTTGAAGAGATATCAGATCCTTGCAATGCACCAACTTGTTATTCATAAAAGTTGCAATAAATGTCAGAAATCATATTAATCTGTGATATTTAGTAGATAATTTCAAAAAAGTTAAAACCTGGATAGTAGTATTAATAATAATCATTTTGCATTTACATTTTGTTTTAACAAATTTCTCCCTTGATAACTAACAACAAAAAGAAATAGTTTGTATGAATCATATTCTCTGTCTATTTGACAGTGATGGATCTGTGCTCATTTGGCAAGTCCGAATGAAAACAAAAAGCTTAAGGATTGTAAATTTTATTAGAACCTTTACTTTATCAATCTAAAACATGGGTTTAGTATAAAATAATTACATTTACTATTATTATATTGTAGTAATCAATTAATGTTTTATATACTATACACTCATTAAAATAAATAAACTGTTAAATAAAGGTTTATATTAATTATTTACAAAAAATGTAGTTATTCATTCATCTCAGGTTGCTTGAAGAACACACTTAAGTACCTGTTTAATGTCCACATATTATCTAGTGACAACACAAGTGGTAGTAAATGTAAATGTAATATGTACACACAATTACATTAGGAAAGGCGATTGTATTATAACTTATAACAGCATAAATGGGTTTTATATGAATATAAACTAAACATACATAGTGAAGTGATAGCCTAGTGGTTAGGACAGCAGCTTCACTTTCGATTTGAATCCCATCATGCACCATTAACTTATCTAAGTTATGTGCATTTTAAGCAATTAAAGTATCACTTGCTTCAATAGTATAGAAAAACTTCATGCGGAAACCTGCAATGCATTATAAGAACTGAAAATATGCTGACTTTGCTTCTTTTAAAATGTGATGAGATATTTAAAAGAAAAACCATGAGAAACATATTAATGTTGAAAATATATCAAATATAAATATACAATGCTACATAAGAAATAAATACATATATCAGGAAAGTTAAGCAGGGAATCATGTCCAATAATATATATTTTACTCAAAACAAATTATCCAAAAAGACCTAGTTGCAATACAACTAGAAGGAGCCTACAGATCTCTAGGCTGAAAACACATAGCATCGTCAACCTTACAAAAAAGGTTCAATACATGTAAACCCTTTGAGTATTGATGATATCATTATTATATTGTGTGGTATTAGGACCTCCAAATTTATTTAATTCCAGTATAAATCTAACTTTCTTTAAAGTTTAAAATATTTTGCACTTGTTTTGTTGCACACAGGACTGTGACTCGCTATCAAAGAAAAGTGAAGGAAGTTTAAAAAGTGATGATTCAATTGAAGCTCTGGAATGTGAGGAAGTCCATTTAAGAAGTAAATCAGTAAACTTTGCAGAGAGAAGTTCTGTTAATCAATGTATAAATGAATTGTCCTCAAACCTAGCAGCAGAAGTTCGAAAA
This sequence comes from Pararge aegeria, assembly GCF_905163445.1. Taxonomy (NCBI): domain Eukaryota; kingdom Metazoa; phylum Arthropoda; class Insecta; order Lepidoptera; family Nymphalidae; genus Pararge; species Pararge aegeria. Next base: position 6,837,595 of record NC_053192.1, on the reverse strand, counting down.
AGATGCAATAGTGAAATTGTACAACGAACTGACATTGCCAGTAATGGTAAAGTATATTTGAATATTTGTTTTCACTCATGATAAATTGTTTTTTTTTTAATTGATGAGTCAGGCCATTAGATGTTTGTTTCTTCTATTTGTCAAGATTGTGTGTCTTATCCAGTGATAGAATCAGCTAAATTTATAGTAAATTATTGCAAACATTACATTTATGTGGATGAAGCTTGTGGAACTTGTTAATATCCAAAACTTATTAATGTGCCAAACTATAATTTTCATAATGTTTGTAGTTTAAGATTTCTCTTCAAATTCAGTTTGAATATGTCTTTCAGTAGATATAGAAACAACAAATAAAACTCAAAATAAAACCCGTCCAGCATCCCAAGCAGGTGATTTTGTAACAGTTATTGAAGTAAATGGTTTGAAAGCTGCAGGGAATGCAGCCAAAAAGTCAGATGATTCACCACAATCATCAGAAAGTAGTTCTGCTGAGGCAACATCGTCTTCTAAAAAGAAGGTGCCACCAAAGTGAGTATTACTATATTTATTTATATTTTTATGTATCCTTCATTGTGAATGTTACTCTGTATGAGAATGAAATATGTTTTTAGGCCACCACCAAAAGTGTTTAACAAAAGAGGTGCATCATTACCTGAAACGGGCTTGGTGGAGGATAGTCCACCATCACCCATTGGACGGAGACTTCGTAATGCAGAGTCTCGGGAATCTATTGGCAGTCGTGCCTCAACACCATCCATTAGTGAAAGAGTTAGTATTACTTCAAATTCTTTATTGCTGTAGTCTTAATATATTTACATAGCCATATCAGACCTAGCCATAGTATTTGTATGTGAATATCTACTACATGTAAGTGTAAGCGGGCTGTAGATGTTAAAAAGTCTATGAAGACTAGGCAACTCGTATTCCACTCTTCGTCTTTTACTTTTAACATAACACAACAGTTTACTTAATGCTTCACGACAAAGCTCAAATGTTCTAACTAGAGTTCGGAGAGAAGAAGTGTCGACTCGATTTATGGTACACGAAGGAGTTTAGTCGGAGTCGGTCATCGAGTATGTCGCCGCGACCGCATGATATTCACGTACACCCTGCAAATCCTCTACGTACCTATGTAATTTCTAAAATAGGGTTATTTCCAAAAAGCCAAATCGCTTGGTAGGCTGTCTCTGGCAGTATTCAGTAATTAACCGCTACCAAACCATGTTATCAGAAATGCGAGGTAATGTTTGCCTCTGTGTTGATGTAGATGCCGTGCGTAGAATAAATTACTTAATTCATCGTTTTCCCTATGGATGCCTACCATTCATTGTTCTCATTATAAATAACATATGAATCAACCAATTATAAAATTAGTCATACGAGTTCATTCTATTACATGCGTGTGTTAGACATACCAGCCTCGTTCTGGGGATTCACTCGCATTAAAATATAAAAAAAATATATAAGTCCAGTACTTCTCGAGATTATGTATGGATGTGTTAACCCGAATATTTGTTTGCCTGCCAAAAAAATATAGAAATATAGAGAAAATTATTTTCATAAAACTGGCAATGGAGGAGGTGTTTGCCATTTTATACCATTTTACTTCTTTATGGTTACCCTGGTCCAAATTCCTGTGCACGCCACGGATAGTAGATGGGATACCTACCTGAAGTGCACGATATGAGCCGCTTAAAAAGCAGAGACGGTAAAATCTCAGTGGTGCATCTGTTCAACTTTCGAAACACGCGTTGTATGTAATTCTTATTTTTTATAGTTATAATTGATGGACCAAGCAGATGGCGCACTTGATGGTAAGTGAAAAGTGCAGGCCATGCATGATACAAGAAACACGTCCTACAATGAGCGCGCCGTGTTTATCAACCTGAGGCGTAGGTGTCGTACCTGTAATAACACAGCATTGGAACAATGCTGCTTAGCGGCATAAATAAGCATAATAGGCATAGGCAGTAGTACTTCCCCAGGCGAGCTCTGTTAGAAAAATCTCTACTACTACTTCATTAAACATCATCGTCCTATTCAAGAAAATTATATAAAAACAATGCAATTTTCTTCTACAGGTAAAAAGTTACGAATCTATTAACTCCCTATCATCGGAACGTAAGCGGTCTGGCGGTGCAGCGACCCCTAGGTCGATAGACGAGGAAGTGACATCAACAACTCCTGACCTCCCAGAAGCTTCAGATGATAAATCCGCTCCAATATCATTGGAAAGCATACCAGCGGCCGTACCGTCGACGGAAGACGAGCCGTATTACGATCAAGTTCCGGTCGATATTAATGACGGCGAATATGTGTATATACAAGCAGGTAAGATAAAACAAATTAACATTTTTACAGCAAAAATAATCCATACTAATATTATAAATGTCAACGTAAGTTTGTTTGTTACGGTTTCACGCAAAAACTACTCAACCGATCCTCCTGAAACTTTGTACACATATTCTTGGAAGTGTTAGTGCTAGTAATATAGGATATTTTTTATCCCGAAATTAAGCTCGGTTCCTTTGTGAGACGGGATGAGTGTTTGACGATTTTACACCATAACTCCGATAAATTTTAACCGATTTAAATAATTATTTTTGTTCTATAGAGATTATAATATGTGTTTAATTTTGCCCAAACTGTGGTTTGATATAGAGGACAGAACTCCTCGGCGAACAGCAGCAAACCCCTCATTTAAGGCTTAGCGATACTGAATGCCTTAAATTTTTTTAGATCTACAACTAAATTGAATGCCTCATCAAAAACAAAATCAAACGGATACGAAGTCGCGGGCAACAGCTAGTAGATAATAAATAAATAAATATAGCCAGCTTGCATGATGTTTAAATCTTTTTTATGTGAGCTGGCTGTATTTCCATCATCCAGTTATGGCACAATGCCGTGATTTATATCTATTTATTAATGTTGTAGGAGGCGCTGGTTCGAGTACCGAGGACGGGTCAAGCGGCACGAGTACGTTGCCGCTCAGCACGTGTACCGCGTCAGCACCGCCCGCTCCCGACTCGCCGCTGTGTGCCACTGCACCTAACTACGTCAATATACACTACTTTATACAGTGAGTTTTATCTTATTGTTACGTACTCAATCACGGAAGGGTGTTATGGCATATTGCCGATCAGCACGTGAAACCCGACAGCGCCGACCGCTCTTTACTCGCCGCTGTATGCCACCGCACCTAACTACGTCAACATATTATACTTTATACAGTGAGTTCTATCGTATTGTTATGTACTCAATCACGGAAGGGTGTTATGGCGTATTGCCGATCAGCACGTGAAACCCGACAACGCCGTCCGCTCCTTACTCGCCGCTGTGTGCCACCGCACCTAACTACGTCAACATACAATACTTTATACAGTGAGTTCTATCGTATTGTTATGTACTCAATCACGGAAGGGTGTTATGGCGTATTGCCGATCAGCACGTGAAACCCGACAGCGCCGACCGCTCTTTACTCGCCGTTGTGTGCCACCGCACCTAACTACGTCAACATACAATACTTTATACAGTGAGTTTTATCTTATTGTTACGTACTCAATCACGGAAGGGTGTTATGGCGTATTGCCGATCAGCACGTGAAACCCGACAACGCCGTCCGCTCCTTACTCGCCGCTGTGTGCCACCGCACCTAACTACGTCAACATACACTACTTTATACAGTGAGTTCTATCTTATTGTTATGTACTCAATCACGGAAGGGTGTTATGGCGTATTGCCGATCAGCACGTGAAACCCAATAACGCCGTCCGCTCCTTACTCGCCGCTGTGTGCCACCGCACCTAACTACGTCAACATACACTACTTTATACAGTGAGTTCTATCTTATTGTTATGTACTCAATCACGGAAGGGTGTTATGGCGTATTGCCGATCAGCACGTGAAACCCGACAACGCCGTCCGCTCCTTACTCGCCGCTGTGTGCCACCGCACCTAACTACGTCAACATACAATACTTTATACAGTGAGTTCTATCGTATTGTTACGTACTCAATCACGGAAGGGTGTTATGGCGTATTGCCGATCAGCACGTGAAACCCGACAACGCCGTCCGCTCCTTACTCGCCGCTGTGTGCCACCGCACCTAACTACGTCAACATACACTACTTTATACAGTGAGTTCTATCTTATTGTTATGTACTCAATCACGGAAGGGTGTTATGGCGTATTGCCGATCAGCACGTGAAACCCGACAACGCCGTCCGCTCCTTACTCGCCGCTGTGTGCCACCGCACCTAACTACGTCAACATACAATACTTTATACAGTGAGTTCTATCGTATTGTTATGTACTCAATCACTGGAGGGTGTTATGTCATATTGCCGATCAGCACGTGAAATCCGACAGCGCCGGCCGCTCCTTACTCGCAGCGGCGAGTACACACAGCGGTGTGCCAACTCACCTAACTGCATCAACATACACTACTTCATACAGTTAGTTATATTGTATCGTTAAGCAACGTGTAACCGAATTACAAATTATGTTGAAGGATGCAAAAGAACATTAAAAATATTATATCAATAGAAGCAAAGTTATTCTTCCATACAAACGAATTCAAAATATTTCAATTGTTTACTTATGATTATAAAAGACCGACACGTGCGTAGTACCTACGCTACGCGAAACGTATCTAATAAAGTGACAGTTGTTACTTGATTTTCATTTTGCATGTGATTAGGGCTGTATCTAATTTCTTCCAGTAAAAACTATGGCAGTGGTTTACTCAAAAATTATTAGGTTTTTTAATTCACCGATAAATAAATAATAAATAAATAAATATACTACGACAAGACACACATCGACATCTAGCCCCAAAGTAAGCGTAGCTTGTGTTATGGGTACTAAGATAGCTGATGAATATTTTTATGAATATAATACACATGAATTATAAGATACATATAAACACCCAGACACTGAAAAACATTCATAATAATAAGTCTCCGAGACATAATATAATATTTCTCTAGAGCCTGATAAGTATTATTTCGGTTTTCATTTAGACGCTGTATATCACTGAGGTGGTGTTGAGGCCTAAGCTTTCCTTATTCTAAGAGGAGAGTCATGCGCTGTAGTGTGACGATAGTAGGTTGATATTGATAATGATGAGTATAACATTTATATGACTATACTGTGGTATAGATTTCATAATCCGTTCGCACATTTTACCTATTCAAATTGCGTTAATTCGGAATGAGTTGGGAATTCCGGTTTGTAGGTCGAAAAATATTTTAATTTACACGACGTATATTATTAACGCTATACGAAATACGGAAATGTCTCATTTAAAATGGTTTAGCCGCCTTATAATATCACTGTAATAATGTTGTTATTCAGGAACTTTATTAACCAGTATACAGTACATAAATCAAACTGTTGCATTTGGTGTGCTTACGTTTCGATTATTTCTTGATCCTTACGTCTAAGTGGTCGTAATGTTATCCGATCTATTATTACTTATAAAAAAAACATAAACAATAGCTCGTTTCTCGACATATTCCCCAAATTAATTTTCAATCTTATCGTGGTCAGATGGTAGATTGAGTTTAGTAGTGCTATTTTTTCTATCTCTTCCCTGTAGGTAAGGACGGCACTACTAAATTTAGTCTGACATCGTAACATTTTCCATTTGATTGATTAACATTGGCAGGTAGTCAGTGTTATCTTTGTCCAGAGGATTTGGAACGATAATGTCCTGGTACTTTATTAAAAGGGCTTTAAATCTTCTTAGACAAGCAGGTGAAGGTACAGAGCCTAGCGAGACAAGCTCAGAGTTGGCCGACTCAAGTGATACCCCTCTGCTGTTGCGAACTATTTCATCCGACACCGAGGCCGGAGCGACGCCGCCTGTTTTAAGAAAGCTTCAGCACCAGGTTGGTCCCAGTTTTTTTTTTCTCAAAAAAAAATGTCCCAGATATGGTATATTATTCGCGTTTATTGAAACTCTGTAGTTAAACTTACTGAGGAAATAATGATGTTTTTAGATTATGCAATACTACGTACGTACGTATAACACGTAAGCCCGGCGAGCTCGTCAGATACCTATGACCAATAACCAATTGTTAGTTTTAAGTTTTCTATTACAGATAAATGTGCTGTTAAATTGAAATTTAATATAATATGGTACACTTTAATTTAATAGCACTTGTACACTATAAAACTGTGTTTGTAGGTTACGCTAAGACGGCGGCCATGTCTCGATATATAAATTGTTTTGGTAAGAAAAACCTATTATGTTAAAAACAGCTGTAGTTCAAAAAGGCTGTTGACTGCGTTTCTTGTAACTTTTACAGCAATAAGTAACCACTGACTTCAATAATCAGATAAAGTTTGAACTAAAGATTTCATGAGAGCCTTATTTGTTTGTAATTTATTTTGTGTTTTGTGTTTTTATTAAGATAGTGTAGCCCATAAGAATTCAGAAATAAAACAATTGTTTGATTAAATTTATTATTTATTTCTAAAGCTTATTTCATTATCTTCCAAGTTATTAGTAAATCTATGCTCATTTGTTTGGAGGTTTAGCTTGGACCGATCATGAGGTTGATTTGACGTACATTTCATCTCCCCAGTGAATAAGTTATACTTACAAAACTCTACTTCACAGTTATAGTTTTGACATCGCGTGTAGTAACATATTCCATCAGAACAAAGGGAATCAATGTTCAATTTTAAAACTAAACTATTCGTTAACTTTGTCACATAGTGAACAAAAAAGTTTTGAATATAATTCAAGACAATTTTATCTAAATCAAATGTTATAAAGTTGTATGAGGCGTCACTTCTTGGTCTCGCATCTGTAAAACAAAAACATAATTTTATTAAAGAATACTTGGAATAAATAATTTTTTCATACAATTTATATTAGTACCTAATACAAATCTTTTTCTACGAATCCTAAGTGTAGTTGTATATTAATAATTGCGGTTTCGGCTGCACAATTTAACACACAATTACTCAAATGCGTCTATGTTCGAAAATAAATTAACTTTAACATTAGTATGGAGTTGGATTTACCTGCTTAATACTTCGCTTAAACATCATGCAGTCCCAGTTTCTTTTTCTACATTTTCAGTTACTGTAGATGATAAAACCGCTTCTAGTTCCAGAGGTCGATCTTCAGTTCCTTGTATGTTATCGTTTTCGGTCGATGATAATATTATAACAGTATTTGGTGTTACGGGTTGATTTAACGTGGTTTCAGTTTCATATGATTGCGGTGGTGGTTGCGAAGCCGCTTTAGAAGATTTAGGCGTCGTTGGTTCTTCTGGTTTAACCTTCGTATTGAAGCTTCTACATTCTCCAGTTATATCAGTATCATACATGTTGCATGTGATATTCATGCAACCGAATCTATCACACTTAATCGTTGTACATGTCTGATCGTTACACCATAAGGTAACGTTATACCTGCCTATTTCTACAGAGTCATATGCGTTAAACCGACTCAATCCCATACCTGTGTTGCTTTCATATGGTATATCACTGTTATCAGAACTCCACCATGAAAAAGGATACGTTATCCAACCCCATAATGTGGAGCCGACACCGCGTCCCTCAGATTCGTTATCTGCAAGTGATGTATTGTTGTGTTTAGGAATCTCGAATAATAAGTTGGTGTCATTTATTGTAATAAAGTTTAAAATTTAGTAAAAACTTACGTGAATACGGTTTGCTTATAGATTCATGCACTATACACAAAACAATAATTGATACGAGACTCTTAGAACTGAACATAATGTCACGGTGTTGTGTGCAACTTCCTAATAATAAATGTTTGAACAGTCCCACCTCCGCCTTTTATAGTTACCTCAGCTATGTCCCTATCTCATAAGAGATAAGGCAGTTTCGGGAATGTTTACTTAATGAGTTATGAAGAAACATACCAAAGCACTATTAATCATCCCATAGCTTAGTTTCATTAATTTGGTGCACTTGTTTTTTTTTTTCATTTTAAAATATGCATCATGTGTACTACTTTTTATGTATATTATATTATTTATATTTAAATCGCTTGGCTAGCCCTAATCAAAGATACCGTGATCAACCAAAAAACTTGTGTTAAAAGATTCACAGTAAGTCGAATTCTCATAATTATTTTTTGTATGAACTTCGCACAAAATGCAATTCTCTTTTATGTTTGGGCAAAATAAAAATCTGCATAATTGTAGATCATTTACGCAATTTGTCAATGCTTTTAATTTCTTTCGTGGCTGCACGTAGTTGGCTATAAAGTTTTTTATAGCACTCACAACATACGTTGAATTCCATTCTTTATAATCATCATCATGGGGCAAAATATATTTTTTATTGCCCTTAACATATTCAGCAATTTGTTTAAATCTTACAATTTTGTTCTTAGATATATTTTCTAATTTTAAGTGACCGGCAGGATCAAATTTAATAATTTTAGGTTCGGCTGATTTGATCGAAGACCAGGGACTCAGGTATATGTCCTCCTTATTCTGAAATTACATTTTCATCTTTGTACAATATTAATTATTATACACTGTAATTTGTTCGGCGGATAAGCGTAGATAAACCTATGCGGTGCCTATACAAATAACCGAAGAAAAATGCTTTACTTTTCGTAGATATTACCAAAATGTGTTTCCCACGGCTTTATCGATTCTCATTACTCCCTAATTATAATTTATAATCAAAGAGTGAGTTAGTTATTTCTGTTCAAGATCCATCATATTGTATGTACAGGACTCGCATGCCAGAAAGTTGATAGGTATTTTAACTACCATAAAAGGTTTGTTTTTACCACTACAGGTAAGCTCTTGACTGCATACTCACTAGGCGTTAAGTGATAAAGCAGTCTTAATATGGTAGCAGGCTAACCTGTCATGGGGATGGTAGTTTTATTAAACCCTGTCAAATAAAAAGAAATATATTAAACTCTCACGTACCAGCTGCTTATCCAAGTCATTTGCACAATTAACATAAATAAATTAAGGAACCGTTAACCGAATATTTAAATTACGGCCAGATTCACGTTCTTAAGTCCGATTCATTGAATTCGGTTGAATTTTTTAAATATTTTATTTTACATCTTTTAGTTCTATTGTTATTTTAATAATGACATAATTAAAAAACTATTTACTTGTAGGAGTGACGAAATTAGGTCCTTTTTAATTTCAAGGATTAAGTTTATACATTTACAAATAACTGTAACTTACTTGGGCTGTTATCGTTAATAAATATGTTAAAAACACAATCAGCTTGGTTGTTGTTACTAATACCTTAGCAATTGCATTAACTGATTTCATTGTTGGGGCCAAAGATAAACAACAAGGTATGCTTGCTTTTTATCAGAGCTTTAAGAGTACAATACTTAATGTTTGTAAACACAAGATCTTTGTTTGCTTTGTGCTATGGTACGATTACAGTATTATTTTACGCAACGATTATGACATTTTAACATTTTTGAGAATTGAACAATGACCTAAAGAACTAAGTTCTTTAGTTGTACATTTTGAGCTTTGGAATTTTTTCTTAGATGCTACAAATGTGCTACATTTGGATATAATGCAGAGAGTCGCCTTCCCATACATTTTCCCTAACATTTTGTCTTGTAGAATATCGACAATTTTAAAACCAATATTTGATGGCAAATCCATGATCGATTCTAAGGCAGCTACACTATCTGAAAAAACAATAAACATCAGTTATTTATTCAAAACTTAAATCAATTCACCAATTTCGTTATACCTTACCTGTATCTTTATTTCCTTTACAGTGTCCTTTGTAATTAAATCTATTATCTGGTGAACAAATTCTATGGAGACATGTTTTTTCAGCGCACTTCATTGAGTGGCATACGCTCTGAGAGCAAAAGGTTAAAATTCCTTTAATATATTTCCCTACGAAAGACATGAATACAGGGGCAACAGTATCAACATCGTTCCAGTCTACATCTCCAAATATTGCGTGTTCCAGTACCAATGTTCGATTATTGCGTATTCTATCTTCGGTCATGTTTAGTTTTGCCTTTTTGGTTTCTCTTTCTAAAATTAAAAATGTTATATTTTTTGATTTTACCAACGTAAAATTTTTACTTTCAGTTGGCCAATACAATAGTTCCATTTCTCCCTCTTTTGTTTTATTAAATTTTTTAGCCTCTTTTGTATCACTCTCCATAGATCGACTGATTTTTGGAGGCATTACAGTAGTCGCAGATATGTTTGTATTAATTTGCGTAACAAATGTAATATTTTTCTCTAATGCTTCGCGCTTTAAACGTAGTTCAACAGTTGTTTTGTTGTTCTTCTCTATAAAATCCGTTTCTATACTATTTCCTATTTTTAACGATTCACCCGTGTCATTGTCGTTATTTTTAGTTATGTTAAGCGTTAAATATAATGTTTCAATCGAACCATTTATATTTTTTATTGGCAAGTCTGTAACTGTATGATTATTAGCATTATAAATCACCTCACGCGTAAGTGGTTTATTAGTCTGCAATTTAGGTGCTTGAATTTCTTTATAAGAATTCAAAGAATAATTTTGGCTGCTGATTCGGTGATCTTCGTCAGTCATATTGTGGTCTATTGGGTCTACTTTAATGCTGTGAGAAGTAACTTTCTTGCCCATGTGTTTTTTATTATTGTTGCCTAAACGCGACTTCTTTTTTTTGTGTATAGTTATTTTATGGATATCAGAATTATCTTGCTTGCTGTACAGTTGTTTTATTCCAAGTAAATTTATTGGAATTGGAAAGTTTAGGTGTGGAAATGGTAGATTTACAGTTGAAATTAATTCTTTAGAGATTTTACCTCCTCCTATTTTTTTGTCTTGATTCCGATCGTTATGTATAAGCTCATATAATATTTTAGGCAGCTGGACATCAATCTTTAGGCGTATATTAAGTTTGTCTTCATCAAGGCTATTTCTTTTATTTTGTAGTGCAAATGTTGAAGTTTTAGGAAAGCTTTCAATAAAGATATTTTGATTATCATATTCATTGATGTTTTGAGTGGGCAACGAATCAGTTAATAGAAAACATTGTTTGCAACTACACTTGCAAGGAATTTGATTGACTTTACAATAGCATGATTGCAATGGTATATTGGGGTTTGAAATTGAAGGAATCAAATTGATTAAAGCATGCTCGTTATTTATCTGCATAAGAGTATTGGGTGTTTCTTCATTGTAATCCTGTGGTCGGTCTGTGAACTCAGGTTTGTTATCCATGTTTAGTTTGGCATTATGTGACATGAATAAATTCAGCGGTTCCAGAAATGACGATGTAGCGTACTTTTTGTTTAAGTAGTTATTAGGAACATCATACTTATTTCGTGTACCTTTTTTAATCTTTGTGTATTTTTCATAATGTACTTGTGGGACTTTGTTTTTACCTTTAGATTTTTCTATATAATTTATTCTCTGTTTATGCGCTTTATCTAAGTAATGTTGATATTCTGATAACAGATCATACATATCTTCACTATTGTCACTACTACTGAATATGTTTTTCGTCAATTCAGGACTCTAAAATATTTAAAGTAATTAAATCAATATATAATATGTTAGCCCACACACCCAAACAAAATAAGTGTAGACATTTTTAATTTACTTACCATATTGTTTTCAAAATCATTTATAACATCCGCTATATCACTAAATATTATTGCATCATGTAGTGGTGTAAAGTCTACTTGCTCTATCTCATAACCTGTAGATTATGAAAATTAAGAAAATCTCTATTAAGTGTGTAGGCATTTGTAAAATGGAACCATAATTGTTAAAAACTTTGATATAGTTTAGCTTGTTATCGCGTGGTAATGCGTTTAAAAGTATTTAATAATCAATGATTGAAGAAGGCTCGAATATTTTCCATTTTTTTTTTTTTGCCTAAACATTCCATTTTATTACTTACTTCCAAATTGCCCATTTGTAAACGTAAGGTAATAAATGCAAATGCTAATTAATGGTAACCACATCTTATGCTCTCACTTAAGCACACATTTGAAAAAATACTTAAATAATGCAAACGCAAATAAACTATATACATTTAGATACAATAATCTATTACCGAACGTGGCTTTTAAATCGGCACTAAATGTAAACGCATTCCCCCTTCTTATATGTAAGTATTGTTGGTAGGTGTGTTTGTAAACCATTGTTTAATTGCCCTATTATTTCACGATATGCTTTTTCCTGTTGTTTGTTATTAAACCTACCGAAATGTACTCTTATTAAGAAAAATTATTGCCAATTAAAAAACATAAATACCGTTAAATTCAAAAATAAAAAAAAACAAGAAAAAAATTTGCACGCACAAACCACTGAACAGATTTCAATACAATTTAGACAGGAGATAAATTGCATTCTGAGGAAGCTGGTGATAAATAACCCCGAGAAAATCTCCAAAAAAGTAGCAGGAAACCTTGTCTTTCTATCCTCGGCACGCACCTCTATCTTTTCGGAGTTATAAGCATTTTAAGCAATAAAATATCACTTGCTTTAATGGTAAAGATAACATCTTAAGGATACTTACACGCCTGGGAGTTCGAAATCCATTTATTTTAAGTAGGCATAAAAAAGCACTTTTGAAACGTCAAGTCTGTCTGTTTGTAGTAACTCTACCACCGGTTCGGAAGGCAGATTTTACCGCGAAGAAGCTGAATTTACATTTTAACATTAATTTTTCTATACTGTTAGAGATGAAATTGGAGCCGGATGCTTCCAAGCAACCTTGTCGTTATTTAAGAAATTCATTAATTGTTACCTCGCTGTTATAAATGTTTCTTCAACCTATTCTTTAAACTTATGCTTTGGTAGGTCCAAAATTACCTTAGGAATCATATTATAAAAGCGTATACTCTCTCCCACAAATTGCTTCTGTACCTTTCGCAGACGATACACAGATGACACTAATTTATGACCATTTCTTATAAGTCGACTGTTTATATCCACTTTTTGTTTATATAGACTAATATGTTGTCTTACAAATACTATATTATTATAAATATATTGTGAAGCTACGGTAAGTATACCTATTTCTTAAACTGTGCCATGTAGGCTAGTTATGGGTTAATCATGATGATAATCCTATATGTCTATAAACAAGAGCAATAATATTTTTTCCAGGAATCCAATATCAGTAACAATGCGGAGGCCGAGCGACTAACGATGCATCGGTGTATCGTCACAAGTATAATAGAAAGCGAAACTGTTTATGTGGAGTGTCTTTATGTTATGGAGAAGGTAAGAATGATTTTTAGTCATTACTATTTTATTACTGTTGTATTTTGCATGGTATAGCCCAAACTGACCTTTTCACCTCAGTTATGATGCGCTCAGTTTTGAAAACGTAGTAATCGGTCTAATGACGCATATCAAAATGGCAACCCTAAAATCAAATACATACTTGCAAAGTTTAAGCCTTCGTGAAGACAACAGAGCTATAATGTACGATATGAAGTCTCGATTAAATAATTTTGAAATGAAATTACCGCCTTAAAAAAAATTCTGTCTTCAAAAAAAAGGAAGACCTTGTTTCTCCCTTTTGACTCGGTCCCATTTTTTTCTTTCGGCGATGTCTTTATGCTTTGGTTTGAGACTGATAAAGAACTCCATAATTCCGAATCTCCGATCTACTTCAGGTTGAAAGATCACCACAGACTACAGTTACTCACCAGCGATTGTTATTTTCGCGATATAATATGTTATGTTATAGTTTCAATGTGTTACATAAATAGTACAACATTGAAACTAATTTGAGTTTGCTTTTAAATCCTGTTTTATTTTTCACCAGTATATGAACGCTATCAAAGCAACATTATCAACGTCGCAACCTGTGATAACCGAAGAGGAATTCGGTACAATTTTCTACAAGATATCGGAGTTGCACGAACTGCACAAAAATTTCCTTGAGGGTCTTAAAAATGCCGTTGCGAGTTGGGAAGAACCTCTGTCTGTTGGAATTCATTTCAAGAAAATGGTAACAGTCATTGAATCCCTTATATAATTATTAAGATAGAGAAATAAATAACGATTAATTTTAAGGCATGTAGAGATGGTGCATTGAACATTCTATGCACATATTTACGACCTTAATAACTGCATTATATAACTTGCGGTATAAACGCTGCAAATCTAAAAAGTAGAAGGACCAACTAGAACTGTGTCTGGGTGTTTATCTATCTATTATAAGAATTTATGTATGTTCATCATTAAAAAAAAATCATCAGTTATCTTAGTAAGTATCCATAACACAAGCTACACTTACTTTAGAACTAGATGGCCAGTGTGTATTGTCGTAGTATATTTATTTATATATTTAACTAAATTATGTTGTCGTTAAAACGAAACGTACATACGAATTTAATATGAACCTTGTTTAAGCACTTTTATGGCATCTCAGGTACTCAGCTACAATTGTGTTAGTTAAAGCAGCCGCGATACATTTTATGGGAAATTAAGGGATATTAAAGCAAAAAATACTCCACCTATATTTCTCGGCGTGTAATTTGATGTTTAACCAAAAATAAAAAGCTAATGAAAATCAAGTCAAGGTGTATTCTAGGTTCAAGTGGGCTGATTTTTAGTATACTTAGATCAACTCTCTGGTTATATGCTTTCTAACTGAATTTTATTGTCTCAATTGGTCTAGCCACACTTGCGCGTACAAAAAATTAAATAAAACGAAATGAGACGTAAGTAGGCTGGAAGAATGACCATATTTATTCATAAACATGATTACCCTTTTAAGATAGTGAAACTAATATAAAACAATTACCATATTGTAATAATAGATACTTGCTATAGGCGGAAAACATTAACGTATACGGAGCGTTCCTCCACAACTACGGGCGTGCAACGGATGCGGTGCGGAGGCGATGCGCGAGCTCGCAACGCTTCTCGGACTTAACAAGAGAGATCGCATGTCGTGGACAGCCTGTGTCGCTCGATGACCTACTGCACAAACCTGTTGCGCGTGTACAGAAGAACGCGCTGGTTTTACACGTGAGTAGTACGCGATTGATTTAAATATAGGTAACTTACGAGTTTGGAAGACCGCAAAGATTGCAGTTACGGCCACGATCGGGAATCCGTGCTTTCTGGAAACGGGGTATACCTCGTACAAAATGCTCTCCCAAGGCTTCTCAAGCTTAATGCGAGGTATGGTAATCTCAATAACATGGAAGAGTTGCTCGTTGCTGGTATCGAATGTTCCCTGCTGCTTTTGTGACTTTTTTGTGTTTATCAATTGATGGACCAAGCAGAAAGCCCACCTTCCACCACCACCACCACCACCTTTGTAAGTTGTAAACCATAGTTTTTTTTTATCGTCTTTAAACAGAGCAATACTTCCCAGGTCATGCAAGGAACACATTCTGTGAAGTGTTACCCTGTGTCCATCCAATTTAAGGCGTGTTAAGCCTCATGTAACTGTCAAACCGGTAACCACGCCATTCAGGCCGGAACCCAGCATTGCGATAATGCTGCTTAGCGGCAGAAATAGGCATGGTTTTAGTACTTCCCTGGACGAGCTCTAGCAAAAAAAGCTCTACTGTTACTGTTATGATTTTGTATTTTATTCGGGATGTCAATACACGAGTTATAATGTTTGTAACAGTTAAATGTAAAAAACTATGATGCTTAATGCAAAAAAATATATCGGACTTTGCATTTTACCCTGCGCATTTTAAATTTAAATCAATTATACTTTTGCTCGGGACTTATCTTTTGCTCACTGACAAATGAATTTCATCATAATTTCTTAACATTTGAGACTGTAATCTAAATATAATCAAATATAGTCTTCATTTTAAACTGAAGTTTGGGTGGTTAATCAACATTCGATAAAAATATAGTTCAACGTTTACATACGACGATAATATTATGGGATTTGCCCATCCATAATATTATCGTGAACTATATTTAATAAATAATCGATTATCAGAAATATGAATGAGGAGCTAAATCGAATAACTTGGGCACACTCAGAAATTAATGTTATAGAAAACCGAGCTGACTTGAAATCTTGTTTTGCCTATCTAATGGCCGCCTTTTACTTTTATGTTTTATAGGATCTGATTAAATACACGCCAGCCAGTCATCCCGATCATGCAATGTTGACGGAAGCGCTAAATATGACGCAGCATTTCCTCGACGAATTCAATATTATACAAACAAAATCCATGTTCCCGGTAAGAATTTTGATTATTTTATATTATATATTTTTACACTATTGATCCAAATGCATAGGTTTTCATGAATGCTCTTGTATTACAGAATGCTGACCGTGCACAAAGAAGGCTCGTTAAAAACTCGTTCATCGTCGAATTATCAGACGGGCATCGAAAACTGAGGCATCTATTTCTCTTCAATGATGTTATTGCTTGTGCCAAATACAAGGCAAGTTATATTCGAACTTCCAAGTTACTTTAATATTTATTTAAAGTCTTTATTTGTACACCACTACACAGTTAGTAAAAATAAAGGACGAATAGAGAGAAACACAAAAACTGGAGTAGAATACAAAAGGCAGCCTTATCGCTTAAAAGCGATCTCTGCCAGGCAACTTTAGGTTTAGGACAACACGAGAGAGAACAAATAGGTGGTGTAAAATTATTATAAACCTACATTCAAATAACTACATACGAATAGATAAACAAAATATACACAAATAAAAAAAATACGGTTTTGTGGTGCAGTACCATTTTCTACAGGCTATCGACGTAGTCGCATACACATTGGACTCTTTAAGTGGATCTAAAATTTCCCATGTATATTTGATGCCGAAAACAAATGTCATTGTGTAAGGTGGAGATACTGGTTCACCACGGATTAAACGTTATCCATAATTTAAAATATTTAATTTTTCACGTAAAAATAACCCCTAAAAATAATTAACATTCATTCGTTCAAATGACTTGAAATTGCATTTACATGTGTATAAAGGTATTTGTGAATTATCTTTTTAATACCATATACGACCTGACCTTTATGTTGTTAGCATTGTAACATGTAGGACCATTTTTGTATATTATTTCTATAAAATATTTATCATAGGAAAAATTTGTGAAACTAAAATATTTCTTTAAGTAATAAGAACACCTAGCTTGTATGATTTTTTTTTCACTTGCTGAAAAGCTCATTTATACCACGACAGTGGTTATGTCCGGCTCTTACCGACTAAAAAACCCCAAGGCGATACTTCCGCACAACCGAAACCCAGCCAGCCAGCCAGTGGCGTGCATAGAGGGAATGCACAGGGTAGGCAGATATAAAATGAAGAAAATCTCCAGTACCAGTTATAAATACTTGAGGGTAGGTTTTTTATAACTCTTACAATGCCTATCCTTGGTTTTTACAACTCGTACCGGAGATTTTCATCATTTTATATTATCTGCATACCCCGTGCATACCCTCTATGCACGCCATTGCAGCCAGCCTGTATGGCCCATATCAAGCTTGTGTTTTCTTTAAGGCGTCAGGCAGGGATAAGTTCACCTTCGAACTAAAATGGTTCATACAACTCCCGGACATCGTTGTGGTGGAGGATGAAGGCACGAGCACTGCGGCCGAAAGAGAAACCTCACCCGCAAACATCGTAGCGCTCAAGTCGCAAGCCTGCACTGTGCGCGATGTCATACTCGCGGAAGAAAGGGCATCGCAAGATGATAAGGTTAGTTTCCAGCATCCACTTTTTTATTTTTTTTATTTCGCTAACTATGACCTATATTTGACGGTCGGCTGGCGCAGTCGGCAGCGACCCTGCTTTCTGAGTCCAAGGCTGTGGGTTCGATTCCCCACAACTGGAAAATGTTTATGTGATGAACATAAATGTTTTTAGTGCCTTGGTGTTTATCTGTATTATATGAGTATTTATGTATATCATTCATAAAAATACTTATCATTCATCTTAGTACCCATAACACAAGCTACGCTTACTTTGGGGCTAGATGTCGTAGTATATTTATTTATTATTTATTATTATTAATTAACTATCGTAGAGGTCAGTGTGGTCAAATCATATCTTTCTAGAAAATAAGACTGGGTGGACGAGGTGCAGCAGAGAAACAACGAAAGAAACTCGCTGAATTAGAAGGGCAATTGGTCCTGGCGTCACCTAACTTGGTTTTCCGAGTGGGAGCGCGCGCTCCCGGCTCGACGGTCCTGCAACGGCAGCATGTGTTCTTCCTCAGCTCGGAGTACGAACGGACCCAGTGGATAGATTCCATACATGCTTTACAGGTAACCCTACAAGTCGGAAATCTTTGCAAACGTACGCACCAAAATTTACCAAACTTTCATAGTAATCGGAAGAAGGATATTGTTGCTTTCGTATGTTTGTATGCTTTTTTAAATGTCTTATAACTTCATAGTCCCATGTTCAATAACTTATCGAACTTTCTATAATTAATGGCATACAAGCTCATAGGTGATGTTACTCTGCATGCGTCAGTATGAAAAGAAAAAAATTGTGTTAAAAAATTCGTCAGTTTTCGGAATCCTGAAGTTAGATTTTTAAAATCTGTGACTCAGGGTTTGAAGACGTTTTATCGTCTGAAATCCTCTAAGGCACGTATTAAACAACTCGCCAAAGTTTCATTTCTGTCGGATTTCATCTATGTCGGATGGATGGTAAAAAGGCGTAGAAATTAAAGACAAAAGAATGATATTTATTTGATAGCTGGAATATGAGGCAGGTTTCACAAACCAAAAGTTTAAATTATATGAAAAAATACTGGATGGACTTCAAGAGTGCTAAAAATCTGATATGGGTTTAACCCAATTGAATTAGTATACGATATATAATCTGTTTATATAATAAGTTTACCTTTCATATAACTTGAGAGCATTTGAAACAGGCATCGTCTGCGCCGCCCGCTGGATCTAGTACGGTTTCGATGCTTGAATTGCAAAGCTGGGTGACGGCCTGTCGCAGCTATTTACAAACGGACATGGGCTCGTACCTATTGCGAAGTGGAAGGGACGACTCCCTACTCTTAGGGGACCTGCAGCTACATATCGGTGGCATGACCGCACCGTTGGATACTGCTGCAGGTGAGTTAAGACTTGAAACGCATATTCCTCACCCATTGCCAAGTATCAGACAGTTCCCCAAAGTTTGGCATCGGCCACTTCCCTGATATGTGTAAAGAATTTAAAGTTAAGAACGGGAATCGAAATTCTTGTCTCGTGATGCGTAGCCGAAAATGCCAACGTTTAGACCTTAATGGTCTAGACTTTAACATTTTCAACTAAAGACAGACAATTTTCATATATATATCCAACGTGTAACGTAATTCCGAAATACTGTTGAAGGGTGCATAAGTTTATTTCATAAGGAATCCCACTGTAAAAATATTAAATCAAAAGGAACACATTTATTTCAAAACATTCTAAGTGTGTACTTATGACAACCTTACTGAAGATAAAAGACCGGCACGTGTATAGTACCAACGCTAAGCGACGCGTACCTAATAAAGTGGCAGGAGTAGCTTGATTGTACTTTTGCATGTGATATTATTAGGACTGTATCTTATTTCTTTTAGTAAAACTGGCAATGGTTTATTCAAAAACTATAAGCGTTTCGGTTTCACAGAAAAGTCTCAGAGATAGCAAATAATTTATTCCTAAAGCCTCTGAAGTATCATTTCGGTTTTCATTTACATGTTGTATATGAGAGAAGAAAAAACTCACAGATACATGTATAATACAGAGCAAAATGCGTATTATACATGTATCTATAGATTAACATAAAAACCTATATAAGAATAAATATAAATTCCGAATCAGTAAAGTTGTTATAAAAAATCTGTCACTGATATGAAAGACGCACGATAAAACGAATAAAACCCCTTTAATTCACATTTTCAGATTATTACATAGTAGTGGAAGTTGACTCATACGGCCACTACTTCCGTAAGGCCAAGTCGAAACTAGTCTGCCGCAGTGCCCAACCTCGCTGGAACGAGAGCTTTACACTCGACCTCGAGGGCTCGCAGAACTTGCGGTTACTGTTGTATGAAGACGCGGCACGCCCCGTCCTAAGGGGGAAGTGCACGCTTAAGGTACGTACTTGTTGAGGCCACACTTAGGAATTTAACAGATCCACATATATATATGGAACATATACATTATACATGGAATTCCGCAAAGTAACGCCTGCTTGTGTCCAATAGATCCCAATAATAAGTATACAGATATCACGATCTTACTCTCCCGGCCTGAAATTGGCACAAGAAGTTCCCGCATATATCTACTACAATGCCATCCTTGAATTTTTAAGAATTATCTCTGTTCTGCCAACTTACATTGGGCGTATTGAAATTTATATTTTATTCCATTTTGGAGTTGGCATATTATTTTTAGTGACAATTCTCAAGACCAAATAATGAACCCAAACACGCATCTACTTTGAGTTGTCGAGGAGCAAGTATTTCGATGATTCATAGATACAAAGTGGTACTTACAACTATTTTAAACATATAATAGTAGATTATGCTACAAGGACATAAAATGGGTTTTATGACTGAGTTACACTTCACTTCTATTGCGAGGAAATTTGTTCATGTTTCTATTTAAATGTATGTTAATATTTAAATGAACGATAAAATGTGTTTTATGAGCGAACTTTTATATTTCAATTGCGACGAATTAAGAAGAAGAAATACTTTATTGCACACAAACATCAAAATATACATAAAATAAAGAATAAACAAAAGAACAAAAATTGTAGGCATTAAAAAACCAAAGGCAGCATTATTGCTTATTAATGAAATATGTTAATAAAAAAATATTACTAAAAAGACATTCATACTCTTAAAACGAAATAATACACAGAATAGATAAAAAACGACGACAATAATAGATTCTCAGATACAACCTTTTTACGCAGTTGTCACGCGATTGGGTGGGAGACAGCGTGTCCCGAACTGTATGTGTGGGTGGCGGCTCGTTGCCGCTCCGAGTGCGCGTGTTGCCACCCGAGCGCTCGGCGAGACACGTGCCTAGCGCCAAGCCTGGTGCTTTGTTTGGAGCCAAAATCACACATGTGGCCAAGTATGTATCGACCCCAGAATCGAAATAGAATTACGCTCAGAAAATCGAGTGAACTTAGGGGCGGGCAGACTATCTAATTTTTGTATCGATAGGCGATTTATAGTAAGCTAGAACTTGCCTCCGGAGTCAGAAAGTGACATAAAATCTCCAGTAGGGGCGATTAAGTCTCCTTTCAGATCCTCAATGCCGTTTCTGCTTTAGGAACGCACAATGTTCAGTGCCTGATTAAGCAAGCAAATTCTTTAAAAGAGCCCTTGATCTGCTATGGGATCTTAAATATAAAGTGGTAAAAATACAATTCAATACTCAATACGTATCTTAAATATAATACGTATTTGCTATCTATAGGTTACAATTTTGTGGGTAATTAATAGTGTAAAGTAGTAAATTACTTTAGACGATGTCTGTGTGCGTGTGCGTGGTGTCTGTCAGTCAGTCAGGCAGAGATGAGCGGAATTAAATATGCGGGGTCCCCTTTCGAGCGGGGCCCGTAGCAATTGCTACTCTTGCTACGTGGTTAATCCGGCACTGACAATGTTGCGGCTCGGCGTTATGGTACGTACGGTACACAAGATGCCAGCCACTGCATGCCCTCGATAATGCAGTTCACATAAATGTTGCCTAAAACCGATACAACGGTCATACGGTCGTTTATACAACAGTTACGCCTAATACTTCCTCGTTGGTCAAGTGGTTAGCATGTTCAATTACGAATCACGTTGGTCCTTGGTTCGAATCCCGGGTCGAGCCATAATATATATGGTGTTGTGTATTTTCTATTAAAGAATTTTCGGCATTGGCCAGGAGTTAGGAAGTTGGTAGTATCAGCCCCCGTGCCTAAGAGAGCACGTAAAGCCCGGTTATTATCACTTAATTGTGGTGGTAATAGTCGTTCAAGCCCACCAACCCGCAATAGAGCAGCGTGGTGGGTGAATGTTCTAAAACAAGGCCTGTGCCTAACAGTGGGCTGGAAATAGGCTGCGGATGATGATGATACATCATTTAAACGCAAGACTGATACGCATTCGGACGAAGAAAGTGCTATGTTGCAGTCGTAGGATCACAAGTTGCTGGTGCTATATGTAGCTAGTCGTTTGAATATCTTTTAAAGGCTTCATAATCCTAAATTCGCCTTTATTGATCGCTTCTTAGCCTTTCATCTTTGTGAACTCTCTTCATGTCAATGTTTTTTCTATTGATGTCCTTAACTGTAAATGACAAATAGACCGTTAATTTTTCTAATTTCTAGACAATTGCTTTCGCATTTTCACTCTTCATTAAACATACCTCGTTTATGTATTTAGACGTGAGAAGCGCACCATACCGTTCATAATAAGTGCGTGCGTGCGAGAAGTAGAGAGGCGTGGAATAGGCGAGGTTGGCATCTACAGAGTTTCCGGCAGCGCGTCGGATCTAAACCGCCTTAAGAAGAGTTTCGAGACAAGTTAGTATTTTACTTTTTACGGGGGTTTTCAAAGTCATGCAAAGTTTTATTGCTCTATTTATGGAGTACATTTTTCATAACAGTTACGTTGAATTTAGACGGAAAGTTATAGATATTTTTTATATTAATTAACCTGACTTACATTTTAGTTAAGTTTAATTTTAATTTTATTTATTATTTTTAAGACATCAATATTAATTACTTTAATCCTATTTAATTCATATTGTTTTGTTTCCTAATAATTGATTATGTTAAATTATTAATTGTAAATTAGCTTTAAATATTTATACTTTTAAAGGTTTATATTAACAGACTAATAATTAACTGTAAATAATTTATAGGAATGACTTTTTACATTTTTAATGCATGCTGTGATAACTTGTAAATGGACATTTACTATGTGACTCATACAAAAAAAAAAAAGTAATGTATTTACTGTTGGTTGTCCATTATAAATAAATAAATAAGACAATTTTATATATAAGACTGAAAGAAAATGTTTCGGGAAACAAATGCAAGAAATTCCCAAATGATTACCAGGAAATCGAAAACGTATTATATTCGTATTCGGATGAGGAAATATTTTATTTTCATTTGTATTTTAGATGCATATGAAGCAGAGCAGCTATTGAAAGAGGTTGATGTACACTCGGTTACTGGAGTTTTAAAATTGTACTTACGTGAACTACCTGAAGCGTTATTCACTGATGCGCTATATCCAGAGTTATTACGTGCTTGGGGCTCATCACATGTACGTATAATTAAAATTTTCTTTTTAAATCTTGCTATTAAAAGTATGTGTATGAAATAAACAAGTTTATACGAAATAAGAAAGAAATGAGTGATACTTTACGACGATTTAATATTCCTTTTTATAGGGCGGAGGTGCATCAGGTGATTCGGGTCCAGCGCATACAAGGCGACATGCACTCCTGAAATGTTACGCACAACTGCCAGATCTCAATAAGAATTGTATCGACTTTCTATTAAATCATTTTGTGAAGTAAGTTGTAATTTACGATTGCGAAATGGTTTTCTCTATGCCCATCAAACTTGATGAACATCTCGTATAGATTATAATATTTCGCAACAAACAGGCTATTTAACGCAGAAATAGTTTTCTTTTCAGACTAATAGCTTTAAGTTTAACAAGTTATATCATTGAAACTCTATATTTGAGTATGTGTTTTCTATCCTACGTTCGGGTCAGCAAAATGTGCACAAATTCAATGATTCTGTCAAAGATTGCTCTGTGAAATACCAATTTTGCACACATCTGTATAGACTTCTTCTTCTTGTTTATAATGTTTTATTTCCCTGTAAGGACATTAAAGTGTTCTGAATATTAAATACTGTATAGTTTGCTATTCACTGTCATACAAGAAAAATTATAGCATACCACTACTTGATATTTATCAAAATGGTAAATAATGCATGAATCTTAATATTTCAGATAATTATAAAAGTTTTTGATTATGCTTTCCATACCTTTTTTACATATTGAGATTAATCTCTTTCTTACTTTCTTCACTACATAATTAAATCCTTTCATCATTATCATCATCATTTTCGTCGTCATCGTCGTCATCATCATCATCATCATCATCATCATCATAATCACAACCCATCATCGGCCCACTACAGGGGATGGGTCTCCTCCCACAATGAGAAGGAGTTAAGACCCTAGTCCACCACGCTGGCCGAGTGCGGATTTGTGGGTTTCACAAACCTTTGAGAACATTATGGAGAACTCTCAGGTATTCTGCAAGTTTCCTCACGATGGTTTCCGTTGAAGCAAGCGATATTTTAATTGATTCAAATTAATAGACGTCAAATTAACCGCCTCAGTAGGTTCAACTGTTATTACATTTCAACAGGGTGAACCAGCACGAAGGCGAGAACAAGATGTCGTTACACAACTTAGCAACAGTGTTCGGGCCCACATTACTCCGGCCAAGCGCTCAGGGTGGTAAACTCCGAGCCGACCAACTCGCGGCTGGCACTGTGGACGCTATGGCGCAGGCTGGTATACTCTACACTCTGTTACAACAGCGACATCTAGCGCAACAGTTGTCTGCGCATCGCCCGCACGCCGGCAACACCCCGCAACTATTGGACTGAGTGACTCCAAACTATCCCCCACCTTACGATCTTTAATGAACGATGATTTGACTACCTCCCCGGCATAGCTATCCGAATACCCATCTTACAAGCAGTGGCGTGCACTGGGTTTCTTACCAGGGTATGCATACAGCGGGAAAATTGTATAAAACGGGAAAAACCTCCCTCCTATACGAGTTTTATATTTAGGCAGGCAGTGCTTTTTTGCATGTATGAATTGCACGCCACTGCTTAAAAGTTATTTCCAACATTCTGCTTACAAGTTATTAATATATCTACTGCATTATCTCGTGTAAACGTTATCACACTCCTCCAATATACTAAAACTGTTGGTTTGAATTACTGTAAATCTCCCCCACCATTGAATCAGGTGGTGTTATGCATATTCTATTTATTGATTGCTATTTTTATTAGGTTAAAAAGTTTATCTTTTTGTTTTATTAGATTAGAATACATATAAAAACTTACTTCAATTACCAATTATAAAAAAATGCCTAAAATGAAATGTGATTGAATAATAACAGTCAACAAAACATTTTGGAAACAATCTTTTCGCCATAAAAGACTTCCACTGATGCCACTTAACTAGTATTATTTCCAGTCCTATTTATTGAACTGGTAATATTTATAATCTCGTAAGTTAGTGTTCATTTTTTATAAGAGCAGAATATTGATTCAATTTTTGTAATTATATTGCGATGCAAACGCAAGCGTAAGATTTTTATATAATTATTATACATTATATACAACCGTATTTGTATACTATAATAATTAACACAGTGTTTAACATGCCTTATAAATTTGCAAGCCACATTAAGAAGCATTCCATCTTAACTAGAACAGACTGAGTAGGTATCTATAAGGAATTATAATTTGCACAAACTTTAGTAAGTAGAAATCTTAATTATTGTGCATAAACGATAAAAAAATGAATCAAAATTTTATTCATAAAATGTTTTATAAACTTTAACTACTTATTCTTCCTATGATCTTAGAAACCTAATATACACGATATTTTCACGCGTAAATTGTGATTATTTCTGCAGTCACAAGCGGTTGGCACGGTTGACCACCAAATGTCGAAGTATTTTTTTCCAAAACCAGTGAATGCAGGCAGGCAGCTAGGAAGTACCTACCGCTAAAAATCCATTATTAACTATGGCTTTTAGTTTACTTTTTATGTCAGGCTTCTGTTTTAAACGATTGATTTAAAAAAGCATAATATAATATATGTATATGTAATGTAGTGAGTTATAAAAAGACATTAAAAATATAAAGAGCTTACATATTTTTTTGAAAATATTGATTTCTTATAATTTAAATCAGCACATTACTCTGAAAATGTTTGGAGGGTAATAATTCTTCATACATAATATATATTTATTTTAAAATTAATCTTTTAGTGTTACTTTATTTGCAAAACCGTCCTACCAAACAATTACTCTGAAAATGTTTGGAAGGTAATAATTCTTCATACATAATATTTATTTTAAAATTAATCTTTTAGTGTT
Source organism: Pararge aegeria (assembly GCF_905163445.1). NCBI lineage: Eukaryota > Metazoa > Arthropoda > Insecta > Lepidoptera > Nymphalidae > Pararge > Pararge aegeria. The sequence continues at coordinate 6,811,471 of NC_053192.1, read as the reverse complement.
ACTTTATTTGCAAAACCGTCCTACCAAACAATTACCCTCAGGTTAGATCAGAGTCCAAAGCTGACTTGCTAAGAATGTGAATATGTAAGCACTTTAATTGCAATTCATTAAGTATTAAAAGGGACCGAATATGTAAAAAGAACATTAGCTTAATACAATGGACTGATAATAATAAATTTGTAGATTATTTTCAAAACTCCTTATATTATATTTATATTATTAAAACGGAACGCATCATTTAAAAGTGTTTTTATAACGCTGTGAATGGACTGTATTACATATTGCAGCATTTAAATGGCTAGTCGTGCATATTGAATATTTTAGAATTATAATAATTTACCAGAAAAATTGCTGCCTGAATTTTAAAGCTGATGCTAGTTTACAGCTATTCTTAAGTGTTTTCACAAGTAGTTTTTAATAATGTTAATTTAGTACTTAAATAAAAAAGCTACCAAAAACATAAGTTTTAGAACAAAGTTATGTTTCATTCAAATTTCTAATGATTTTGTTGAATTCATTGACATTATTACTTATTCTTTTTAATTTGTTACCTAGGGTAGAAAAGTATCATTATTTCTAATTACTATATCTTAATCAAGTTCTTTTTCACCAAAGATCACAACTAAAGTGACACTTGTGTAATTTTTAAGAACAAAGAAATACACAATTGGCCCTATTATCTAAACTCACTTTCCAATATTTATAGAATCATTTTGGTATTTACAATTAAAATCATTATTGATGTATAAACATTGTATTTGGATTATCTACCTTGATGAAAGCCAGTCGCCTAGCTGGTATCTAAAGGCACAACATTCGGATGAGACCTAATAGCCTATCATGAGTTACTTGTTTTATTTACTTGAAGTAAAAAGTGAGATGTTTTTACACATGGATGGACCTTGGATGACCAACTACCTAATGGAGATAACAATATTTAATTATATGTAACCTTCGAAGGTAAATATACTATTACTATTCCTTTACCTTAAGTTACTAATTTGTAATAAATATCGAGAAGGGGATCAAAACCACCATTAAGATAAAACCATCTCACTTTTATTGCTATTATACTAACAGAGACACCAACACAATAAGTATCTTTTATAATATCTTTTCAATCAAGAACCGAAACCTGCATTTTTTTTTATAATTTCTAAGAAACATCCGTTTTTTATAGTTAAGATAAAATTGTGCTCATTTCTTTACCTTCATCAAAATTCTTGTTATTATTATTATGGATAACCAAGATATGTATTGATAGCAGTGAATAATATCCATGCAGATTTATAATTTATTGTGATTTTCATGATAATTATATTACTGCATATTGCTTTGATATTATGTTGCCTAAAAAGCATCTATTTTGAAAGTGGCACATTATGTAAAGGAAGATATGTAGTCTACAAATTCTATTAAATTTAAATTAATGGCATTTTTATTGTTATTTAAATGTATACTCCTGTATGGCTTGTTGACATTAGGGCGGACCCCACCACAATGCAATCTATTGCAATATTAATTCTCCTATGTTTCTTGTGCTGTAATCAATAATGTGTACAGCTCTGTACTATATATTGCACAAAATCTGATTTAAAAGATCTTGTCTATACATTGCTGTGTGTCCCATCCTACATTTTCACTAGCCCTTTTTTAAAAGTAAGTCTTTAATGTTTTGTGCATCAACATTCTTTTATATTATATAAGGACACTCTTTGGTTAATTGTATTTAATTTTTGTATATAAATGATACTAAATGTAGTTATAAACCTTTCACAATAAAATGTATTTTTAATACACCTTTAAAATAAACTTTTATTTACTAGACTTGTGTACCGTAGGTATATTTAAGCTCCTTACATCTTATATTGATTGTAAACATCGATAACCTTAACATCAGAGGTATCTTCAAAAAAGTATATAACAAACGAAGTAACTAATGTTACAAAAGACGCAATATACCATGATTTTCTATATGAAATAAATATCACTAGTATGCATAAAGATAAATAAAAAACTACTTTCAATAACAGGATTCTTTTATGATCATTATTAATACATTTCCCAGCCAGCAAGAAATTGTCAGGTGCAGTACAAGATGTACAATCCTTAGGGTTGGGACCAACACATGTCTTGCAAGTTCTATCACATGATTCACAGTTATAGGAACCTTCTTTATTTATACAAAACTCACTAGTTTTACAAACCGATAGGTCAAAACATTCATTAACATCAACACATACACCTAATTCAATACTCCAACCAGGTGCACACTGTATGCAAGCATTAGGTCCATCACCATTGCATTCATAGCATGCCTGGTGGCACGATTTACACACATTCATAGTTTTATAAAAGTTTCTAGAACATTCTTCACAATATTTTCCTGAATATCCTGTGTGGCAAATGCATGTACCATTTCCTTTCCGTGTACCATCTCCATCACACTTTCCCTTACCTGCACATACTTTATTGTTCCCATCTTGGGGACAAGGAGTACATGCTTCACCAAATTGATGAACAGGGCAACAATACTGAAGATTTTCAATACACAGCCATTCATACAAATCTGAGCTATAATTATTCTTATTAAACCACCATTCTTCTAAAACCTGTTCTGCTTCTTCAGCAAGAGCATAACAGTGATCTTTATGCATTTTTAATTCAGAACAGAGACCTTCCTGTATTTCAACGAATCTCATTTCACTTCTAGCGTATGATTTTAGTTTTGCTTCTTCCCAAGCCACATCACCACCTTCGTGTTTCCCTCGAGAAGTTTTATCAAGCCAAGTATTAAAAGAATCTGTTAACACTTTACATCGGCGACATTCGTTTAATTTATTAGAGGTTAATTTCCCACGGTCTTTAGTTCGCTCTTGGCTTGAAATTGTGGGTTCCATAAGCGTAAACACTACGACTATAGCAAGAAGCTTTGCTATATTTATGGTAGCCATAATATTTATTAGGCTATTTTGCCTGAAAAATAGAAAAGTTGCCTGAAAAATAGTGCAAGTGCGCACAGTAATAAACCCTTAAGCGTAGCGTGTATCAATTATTAATATAATTATAAAAAAAACAATGCAAAAAGAAAAACATCGTGCCATAAATTTTTTATGACATTTACCTTAGATTGATTTTTTTCAGAGCCCAAAAAGTAAGAACCTAGAAATCAGGGCCAATTTATATAAGAAAAACTCAAAAGGCTTAGACAATGAGGATACAAACAGCTCAGACGTCACGATATTTTAATCAAAATTAATCACTTACCACATGGAGTCCTAAAGATAAACAGCCAAAATAAAACCTTTAAAATTCTCGTCCCATTGTGTTCTACACTCCTCTGAAACGGCTTGACCAATTCTTACGAAATTTTCTGCATATTACCTAATATGCAAAATAATACTTAGCTAGGTAGGTCTCATAGCTATGAGAATAAATTTTAATTTCAGATACAGGACCGTTGTGTTAATCTATTTTTTCAACCCCTAAGGAATAAGGGTGGTATACCCCAAAAATGTTGTTTTTTTTTAAAGATATTTTACAATATATTTTTGTATGATTTAGCATACCAAAATATTAATAGCTCGCAGACTAATCATTAATCTGTGGAAACCTAATTTTTTTTTGTCTGTTTTCTGTGTCAAGATCGATATCTGAGACTTGTGTCAGAAATTGGAAACCACGATCCATCTCACTTCACAATTTCAATGACAAAAATTGAGATTTTATTTTGGTGCTTGTTGAGAAATGTTCATTAATTACAATAAACTGATATATGTACAAAAATCAGCAACCCACATAATATTTGTGTTTTCGAGGCTAGTTTAAGCTCGTATTATGTTTATACACGACTATATTGGAGGATAACGATTATAATGATTGGAAGTGTTCAGTCAGAATAACCTAAGAAACACTTGAACACATGCAAAATTTATTGCTTTTTGTGTTAAATTAAGATAATATGGCGGATAAAATAAGGTAAGAGGTTTTGCATTTCGTTTCTATTGTGCTGCAACTATTAGGTGCAAAAATTACTGCATTACCAATTGAAAATAAATTCCTGTAACATTAACATTTTGGCTTTAGTTATCATAAAGTATTAGTATCTTTGCTTCCAATAATATCAGAAGCAAAAGATAACTTGTAGAGCTCGCTACTGGTTAAATCAAATACATAATCATTTTAGAACTAACTAGCAAATGTCCTTTAAAAAGGTAATTTTTAAATAAAGTTTAAAAAGTTTGAATATGAATTGATAATATGATTATTAAATCAGGCCATATTTATGGTCTGGCCAATCCTGCAATATGAATTTCAAAATAAAAAAATGTGTCAACAGTTTTTATGAGATGTTATAGGACTATGAGCCTATGGTAGACCGGTTTGTATGAAATTTATATAAAATGTATTTATTTGATGTATTTCTTTCAGGATTAACTCAAAGTTTGATGAATCAAATAATTATGAGCCATCAGATTCGGAAAACGAATATTCAACAACGGAAAAGCAGATTTTAGATAAACTCCGTAAAAGAAAACATCAAAATTCAGATAGTGAAGAAGAGGTGTATGCTTTTTCTGAATCTGAGGCTGATTCTGAGGGAAAAAGTGATTTAGGTATTGCTGATAGTGATTTAGATGGAGCAGAAAAGTCAGATGACGACTTGCCAGATTCCAAGGCATGGGGTAAAAAGAAGAAGTCTTATTATTCAACAGATTATGTTGATGAAGATTATGGAGGGTTTGGTGATGATGAGGAAGATGCTCTCATGGAAGAGGAAGAAGCCAAAAGTATACAAAAGAGATTACTCGAACAACTTGGAGAAGATGATTTTACTCTGGAGTTTTTCAACAAGCAGGCTACTAAAAGCGATAATGGCGAAATTTTAATAAAACATGATGTAAGTCAGATGTCAAAAAGAGAAAAGCTGCAATTGTTTGAAAAAGAGAGTCCAGAGTTTTCTGGTCTTATAGAGGATTTCAAATTAAAGTTAACTGTAGCAAAAGATGATTTGCACCCTGTGTTGGAATTAGTAAAAGGTGGAAAGCTACCTAGTTGTTCAGCTTCTAAATTTGTCAAAACTAATTATGATTTGATCTTAAACTATTGCACAAACATAAGCTTTTATCTATTATTAAAAAGTCAAAAAATTAATATTCAAAATCATCCAGTAATAAAGAGGTTATATCAATATAGACAATTGCTTAAAAAGATGGAACCTATTTACATAGAAGTCATAAAACCACAAGTAGATAAAATTTTAAATTCATTGAAAAACAATTTAGAATTGCAACTCATAAAAGAAAATAAGAGTAAAAAGCGTAAAAGTGATCAGCCACCTGAGAACCCTACTAAGAAGTTGAAGTTATTAAATGCAATTGAGAAAAACGAGGGTGAAGATACTGGTGTTTCTGACTATGATGATGATGATGAAGCTTTAAATGATGTTGATATCAAAAACAAAGTTGAAATTGGAGATCAATATAATAATCAATCAGAAGAAAGTGGGTTCTCAGACAATGACGAGCCAGAAGATGAACATAGGAAACCAACAAGTTCTAATAAAGTGAAAGATGTGATATCTGAGGAGGTAGGAGATAAGAGACAGATAACTTACCAAATTGCCAAAAACAAAGGCTTGACTCCACACAGAAAGAAAGAACAAAGGAATCCTAGAGTAAAACACAAGCTGAAATACAGAAAAGCTAAAATAAGGAGGAAGGGGGCAGTTCGAGAGCCAAGAACAGAAATTACCAGGTATGGTGGAGAGCCTTCTGGTATAAAGGCAAATGTGAAAAAGAGCATTAAAATAAAATAGCATTCTGTTCAAAACTATGTTTATTAAATAGTATTTTTACAATAAAATCATAAAAGAATATTCTTTTTTCTTCTAATGTTGCCACCTGCAAGAAAAATAACCACCTGTATTTATTTGATCAAAAAATAAATATATATCAATATAAATGTTTATCAATTGTTGGTAAAAACTAATTTAATGTATCATCTGCTCCTTATTTTATACATATAAATAATATTGTGGGAAAGTCTTAAAAAGCTAAGGGAGTTTTGATAGACAAATCATTTAGTCAATATATAGCAAGATGTTGTATTTTCAATTGCCAAATAGGGTAAATTTGTAAATTACACTATTAGCTAACTGAGAAATAAATGATCTACTGGTCTTCAAATAACTCATTGTGAAATTGTTATTCTGCTTGTATTAATTAGTTTGAATAAGGATTTAAACCTCATCAAACTGAAGTTATAATTAATTATAACTTACAGTTTTAAAACCTTGTCTTTACCACCTGAAGCAACATATGTACCATCAGGTGACCAATCAACTGCATAAACTTCATCAGCATGTCCGGGCAAATCCAACTCAAGCTTCTTTGTTTTCATATTCCATACTGCAAGTTAAAAATGTGATAATTCAATGATAATCTTTATTCTTAAATATAAACCCTTAACAACAATAAAGCTATTATAAATACAAAATAAGTATTTAAATCTATATTATTTTTTATTATTTGAATTATAATAAGTAACAAATTTGATATTAAAGATGGTCAAAAAGAAGTGCTACTGTTTGAATAGCAACATTTCCCAAGTATTTTTTCAAAAAAATACTTTATATTAGAAGGGAATAATATTAAACAAATAACCGTAAAAATGATTTTATTTTATTCATCATGATCATTTCAACTAAAGTTGCCACGATTTGGTATTCGGCCGGTATTCGGTATTTAAGTACTATTTGGCCGAATACCGAATACCAAAACAAGGGGCCGAATAGACCGAATACAGAATAGTAGCCCAATATTCGTGGCATCTCTAATTTCAACAAAAGGACCCCCACTGTTGGACATAGGTCTTTTGTAGGGATTTCTCCGTGTTAGTGTTTGTTTTAGTCAATGCAAGTTTTTTGTACCTTTTAGTGTTGAATCAGCGCTTGAACTCAGTAATAGCCTGGAATCAGCCGACCATGCCAACATGTATACTGCCTGCACATGCCCTCTTAATGTTGTTATGAATTTTCCTGTGGTTGACTCCCACAATTTTACTGACTTGTCAAATGATGCAGAAGCTATAAACCTAAAAAAATAATTTTATAATTTAAAATATAAAAATATATAAAAGCAATGTGTCATCTCTTATTTCAAACGTGTCTCATTGTAATACGGACCTTTGAAAAAGTAGATCGAAACTGCAACGTTTCCTACTAGATGACGCTACAGTCGCTATAAGACTGATGTGAAAGGCATATACTAATTTCGGCGTCGACGGTAGGAGAGCCGTAGTAATAAGTAATTGGTGAAAGCGCTCAGGCCGCGATTGCCCGAGAGTCGCAGGTTCAAATCCTTTCGGTTCCGAAAATTTTTATATGCATTTTAAATTTATTAAATTAAACAAAAAAAATATGAAGTGAAATCCTAAAACATGTAAATGAAAACCGAAATAGTAATTCACAGGATTTTACGCACGAGTAACATTATGTACAGTCTCTGAGACTTATCAGTGAAACCGAAAATCTAATAGTTTTTGATTAAATTACTGTTTAGAGTTTTTAATGAATACCTAAATAAAACTATTTAAACCTAGTAAGTTGGCTGGTATTATGACATAATACCAGCCAACTTACTACCTGCGTTAACTAAATCGAAAGTAAAGTAAGTATGACAAATGCGTACCTAGTGGGTAACTAACATAAATATCGAGGTTCAAAGTAAATAAATAACTTCTAAATATTTGCACTGTATTTCATTTATGTGAGCGCAACACAATATTTCTAACATATAATAAAATTGGAGTGTCTGTTTGTAATATTGAAAAAACCGTTTTATACTACATGTATATATGGTACCTACACCAAAATACCATTTTTTACAATTGGTCTGTCGGTCCGTTTGTTCCGGCTAATCTCTGAAACGGCTGGACTGATTTTGATGGTATTTTTATAGCCAGGCTGATGTAGTAAGGAGTAACTTAAGCTTCGTTTATTTTAGAAAAATAAATAAAGTAATAAAGTAATGAAGTAATAAGTTAAATGAAGTACTGGATAATACTTGGAGTATTATCCAGTACTTCATTTAAGATTAAGATTTCCAGTGCTTATATCGTACTTTTGATTGATAGGATTATTTTTAATTTTAAATAAATGGGCTAATACGTCAGAGATGCAGGTACGACAGACTACAAGTTTTAAACACGGAAACCGGCCCAGTTGTACTATGATAAGAGAGGAATGACTTAAGATGTTAAAATAAGACAGCAAAATACAAGATAAACAGTTTCTAACGTACCATATACTTAATTATCGACCGTCGGTTTAATCTATTGAACTGTAAGATCCCCAACTTAATAGACATAAATTGTCAAATATGTACTGACTATGCACAATCATTATTTTAACTTCTTTAAATTTATCCCTTAATGACTCTCTTGGGTCCATTTTATATACCGCACAAACAGCCCTTTTCTGCAGGAAGAAAATAAAATCTATATCAGCAGCATTACCCCATAATAAAATGCCGTAGGACATAATGCTGTGAAAATAACTTAAATACACAAGCCTAGTAGTTTCTATATTTGTCATAAGACGAATCTTTTTAACCGCGTATGCTGCAGAACTAAGACTGTTTGCTAAATTATTTATAACTATTTCCAAAAATATAGGGTGATATAGGGTGGCAAAGATAGGTATAGCAAAGAATTTTTGATCTTATATTTTTGACCTGGAAGAAGAAAGTTTCGTATTTGATTATATCTGTAAAACTATTTTATGTTAGTAACTTTATACTTTTAGACAAATAGTAACTGACCTTGTATCAGGTGAAAATTTTACATCATTGATTAACTGCTGATGTCCAGTCATACGAGCGAGTGGTCGCTTCTCTTTCTCAGGCAGCCATAGGAATAATGTGAAATCGTCTGATCCACTGACGAGGCGCTCCTCACCCTGTGGACATGTATGCTCGAATCTTTCTAGTGCGCGCTGCTGTAAAACTTTCTCTGAAAATACAATGACATTATGTTTAGAGTTTGGGCGCGTTAGGTAATGTTGCTTCTTCAGTTATATAATAAATTTAATTAACATTCCTTGTAAAAAATTCAAAACCTGTCAATATAGAATTTTTTTTAAATAAAATTATAGACTAGATTATAGTCGCCCTTAGTAAAACAATGGCGCCTATTGACAGGTCCAAAAAAATTTTTATCTACAACTTATTTTTAGGTTTTATCTATTTCCAGTTTCCATGTTAATTTCCTTTAAAAAAATTTGTTCAACCGCATTTTTAAAGGAAATTAAATTGGCTGCCTGTTGCAACTGGCTATAAATAGTCGCAATATCACAGTTCCTGTTACTGTTTTCATCCAAATCTGTAGATAAGTTGATAAAAAAAAATCTAAACTTACTTTCATTTGTATAATCAAGTTTATCTAGTATGGGATGAAAAGGTCCAGTCCTAAGAATATAATCTGTGCTTAGTGCTAGTGTATTAACCCAATGTGCATGACCTTCTAGTGTTCTACATAATATTCCATCTTCAGATCTCCACACCTGTGCCAAACACATAACAATCATTAAAGTGTCATACTAGTGACAATATTTTATCGTCGTAAAAAAGTAATAGGCCCGTTTTGACATTTGTCATCGCGACGTTACTAGTTATGGAACCATGAGACTCGGTACTCGATACTCACGCTAAATCAATTCAAGTTTGTATCAGTACTTGATTGATATGATTATGTATTGTAAAGTGTTCGTTCGTTCAAAGTATTCCTTTAACTTCACAACCAATTACGTCCACTTTTCAACATGTTGAAACAGAGTTCGTACTATATAACAACAAACACAAAAATCGAGTCAAATCACTATGTTTAAATCAATATCCATAGTAGAAGAGCAAAAGTTAACGTAATAGTAAACAGTATATATCAAACTAAAACGAGCGCAAAGTCAACTTTACAAGATCGGGAACGAAAAACTGCGCAGTGCGCGCGGGGTCGTTTCAGTTATGTGCCGCTTGCTCAGATACATCAACTCAGACTCATTATTTAGAACCCAGTATCGTCAATTCAAAATTTTATTTGCGGCTTTGAGAACCAAGCGCGGCGGCTTTCGATATTCAGTAAAAAAATTGGTAACAACTCTATAATAAAAAAAAAAAGACTGAGAAGGTAACTGTTTTCGAAACGTTTCGCAACAATTATAAATTCGGAAATAATGAATTCCCAAAATTATCCCGGAACCACTGCTGCGCCAGGTGGGTTATAATAAAACTAATATACCTTTATGGTTCTATCCTGTGAAGATGTATAAATAAGACCAGTGCCACCCCATTTGACGCAAGTTACTGCTTTAGAATGTCCTGTCAGGCTTAGTATGGTATGTCCTGTGACAGTGTCCCATATCCTTACATCACCATCTTTGGAAGAGCTGGCTAGTTTGCGACATTCTGGATTTCTAAAAAGTGTTTTTATTAGCATGTGTGGGTGGAGCATGTCCTGTGTGTATGTGTGTGTGTTGCTCCTGCCACTTATTGTGCACAGAACATACTTGATGTAATGCTTTCAATACAGTTTCAATCAATATAACTGGATGCTGTATCTCACACGCATTTGTCCTTAAACTGGTCATGCATAGTTAATAATGTGTTCAGATTAAGCAATTTTGATATTTGAATAAAAAAGTATACTTTCTATCAATCGGAAATCAAATACTTCTTTGTATTCATAAGCTATCACAATAATATAAAAAAATCTGTTTATCATGAACATTAACAGTCCACCATGCCTCAGAATTGTAGCTAGTTACCTGATATAAGGTTCCCAAGCAAGTGCAGTAACCCATTGTTTATGTCCCATCATAGTTTTGCCAATCTGGTTACCAGATAAGGGATCCCATAGCATGATTCTGCCTTGTTTGCATGCTGATGCTAACTTTGAGCCATCAGGAGACCAGGATATGCAAAGTACCCAGTTTGTGTGACCTGTTTAAAAAAAAGGCAAATGTTTTTATTCTTCCTTTTAATCAAACTGCATGGTATTGTTTTGTCCACAAAACTCTAAACTTTGTTCCAAAATTTAACAAAACAAAAAAAATTAAAATTATATCAAAACTATATTAAAATTTTTTACCAAATTATCTTAGCCATTTAATCAGAGTGAGTTCATCCACACATGGGTATTAGTGCTATAAATCTATATTAAATGGTTTCTACCTTTACATACATGCAGTGGAGTTTGTGTGTGTAAATCCCAAAATCTGACTGTTGTGTCACCAGAACCACTTGCTAAATGGTTTCCTGATGGACTAAAGCTTGTTGATATTACAGCTTCAGCATGACCTGGTATAGAACTGGAAAAATGAAAACAATAACTTAATAATTAGACAAAGAGAGAAAGAAGATTATAGTAGAATTTATTGAAAGATAAACCTTGAAAAGTGCTGAAAGAAATGATAAAGATACTAACAGTTCTTTTCTCTCATACAAACATATTATGTTTCAAAGTTTTTTTTACATTAATTTATCTCTTTTAATTGGCTTACGCTGTGAAATTAATTATTACTTTTAGTGTAGGTCTGTGTGGCAGGGTTACTTACATTATCTGTAGAGTAGAAGCAACTCTGCAGAGGTTAATATTAGTTGGTGGATCAGTTATGCTAAGTGTGATGGAGCTATATTTTTGTACTATCTAGTGGACTAAAGATTGAATGAAGAACATGCTAACCATTGGACCAAAGAGGCAGTTACTAACAATTTACTTTAGTATTAAATTCACATTACCTTGTGCAACGAGTAACAGCCCTGACTTTGAACACAGCTTGCTGTTGATAAATGATTTCTACCACTTCTTCAGAGTTTAACTTGTCAACATCTAAGGCCTCTTTGAGAGTGGAAGTTATTTCAACATCTTTGACAAAAAATAGAAAAGGTTTGTCTTCCTGAAATAAGTGTGTAATGTTTATTTAAATAAAAAAATATATTTTAAAACTGAATTAATTAAATAGATACACCAAAATTTTAGTAAAAATACATCTACTACTATCTATTTGAGTTTGAGTTACTTTATGTGTTGGTGATAGAAATGAGAATACCCAGCTGTTTGATATAGTGTTCTAAGGTGTGTGGAGTCCACCAATCAGCATTGGGCCAGCGTGGTGGACTACGGACTACTCATTGTGAGAGGAGACCTCTGTAGTGGACCAGTAATGGGTTGATAAAATGATTATGAGGGAAACGATTTCCTGAACAGTCAGGGAAAACTTTTTGTGACAACCTACCGTTTTTTATTATAATTTAAGTATAATACCAAAGTTACCTCTTTTAATAATGCATTGCAAATAAGAGTAAGTTGCTCCTTAGTAATGTTGAGAGGTAAATCCAAAGGACTGCCGGTATCTTCACCAGTTTCCGATTTAAACCTGGCTTGTACGCATATAGGTAAGTCATTATCTATATCCATTTTGCTGTCAACTAATCTGGAAACTATCACTTTGAATTATAAAAAAGTAAATATGAATTCTAATTTATAACCAATAAATTTAACGCCAAAATCATGCGTTGATCAACAAAACCAAAGACCAGTAAGCAGAAGACTGCAAATCAAACCCAGACCACTAACCTCTATTATAAGTTATAACAGAGGACAGTAACTCCAGACAGAGAGTAAACACGAGGACACATACGCAGAGTATAACTATTCTTATCTGTGTATAGCCAGAAGGGAAATAAGGCAACACTAGTGATTAATTGTCTGACCGCTGACGTCGGCTTTTACTCATTTGTCCGACTGTCTGTGTAGTGTGTTTTTACTTACGTGTTATTTTTTTCCTGATCTGTGAGTGTTATGTTTGTTGACTTTTATAGCATATCTGCAATAAAATTTAACTTAAAATGAAAATTCAATATATTTTGTTTCTTTTGTGGCATTTTGCTAAATGTGATGAACACACACATACTTATAAGGATAGTGAACAAGTGGTGCTTTGGATGAACACTGTGGGCCCTTACCACAATCGTCAAGAGACTTATGCATATTTTTCTCTACCGTTCTGCGCTGGAACGAAGGTTACTATTGGACACTACCATGAGACGTTATCTGAAGCGCTACAAGGTGTTGAATTAGAATTAAGTGGGTTAGATATCACTTTCAAAGATAATGTACCAGCACAGCAATTCTGTGCCATCGAACTCCACGAGCAGTCGTACAAAGCGCTAATCTATGCTGTCAAAAACCATTATTGGTACCAGATGTACGTGGATGATCTGCCGATATGGGGGATTGTAGGAGAAATAGATGGCGACAATTACTACATTTGGACACACAAAAAATTCGACATTGGTTATAACGGCAACAGAATTGTCGAAGTTAACCTTACAGCTGAAAACAAAGAACGCTTGAAGCCTAATGCGAAAATCCCCTTCACATACGAAGTGAACTGGAAGAAAAGCAATATCAAATTTGAAGACCGTTTTGATAAATATTTGGATCCTAATTTCTTCCAGCACCGGATTCACTGGTTTAGCATATTTAACAGTTTCATGATGGTTATTTTCTTGGTGGGTCTTGTGTCAATGATACTTATGAGAACACTTCGTAAGGACTATGCAAGGTACTCGAAAGATGATGATCTTGATGACCTAGAAAAGGATTTGGGTGATGAGTATGGCTGGAAGCAGGTCCATGGGGATGTTTTCCGACCTGTACCACATTTGGCATTATTTTCTGCTCTCATTGGGGTTGGCCATCAGCTGACCGTTGTAACGTTAGCTGTTATCATTTTCACAATATTTGGTGAGCTGTATACTGAGAGGGGATCTTTGTTATCAACAGCAATTTTTATCTATGCTGCCACTTCTCCTGTAAATGGCTATTTTGGAGGTTCCCTGTATGCTAGGATGGGAGGTCGACTTTGGATCAAGCAGATGTTACTCTCTGCCTTCTTGTTACCAGTGCTGGTATGTGGTACAGCCTTTTTCATTAATTTCATAGCTATGTATTATCATGCATCCAGAGCGATTCCATTTGGTAGCATGATAGCTGTGATGTCCATTTGCACATTTGTGATTTTACCCCTAACACTTGTTGGAACTGTCCTTGGACGCAACTTGGCCGGGCAACCTGATTATCCATGTCGTATTAATGCTGTCCCTAGGCCAATCCCAGAGAAGAAATGGTTTATGGAACCATTTATAATAATTATCATGGGAGGAGTTCTTCCATTTGGTTCTATATTTATTGAGATGTACTTTATCTTCACATCATTTTGGGCTTATAAAATCTATTATGTGTATGGTTTCATGCTGCTTGTGTTTTTAATTCTTATGATTGTTACAGTGTGTGTTACAATTGTTTGTACTTATTTCTTGTTGAATGCTGAGGACTATCGTTGGCAGTGGACTAGCTTCCTCTCTGCAGGTAGCACTGCAATTTATGTGTACCTTTACTCCTTCTACTACTTCATATTTAAAACAAAAATGTATGGCTTGTTTCAAACCACTTTCTATTTTGGCTACATGGCATTGTTCAGTTTAACTCTGGGAATTATTTGTGGCACTGTTGGATACATTGGTACCAGTTTATTTGTGAGAAAGATATATGCTACTGTGAAAATTGATTGAATGTTGTATCCTGTGTGATTTTTTTTTCTTAAATTGATTAATTGTATGGTAACTTAAGCAATAAAAATTGCTAGGCTACAAGTGATGTGATTTAGTACTCTCCAGATAATATCCAAAAATGGCTAACACATTCCTTGAAAATTTGCATAACTAAAAATGTATCTGTCTTTATCTACTTATATTTTTAGACATTTTTAGATGATACCAAAATCTATATTAAAAAACATTAAAAGGTCTCACACTCAAATTAAATAGCACATTTATACCACTGTGGGCCTAAACAGTAATGTTTGTGAATATGGATCTAAGCCAGCAATATAATGGAGATTAGTTTTTAACTAACTAAAATATAGGTTCTTTGGTCTAAGTTTTTGTTAACTAATACTTCTTTGTTGACACAGTGTATAATATAAAAGACTTAGTTAATTATATTATTCAAAGCAACTTCATACATCTATAATTTATTATGTTTAATAGTATCCACCTCTTTTGTTGTATACAAATATTTTATTATTAAATCAAATATGTACTATGTAAATAGAAACTAAATTATTGATGAAAAACTATCTTTTATCTGCCACTTTGTATGTGTGGATTTGTTTTCTTGTGGTAAAGAGTATGTATGGAAAGTCAATTCCTTAACTATCTTGCAAAAAGTCATGTTTTTCTTTGTTGCATGAAAGAAAACCCAACAACACACTTTTGCATTTATATCATTAATGGTACCTATAAATTTAAAATTTTACCCCTTCGTCTTGATACTAATTAAGGTGTTTTTCTCTTCATATTTTGTTTTTCTATGTAATCTATAATATTTTAAGTAAAAAAGTAAATTTTAGTGTATAATAGGTATATGATTACCTAGAATGCAATTAGTACTGCTAAAAATCTAGACATAAAAATATGCAATGGCTCCTAGGCAGATGTTATATTTAATACCTATAAGCAATCACAGAAACGATAACCGGTAATAACTAGATATAATTTTACCTATGTAATTGTAAATATTAACTAGAAATTAGTAATAGTTATTACATGTTTTTCACTCTTTCTAAATGAGTTTATTATAATAATTGCTTTTTGTTGTTTTTAAATTGAGTGATAAGATAAAGGAATTAGTTGTATATGCCATCCAGCATAAATCAATGTATCTGAATATTATCATCTTTGGAATAAAAAGGTGACATAACTATTAATATTTGTATTTTATTTTTTGTATTTATATCGAAAAGAGATTTCGTAAGCTGTAAGCTGTGTAACTGATCAACTTCTATGGACTTTTGGTTTGACGCATTTAGAACAGGGCGGCCGTTTGAACCGATTTTTTGGAGTGAAGACTACTAAGCGCAGTTTGGGATGATCTACAGACTGCTGGGTAGACCTCAAAAAAGTGATTAGAAGCGGCTTTATGAGAAAATTGATGGACAGTCTGTAATGGCTTGGTTGCAGAAAGGGCTGTTAATGCTGTTGGCTGATAATGAGATCCAGGTACACACTACACACAATCCATTGTTAGGGTGCATTTAATTCTATGGCCCACTTCACAAAAAAGGAGACTTTTTATTCCCTTTATTTGTTACATAGAACTAAAACTAGCATTTACAAACTGCTGTACAAAATGGGATTCTAATTGTTCCCAAACTTGAATTTCAATAAATTGCAAGTGGCTAGTTTAATAATAATAATAAAGTTGATAACTATGATTGTTCTATATAACTATTTGACAAATGAAACAAACTAATAATTAAAAAAAGATAAAAGAAAACTTTAGCCAACCCCTTAATATTTATCTTCTCAACATTAAAATAGTTAATTACTGTATTAATCGGCTTGGCATCATCAGAATGGACCTTTCCTCATATTAATTAATACAGAAATGATGGGTATATTAAATACTGTAGATTGGTCGGAATTAATAATCAGTATAACAAAACAATTATTTATTTTCAACTATTATTATCGGGTTCAACAAATGTTTCAACATCAACCGCTCCTTTCCTGGACTTTTTCCCACCCGGCACTTTGGCGTTGAAACTCTGAGCTGTTCTTTTTCTCAGCATATCAATGTCTTCATTCTCATCAGTTTGGTCAGCCCACTCCAGGACCAGTCGTCTTCCGTACAGATGGGTTGATTGGCATAGTGCTTCGAATGCGGACTACAAGAGATAAGGTTTAAAATTGAGATATTGGACAAGATGGCAAGGTTTATTATCGGCCAGTGTAAGTAGAAATTTGCCCAAAACTACTCCTCACTACTGTACTATTGAAAAGATTTCTAAAAATAGCTTTGACAGTTCAAAGCTACTTTTATAATCGCATAGTTTTGCCGAAATATTTTTATCTCAGTCCCAGCCATAAAAGTTTACACTAATGCTTTTTCCTTCTTTACTACAAGACAGTTTTTTTTAATTTCACTACAACTTAGTCCTTGACTGCAATCTACACTGCTGGTAAATGATGATGCAGTTCAAGATGGTAACAGGCTACTCTGTAGGGGTTAAACTTGTAGTTAAATTAAACTCAACAATAAGTTTCTACGCGACATCGTACCGGAACGCCAAGGGGCCCGACTTATCGGTAGGTTGGTAACGAGCCACCACTAGAGCCTCCCACCAGACCAGACAAAATTCAGATATTATAAATTCCCAAATTACCTATTACGCGCAATACCGCTTCACGCATCTAGGCAGAATGGGCAGCGATAATTCTTAGAGGCTGCTACTCCATTTAGAAGTAAATTAAAATCTGCTCTAAATCTCTCTTCTATGATATGTATGACGAGACTACCCCATAGTGGATTATATACAGTTTAAACACTAATGATTATTAAAAAGTCTAAACAGATCAATAATTGAGTCAGTGAATTATACCTTTGCATCAGTTTTTGAATAATAATCGACAAAGGCGAATCCTCGATGTTGGTCAGATCCAGCTGTCAATTTCTTAGGCAACCGCAAAGTTTTGATGTCGCCAAACGCTCTGTAAATGTAAAGAACTAACTCAATAAACGAGTCGAATAACTACGCAGAATGGAACAGCTAGTCACCGATCACCGAAAAACCGATTTGGATGTTTTATTATGTACTGTTTGCCAGTTGTCCCAATTTAATAAATTATGGTCTGATGAACCTCGGCAGATAGGCGTAAGGGAATTCCTTCATGGATTAACTCACAATTATTGCGTAACCTAAGTATACTGTCCAACTATTAGAAATACCTATTATAAAACATATACCTAAAACCCGCATTGGGGGTCCCTCAGCATGCCCAAAAACCCTGGGACTAGGCCTTGTCACTTTTGTAAGAACCCATAATAGACTAAGGATTGGCTGCATGTGCCCAGCAGTGGGAAAGTCTAAAAAATCTATGGTGATTATAAAACATTTTTAGAAATCTATCATAAACATAGTTAAGATAGTAATCAACACATTAATAATATTATCAGCGTTAGATCATTATCACTATCGCGATCGTTTAAAATTTGGGAAATAAAATTGTACGTTTACATGTTTTGATAAGTATAGTATTATTAAATAATCAGGTTTATAGAGAGAGATCCGTTAACATTTTTGAAACAGGTATTTCTGCCTTTTAGGCTATTCCTTTAAGTTTTCAGAATCAACTTTTCCTTTTATTTAAGCCATCCATCTAAGTATTGTATTAAACAAAGAAATAGGTCCTACCATCTTAGAGTTCATGCACGGGAATTAATTAATATATAAAATCTAGGTTAGTAATAGAAAATAAGTCTGGCCGCGTTTGTACTTTCACTATTATGTAGAATATTAAACACCGGGAACCTGGAATACTTTTTTATTTATTTATTTAAACATCTTTATTGCGTAGTAAAGGGGAAATGTTATTACTTATGGGTTAATTAAAAGCGCAACTATGTTATTGATGTAATAATAATAGGATTTTTAGTAAATGTAAACCGACAACTGGCTCTTGGACTATTCATCGGAAAAAGTTGTTGCTGTAAACGTTATCAATTATTAGATTATGTTATCAGGATTTGATAAATTCGGAAATTACTGGAAACAAATTTAATTTGTCATTAAAATCGTAACACTTTCTCAATTCCATTTTGTGACGTTGGGCTAGACCTAATCCATACTAACATTATAAATGCGGCAGTCTGTCTGTTTGTTTGTATGTGTTCTAACGTTGAACCGATCTTAATGAATTTTGGCACGCGTGGAGCTTGCACCCTATAGATGGATATATATAGATAGTATAATATTTATCTCGGAATAGTTACCCACATTATTAAAAAAGCTGCATACAAATAGTTTAAGATCTTTCATTCCGGGAAAATAAAGGGTTCCTACGGGATTTTTAAATGCACAAAAGCAGTGCCTACCCTAAAATTGATGTATAGCTCTTATAGGGGAAGGATTTATGTCATTTTATGCAATTTTCCCTCGTATGCATACCCTGGTAAGAAACCCAGTGCACGCCAAGTTGCAGTAGTAGTAGAGGTTTTTATTACAGAGCTCGTCCGTGGTGAAACGAGTACTACGGCCACACCACGCTTATTTTGACATTGACCATCTGCTTGACCCATATATATTATAATAAAAAAATAAAAAAAATAAAACTTATAAAAAACTACTCCTTTATCGTTTTGGGATACAATATGTGTTCTTACCTGAATATTTCGTGCAGTTCATTTCTATTCGCTTGAAATGGTACGTTGCGCACGAGCAATTTTGTGCCATTTTGGGTGGTGTCTTTTGCACTCTTCTTAGAAGAGTACACCTGGGTGCTAAAAAAACATTAAGCATATATAACCATAATAATATCTATGTTTTACTCGTTCGGTTTTGTACATCATTTTATATTCAAAATCACATTTACCGCATATGTTCAATTGGATGCAATTTATATATTATTATCCATGCAAGCTGCAGTAGAGTTCGCCGAGGGACTTACAATATATAAAATAAATAAAACAGGAGTTTTAACTAGGTGGTAGTCCATTAGCGGAGTGATGTGCGTATTTTCCCTGTATTTTTTCATACAAGTTTAATTTTTATGTGGTCAACGAAGTTTAGTAGTTTACAAGCTTTGAAATAATGGGTCGCTAAATCATTCGCTCAGATTCATCTATAGCGAGCAATTTTTTCTGCCCTTACCACATATAACTATAATATTTTGAAGGTTGCAAGCTAATTTATTATTGAGCGATTTCGTAAAATTCTTTTGCTTTTTTCTTATCTGTAAAATAACCCGCCGAAAGATCTACTACCTACTAGATTTATTTCAAGATTATTTTTTAGACCAGCGCGTTTGGAACTACTCAACGTAACTTTGGATTTAAGTTAACTATGTATGTAATTATCACAGTTACAGCACAATATGTATTAACGTTTTTCGCGGACAATTTATGCATAACATCCTAATAAAGATCACTGATTGTAGGTAAAAAAGTAAAAGCGAAGTGAAATTACTTTTTAACCAGATATATAATTTGAAGTGCTACAGAAAATACACACAAATATTCAAATTGAATACGTTTGACAGAAAAAAAAAACAGATTATTAAAAACTTACGAATTTCCCTTTTCAGATCGTTTCAGCTCTAAGCTTTTTCCATCGAGCGTGGAACCTTGCAACTCTTTAAGAGCTTCGTTAGCGTGTTCTTTTTTCACGAACTGAACGAATCCATAGCCCATCGACAATAAGTGGCCGGGGTTTTTCGGGTCCCTTTTCTTTGCTACCGTGACACTGTGTATTCTCCCACAACCGGAAAAATGCTGTCAACAGAATATCGACATTAGGAAGAAAATACACATAAGTATATATAAAAAAAGTACAATGGTATACCTAATAATAATATTATTACGTATTACGTAGACCAATTGATAAAATGTTTAATTTTTTAAGAATGATAAGTTTATTATTATAATCTTATTTACTAAAAAAAATTATGGATTTTATGGGATATTACAAATAAACATTTTTTTAAGGCCAATAAACAAACGTGGCATAACTATAATACTTAAGAACTATTTTAAAATTCCTATTGCGTTGAATAGACCTTTTATCGAGAAAGGCTAAGCGGAGCATCAAAGAAAAATGTTGTACAAACGGGAAACTTGAGAGCTTTCGATGCGTACAATGCGAACTGCGAAAGTTACTCCAAAATAATCTATGCCAGAAATGTTCCTCTATGAAGTTCTGAAAAAAAATCCACGACAGCGTATGTCTATCTTTTAAGGTTGACTACGTACGCGTACGAAGTATATAGTCACATTGTTTCTTATTAAACTTTAATTTCAAAGCTGCCAAAATAACGTAAACTTACCTCTCTTAACGATTCATCCGTTGTTATGAAATTAATGTTTTTAACAAAAAGTGTAGTATCGTTTTCTGGTGTTTCCTCTTCAATACTTGCATCAATTTTAGGCGCTTTTTGTTGTTTATCCTCCTCTTGTTTCTTGTCTTTTATAATATCTCTTTCGTTTGGTTTCTCCTTTTCCTTTGATTTGGTTAGTTCTTTTGAGTGAGTCAACTCTTTCACTTTTTCCTTCGTGTTAGTCAGTTCTTTGTTAACTTCTTCCGTCTTTTCTGCAGATTTCACGAACACATTTTCTGGAGCCCATTCTAAATACAATGGAGCCGATTTGAACTGCGAGTATGCTAATTTGCTAAAAGCTTTTTTAGCTTCGAAAGGCTCTATAAAGTCCACAAGTGCCGTTATGCCGTGGTTCGGCATTAAAAATCGAGCTAAGTGTCCATGTTTTTCGAATAAAATCTTGATTTCATCTTTTTCTGTTCCAGCCGGTAGATTTTTAACTAGGATACATGTCTTTGATCGATTTTTGGCAGGCTGGAATGCAATAATCACCATTTATAATGTACTAATTACAGTTAGACAGACAGTTTTTCCTGGCTCCTTGGTTGAGAAGTTTATCTACGGATCTCAAGGCACTGGGTTCGATTCTCTGGTTAGACCAAGATGTGTTATGTATTAAATTTTTCTGTTAGAAATTCTGAGTTAGAAAATTCAGAGTGCCTTGGAGTGCCGTCGCGCTTTAGTACTGGTACATGTATTAATAGTCGTCAAAGCAAATTCAAATCAAACCGCATTGGCGCAGTGGATGGTCTGGAGTTAATGCTCAAAAACCAACTTTCGTATATTATGTTCGGTAGGCATACTTTTACCTTTTACCGATCGATTTTCACTAGGCAACCCAACTTGTCTCTGGTTTTTGGCACAAGGTGTGGTATTTTGTGTTTTTATTGTCTTATTTTTCATTATTCGTATGGATTTAAGGTTTTAAAAAATACTGAGTTTATAATTCTTTCGTCTATCAAGTGGCAGTTTACGAGTCCCCTAAACTTAACGATCCGCCGAATCGATGTCGTAACTTAAGACGGTGCCTAAGGTCGTCAGACATCACATAAGAGTTCGTGAAACGTTCTTTTTCTCTAGGAGTCACCTGAATCACTAGATATCCGATTAAGGCGATTCCTAGATTTAGTGAAAACGGGCATTAGACTGCATAACTCATAACCTTTGCGTAGCCGTTTACGTATGCATAAAATAATAAAATGTTACTGAGAAATTTACATACCCTATTGAATGCATCTAAATAGACTCCGTTGGATTCCAAGAACGATTTGGTTTCGGCAACCAGTTGTGTTTCTCCGAGGGCTAGCCGCACAGCAGCACTCGTGTCTGAAAAAAGCTACAACATTAATTTCAGTACAGCTAAAACCTATTGATTTAAATTTTTAAAAGAAGGAATTGAAAATATCACTTGCTTTACAGGGGAAGGAAAATACTGTGAGAAAAACTGTATGCCTGAGATTTCTCCAAAATGTTCTCAAAGGTGTGTATATTACCAATCCACACGTGGCCAACGTGGCTCTACATTCTGAAAGGAGACCCATGCCATGCGGACAGTAAATAGATTGATATTGAAGATTGATGATTCAAGTAGTCATAAATATTTATAGTAATAGGTATCTCAGAACAATTTACGAGATCATTTTGAATGGAAAAGAATTATTCAATGTATGCAATATAATGGTTTTTTTGTTCAATATATTTTGGTATAAATGTCACTCTCCGGTCCTTAAATTTTCTCTTTGCAAATGAACCCCTTCAATTTGTTGCTTGGTTGCTGCGCGATAGTACAAGAAAAACAAACAAACACACTTTCACATTCATAGTCCATACTTTAGATACCATATTATTAGTACGCTTATAGCACTGTCAGGTTGGCTGGAAGAGATTGCTTGAAGGTTTTCCCTCGAGAACTACGTAAGGAATCGACATAAAAAGTAGGCTATATTCTTTTCCATGTCAAAGCCAAATTATATCCCAATCCGTTCAGTCGTTTTTGCGTGATTGAGTAACAAACATCCACTTTCACATTTGTAATATTATAAGGATTCTTGTTATTTTGTGTTATCTGTATTATTTTTTATGTGCAAAAAAGTGTTTCTTAATTTTTCGCAGTAAAAATTCAACCTCAGATTGACAGACTCTGCGGCTGTTTGTAGAAAGTATTTCTTGCATGCCCTGCGAAATGTTGTTCTGTTTATAGTCGATAGATTTAACTTACCATCAGGTTGGCCCATCACCTTGGTTCGTCAATTATTACTATTTTTTGTATTACACTACAAGTTAGCCCATGATTGCAATCCCACGTGGCGGTAAGTGATGATGCAGTCTAAGATGGTAGTGGGCTAACCTCCCATGACTGCAATCCTATCTGGTGGATGATGCAGTCTTAGATGGGCTAACCTGTTAGGGAGTGTAGCTGTTATATTTAACCCACACCCCTAATCGGTTTCTACGCGCCATCATACCGCAACGCTTAATAGCTAAGCGGCACTTTTTTGTCGGTAGGGTGGTATCTAACCACGGCCGAAGACTCCCACCAGACAATAGAAAAAACTTACTTTTGTTATTATCGTTCAGTAGCTGCTCTTTCGTTGTGTTGTAGTTGGCTGCGACAACGTCAGCGACTGCGTTCACGCCGAGGAACAACACGTTCCAATTGTGCGACGACTTCGCTTGCTGTTTTAATTTCTTTGCTTTCTTCTCCTTGAATGATAGGCCTTCTACAAGTTTGGATAACACTTATTACTTAGAAATCTTTTTTTTGAAATTTATATGTATACTAGCGTACCCCAGCGCCATCTGTCGGGCTGATTTGTAAATCTAAACCATCCAGGGTGACACCCAAACGCATACCAAAAAATTCATTCAAATCGGTCCAGCCGTTTAGGAGGAGTTCAGTGACATACACACGCACACAAGAAATATATATATAAGATGTAAACATATATATTTTTAAATTTTAACCGTATTATTTTTGGTCATCGTAACCTCATCCTGCATGTTGGTTGCCTGCAGAAATTGCTTCAAAGCAATATAGGAGATAATATTATTTTAATATTTTTGATATTTTGTTTTAGAATTCAAATTCAAAATTCATTCATTTCAAGTAGGCCTAATATAAGCACTTTTGAAACGTCAAGTCTGTCTATTTGTATTGACTCTACCACCGGTTCGGAAGGCAGATTCTACCGAGAAGAAGCCGGCAAGAAACTCAGCAGTTGCTCTTTTCCAACATCAACAATTTACATTTTACATTTTAACATTAATTTTTCTATCTTGTGAGAGCTGAAAGCGGAGCCGGATGCTTCCAAGCAACCTTGTCATTAAGAAATTCATAAATTGTATAGTAACCTCGCCGTAATAAATGAATCTCAATTCTTCCTAGATATTAAGGCATGTGATTGTGTGATGTGAAATTAGACGCAGATATACAACGTGTAAATGAAAACCGAAATTTACTGTCTCCGGGTCTTATCATTGAAACCGAAACGCTAATAGTTATTGAGTAAACCACTGCCATAGTTTTTACTGAAATAAATCAGATATAACCTAACATCACATGCAAAATCAAAATCAAGTGGCTCTTGACATTTTATTAGGTATGCGTTGCGTAGCGTAAGTACTATATCAGTCTTTTATCTTCAATAGGATTGTCATAAGTAAACACTTAGAATGTTTTGAATTAATTTGTATGGGGAAATAGCAAAATGCTTCTTTTGATTTAACATGTTTATAGGGTGATTTCTAATGAAATGTACTTATGCAGCCTTCAACAGTATTTCGTAATTCGCTTACACGTTGCATTTCCATTTTTTTAGTGATTAAACTTTTGATTCTTAAGTTTTTACTTTAGTTTCGAGACGCTGGGACTCAAGGCTGAAATGATTGCATGCGTGAATAAAAAAATCATCAGCAGTGAAGTGTTGCCCAGTATAAAATTTGCTCCCTACTTCTTCCAATGTTGCCATGTTATAATTCTCCATTTATTTAAATTGAATTCGTTCTTTAACCAACGCCATTCTTCAACCATTGATCTTTATGTTAAGACCAATAATGCAAAGACGAAGTATGTCGGCTAGTAGTAAAATAAGCGACTAAGACACCGGGAGGTATTTTTGCATCGTTCGAGTCTATGTAGGAATGAAGTGTATCGAAAATGCACCCGTATTTACATCAAAATACCCACCAACTCAAGGTCATGAACATCGGTTTCCTAATAAGTAACAAATTTCCTATTAAGTAAATAAATCCTTATCAATTTAATAAAATAACTGATAAATATCAATTGATAGTTATCAAAAGTTTAATTATTTACCCACTTTATAAATTTACTGTAACATAAGATTGATAGACAAGATTTACTTACCGTCATTATCTTCATCTTCGAGTTTCTCAGTCTTAGCGGGTAACAAATGCAGCATTCGACCGCAGAACGCCGTGCCATCGAGCTCAGTATAAGCCTTTACAGCATTTTCCGGTATCACGAATGTGACCGTGGCAAACCCCTTGGGCTGTCGGAGGATTGGGTCTATTGGCATGTGGACTTCCGCTAAGGGACCTTTTTTTTTTTTACATAAAAAAAGTTGTTTGGGTTTCAGCGAAATTAACGTATCCTACAAATTACGATTCAGTAAAAATTTGATTTGAACTTAGAAGTGGTGCAATGGTAAGGCTTCGACTTCCCTTTCGAGGGGACCGAGTTCGATCTCCGGTACCCCTTACTTATCAAAGTTATGAGCGATTTTGATTTAAACAATTAAATATCACTTGCTTTAACGGTGAAGGAAAACATCGTGAGGAAACCTGGATGCCTGAGAGTTCTCCATTATTTTCTCTTGTGAAGGGGCGTGTGAAGTCTAACAATCTGCATTTGGCAAGATGGCGACCACAGCCGTTTTCATTCTGAGAGAAGACCGTTCAACGAATGAACCAGGAAACCAGAGTTGTTTGTTTTTGAAATTTATGACATATTATGCTGGTCACCCATCCGAAGTGATGTTACAGACAAACATCATTTTACTACACTAGGATATATTACTTGTAACACTCCACAAGACGACTTGAATATATGTACCTACTTTCGCGGATTTTGGATTTATACAAAGGCTTCACTGATGTGCTCTTATATTTACGCATGGGGCAATGGGTGTTTTTTTGATAACCTAACTGGTGCAGTGATCAGCGCTGTGGTATAATAAGTGTATAGTCTCGGATTCAATCTTCAATGGGACAATATCTGACTTTGCTCTGGTCTAGTCTGGCGAGAGGCTACGGCCTTCGCTAGTTACCATCCTACCCATAAAGACGTGCCGCTAAGCAAGGTTTTAATATACCTACTATACCCCTAACAGATAAGCTCACTAAACTATTAGACTGCATCCATCACATTACCACCAGCCAGGCGGCACCAGGTGAGATAACAGATAAGTGCTAACTTGTAGTGAAATAAAAACAAGTGGGTCCACTATGCGAAGAAGATATGAGGACCTCTGAAGCAGATTATAGGAATATAACGTTTTAAATAAATCACGTCATCTCATTGGTTAATGGCACGTTAGCTTTGCTCGTCAACACAACTATAATGGACACCAAAACCTGCATAGAAAACGGTGTAAGTACAGATAAATGAGGCTACCTACAACTTGGGTTGTTAGAACAGGGCGGTCCTTTGTATGACGTCTGAATTTGCATACCCTGCGAAGTGTTTAGCTGTTTATAGGCGATGGTTTGCCACTAACCACCATATGCTTATATTATAACAGTTGGGCCATATGCTTGGTCCATCAAATGTTACTATAAAAAAAAAGAACATGACGTAAGAATGCATATCCATTATAACCTGTATCTATCTATAACTAGCTGTCCCGGAACTTCGTACCGCGTATAGTGTTTTTTTATGAATGTTATGTTTTAATACTTATTATCTTATTCCGGTCTAAGAGGAATCCAAAAAAATGAAATATCATAAAAATTGGTCCAGCCGTTCTTGAGTTATAAACGGTGTAATTAACACAACCTTCTTTTATATATATAGATTTATGCTAAGAAATATAATTATTTATGCAACTCGCTTACCATATTTCTCAAATAATTGTGTGAGCTCTCCTTCCGACACGACGTATGCCAAATTCCTTACAAATATGCTACCGCTTTCACCTATGCTTTCTTCATTACCGTTTCTCTAAAATAATGATAGAATCACCAATAACTGAATAAATACATTTTTAATGTATACCTACTACTGAGAAAAGTACTAGTGAAAATACAATAGAGCATGTCATGCAAGCAGTGTAATTTAAGAAATGATTCAGAATTCCGGGGTTCGATTTCCAGGAGGAAAATTTCCCATTTCCCAATCACCTATTCTGGAGCCGTATTACAGCCATCATTTTGCAACACATGAATAAAGTGTATTGAACTGTTGCCGTTTATTTAAAATGAGACTGCGTTAACGAGTAAGTAACGGTTTATAACGACCTACGTATACAATACAATAATGGCTTCAGACTATTGTTGGGGCTGCCGCGCTTCTGTAGTGCATCAAAAATGTTTTCGGAGAATCATGTTGATGACTTTTACGCAATCATGAGAAAAAAATCTGCATCAATGATGACAGAATGCGCGGAAGCTCCAACAATATTTTGAAAATATTAAGAAATAAATGGGAAAAACCCTTTATGGAGCACTGGGTTGGTACACAGTCAAGTGCTCAAGAGGGTACTAACCTTGGTTAGAAGATTCCTAATTATAATTTTTTTAAAGGTTTGGCCAATTTTAATATACAATATAGTGAATAAGATAATTGTTATTGTTGTAGGTATGGAGTTTTATCTAAATTAAACGTTATTATTAATATTATTATTGTAAAGTTGTAAGATACGACTTTGAAAGTGATTCCTTTGTGTGGTACACAGCTCATGCGTGTTGCTTTTACATAATTTTTGGTTGTTTTGTTGACGAGAATCATTGAAAAGATAATAAGAATCAAATTTACTTAATAAAAATATTTACCTCTTGATTTTGTCTACTGTTTTTTTGTTCCTCTTCTTCGACTGCTTTCTTTGCTCTGTCCTCATATTTATGTACGTGTAGGCGGTGATTGGCTAGAAAAGAAACTCAAAATTTTACTTCGCAAGACTTTTAATTTTATTTGACTTAAGTACAATAATTATTAATGTGATTCAGAATAATTGTGAAAACCAAAATCGGAGGAGCTCGAAATTTTATAAATGATCGAAGAGACCGTATTTTGGTAAATCTGTGCGTGTAAAGAATAAAGAAATAAAAAGTGTCTATAGTACAGAGTTCTCTGGTTGTTGCAAATTCACATCAAACTGGCTGGGCCCGAGTTGCTGTCCGCGGTGAATAAGTCTGCTTTTAATTGCCCACTTCAACTCACAATATCTTGCCAAATATACCAATCTATGGTAATACAAATTATATAACACCATTACAAAACAAATAAAACCGGAAAAAACGTTTAAATAAAACTTGTTACCCAAAAAGATGCAGGTAAAAAAAGATTTACGAATGCCTAGAGGCTCAGGTGATGTCTATTTTTTTGTTTTTTAACCATCTCTTAGGTGATAACTATTGGTGAACGGTTTGGTATGCCTCCTTAGATTCAGCATAGGTTATTTAGGCATTGCGTTGTTAGTGAAAGCTAAAGTGTCATTAGCATATTCAGAATTGGTTATTCAGTTTATGTTACCTATAAAGAGTTTGTCCTTTGTAAGTGCCTTATTCAATTCTTTTTCAGTTCTAAAGCCCACATAACAGAATCCAGTCAGTTTTCTCTCTTTTCCCAGGGGCAATCTTATAGAGAATGGTACTAGTGGTTTGAAAAACGCCTTAATGTCTTTCTTTTTACATTTATATGGCAAACCAGTTATCTGTAAAAAAATGCATTGAGGATTTATTACTTTAAAGAAATTGTTACTTATTTTCTGTAATATAGCAGTTTCATTTTTGTGTCTTTTGGAGTAGACTTTGCGACAGCAGGGTCCAGAGGCACAAGCTCTTTTTCAAGAATTATCGAAAAGGGTTATCAAGTCTACCGGTGATCCTACAGCAGCCAGCCAGCGACCATCCAAAGGGGCAATGTTTCCAGCATATTAGAGACTGTGCCTGGCTGCGGTGGTTTTGAAGACGTTTTGGATTTTATTTCATTTTTTTTAGGTTATATTTATAAAACAAATATGAAAGAAATAAATAAAAAAAATTCTGTAATTAATCATAAATGTTTTAAACTATACTATTGTGCGAATTCAATGCTTAGAATTGGGAATCAACGATGCATCATGTTTAAGCACATTTTGTTGCCTGACAGAGAAGAAAGATATTCCATAGGGAAGAGAAAGAGATAGAGAGCTATATAACATAGCTGCAGTTTTTTAGTTTGTGTAAATCCTGATATTTGTAATGTTACAATTCATTAATTACAGTTTATTTCAAAAGTTTAATTTTGATTATTTATGGTGTATTTGTTATGTATGGTGCTGCATGTTTTTTCATATGTAGTTTGCTTTTACTGCTTGTTAAATTTTACCCTGGGTTGGAGCATAGTTTCAATTCAAATTTGAGGCTGAAAGACGAAAGCTACAATGAAATGAAAAGCAGACTTACTTTGACATAAAATAAAGGTCTGTTCCTTATTTTCTTAGGTTTAACTTCAATTTCTTCAGTTATTTCCTTGTCTTTCTCTTCAAAACCATCCACTTTTTTCATTAGCAATTTCATGTACTAAAAAATTAACTTTAAATATAATTGTAAGAATAGGTTACAATTGCTAGAGTGAGATATCCATAGAATAAGTGCCTCACTTATAAGAAAATATTAATGTAAGATTGCTGAACCTCAATATCCGCTCTTGCACTTTTGTTAATAACAACATTTTACGGCCCATTGGCGCAGTTTGCAGCGACCCTGCTTTCTGAGTCAAAGGCCGTGGGTTCGATTCCCACGACTGGAAAGTGTTTGTGTGATGAACATGAAAGTTTTTCAGTGGCTGGGTGTTTATTTGTATATTATAAGTATTTTATGTATATTATTTATAAAAATATTCATCAGTTTTCTTAGTACCCATAACACAAGCTACGCTTACTTTGGGGCTAGATTGCGATGTGTGTATTGTCGTAGTATATATAAAAATGTTATATTTTTTACTTGTGTCTCATATTATTACAAAATTTGTTTAGGTGTTGAATGAAATGTTTTTTCTGATTTTCACCTAAGCGATTACACAATTGCATGTTTTTATTTTATCTGTCCAACACTCCAATAACAGGACATCATACAAATATTAGTTTATTAATGTACCACAGCTGAAGCTTTGACTCTTCACACCGTTCCAATGTGGATTGTGAAGCCAAACATAATATACAAAAAACTATTAGTCCTTAGATAGAAGAATTGTATGACAATGTTTTTTTTCCCATGAAGCTTAACAGTTCACAAACATTTATAGAATTCAGGTATTTACAGTATTCTCTATTTAATTATGTTATATACTAATTAAATAGTATATGTACTTATTTCTCTATGTAATAGTATTAATCATTTTACCTCTAAGTCACTGATTCCAGTATTAGCAACTTTCTTTTTCTTTTCTTTCTCTTGAGTAACATTTTTGGGTGCCTTTTCAGTGTCTTGTTGGATTTCCTCTTCAGGTTTCTCTTCTTCCATACCACTGTCATCACTTTTACTAGTTTCTTCTAAAGCCTCTTTGATCCAAACTGTTTTTTCATTAACATGAGATTCTATGAACTCTGCAAATAATGGATCAGCTTTGTGCTAGAAAGTAAAAATGTTAAATAGTTATTTCTTATCTTATAAATGCTTCACCTCAAAAATACAAATTTTTAAATCTATATTTTATTTGTGTATGCGATATAGTAAATTTACTTTACTAGACTCTAACAGCTGTATTTAACGAAAATTTACTATGATTTTACAAAAAGAAAATCCTGTGTGTTGATGATTGCTGCATAGTAAAACTGTTGGCAGATGAAGTACTTGCTGAAGTGTTTTAGGAGTTTTTCAAAATAGTGGTGGTTTTAGTGCCTTAGACTACATGACAATAGTTAAGAACATTTACCTTTTTCAAGAGTTCTTTAATTTTATTCTTATTCCTTTCTGCTTTGCTTATCTTTTCTTTCTTTGGTTTGACGATCTCTTGTACATCATTTTTGTGAAGCTTTTTATAAGCTGTGCTGTCAAGTGCATATTTACTCCATGCTTTTGGTTTCTTTTCGTCACCTAGGTTAGCGCAGATTTCTACATTGATTTTCATGCTATTAACAAATGTTGTATCAAAATGATCTCTTGCTGCTGAAGCTTGTTCCTCTGTTCGGTATCCCACAAAACCAAAATTTCTAAATTTTCCATCTTTAGTATATTTTAATTGGA
Source organism: Pararge aegeria (assembly GCF_905163445.1). Lineage (NCBI taxonomy): Eukaryota > Metazoa > Arthropoda > Insecta > Lepidoptera > Nymphalidae > Pararge > Pararge aegeria. The sequence continues at coordinate 6,780,074 of NC_053192.1, read as the reverse complement.
CATCAGTTACTTCACCTTTTTCACTAAAGATCTCCTTCAGCTTTTCTACAGTTACCTAAAAGTAATTAGAGGCGTGTAATTGCTGAAAGCTAAGTTTGTTTAAATTTTAGTTTAAAAATTTCTCACCTTATTTGGTAAATTCTTAACAATTAATCGGGACATGCTTATTTATATTGATTCTTAGAGGTTAAACTTTCAAACAATCCATTTTTTTTATATAAACTAACACTTGGTAAGAGATAATAAGTAGACAATCTAAATATTAGGATAATATTTATAAAAACAAAAAATTAAACACGTGTTTTGGTAACATGCACAAAATATTTTTTGCATTGAACTGTGTATAAATGATCGTTGTCAAGATTTTGTTTTGACTTTTTAGTGACATTGACAACATGAAAATACTTGAATTTTCTGGAACTGAAAGTGCTTTTACGGCTCTGAGCTCTAGCACATGTAATCGTATGTACGTTAAACGCATAAATGCGCTAATCTCAGAAACGACCTGTCGAAATAAGTAAAATATTTTTACATTAGATAGACCGACAGGACGGTAACCAGTCATAGCCTCATAGCCTCACAATAGGCCAGATAAAAGCATATTATGAATTACCGCTATTACCCCGCCGGGGCTTGAACCCGGACCTCTCACTTATAAGACCTCTGCGCGACGGATCTCTTTCACTCACTCTTTAGTAAATAGTGACTGAGATACTACTTTAAAAAATTTAACTTCGTTTTATTTTAGTTTGGATTTAATTTATTACTCATTTTTCTTAGATCACTTCGGCTTATTCCTTATTGCTCAATGAGAGCAGGAAAATATATGGTGGCAAGACCCTCTTTGATTTTAATATTCTTGTTCTTCACCTACCATAGAAGATATCTGACACAGATAGGAGACAGTCGGTCAATTTTGTCTCTGATCTTTTTTCGTATTTTGTCAAATGTCAATGTCAATGTCTTAAAATAACAAGAGCGAACATTGCAAAAAAAACCTTAATTTACTAATTACTACTTCAACATAATTATTGCAATTGTTTAAACGGAGGAACTTAATTTCTTTCATAATGTCTACAGCAATGACATTTGGGCAGAAACAGTTTATACCTACACCTCCAGATAAAGGAAGTTTTCCACTTGACCATGATGGTGTTTGTAAGAAATCTATGATTAAATATATGAATTGTTTATTCAGTAACAACAGCAACAATTCTATGTGTCGCCTCGAAGCGAGGGACTACCTAGCCTGCCGAATGGAACACAATCTAATGGCCAAGGAGGAATGGTCCAAATTAGGTTTCAAGGATGTTGATTTAGATATAAGTGAAAAAAGAAATAAGTAACATTTTTTGTATTCTTAGTTTGTGTATAAAATTTGTAAGCATTTTTACCTTGTAAGCTGAATTCTTTATATAAATTAGAATTATAAAATTATCATATTTAAATTATGTATGAATTACTGCAATTTATTTCTGAAAAATCCAGATATTTCATCTCATCTGCAAATATTTTAGAAGACACTAATATGAATGAAATATTTTATTTGACTTTATACTAAGAACCTTGTCCAGTCTAGTCAGATTCTTCTTGTTTTGTGACTGATCTATAATTTACAGGAATAAATATTGATTTCAAAGTATGATCCCCGGTCTTTGGCTCTTTTGTAGTCTGGTTGTCTGGTAGTAGTTGTAAGTAGATTTGATGATCATTGGGTTGAGTTATAATATTTTTTAATATTTAAGCAGTTCTATGCTCTTTAGAGCAAAAACAAGTGATGTTTCTAAGCACACCAGTGTTGCGCTGGTGCTGGAAAGTTTGAGCATCAGCCATTTACGGATAATTAATTATATTTTATGTATTGTTCTATCCTCTGAGTCTGAGTCCTCTGAGTACAACAAGTATCTTCGGTAAGCTAATACTTAAAATAAGCTGTGCAGTTTAAGCTTATTGTGAATACAAAGTTTTTAGCAGATTGTTTGTTCTGGCCTAAGGCCTGTATTAGTAAACCAAATTTAGGCGAAAACAGGTTCAGTCAATCAATGTATAATGATACATGAGAACCTGTTAATCCTAGCTTGAAGTTGAGATTGGATAAGATGTTGATAATCACAATCTTCAATTTATTGCTTATCTATAGTATGGAACATGGATACACTTTTTAATGCAAAAAAGAGCCTGGGAATAGAAAGGGCTACTTTTTCCACAATATGGATGCCATTGCTGCTTCCCTCTGTTCCATGATTTGGATTGTAATTGAGATTGAAGGCACGGGCTGCCATAGCAATATCTACCTAATACTTATCTATTGTCTCCCCCAGCCTGGGGGAGGCAAACGAAGATAGGTCTGTCAGGTCAGGTGTTGAAGGACTCAAAGAAGAAGGAGAGAGACTAATCTATTGTAATTTATTACTTGAATTCATCTAACGTAAGGTTAATTTGCTAGCACTTACCTACTGGAACCACACCTACTGGAACTGCATAAGTTATAAAACAGAGCAGTCCAATAGGAATGCTTTATTCTATTTTGTTTTTTGCTAGAAGCTGTTTCCAGATTAATAAGTAGCTGTTGCTTGTGACTTTGCCTGCATAGCATTTCTAATAAATACCTACTTACGAAAGCTTCTCAATAAATTCATCCCCTATTCTGCAATCATACAGGATTTCAATTTCATAATTAAAGATGCATTTAAGTCAATACCTCATTAAGTATCTTTTCAATCATTATAACAGGAGATTTTAATGCTCCAACTCCAAAAAAGTTAAAACTTTTATACAATTTTCTAACCTGCATTTCACTCAACCCATTTAAAAGGTTACAACTAATTTTACTATCTTTACTCTACTCAAAATCAGTTCAGCTTTTCAAAGGTTTCAAATGTTTTAAATTTTTTGCTTATCTGTTTGACCAGCAAACAGATAAGCAAAAAATTTAAAACATTTGTTTTATTATATTACGTTGTTCAAGTGGGTAAGAATCATATTAGGCGTATTAAGAGGCGGTCATTTCGAAATAAAGGCGTCTTTCTCCTAGACTTCGTCAGCAGATGTCGTTATAATAATAAATAATAATAAATATACTACTACAATACACACATCGCCATCTAGCCCCAAAATAAGCTTAGCTTGTGTTATGGGTACTAAGATGACTAATGATTTTTTTTTTTAAATAAAATACTTAGAATATACATATAAACACCCAGACACTGGGAAACATTCATGCTCATCACCCAAACATTTTCCAGTAGTGGGAATCGAACCCACCGCCCTGGGCTCAGAAAGCAGGGTCGCTGCAAACTGCGCCAATCGGCCGTCAAGTTAAGTAGAAGAAATAAGTCTTGCTAATATTTGTTGTTATCCTTTAATGATTTAATTTCCATCCGGTGTCGAGCCCAGGGGCTCTTCTGATAGCGAGGGTTATAAGAAGTAATTTCATAAATTGAATTATTATGTTACCTACAATCATAGTTCCATTGTATACCAAATGACCAGTTTCTGTGTGTTTTCCACCAATCGGCACTGGGACAGCTAGGTGGCAGCTTTTACTCCTTCTCATAGAGGCAGAAGACCCATGCTGGTAATGGGTTGATATGATGATGATCAATTCGCTTTAACTCCTTCTCATAGAGGCAGAAGACCCATGCTGGTAATGGGTTGATATGATGATGATCAGTTCTGATGGTATACTGAACTATGCAATATATATATCTAAAAGATCAGGGTTCAAGGTTTATGCCAAAAATAGAAATACCGACACTCTTAGAAAATTGTTTATTTCATCTTAATTTTTAAATGTTTATTGTTTACCTAGATTTTATTTTAGACTGCAATTACAATTAGTTATGTTGAGTAGATAGCATTTATTTTAAAGATTACAAATTTTGAATTATTTTTATTGCCAATGGCATTTTTTTTTATAAAATTAAATATCACAGTTATTATTAAATTATTTGTGACCAAAGTTGTTGTAAAAACTACTGAAGTCCATAATAAAATGACTTGAGAGGTACAAAAAATGGTCTAAAATAGGTAGGTGTCTGCCATATTACCCCTAAATTACTAAAGCTAAAAATTTACTCGTAGGTTTATTTTATATGATTGCACAATATTATATATTATGTTATAAATTACAGAATAATATTGATTTGAAAGAATTATATTTTACTTGAGTAACAAAAGTTATGGTTATTCAATATTGATACATTACTTATCTACATTTAATAGCATACAAAAATACTTATGTATGAATTGATTCTGTACAAAAACTACCTATCAAAAGCACCAATTTCATTCTGGAGAGCTTCTGATTCACTCATGCATTAGCAACTCAGATTTAATATGACTTAACAGTACAATAATAAAAGTATGAGTAAATGCTCAACTTTTAGAATCCTAGACTCAAATACGGAATATGTAATAATAATTATATAAACGAACATCCAAATACATAACTTATTAGTTAGGATGAATTTAATAGATACGCACAAGTAGAGTACCACATAATATAATTAGATACCAATTTATATTTTATTTATACTTTAATTACTAGGCTTTAATACATATATTTTTTTCATAGGTACTTACGAGTAATAGATAAGTATAATTTAATAGTTTGTCTTTACATTTACTATTATGATTAGACATACAAGTAGCTACTATCATTTACAAGTTACAAAATATGTGAACCTCTAACCAGCTTAGTAATAGTTGTTGTAAGTTATATAGTTATATTGGTGGCGATTCTGCTGTACTTACACAAATCTCTAAACGAAACTAAATCGACAGTTCTTTTCTACCTAGTGCTATCCTTTTTTAATATTTTTTGTGTAAAAGGGACAGCACTAAGTTTAGCCCTGCCATTTTTGTTTAGTGAAGATAGTTATGTACCTCAGAAATGGCCGCGCCCATATATTCACTAATATTTTGAGTATATTAGCTCTTCAAAAATTTCTACAATATAAATACTTTGCAATACACAAATAGATTATCATGTTATTGCTATTAAGGCAAACTTGTGGAGTTAGTGCACTGTTATAGGTATAATTTTTTTCTAATAGGTAGATAGATATATAATATATAGGTATAACATTTTTGATTAACATTATGACTTTAGAAAAATAAAGAACTATACACGCATCTAATCATTTCGTTCTATGACATATGTTGTTCTCTATTATGAAAATACTGACATCAATAGACAATACATTCTGTACACAAGCTAAACAAATGGTGTTATATACCTTACATTAAAATAAACCAAGAACTCGATCACATTGAGATCAATATGTACATACAACATTAAAAATTAAAAACAAAATGCCTCATAATATTATCCTACTATTCTAATAGTTAAAAGTCTTTAAAGTATGAAGTTTAAGTTAATACAATAATTTACATACTAAAACAGGCAGTGCAATGTTTGCGCAATTTATTTTATTTACTTAAAATACTAAGTCTTACGTCAGACAGAATCGATATGTATACTTGTTGATTCAAACACATTTAACGCATAACTTTATCTATAATTTGGTTCAATCTCTGTTTTGAGATTAAATAATTAATTGATAGTGGCACACACAGTCTTTATAATTTCTTTATTTTATTAAAGAATATACCGCATTAGTATTAAAAGTACTAGGGAAGCACCGAGCGAGAGGTTGTTATCGTTAGAGCTTGCGGAACTAGGAGAGCGAAGTGTTGACCCGGGGGCAGGAGGAGCTCGGAAAGGAGCGCGGCGGCCAGCGCGTTCTTTTGGACACTGCATCCAGTATTGTGCAGAAGGAAGCTGTCTCTCGTGTTCAACACGCATATAAAGGTCGTTGAACTTCCAAAAGCCCTTCCCTTTGAAAAAATAGGTCTTACCTGTAAATAAATACAAGCGCATAAAATATCTATCTCACTCGATTAATAGATTGCTTTCGGAACAAATTTTTATAGTCAGAGCACAGTTAAGTTTCTTACCATCTTTCCATTGGAACACACTGTCAATATTGTATCCGACACCCTTCCACATTGCCATGTCGCGAGGATAGTCTAGCTCTACGCGTCCCACTTCTTCGTCGAATCTGTAAAAAAAAAAGCACAGCAATGAAGTAATTGTCCAAATGTAGGTATACAGAACTAACGGCCCCCCACGATTTTTTCCGCGTATCTACAGATATAGAAACTTGCTCCCCTGACTTTTTTTATAACTTTTAAAGAGAAACAATTATGTAATACATTATTTTGGCGCAACTTTAAACGTTTACGCATATATGCATTTGAAACTTTGAAAAACTTTTCCCGTTTTTGCAACATTGGTCGTATGTTATTTATAGCCGAACCAGTATATAGTTCCTGAGATAAGCGTACTCAACCAATCAAACTCTTCAGTTTTATAATATTAGTACTATAATATTATCGTACCCATAATAATGTCGTTGTATGTACCCGTTGAACAATTTTTAAGAAATAGTATAAGTAGATTACGAAACGATAGCAGAAGTTAGGTTTTTAATAAAGCATAAGTATACTTACTTCCAGTACATAGTGCCACTGTAGAAGTATGTTTTGCCATTGTGCCCCCAAACCATAGCGCCATCCAACTTTTCCAGATGTTCCGGTAAACCAAGCTGAACCAAGCTTTTGGGATATCCCGGCAGTAAAAATTGTGAATCGAATAAGTACAACTGCTTACCTAAAAATAATCAATTACTTATATAAAAATAGGTTCGCGATTAGTTGAAGCAAATAATTTCAAATGTCTGGCTGTTGCCCGCGACTTCACCCGCGTTTTATCGAGTTTTATAGATAGATATTTCGCCGGGATACAACATATTCTAAATCCGTCTCCAGCACGGCTAGCATAGCCGGGAGGCTAAATTATATCCCCCGATTATATCCTCGCACCTCTAACTTTCTAAGTTATGTCTCAAGGAAAACATCGTGAGGAAACCTGCATGCCTTAGAATTGTCCATAATGGCAAAGGCATGTGAAGTCCACCAATGCGCACTGGGCAAGCGTGGTAAAATACGGCCTTCTCATTGTGTACAGGAGATCCGTGTCCCGTAGTGAGACGGTAATGGGCTGATGATGATGATGATGATTACATTATCGAGGTTAAGCTATGCGTAGGTAATTAATGCTATTTTTTTTAAACCTTGCGGGTAATTTCAACCAGCAGGTTTTCCGGGATAAATAGTATCCTATGCCCATTTCGAAAATGCAAAAACTATTTCATCAAGATCGGTTCAGCGGTTTAGCTGAACATAGGTAACGAACAAACACACAATCAGCCACACTTTCACATTTATTATTTGAGTACGGATCTTTATCAAGATATTTTAACTTACCAATGAAGAAAGCAATTTTACGGTCCGGTCTTTCGTACACGGCGTCAACATGAGTGAGATTTTTTGGTAGCTCTGACCACATCCTTGATATTTCTATAGGGTATCCGTTGTAACGATTGTTTGCGCCTATTCTCCAGTGGTACTGAAAAAATACGAATAAGTATTTACTTAATATCATATATTTATCAACTAAAATTAAGTACTGATTGAAAATAATTGTGTAATTACCCGATTTTTGAAAATGAAGAGTTCACCCCGTATAAGTGTAACAGCATCGTAAGAAGTATCACAAGTGTCAGGTTTATCTGGGGGTGGGGTCGGTTTAATTGTCGTTGTCTTCGCAGGATACAATGGTTTTCTCTTTGGATAGTCTTGACCAGGATCAGTAGGGTAGTTCGGTTTAGGATGTGTTGGGTATTCGGGCCGAGGATGAGGATATCGGGGACGATATGTAGTTGCATGGGTCGTTGTTTCTGTAGGTCTAGGATAATGATGGTTGGTGCGTCTTGGATGCTCCTCAGTAGTTGTGTAATGTCGCCGGTCAGGGTAATAGGGGTTTCGATCTGGGTAATTTGGATAATGAGGCCTATCTGGATGGCTTGGCTTTTCTGGATGACTGGGCTTATCTGGATAATACGTGGGAAATCTGCTAGGCGTGTAGGGTCGATGTCGTTCAGGATGATGCTGATAAATGTAAGGTCGTCTTGTAGTCGTCGTTGTTGTAGTTGAAGTGGTTGTTGTGGTCGGTGGAGTTTCTGCTGGCTTGTAGTACGGAATCTTCTCCCACGTTCTTTTGTATTTAGGACCTGCACACATTGAATTACTTACATTATTTATCAGTGGTAATTCCGACTAAGCGGGTATAGCATTGGTTAGAGCTTCAGCCTCTATTTCAAGGTTACCGCGTTGGATCTCTGACACGCACATCTAACTTTTAGGTGTTATGGGCGTCTTTTATTTAAGACATTTGAAATGTCACTTGCTTTAACCCTAAAGAAATCATCGTGAGGAAACCTGTTTATCTGTGAGTTCTCTATAACGTTCTCAAAGGTTTGTTAAATCTACCAAAATGCACTTGGCCAGCGAGGTGGACTACTTGCCTAGGGATTAAGCTATCCATATTCTAAGAGGAGACCCGTGCCCTGCTGTGAGCCAGTAATGGATTGATAATTCAGACAACCACTTATTTAGAAATATCTTCAGAAATTTTAAATACAAAATTTCACATTTATTACAATAAGTAAGATACTTTTCAACGAAAAAAAGATAGATTATTAATCTGTATGTACGAAAGGGAAATTATGCGAGCTTCATACCAAGGAAATACAACTACACAGGTGGGTGTAAATGCGGTCACTTAGAAAAGCAGTCTCTCTGTTACAGATAACCTTTGATGAAAGGATTTAGCTAACCAGAATGCTATTTTTCATGGTAATTTCTGTTCTTTTCATAGACATCATTAACAGCCCATAACCGGCCCAATACGAGGCACCAATCCCCTCCCACAGTGAGAAGGGTTAAGGCTGTAATCCACTACGCTGCTCAAGCGCGGATTTGTGAACTTCTCACGCCTCTAAGAACATAACGAAGAACTCTCAAGCATGCAGGCTTATACGTGATATTTAATTGCTTAAAAAAACGCTCATAATTGAGAAAAGTTAGAAATGCGTGCCGGGATTCGATTTCAGAGCCCCCGAAAGTAAAGCCGAATTTGTCACCACTAGGCTGTCACTGCTTCATTTAATAGTACTATCTAATGTATCAAATGCCCGTTTTCACTAAAACTGAAAAACGCTTATATCAGATGCCTAATGATTTAGGCGATTCTTAGATAAAAAATGTTTAAACAACTCTCAGATAATGATTAAGGACGTAAGGCGCCATCTAAAGTACCACCCCGATAAGCCGGTGCCTTATGGTTAAAGAACTCGTTAATTGACATTTCACCGGTGAAAAAATGACAAAATAGTTTATTTTAATAAAAATCATACGAAAAATTAAAAATATGAGAATACAAACACAAAATACCTACTACAACTTGTGGCAAGAATAAAAGACAAGTTGGTTATATGAGTTTCCACGTGAAATAAACTGGTGAAAGGTTAATGAAGGCCTAGGAATCTTCTTAGATTAGGTGATACTTACCAGGTTATTACTTAGGCTTTGTCTTGTCGTAAGTAAAAACGGGCAATAAGTCTACTAAGTAAAAATCATAAGCAAAATCGTAATTGAATACTTACCATACATTTGCTGGATACCATTCCTGTCGTCATCGGGTAGAACGAAATTCGGCTGAATTCCCTGGTACCATGGGTACATCAGGGCGCCCTTTACTGAACTATGACTCAGGCCGAGCGAGTGTCCAAATTCATGAGCGGCAACGGCGAACAACGACGTCCCTGTAAAACATTGCGTTAATATTGGTCAATGTTTGAATATGGCTGCGTAAATACGAGTACAACACAAAGCGTCGACATATCCGTTGTTCGGGTGAATTATCACGCGTGCGGTGTTATAGGGCAACCTTAGCACGGTAGTTGTGTTTAGTGTGCCGGAGTTGCGGTTGGGCCTCGTATTGGGTTCCAATCGTGTTTGTACTACATGCATCGACCGGGATTACGTTGTCGGTGCTCGTGATGTATCTACTCATGCCGTACCCGTACCTAATCCTAATACCTATCTACATTTTGTTATATTCCGATAAACAATTATTTGAGTTTGTTTATTCTATTGAAATGCTTATTTTGGCCATCTATTTATGAATCGTTTAGGTAAATGTGATTGGGATTAATATGTTCATGCTATCTTATTTATCTTTATATTTAGTGCCTCAGTCTATCAACACCTAATTAATTAATTAATATACGAGTACACACTCGTAGGTACGACTCTCCATTCTAGAAGCACTAAATAGGTAAGTATAGAGTCAGAAACTTCAATTTGTTACCATATTGTAAATTTATATTTAATATTAAAAGGTATGTTATGTAATTTTTTTACATAGATTTTGATTATTAGTCCCTACTTATATTATAAATTTATTCTGTTCAACAATAGTTTAGAAACTGAAATGGCTTATGCGTGAATAGTTACCAAAATGTAGTGTACAAAAAGTATATTTTTATTATCATTATTATTCATATTTCGTGTTGATTAATTATTTATTAGAGTCGGTATTAGCTATAATTATATAGCCACTACAATATACAACTAGCTTGAATGCTGTAGTGGCTTAGTAAGATTTTATGCAAATTAAATGCCTCTCCAATAGGCATATGCCTAGCAATGGGACTTCAATTAGATTGATTGTCGTGATGATTCTAATATCTATTTATAGGACGTGTCTTATTGAACGATATATCTACAACACTTGCAACAATTTAGGCACAGCAAATGGCTCCTATGAATATATCACGTTAGCGTCGAGGGTTTTTGATTGTAAAACCCACGACAAGATGTAAAATTATTGACACTTTGCGTTTTTTTATGGTCTTATATTCTGAACAACCAAATATATGATTTAGATAAAACCAGGAGCACAGAAAAGATAATAGATAATACCTAACTAAATACAACGATAAGGTCTAAATGCTCTGAAGTTGAAGCGTTTCGTTGGTTAGAATCCACAAAAGATTGCAAGATGTGTAATTGCGCATTATGAAAATAAGAAGAGAATGATTCAAATTAAACCCGCGTTACGTTTGTTTCCAATAAGAATTATTAAATTACAAATTTAAAATTGAATGAATGTGTTTATTTTTAATGTTAGCTGTTTTAAGTTTTTATTGATACCATTGTTTAAACAGTTGAAATTAATTTGAATGCGTGAAAAAAAAAAATGATAACACCGTAGATGTACCTATAATGTGTTTTTTATATTGTTAGTTGTTATAAGGTTTGGTTCTTATGTCGGTATTATTTGACTTCATGGTTTGTTATCACATTTCAAGTTAATTTGAATTTATAAAAAATCCATTGTGATTAACACCAAAGAAGTATAAGGTCATGCGTTCATAAGTACCTACCCACCCACACATATTTATTTTTTAAAGGTTTAAGATCCCCATTTTTTTTCTATAGTTTAGACTCTTTCCTTAAAATGGCCGAGCACGACTAGGTACATATGATACACATTATTGATAGATGGTCATTACCGTAAGATCAGCGTAATTAAGTCACAGAACAATATTACTCCAAAATAAAGTACTGATACACGTATACAATGTATTTAATATATGCCAAAGCGGCGTTGGTGAGCAGCCCCGCCTATTCATTTACATGTCAAAACAGCTGACCGCGACACGCTCATTTCCGACGGAACTTCGCAGAAAAACTACCGACACAAGTCAATTTACTAACTGGATCAATAACGATGCTTTTAAGCTGAAGTGGACTGCTAATTTTGAGCACTTTGCTGTTGAAAAATTATGCCCACTGGGGATTTAAGATCAGTTTTTATCCATAGTTTGGGCAACAAAGTCGGTGAATTAAAATTATCTAATCTAGGTATCTGTTGTTAACGTTTATTTTCTGAAAAGAAATTAAAATTATTGAAAAGAAATACAAGTTACTTTTATATACCTCACATTTTTATACATAGGTACATATCTACATACTTCTTGAACTTATTTAATAATTTAATTTATTCAATCTTTATACTTAATATTTATAATTAAATTTTATATTAAGAATATATATTTTTTTAGTCTGTCTAAGTTTATTTTTGTTTCTTAAGTTTAGTTTATTATAGTAATAATTTCTCTAAAAATTGGTGGTGCTTTTAAGGGCATACATATAATTTTTATCTTTTAGTAATGATTGTGTGTACGGGCGTTTATTTTGGTAGCTAAGATAAACCAAGCAGGATTGAGTAACTGATAAATTATATTACATATTTGGCTAAGGTAATATATTACCAACCCGTTCAAAGGCTTAGCTTGGAATATACAGAACTAGTATGTCCACCACGACAACGTAATATAATCTATGTTCTGTCGGATTTAGTGGTAGTTAATAACATAGGACTGGACCTGAATAAACGGATGGTCCTGTTATTTATGTTTTTACGGTAAAAATATTAATAAGATGCAGGTCAAAATAGGTAGGTATAAGATATTGTTTTTGTAGACTGAATTGCGTAGGCTTGTTATTGAGAAAGCTATTTTTAAAACCATATTGGGACGTCGTGTTCATAAACAATGTTCACTATTACTAAGGCGCGGTTTACCTATAAATAAGTGGCGATTAATTTCTTCTCCGTAGCGCAACTATGGCGTTAGTTACACAAAGCAGACGTGGACGCTGCTTTTTGCTGATTCCATTGCCGTAGATACCCACCAAAGCTCACAAAATTGATAATATTACCTAATGATTTCAAATTTCTTAGAATTCATAATAACCTTGTACAAATCATAATAGTTTTTCATCTTGTACAGTTGATTGTGATAACTAAATTCGTTAACTTAAAGTCGAGATAAGATTTTCCAAACTCGCTTAGCCAACAGCAAATGAAGGTATCATGGTTGAAACTAAACGTGAACGGGATAGCTAAACTGATTTAATGCGTTAAACTGGGTTCAGGGCTGCGTTTCGAACACTTGAACGTGTAAAACGTGGTTTGATTCAACTTTGTTTATAAATCGAACGGTTAAATCAGTCTTATAAGCGTACAAAAATGTCCGCGCCACCTTTCTGCTGCTCCTTTATAAACCGCACCTAACATCAGTCATGAGAGCTCACCGCCGGGCCTGGGAATTGCTTCCCTGTTCGCTGGACCCGGGTTAGATCTCAGGCAGGTGCAATTTGGAATTTATAATTTCTTGATTATCTCTGGTCTAGTCTGGTGGGAGGCTTGTTACCGGTAAAAACGTGCTACCAAGCGTTTCAGCGGAGGAGTATGGGTTAAACAAAACTGCCATTCACCTAACAGGTAAGCTTGTTACCATTCTAAAATGCAGTAAGTATAGGTTATTTACGACCAGTTCTGATTACCGAGGGCTATAGTGGAAAAAAAATCTAGCATTTTTTTTTTCCACTTAGGTAATAAAGTAAATAAAACTAAACTTACCATCCTCATCGTCGTTATTTGGATGCAAAACCCAGAGTTCGTCGTCATCGAAGTGGGCATCACCCCCTCGTCCTGTGCCCGGGAAAAACGCGTGCGCAAGAATAGAGCCGCGCCCGTCGAATGGATACGGGTCATCGTGGTAACGTCTGGTGGCAACAAAAAAAGATTATGTAAAAGTTATTTTTTTTATAAACATGGTTTTTTATATTCTTCTCAACGAACCATTCATATGATGCCCATATCATGGGTTAAACACCCAATAATGAAAAATCAACACCCGTTTATTGGGCGGACTGTAATCAAAAATGTCACGCCTGTGCTTACAATGCAAATAAAGTAAGCTTCATTAGCTTAACAGTTTAGGAATGGACTGAATGGTTGCAGCTCGGACAAAAGATGTTCGTAAAATAGATGAGTAGCATCTCAACCCTACAAGTATGTAGGTACGAGTACGTCTGCCTTGAACACCCACTTGTAAAATAATTCTTGTTCATTTGTTTAAAATTTTAGCGTAACTTAGAAATATTTTTCAATAATTTTCTACTTCGTAAGCTGCAAAAGTAAAATAAGTAAAAGAAAATGCTTAAGCAGCGCTTTTAGCATATTATGCTCTCGAAGATACTTTGAAAGAAACCTTATATTGTTATCATTTTAAAAGTTTATAAGTGGTAATAATAGCTTCTAGTTCTACACTATGGACTCTTTTGGTATGTTTCAAAGCGGAGATTGCAATATTAAGATAAAATTTAATAACTATATTCCGTACCTATCCTGCGCAATCTGAACTAGTTAATCTGTTAAATACAGAGTATATGTGTATTATGTAGACAATATTTTTGAAGCGCGCTTTTTAAAACGCACATTCGTAATCACGTGGGATTTCCGGGAAAATCGAAGTGTGGAAAACTCTAATAAAACCAATGTCTACTTTTTATAGACGTTCAGGCATACTGTATCATGTATGTTCATTATAAGACTGCTAAAATCATAAAAGTTTAGTAGTTGGGAAAAACTGTAACTAGGATAAATATAGTTTTATAGTAAGTTTCAAAGTTCCTATAAAAGTATAGGAATTTTGGTGCTCAAATCATGCTTTTATAGATCAACTGATTGAAGCGTTGTCTGTCGGTATATAACGTACTTCATAGAAATACTTATTCATAATTTTCATAACATATTTACGTAATATGTATGAGCTTCGGTTATGAAAATAGTCCAAAGTAATGTATTCATTTCAACGCAACCATGGCCGAGCGCAGTCTGCACAGCAATCTAACTTGGCTCCCTTGGGTTCTACTCGGACACAACCAATCTAATCATTTTTCGCGCAAACAAAATAGCGAAAAGACCTCTCTCTATGAATATTTGACGCAATATTAGCTGACCGCTGCGTTATTGAGTTTCTGTGAGAAACTTCCGCCATTAGTCGATATGGGCTGCAAAAGTGTAAAAGCACTCTCGGCTGCGTCGGAATGAGTCCCTATATGTGGTCGTGATTGTATTTGCCACTCAATATTTGAATATAAAATGCCAACATACGTCCTACGTATTATCGTTATGTGTAGGACAGGACGACTATAATACTTTTTTTATGGTTAAATAGGTAGCTATTACCTCTCCCCAGTTGTAGACACAATATTAATGCGTGTATAATTTGGTGCATGAGAAAATTAGATTGGCGAAGTAGTTTTTATTTCAGCGAAGCCATTTGCGTCCTAAGCGACGTTTTTTGGTTCTGGGTGCGATGAATCATAAGGTTCTTGCACACACGAGCCCATGTTGTGATTCCAACTATTGCAACCTAATTTTCTTCTAATTTGGGTCTTGTCTTGGGAACTACGATTGTTCCTTGCGACAGTTTGTCCGCATGTTTATTTTTTATTACTTCGCGGGAACCTGTAGTAATGGAATTGTAGATTTAAATCCGTCCTTACTAATTATGATTTTAATACAAACAAAAAGGGTTAATATTCCAGTTTCTAAATAATTACGTACACCTGCATATTTCCATACAAATATTATAAATGGCTTGTTTGTTTATTGCCTATGTTTGGTTCACATATGGAAATGCATGTAGGATAGGGAAATATATTCCGGAGAACAAAAGCTTGACAAAGTTTTTTAAGTAACAGAAACACGGATGAAGACTAAGAGAACAACTAGTTGCTATATAATCTTTATCTACTGAAATTATAAATGTGACCTTTTGTCACCTATGTTCGGCCAAACCACTTCCCGGATCCTAATGAAATTTGCACAAAAATAGCTTGCATCGCGGAGACGGACATACAAAACTTACACCCGTGGAAATAGAGGACAATAACATTTGTTTTGTGGTATATGTTACTTATGTTTGACATCACCGCTGAAACAATCTTAACGTAACTTAGTAAGGCAATAGATAGCATCCTGGGGCCTTAAAGACAAACTTACTTTTGAATCAGAGATACTTCAAAAGAAATATTTTATTAACGGGAGGCCAACATACTAGGATATAGGTACGCGGGCACAGCCGTAGGCATAGCTAGTTATATTTCCAGTATTGTGAAATGGTAGTGGGTAAAACGTAGCGTTGACATACGCCATCAATATAATGGCTTCAAATGGAAAGTTTCCGAGTTATTGGATGATTTATAGCCTGGTATAAAGGTCGACAGTAACTAAACAATACATTGTACCTACACGTTAACTGTTGCGAATTTACAAACTTCTATGACAAAATAAAACATATCTACATAACATATCTACGTCTTTTGTCTTTGCAGTAGGTTAAAAGATAGATTTATCTGTTTGTACTTTGCCCAATCGCTGTTTTACCTACTCACTCTTATATTTTGTGTTAACTTTAAAAGTCATACATTTATGCTTAGACACTACATAATGGAATAAGTATTTGTAGTGTCCAGTCTAATTGTATTTTTTTGTTATTAATTTGTTAATTGTCTGCCTGTAAATACAGCAGTAACGGTATGAAGGGCATTCAGACAGGAACACAGCAATTCTGCTTGGCGGATGTTATAAGATTTTTGGTAGTACTTCCCCGACAAGCACTGACCCGGGCAAGGCCGGGTTTATAGGCCCGCCATATTGACTCAACCACTAAAATTAAAGTGCAAGCATTGAAAAGTGAGGTCACTTACTTACACACTTACTACAATACTTCGCATTAATTTTATATATTTATATTTTATATGATATTTTCAAGATGTTTTGGCCACAAATATCAGACGATCGACGCATTGACCACCAGTCATAGATTTCAAACAACACATTATTATAATAGAGTGCATCGTACTCTATAATATGTATAATGTCATTATGGTCTAGACGTAAATTTGACGTAATAAATATTTTTTTAAGTTATTTGTCGATTTATTTTAAAATTTCTTTTTTACTGGATTGGATATGATAAAAACTAAACTGTTTTTATCATATCCAATCCAGTAAAAAATAAATTTAAATGTTAAAAAAAATAGTTTATTAAATTTAAGTATATTAAGCTTATTAAATACGTTTTGAGAGCCTATTTTAATATAAGATTCATTGCGTGTGTAGGTATAATGTATATTATATATCTTCCTATCTTTTTATGTATATTTAACTTGGCGTGAACGTCGTAGGAAACGGAAGCTTTTTATTGAGAGTAATATAAGTTAACGGCACGCATAAAATTCCCATGGGTTGGCAATATCGCATTGATTCATAGCATCTTTACCTTATTTTTATTGTGAATAGGTATCACAACAACACTAAGAAACAATGGGTCTAAACAAAAAATTGTGGTTTTTACCTATTCTTATGCGTTTATATTATGTCTTATGGATAAAAGTGGCATGTAAGAAATGAAAAAAGAAAATTATCCAACTGTTCCGTCTCGTCTTTGTTTCGAATAAGAACCCGTAACTCGACTAAAAGTTCGTGGCCGTTATCATAGGATATCAGAGCTCGTGGCGGGCATTCGGAAGTGTCCCGTCGCAACTAATAAAAGAGTGCGCGTGCTCGGGAACTTGCCGCTCGCCTGCCTTCCGAGAAAAAAGAAAATTTTATGTAGCCCACACTAAACTTTATGCTGCAAGTTTGCAACGTCTCCGGCAATACGGGGTCGCAATATGTCCTCGGTTGAGGTTTTTGTCGCCGGTACTTTCTCATATCGTCGTCTACGGTGATCTAATAAGCGAAACTTCGCCCTACGCTCATTCGATATGCAACTCTTGTCTTCGACTCCGCGTAATTCGTATTTTTTGTCCTCGTATTGTAACTTTATTTCCCTTTTGAATTTATGCTGCTTAAATTATTTTTGTAATCATGATCACAACAAACATCTCACACGCATGGAGAAGAATGAAACACCTACGCTGGAGTGCACGGGCGTGACAGAGCAACGCGAGATCTACCTGGGATCACCAGCCACTATCCCAGAAATCCTCAGCAACCTGGGCGGCATGCTGGTATTCTGGAACGAGCTTGGATGGCTGGAGTAGCGAGCAACATTGGGAAATTTCACGTACAACAAGCGAAGCGCTTACGTGCGGAAACTGCCCAGAAGAAGAAGAAGATCTCACACGTGTTTTATAATTAATTTTATCTAAATAAGTACATGAACAAGTCTATGTAATTTCATGACTACAGGTAACTAGGTATTTTATTTTAGAAGATAAATTATTTTCATATATTAAAATATAGCTGTGTGTCTGTTTATTACAGTTTCTTAGAATTTCCGTGGGAACAGATTGTTTTCCTGCATAAAAAATCCTTTCCGTCTCCGACTTTCCTCTTCCCCTTTTCAGCTAACTCTATACCAAAAAAAAAGTTGATCGGTTAGTAAGAACGTGAAGGACGGGCAAACAAACAAACTAACAAACATACTTTCGCATTTATAATATTGGTTAGGACTAGTTAGGATTAAACTGCCTTGCTTGTCTAGTTTGGTTTACTTACATGTTTGGCTGAACATGTTTGGCGAAGTCCTAGGAGAAGTTTACGAAAAATAATCTAATCTAAGCTAATAATATTATCTTTACATTAAACCCGTGTCTTAGCTTAGGGAAATGGCGTTCTCCAATGTCTGCCTGGTTTCAATGAATTCGCTAACGGTATGGGGGCTAATAATCAGATGATTAGTAAATGTTACAGAATTATTGTTGCTAAATACTATTTATTTATTATAGTACCTACAATACGTTCAAATAGTGAACTTCATGTAGCTCTAGCAAAATAACCCTCGTGACACGTAATTGAAGTCGCGCAGTGAACATTATCCGGTTAGAAGGACCTATTACAGTGAATTTATCAAGTCACGTTCTCTCAGTGTAACTAAATCGAAACGAAATATAAATGTTCCACCTTGAATCAGCTATACGTTAAATTTTAGTTTGTCTGTGAGTGGATCGTAAGAACGTAGGTATAAGGTAGCTAAACGTTTTAAGATTCCAATATAACGTCGAAGATTTAAAACGCCGAAGCGTATTTTGTTCGTATCTTATTGTGATGCCTCGCACGAGAATGTCGAAAATCCCCTTAAATGGATAGGACGTGTCCCCCAAATCCTCACTTGATTATTATTTATTATCAGGATAATAAATCTAGAAACGAATTTAGTTACTTTCTTTCTTAAAATCCATGTAACCTTGTTTTTAAAACTTTTGTCTTTTTACTAAAAGCTTTGAATTTAATTATATCTGTCTATTATTATCATTATAGCGGTGATAGCCCAGTGGGTAGGACTTTGATTTAGCTTTCGGGGTGACGAGTTCGAATCTCTAGCTTTTCTAAGTTTTGTGCATTTGAATTACTAAAATTTGACTTGGTTTAACGGTGAAGGAAAACATCGTGACGAAACCTGCATACCTAAGAGTTCTCCATAATGTTCTCAATGGCATGCGGAGGGCCAGCGTGATGGACTACAGGCTTAACCCCTTGTCATTGCGGGAAGAGACCGTGCTTCTATTAATAATCTTCAATCTTGCCCCATTAAGTACTAAGCGGAATTATATCATTGATACAAATACTTTTCACTACCTTAATATACGGCTACAGCTACAGTGAGAAAAAGACAGTTAAAGAAGCAGGGGAAAGTCGCTTATAGAATGCGACGTCGAGGCTTTAACTCGATCTTCTTTAGAGAGGTACTGGGACAACAGCTTTTGTAGGAAGTGAGACTGAACACGCTTTATTTCAAGCTACAAGGAACACCGTTTATAACAAGTTTAAGTAAACGAATTCTTGTTGATTTAACAAAACGTTATGTTTGCCTTTGAATTTGCATTATGGAAGTATATTAGGCTTGGTTTTATGTTCTTTTGATTCTTTCCTTAAATAGGTCCTTGTAGGGCGATTGCGTAAGGCTTTTTGCTTTTAAAAGGAAAAAGTGAATATCAACTGACTGACTGTCTGACTTTCTTTTAATTTCACTGGGCGAATTTGTTGAATTTAAGCATACATATATATAGCTATTTTAATATAAACGTCAAAGAAAGGCATTTTGGAACTCCATTCTTTAAGAAAAACTGACCTTTGAAATTTCGGTGCCTCTGAAATCGAACTTGATGTGAGTGAAGGCGAAGGCTTCACGCAAAAGCTATTCGTTAATATATCAAAAACAGAGGGATGTGTTTATTTGCATGTGGATAGTTTAAAGGCTGTAGCGTTTTATAATAAGTATGCTACTTTTACCGAAAATGATGCGCGCTTATATTTTGAAGCGCTTTTCTGTAATTTTTTGAAATCTACTTTAATTTGGTGTTTAGTTCCACAGAGGATACTTTTAATCGAATACTAACATGCGCTATTACCTACATTATATGCGATATATTGTGGGCACTGGCCAAAACTAACTAGGATCTAAAAAACACTAAGTACATTGGTATCTAATACAAGTTGAATTTTTAAGTTGGCTAAACCATACTTAAGTTAATAAGAAGCGGTGATAGCCTGGTGGTTACTGCTTCAGTCTCCCTCTTGGAGGGATCGAGATCGATCTTCGGCACGCACCTCCAGTTTTTTAAAGCTATGCATATTTTTAATTAAGGCAATCAAAATATGTCTTGCTTTGTCGGTGAAACATCGTCAAACCTGCATGCCTGAGGGTTTTCCATAACAATCTCAGTGTACTAATCCGCACTTGGCCAGCGTGGTGGAGTACAGCCTAAACCTTTCTCATTCTGAGAGGAGATCCGTGGCCTGTATTAAGCCGCATGATGAAATAACAAATTGACTCAACTTACTTGGAAAACGAAACGACGATGTCAGCGTCATCCGAGTTGATCTCTGTGAAGGTGAGTCGTGACGCTTGTTGCCAAACGTCCAGTGCGCGTGCCAGGACGCTTCTCGTGCCGTGTGGGTCTATCTGCGATGGACGGCGGGATTGGGACAAGCTGAAAAAAAAACAAATATATACAGATTATGTATGTATTTAAACGAAATCTTTTATCATAGTACGTCACAATATTTTGGAGTTTGTAACTCGGTTGGGTTTATCCGTACACCGGTATTCATCGTCCGGTGCTCTGAACTGGCAGCATATAATATGACGTTACCTACAGATAAAAAAATTGTCTGTTTCCTGTATGGCACAGTGTTTGAGTAAGTGATACAAGATGTTCCAACTATATCTGGTACTTAGATACAATAAAGATTTTTTTGATAGATAGATTGGTCGTTTCATAACAAAGTACAATGTGAATATTGATATGCAAAGGAAAATATTAAAAATAAAAACTAGGATATCTACATCTTATTTGATTTAATATTAACAATTGATTGGATGGTCGATGCTAATACTTAATGCGGGTCGCCTAGTATTTTTTTAATATATATATCCAAGATACAAATTATTACTGTGTACTGTATACTTTATAATAAAAGTAATAAATAAGTTATTTTTGGTCAGTAGATGGAAAAACAATATTTATATATAATGGCTTATTTTAAAAATTAAGTAATAAGAAAAATATTTTATTACAGGTAGTAAATCGAAAGCATCCCCATAAAACAGACGATGAAGCTTACATGCGGTAAATAGCCTAGAGTGAGAAGAAGAATAAGATAAGGCGAAACACTACACATTGTGGTAAAAAAATTTTGCGAACGTAGCTTACGTTCGCAATGTACTTTTTATAGACAGCAATATTCACAGTCTTTAATATTCAGAGGAGGCGAGTACTTAGTTAAGCGTGAATATCTACTGACAGTATCAGGTGGCACAATTATCATAACTTCAACTTTTGTAAACGATATTTCATCAACACGAAGTACATTGTTGACACGTGTTTAAATCTAAAACATATCTAAAGCTAATCTAAGGTGCCAAAATGCGTTGTTGAAATCGTTCCAGCAGATATTTCAGGATAATATGATAGGAATCTACCCACAAGTGAAGTGTGCGTATAATCCGAAATACGGAATTAAATCGGTACGTTTGTATCAGCCCTACGATACAGATACAAGGCAGACAAAAATTTTAACTCACATTATCACACAAAATCTCACAGACAGACAGAGAGATAAAGCCGAATAACTTATGACACATTTCTTTTTTTGTCAAGGGTCTTATAAAGTAGATAGACAGAAGCATAGAACAGATAAATGATAGCACTACGTACGTAAGTTGAAATAAAGTAGCACGCAGGTCGCGCGTAAAATATGAACATGTCGGTAAGCCATCGCTGACCCTTACATGTAAAGATTTTGCACGTGACTTCCTGGCTGCTTAAATTGACAAAATACGTAGGCACGTAGGTAATATCAGTAGGTACTCTCTCTGTGTTTAGGTTAAGATACTTTGTTGCTATAAATACAATAAATAGTATCTTCACGCATGTAAAGTAATTGTAATGTTGTACGCATTATAACGTATTTGAATCTGAAGTGGGTAGTTATGTGTTTCGAAGTTTAAGTTTTAAATACATGAAATGAGTTTAGTAAAGTAGACGGTAACTTATTGTAAAGCTGCGCACATTTTTTTCCTAAGCTTAATTAAAACTAACAAAACATTCACAGCGCGAGCCCAGTGCTTAAAAAAATATCTCCTTAGGTTGGTTCCCAATGATAAGGTTCCATGGAAGCATTTGGCTCCGCTTTCATCTCTTACAAGATGAATGTTAAATTGTAAATTGTTGTTGTTAGAAAAGAGCAACTGCTGAGTTATTTGCCGACTTCTTTTTAGTGTCCTCCGAACCGGTGGTACTACAAACAGACAGACGTGATGAGATGTTTCAAAAGAGCTTATAGAGTGAAGTGAGTGAAAAGATTAGAAATAAATTAATTTTTAAATCGGAATCGCTTGGATGAGTGTGTAAAAATATCTTAGTTTTCAAAGCTTTGGTCCTTCGCAATCGTCCTAGTTTATTCGCAAAAATTCGATGTTTCCTGCGTCATACAGAATATACATTTTATAAATAAGGGTAAATAGTGTTTAACAAATGCTGTCACTTATTATGTGGTGACGGTATGATACATTAATAAATAATTCTTCACAATAAATAGCGCATGCTGCAATTTTATAGCGTTATTTAGGTACGTCCAAAAATATTATTACACACATATTGTAGGCAAAGCGTGAATAATAATTGGACTAACAGTTTGAGTGAATTGCCGTACCAATGCACCTATTATTATTAACTGAATATTTAATCAAATTGAATATGGATATAAGTATGAAAAAAGGTTTTATATTGTTAACCATGAAACAACTATTGTAGGTATAAACTTGGAAGTTGGTTATTAAAACCATAAAGACATAGAATCAAGGACTAGGTATCCGCTAATCGACGAGTTAGAAATAAGTTAGGGAAATGACAATTTAATTCGTAGAACCTCAAGAAAGATAAACCTCTAGAAAGAACTAGAAGAAGTACAACAGAAGTACAACAGAAGTACAACAGTGCGATTCCACTGTTATGTTGAATTGTGATAATACTTTACTGGCTAAGGTATAGGAAAATAGGGATACATCTGCTGATATGGTTGAGAGCTAATTTTCAGAGCCCGTTTGGTACCCTCGTAGCTTTAATTTTAAGTTAACGAATTGACTCGGTATATTTATTATCATCATTTGATAATAACGAAGAAAATATTTAAATCTTTTATTTCATGTTCTTTTATGTCATTGTATATTAACAGAACGTGTCGGTATTGCTTGTACACAACTGCGTGTGTAAAACTTTGTACGTTATATAAAAATTCAGAGTCCATATGAATGTGTCCGTAAAACTCAAAGAGTGGCTGATGGATTGGCTTACGTGACGTTACGTGACGTGTTTCCATTTTGTTTCTATGAAAGTGTTTTATATACATTTTTTTCTTAGTTCCCTCGGGAATGGCATAAGTGAAGCGAGTCGGGGTTTAGCTAGTTTACTTATATATGTTAGGGTATTTAATTATTTATAGCTCGAAGCAAAGACACGCAGGTCATAAGTAGAACACGAGCATGTATTTCAGCGTGCGGTCGCCGCCGCTCCTATGTAATGGAATAATCGTATTGTGGACAATTTGACTGACTCGGCCCTATTTAACGGATGCCGCGTTTATTACACAGGATTTATGCGTTGTCACAGTCACAAAGTGATCTCATTAGGCCTGCACGTACTTTTAATTAGAGAGCTAGAGCTTGAAAATGCGGTTCATTGTATAGGTTTTATATTTGTTCCATAACACATAAGTCTGCTCTGTTTAACTGGCTCTAATATACTCGTACGATGATAATAAACTGGCTGATCTGCTTTGCGAAATTCATAATAAACTGTTCATACCAGCAACACATTTTGCTTTATAAAATATCGCTTCCGTGGGTAATTAAAACTAACCAACGCGGGTTTCGGCCGACGCTGTTCATAATTATTTCAATAACATTATTAGGGGACACTGGGGAAGCATAAAGAGACAGTATGAGCAATGTTTTTGGGGGTTGCAATGTTCATTTCGTCCTCAATTTATAAAATATATAGACAGTGGCGTTCGTGTAACGTTATCCAGTTCAAATAGATATTTATGATATACGAGTACATCTAATTGGGAGCCCAGTTTTTAATAAGTTGCAGGTCGCATGGTATATCGGCTTACAAAATGTTCGAAATAGTTGAAAATTATTGCGATATTAATGAGGCTCGTACATGCAATATATCAGGGAAGCAGTTAATTGAAAATTTTGAGTGAATTTTGCAACCATATTTCAAAGTTAATGTTGTAATGTCAAACCAAAATAATGAGAATGGGTCAACGCTAATGGTTACGTTTTCTAAAGAGTGCTGTGGGCTACCTATATTAATTGGGGGCGTTGGAATAGAATCAGTTATAGAACGGATTCCATAAAAACCTATAACAAATAGTTGGCTACTCAACTGCAAAAATCTTGATAATAAAACCGATAGTTATGAGATAGATAAAGCTCATTTTAGGAACTTGGATGGAGTCGACTTAACATCAGCTTTATAATTTTGATAAAGCCTTTACCTAATCATAAATATAACCAGTTAGGGTTGATGTAAAGCTTGTGAAACCATTTGCGTAAACAACCGTGATGTCGCAAGTCGTTTTAAACAACAAGGCACGTTTAATTACAATGACGACAAATAATTTGACCACTGTTTTAATAAATGCCGAAAGAAGCCATGCAAATACCGCAACTTGGTCGCAACGTGAATACGGTTGGCAATAATTTCCATCGGGGCGCGTGAGCTAACGAATAAGTTTGAAGTGCTTTTGAGGGGCTTCAGGGCACGTTGTGGGCGATCTGAAGTTGGAACAAACAGAAGCTATTCCCAGCTCTATGGTTAAGAAACGTGAGGAGTGACGCGGGCCACGTGAACACGTGACCGATTGTGCGGACTTCGATGTTGACGCACGCTCCCCGATCTGGTACATTAATAACAAACAACTATTTTGCTTGTAACTAGGGGTTTCCGACGACTTTGTTTAAGAACAATCCATGCTTACCATACTTCTTACTAATATTACAAACTAGCGAACCATCCCGGCTTTTAACGGTATAAATTAGTAAAAAAGAAATTCTTAATAAACAATGATAACGCCAATTACCTAACGCTGGGCTTGTAGGTACTCAGAATTGAGACAGCAAAAACCAATACTTACCTAACGAATCTAGACCCAACCCGGGAATCGAAACCCAGGACTTCGGGATCGTAGTTAAACGCGCTAACCACTCAACAGACGAGGCAGCTCTCCATCTAATTCTGTTTTACTCAATTTACATAAAAATAGGCTTGCCGCTTGCCAATCGTTTTAATGGATGAGATACTGACACGCAACTTACTTGTCATGTACTGGACTATTCTTACTGGTCTGTTTTCTGAAGACGTTATTATAATATTTACGTATAATGGAGCAAATCGGAAGGGCGCAACGTTTATAGCGTGAAGCAATAAAACATGCGCTATCATGACGACATGGCGACGTCTTCACGACGAAACGGACATAATCTCGTTACGATGTCATAACAAAGAGATTTGTAAGCATGAACTTTATGGTCTGTGTCTAACGAGCTAAAATTTAATTTTCTGAAATAATCTGTCAGCGAGCCATTAAAATTATTCGTCCGTACTCCTTCCCGCTTCGAGTTACAATTATTATGCGGGACTAGGAAAGATGTAGCAACTTAAAACATCGGACTCGATACCGATACGTACACACAACAAGTAGTACATAGTAATTTTAATAGTAGTAGAAAAGTAAAGCTTATTACCATGCATATGCAACTAAATTGTTGCGTTTCGATCTGAAAGGCGTGGTTTCCGGTGTAATTACAGGCAAATTTGGCTTAACTCTCAGCTTAACGGCAATGGAGACAGAGAGGTACTTTATAGGATGTCTTCCTTACATGACGTGCTAGGTGTTGCTCTGATTGTAGGAGATAGTTTACCACTTACTATCAGGTGTTTCATCTACTTGGCCCGGCAATTATTACAATAAAAAATACAATACAGGAATATAGTTTTAATTATGTTTAGCTAGAAGTAAAAAAATGTTTGTCAGAATATTGGGTCCGCAGATACTGGACGTGGTGAAAGGGAAGACTGTTCAAATCATGTTTTATTTCACGCCTCGAGTGGGCAAATTAGCATAAAAATAATAAAACGTCAGCAGGATATGGTCCTCGGTTCCCCAGTGGCGTGCCAGGCGCCCTCCGACATCGGTCGCCTGTCAAAATGATTTTCAAATCCATCCACATTATGGGGAAGCGCACATGCTTATAAACCAAGAAATTGTCGTTTAATTTTTTGCTATTTATGGACAAAAACTATGTGAGTTCTATTTATTATTTGGGTTATTGTATCCTTAAAATTGTATCACAGTAAACGATTTGTTAAATAAAAGGTGCAAATGCAATGTATAGTAATAATTTACGAAAATCGGTTCGGAATCGGAAAAGTAGTTTTCCGTTGAATACAAATGGACCCTAAATGTACATTTTGCCCTTCCTCTAAAATTATCAAAAGAAAATAGGTGGAATACAGTTCAAAACGTTATCCTATACGAATTCGCTACTGATATTAAGAGTAGCTATACATCATTATCGTCGTTAGCTATAATTGTTCAGTCTGCTGAATAATATCCCACAGTAAACGACCCTTCTCCCACAGCGCTTTTCTCACACCGTATATTGTAGATAAGCGACGCGGCTATAGGCATTGATGTTCACCGGGGACTTCAATAGCAGTCTATCTCCTTGATTCTTTGACAGAGAGGGATTTAAAGCAACTCTTTCAATATAAGGAAATACCAATTCAGACTGCAGAGGTGTTATTTGTCAATTATACGCTCAAGCACTCAGCTACGATTTTAAAACGATGAATGCAGAGAGATGACGAAGAAATTCCGTTTATTATTATAATAAACGGAATTTCGTGTAAAGTAAGAGTGGTAAGTTAAATACTGGACGAGAACGCACATCAGCTTTGATTGACAGACGGACAGGGGAGGTAGTATAAAGCATATTTCGGCTACTAAATCTTTTTTTCTTTATTGATTTAAATATTTACTACGAAAAAAACAGCTATGTAAGAAAACGTAAAATATTGTTTATATAATCTATAAAATAAAAATGATCCCTGAATGTGTTGCTAAGCGAAAATCTCGAGAGCGGCTGAACCGATTTCGCTTATTCTTTCATAAGAATATTCCTTGAAGTACGAGCATGGTTATAACGGAGAGAAAAATTTAAAAAACTACCTGAAAAAGTCTAAAAACTACACTTTTGTATACTCTTATACAAACGATTCGTTATAATACTTAAAAGTCAGTTTGGACTTTAATACAATACCATAAAGTTTAAGAGCTAGTGGAGATGTTCCGGGAAGGCAAAACACTTATTGAGTGACGGTAGTATCGTATAAATATTGATGTCAATATTTTTTTAATATTTATACGATGATACAAATTATCTATGGTAAAATGTAAATTTTCTGTGATAAAATGTCACTTGAAATATATATGTCTCTGTGGGTAAGTGCATCTATCTTCACATACTATAAAATAAAGTCCCCCGCCACGTCTGTCTGTCTGTATGGGCGCGAAAAACATTGAAACTACCAAACTGATTTTAATTCGATTTCACTAATGAACAGAGTGACTCTTGCGGAAGGTTTTTAGTGTTTTAGTGTAATCAGTAGTAGTAGTATTGCAAACAAGGTTTAAGCGTATTTAAGATTAACCAGAAATAACCGGTTTGGTGTAGACTAAAAAAACGTTTTTTTTTATTTAGGCTGGTTTATTGCTGACGTCTTTTCTTATTTGCTTTATTCTTTTAATGTTACATGAAAGTGAGTAAGTCTGTACCTACTTTTTATATTTTGCTCGTGGTCCCTTATTAATTGACTGGGAGAAATACAGAAATGGTTATGAGATAATGGAGTTCTATCAATTGTACACAGATAGCGCGCAAACCCAATTGATGTCTATCGGAGTGCTTGCTAATAGCTCCTTTGAATGTGATGTTGCGGACAGCAAGCGGCAAACATGGCCGTTACGGGGACTTGGAGAAACTATTGATGCTCCTCGGGGATTTCATCGTATAGGCTTAGATAGTTTGCTTATCCTCACTTAAGTCGAATTTAATTAAGACTTACTCATTGTACTCAAAGTTGACTTAATATGTTGTTAATGTTAATACCTATTTGCGTTTTTTCTATTTAAAAAACATAAATAAATACAACACATGAACAAAACATCAAAAGGCTGAGGATGATGATAAGCTTATACATCGTTATCTTTAAATCAATAGGTAAAACAGAACAGAAATTAGGTAAAAGCACAGTAAAGTAGGGTTTTATATGTGAAAAATATCCCATTTTTATGCTAACAATATTGCCGACTGATCGTTATGCATGAGCAATATAATAATATGTCAACTACCGCTGGTGAAATAGATTCAAATTGGGTATTGATGCTCGTCGCCATATAAGAGAAATTAGCGAATCTGGCCGGCGCATCGCCGGGGGCAGAATTAAGTCGGGAGTAACGTTGTTAATAGCATATTACCGTACGCTGCCTACCTCGCGCCGTGCGGCCATTTTCCGCCCGACTTCGACTACCAAATTGAAACGATTTTTCAGTGACATGATTGCATCCACGAACAACGTTAGCACTTTTGATATCCATAATTCACATTCATAATAGACGAAGAGGTGGTAGCGTATTTAATCATCATCAGCAAATAAAATCCTACAGCCTCCGGGCGTAGGTGTTTTTTTCTGTCTCATAATTTAAATTAATATTGAAAATTCATTTCTTTTAAGCAGGATTCTTGAAAAATAATTGCGGAAACGTCTTTCTCTTATCAGTGACTCTTACATCGCGGTTCGGAGGCAGATTTTACCGGTGAAAAAGCCCGCAAAAAACTCGGTACATAGTTGCTTTTTTCGATATAATTTATATAAGAATTTATAGAGAATATGAATGAATGAATGAAAATATTTATATTTTAATATTTTTTATATTACACCCCAAAAAAATATAGAGATATATAAATACAATCGAGGGTAAATACATAAGCATGTATCTCCGTATAACCATGTATAAAAGATTAAGAGTCTCTCTAGTTCTCTTAAAGAAGATAAGAATATAAAGGTTAGACCAACGATTAATGTATAGAGTGAGTGGTAATGACCGGTCCCCCTTTTGAAGTTTTTTTTAATTCATGCAGTTACACCTGCTGGTAAGGGACGATGCAGCCTAAGGTGCAGTTTGATTTGATGGTACTCATATTATTTATATATTAGTTAGTGTTCTCGGAAGCACGAAACAAGGGTAAAAGCCTAATTTATATTACCGAAGTTGGTCATAAATCTTCATGCTACTTTTTGCGTTATGTACCTCGTGCTACAGAGATTCAATTTTAATAACGTAAGTATGTTGGTTTTGTAAAGAGTTCTTTAAACTACAAAAAATAATGATACCAATAAAGACGTGGGTAATGGGTGTTTATTAGTAGGTATATTTATTTTTTTATTTCAATATTTGTAATACTCAGCACTAGCGACTGTTTAAAGTACTAAATTACTAAGTAACTGAAAGAGTTCACTGGAAATGTTACATTCGGCTCTTGTACTATAAGCACATTTCGAATGTGGTTCCAGCTTGCGTTGGATGTCATGAAATTTTGTCCGTAACGTAATAAAATTACGACCGGAATGGGTACTGAAATAAAGTAAACAGTTGAGTGACAAAGTAAATAAAGTGCAGAATAGTGAAATTGTGGGTAAGATCTCGAATTCACTTTCGGGGGGCCGAGTTGGAATCCCCGCACCTCTAACTTTTCTTAAGTTATGTGCGTTTTAAGTTCATTGAAAATCACTTGCTTCAACGGTGAAGAAAAACATCTTGAAGAAACCTGAATGCCTGAGAGTTCTCTATGTTGTTCTTAAAGGTGTTTGGAGCTCACCATCCGCACTGGGCCAGCTTGGTGGACTACGGCCTCAACCCCTTCTCATTGTGGAAGGAGAACCGTGCCCTGTTGCTATGATGATGATGATAGTGATATGTGCAAAACGCGAGCGTTCGAAAATCTTAGTCTATCCATGGTATCCTCATGATATTTAACTAACGAAATTTT
The DNA here is from genome assembly GCF_905163445.1 of Pararge aegeria. Classification (NCBI taxonomy): domain Eukaryota; kingdom Metazoa; phylum Arthropoda; class Insecta; order Lepidoptera; family Nymphalidae; genus Pararge; species Pararge aegeria. The sequence goes on along the minus strand of NC_053192.1, from coordinate 6,749,610 downwards.
TTTGTCGATGTTTCTTTTACCGCTTATTTGATATTTTTTTCATATATGCTAAATACTTTTACAATAACGAAAGAATGCAAGAGATGTCGCGTTGAAACTTGGTACACAGATACAATTGACAGGTGTATTTACTAACCACACCCTTGAGAAAAGACTTATTTCTTTAGGTCGCAACGACCATGAAACGTTTTGTTTAACATACTATAAAATAAAAAATCCTGTGCAATTTATTTACACAGGGCAGAAGTGTAACATCTTAAAAGTAGCCTACGAGAGATTGAGGTGGATGTAGAGAATCAGAACTATTAGGATAAATGTAAGGTTCATTATTTAGTTTCCATGGGAACTAGAATACGTAAAAAAATGTATAAGGTTTTCTATCCCACTCTGTCCTATACGTTTATGTGTTTGTTTCTTTATCTAGATATTATTCGGTTTCCGTGGTAACTTAAATAGGAAACAAAATGTGTAAGGTTATCTATCTCATTCGCTCGCCGGCTGAATCCTATACATTTATGTGTTGACTCTATGGACTTATTTTTTCGTTTCATCAAGCTTACAACGATTCTAAAGAAATTTCACTTCAAAATACGTTCTTCATAAGTTTAAATCTAATTCAATAGTATTATTGCCGGTACCTACTAGGTAACGATGGTGTTAATATCATGAGGCACGCTGTAAAAATATAAATTAAAACTGAAACTTTAAACTACACTTGAGTTGTTATACATTAGTTTCAAATGATTATAGCCCCATATGAAGTATCGTCGGGATCTAGTTAAAGACACGGGTTGAACTTTTATACGAGTTGGCTAAGAAGGAGATATAATAATTGGAAACTTGAGATGCCTGCTGCACGCGCGGCGGGTGTTAGCGGTTATTTCTTATTTTATCGACGTAATATACCCATTCAGTTATGAATAAAACTTTTCTCTTTTCACCTTATATTGCTCGTGGGGATCTATTAAATACCTAACACTATGTGATCTGAATAAAAGATCTTAGAATCTATACTTGTAGTTCTTCATTGAAAAAAAGGCAGTGCGGTCAGCAATCAGCAGTGGGCATGAGAGCGGTAAGTTTTTTTCATTTTAAATTTAGCAAAAGACATACCTGACTTCGTAAAACCTAAAAATTTGGAATGCCGCGTTATCGTCCATTGCCTCGCGATCATATTTTTGACTTCTCCGTCGCATTACAGGATTCATTGAAATGTTCTTGATAGACACGCCACCGTTTTTCTTTGCTATTTATTAAAATTTTTGGGATGAAATAAAAACTACTAAGTAAGTATATAAATAGAAGCTAATATTTGAGTATTTCGGTAGTTTGAAGTTTAAATTACTGTAGCTTAAAAGAGTAACGGTTATTATATTGAATTGAATTATTTCACTTCCATTTGTAACGTTGCATTACAAATTGTTGATATAATTTACAAACAAGTGTAGCATCATTATAGGTACTATATTATCTATAAATGAGTTGGGTAGCGGAAAACTTACTTAAGTAATTATTATCAGGAACAGATACTTTCATTTAACTCCAAACAGTTAAACTTGTAAACTTAAAATAACTGCTAAAACGTGAATATTATTTTCACTTTAAAATATACGAACCACCATTTGGTGTTTTTTGCAGTCTACTACACAACAAACAAATGATTTCCATGTACCATGAATAAGGAAAACTGGCCCCATTGTTATTCTAGCCACACTCGGCTTAAATTTTTCTTCATTTTAGGCGAATAAATTTATGAAACGGCAATAAAAATATGCACTTGGAACCACACCAAATAGTCATTAGTTACTTAATATCCTTTTTGTCATGCTTACAAAAATTCCTGCGACATACTTTAGTCAAAAAAATTTATAGATTATAATGAGAGTTTTCTTACTATTTCGGGGCAGCATAAGCATTAGGTTGTTTAAAGGTACTTGGTAAACTTAATGAAAGTATAGTATATGTATGTACTGTAGGTAATGTTCAGAAGTGGGATGAATAAATCACACGGGTTTAATAATTCTGCAAGGAAAAACTCGCAGTAAGAGTTGTAACTAGTAACTACCTACCTATATGTTATACTATCCGATATCAAAGCGTTTTATGGAAAAAGTTTCCTGTAAAGCAGTGCAACCGATCGCTTTATTACTATGCAGTACTGAGTTACGAAGAAAAGTTAAAAGTGTTTGACTTAGAGATTGCAAACTGCATCGGTTGCCATTAAGAGGGCAGCTTTAATGTCTAATCTAATTTTAGCGAGTTGTTAGGAATAAAACTGCTATTTTCTGAACATTTTTCTTTTATTTTTAACGGGACAGACTAAAAACAGTAATCCTTTTTAAAGAGTTCAGACAAAGTATTTGTCCTTTAGTTTATAGTTGGTCTATCCAATAACCCCATTGGTTAAGTCAACGCCTATGTTTGATGTCTCGTCGCCGATGCACTTTAAGAGCTAAGAGTCCCTAGTTATTTTTACAGCTCCCTTACAGTGTCGCGCTAAAAGGGTTTGTCTTGCATTTTTAAAATGCTAGTGTGAAATATAAGAACAAAGGCATGCTACAGTTTGAAGCAAGAAAAAATTGAAAAATAAACCCTTTGACGTGAGCATGACATCTATGTGTAGGTGTCAGCCAAGTAGTAGGCACTATACCTACAACTTAGCTGTTTGTGTCCATGCTATTAATTTAGAACTCTTGTCATTTGGTATGATCAAAAAGTGAATCAAATTAAAATTTTGTCAGTCAAAAAGTTGTGTTTTCAAAACGTCTTTAAGCCAAACTGAGCATAAATTATCTATTTATATTTTACCCTGTAGTGTATTTGAAGTCATTTAAAATGAAAGGGAAGTAAAATCCCACAACGCCAAGACACGGTGCACACGCATTTCCAATACAAACCCAATATTACAATGCAGATTATGTGATCTGGGTTACGACAGTAAGATGATTATGCTTAATTTCAGCCATATGCTACTCGTATGACAGAGAAGAGTAAAAGAAAATTTTAATGAGTGTAACTAATGAGGCTCAGCATATTGGAGTAAACAAAGGATAAATATTAAGTATTCAAAACGGCGTCGCGGCGGTCGATTGCGGAAATGACAAACCGATTAGTCGTAGGTCTGCGCTCGGAGATATATCCGGCGGAACCCGATGAAATTACTTCCCACGTCTCACTCGATGCACGCCAACAATGTTGAACCGTACGCAATGAGATATAACAAAACCATTGAAGTGTCGTCACAGGGACGCCGCGCTGCTTCATTAGAATCGAAATTCCCACGGTTCATTAGGATTCCCCAGAATTCTCGGCGTTCATTAGAAATACTCTGGCAGAGTGGACCCGAGACGTAAATAAGTGATTAACGCAGTTGGGATTGTTTTCAGACGCTCGCCGGTGCCGCGCCGGAGCGCCATTGCAACTCCAAGTGAACTCTTGATGCATTTAAAATGAGACGCGCCGCCCGTCGTGCCTTCCTCGCCAATGTTTTATGAGATTGCTCATGCTTACTACAGATCGCTCTTTATATCTTGTTTTGATTAATTAATCTGAAATCTAAGGTGTGTTAACCTAGTGGGCAAGACTTCGGCCTCCCTTTCGTGGGAATGTGTTTGGTCCTCGGCACATATCTCTAACCGCCTCCTTTTCGGAGTTATGAGCGTTTTAAGTTAAATATACGGTTAAAGAATTCTTAACGATTCTTAAAATTTTCTGTTGGTCTAGAACATGTTCGATATCGATCTGTGTGTCACCCACTAAATTGATAGAGAGGTTAGTTTGGGCAAGGTTCAGGACAAATATTAAAAAGTTCAATTAGTTAGACCTCAAATTATAATTAGTATAGAAAACCTGGTTAGTTAAATTAGTAATTGCGTAATTATTGATAACTAAGAGTTTTGACTATGTTAAAATAGGAAGAATTCGAGAGCATTCGTTTTTCTTCTAGAATCGTTCAAATGCTAACTCGGGGCAGAGTTGAGAAAAGCGTCCTTTATCGAACTCAGTCAAAAAAATAATCCGCTGAAGCCAATGATTAAAAGTTATCGCGGCCTGCGAATATCACGATAAATTCCACGAGAAATACTCTCCAAATCATGTAAGCCCGTAGGTATGCCCGTAGCAAACTGAAAGCGTCAGTAGTAACTATCGGGTACTTTTTAAGCTGAATTTTATTACGTCGCGATGAAAGAAGGTAAACGTAATCCGTGTGCTATGTCTACGTAATAAACAGGTGAGAGTTATATTCGAGGCGTCTCTTGACATCAAACAGAAATTTATCAATCGGCATCTTTTCGTTTATTCCTTAGACATTTTTTTCGGTGATACTAAAGGTATAAATTTAATAAAAGCTTCGTCTATCAGAAGCATGTATGACGGATAATATTTTTAAAATATTTTTTTAGGTACTTTAAGTAGTATAACTACTAAAAAAGGTTTGAAATATTTCGTAACCATACAGAAGGAGCTATATCAGACACTATTGAACAGATAAAGCGCAATATAATTGGTCAAGCCATATAAACATCCAACCATATTGCAACTAAGGTTGTATAGATTATACATACTTGTTATTCGTCTAGTAGAGTTATGCGAAATCTTAGTTATCGACACTTGGCGAGAAGTTAGCGGTTGGGGGCTAAATGGACCCGCACGTCCTGACAAACATCGGAAATTCACAAGTCAAACAAGTTTACGCAAATTTATAACTTCCTGAAATCCTTCAAATTCAAGTAGAAGTTGCTGGATTGCAGACCATGTAGGTATACAAAACAGCATTATAAATTCAAATTATTTTTTTAGAGATGATGATATTTTGTGTTTTACACATAATTTCTTGTTCACCCTTCACATCGTCGTCGTAGTTATAAATATTACCAAAAAGCTCTCGGTCTTGTTGTTCCTATGATTAAAACGAACATCTTTTGTTTTTAAAAAAGGGTCTATTAAAAAACTTGCTCTTTGAGAAACAAAAAGTAAAGCAAATGGTCCACAATCGTTTTTATATGAAAGAGTCACTATAACAATGTCGCAATCGCATTATGTTCCAAAGATGTTAATATGAGCGTGAATCGCAAAACTTGCAAGTTGAATTCAAGTGCCACGAGAAACTTTCCAAATATTAAAATTCCTTAGAGATCTAATATATTTTCGCAGTAAAAGTTGAATCTTGGTTTAACGTGGACGATGATCTTTAAGGGCATCGTCCTACTGGTTATTGGCCGGAATACGGTTTATGCAACTGCAATAAAGAGAAAATGCAGCTCGTTGATAAGATATATCTAGCATGAAAAGTGATTTAACTTTTCTCTGTAGGTACTTTACTTGATATCGGAGCAGGGAATACAAATATAATTTACTAGAGGTGATAAATATGCAGGAAAACACGATAACGGTTCTGCATATTAGTAACTACAAGAAGATGGTTTGATCGAATATAGACGTTATTACAAACCATCATCACTTATCAACCCATTACTGGCCCACTACCCCTGTAGTGGTTTCCTTTTAGAATGAGAAATACATTCTAGGGTTATTCAAGGGGCGGATAAGCAAATTCCTTTAAAGCCGGCACCGCATCATGGTGCTGCAGATGTTTATGGGTGGCGGTGAAAAATAAATAAATATACTACGACAATACACACATCGCCATCTAGCCCCAAAGTAAGCGTAGCTTGTGTTATGGGTACTAAGATGACTGATGAATATTTTTATGAATAATATACATAAATATTAGCAATATACATATAAACACCCAGACACTGAAAAACATTCATGCTCATCACACAAACATTTTCCAGTAGTGGGAATCGAACCCACGGCCTTGGGACTCAGAAAGCAGGGTCGCTGCAAACTGCGCCAATCAGCCATCTATCACTTATCATCAGGTGACACTTGCTCGTTGGCCCGCTATTAATATGCAAATCTAACCTGCGGGTAAGGGACGATGTAGTCTAAGATGGATGGATGGACGGGCTACATGTTAGGGGTGTAGCAATTATAAAACATAGGTACCCATAGTCAGTTTTTACGCGGCATCGTACCGGAACGCTAAATAGCTTGGCGGTAAGTCTTTTTCGGCGGGGTGGTAACTAGCCACGGCCGAAACCTCCAATTAGCCCGTATCACAGGAAATTAAGAAATTAAAAGTTCTCAACATGCCCCGCCGTGGAACGAACCCGGGCCTCCCATTTAAAATTAAGCGCTCAACGCTGTGCCAAAAATTTGAACTGGTTATTGCAAGGGAGCTTCGTAGTCAGTAATGCAGTTTTTATAGTTTTCCAGTGTTCTTATACTATGACTTTGAGCATTACGTAAAGTGTTATCTTAACTTGACTGCAGGGTTCAAAGTCCTGGAGGGCGCCGCACCTAAGTATCTACCTAATTTGCTCGTCACCTATCTCTATTCGGTTTCAATTATGTAGAAAATGTAATGATGGATGTAATTAGATTATCTCCAAACAGTATAATTTCACTAACTTAACTAAATTGCAATTTTAATTACACACAATTGAAATAGATGCTTCTTTTGTCTGAAAATGACATCAACTACTAAAGAAAATAGATCAAAATAGATCAAAATCAATATTAAACGTCAGATTTTGATCTATTTTGATTTATGTAAACGATTTATGCTTTAACGCCTGAAAGTTCTCCATAATGTTCTCAAGGTGAGTAAATTCCGCGCTCTGATCAGATCTGTGCCTTAAAGTTGTTCGCTAATTTCGAGTACCTTCTGGAAATTTATCCTCATCATCAACAGAAAGAGAAGGGCGTAGGCTATAGGACACTACTCTGATCACGTGCGAATTGGTAGTCTCCACTCGCCCTTTAACTCTCAGGCATGCAGGTAAGCAAGTGATTTTTAAATGCTTAAATTAAAAACGCACTAACTCCGGAAAGTTAGTGGTGCCTGGAATCGAATTCTGTACCCCCGCAGCCGTGCCCAAAGGATTGCACTGCTGGCAAAATTATATATTCATTCAAAGATTTAAAGGAGCAAAATATGTAAATACGTGCTTCTTGGATAAAACGTTAGCCATCTATAAACGTGAACCGAATATTTTTCTTTCAGTTTGCAGGAATGTTATATTTTATATTAGCTACGAATTTGAATTGGTATTTCACGAACATAACAACTAACTGAAATATTAAACTATGAAAACAACGCTAACGTGTGAACTTCAAGAGAATGTAATAGTTATTTCTTAGAAAAATGAAGTAGAGCGGGTTCAGTGTACAGGTCAACTACTGTAGAGTTAACATTCAGCGGTCGTTGTACCAAGGTCGAAGTCCTGCTGAAACAACCTGAGTGAGTTCTTTGTTATGTCACGTTACGTTAAACTATCACGAGTATATCCTTTATCCTGGATTAAAATTGAATTGTGATACTGTTTAAAGATTCTCTTATATGGAATTGTATGCACAAAAGCAAGCCAGAACGACAACATCAAATTAGTGCTATTTTGACTGAACAAAAATGAAATAAAAAAAAAAATGGTAAACGGTGGTATTATTTAAAAACCAACCACGTTTCGCTGTTATTAGCTCTTTCTGTATATTTACAAATAAATCAAAGATTGTTTAAATATTTTACGTCAATCCATCGATTACTTTTCGAGTCTTGCGAACACCGACGTACGGTTGGTAGGTTTTATATTATACCGTATATACGAAAACGGCGTCTAAATTACTTTTACAAAATATAAGCCTTTGTGGAGGAAAGAAAGAAAAATCCCAAAAACATTGTTTTAGGGGCACTCGACTCGACTGTTTTAGCATACCTACATCCGAAAGACTTTCAGTTTTCAGGTGCCTGCTCAGCAACGTTATTTAAATTAAGTCCCACGTTTCAAAGCGAACCTCATTTGCGTTTACAAAAGTGCAGATCATATTTTTTCTTCTGTGTTCGAATTGAATGCGGTGTAATATTCTTTTTTGTCTAGAGACGAGAGCCGCGCGAGAGAGGCGCGCCTCACAAAGCCTCCGAGTCCGTATTCGTTGCCTCACTCACCTGGAAAGGAAAGAAAAGAAAATGTTAATTAAGAGCCACTGAACAAAATTGATATCATCGGGAATGGAGCTCCTGCCTTATTGTAAACGGATGCCGGCAGTTAGTTATGAGAAGCTGTCGGTTGATAGGTTTTAATTTTAAAAGCTTTTTGTTGCTGATTGTCGTTCCGAAGATTAACTTCTTTGACTATTCGAAGTAGCGTGAATTAAAATGTAATTTATACAGTGCTATTCTATCTTAAGTAAAAATCACTTATTGGGTCTCGAATTCAACAATTCGACATTGGAGACGATACATTGGATAACGTTTTTTTAACTGTTAAAAGCGTGTCGTAATTATTAGCGGAATATTATATTGATAATAGAGATGGGGAATATGGAATAGGCTGGATAGTTAATGTACCGCGGGATGTCGGTATGCCAAACGAGGCTGAAACGTACATCTCATTTACACGAGCGCCGGTATATTTAGGGAGTGGACCGCGAGCGGTGAGCCGCGAACTAGCATTTGGCAGCGCACGCGCCCGAACACAGCCGGCTCTGTAAACTAAACAACTCGTAAAAGTGTAAAAGTCGTAACGATAGCGGCGCAGAGAGCTGCCTAATATGAGCGGCGGTTGGAATCGCGCCAGTGCTCATTATCAGATGGGATGTTCCGCAACCCTTTCGTTTTACGATTGGCCTCTAATTACGCTAGTGCTCAAGGCGGCGCGCGTTTTTTTCATTTGATACGGGCGAACAACGGCGCCAAATAGATATATTTATCGAAACCGAAACGTTTACGGTTCGACTGCAACGTTAATAACGTCCAAACTGTAAATGTTACAATCGGGCGTCGTTCTCGATATGAAAAAAGTCTCGGAAAATGTCGCAGCCAGCCCGCAATAACAGAGAGCGCTGTTTTACGAGAGTATGCTGATAAAGCCGAAGCCGCGCGGAGTGCGGTTGCCGGTTCGCCTTACGACGTGTTGCCAATTTATGCTGCGCGATAAGCAGAGTTTGTTTAGCCTCCAGCGGAGGTGAGTTACGAGTGCTGAATCATATTCGTGTCGTAATTCTTCATTTGCAGAGTTAGTCATCTGCGAATTACCAATTTAGCACCTCTCGAGTTAGGCTCCTGTTGAGTTTTAAGTTACAAAATCTTTATGCTACCATATTTAATAGATGAAGTGGTGATAGCCAAGTGGGTATGATATCTACTTCACTTTCGGGGGGACGAGCTCGAATCCTAGCACACACCTCTAACTTTTCTAAGTAATGTGCGTGTCATGCAATTTAAATATCACTTGTTTCAATGGTCCCACGCATGCATGATGATATTTTCCTTAATCGTATAAGAAAGAGATATTTAATTTCTTAATATGGACATAATTTAGAAATAAATAAATAAATTTACTAGGACAATACATCTCCATCTAGCCCCAAAGCAAGCGTAGCTTGTTTATGGGTAATAGGATGACTGATGAATGTTTTTATGGATAATATACATAAATAATTATAACTTACAGATAAACACCCAGGCGCTGAAAAATTTTCATGTTCATCACACAAACATTCTCCCGTTGCAGGAATCGAACCTACAGGCTTGGACACAGAAAGCAGGGTCACTGGCTACTGCGCCAGTCGGCCTAAAAGTTAGAGGTGCGGATCAAATTGGGCCCCCGAAAACTTAGGTTGAAGTCGTAACTGCTTTGTAAGTATAATTAGTTATGTATATTTATTAAGAAACACATCGTCTGCAACGGACGATATTATCTATTAGTGAAAATTATATATCCTATACAAACTATATAGAGCGAGCATTTATTTATAAAATTTTATCAGTCGAAACATTCACACTATTATCGAAATTATGCTAGCGTGCCGGCTGTAGCGTCTATCGGTAAGGCAATATTGTTTCGATGCGGACACCGATAGGAATTGGCGAAATTACAGCCAGATGAATTCTGTTACAGCCAGGCATTTCTGGCCTGGCTCAGTATTATTGTAACATATTCAAGATGCTGGTTGGCGCTCAATCGACGGTGGAATAACTGGAATTACATGGAATCGCTCGCAGGGAATATTAGTATGCTGATGTCGAACGCCACTGGAATGATTCGGCGTCACGTAGACCGACGTCTCTCTCGTTGCTACGCCGCGTCGAATGCAATGGTATAAATATCATAAGCTACGGCCGTGTTGGAAACGTTTGTGAGAGAATTAAGGGATGACTTGTCTATATTACTCCAACCATTGTTTTTTCATTACTAAGACTCCTCTGTCCGTCTGTTCGTCTGTCACAAGGCTACTCGGTGTCTATCTAATCAACCGTGATAGTTAGTTAGACAAATAAGACAATAAGCTAAAATTTGCATATATAATGTATTTCTGTTGCCAGAACAGAATAAAATAAATATTGAAGGGGGCTCCTATAACACAGGCATGTTGTTCATATCGTTTTTATAGATAATGGTGCGCGAGTCCTAATCGCACTTGGCCGGTTTTTTGAACACCTGCTTTTGTGAAAGGTACCTACATCTCAATGTAGGTTCTCTCAATTTTTATTATCTCAAATTTTTTAGTTGGACTCCCAGGTCGTCCACAATAGTTAGAGAATTTGTAATTTAAGAATTTTCTCTGGTTTGGGCTTCAGCTGCGGCTAGTTACCACCCTACTGAAAAAGACGTGCCGCCATGCAATTGTGTGTTCCGGAACGATGCCACATAACCGATCTGGGTTCTGGGTTCAATATAACCTGCCATACCATCATCATCATTGCCCAAGTGAGATTGCAGAAAAGCACTTACTTGTAGCTTAAAAATAACGGCTAAATTTCCAACCCTATGGGATATAACTCGCCCTTTATCACTGAGTTTAAATTACATAGCATTAAATCAATAAAAATAAAAATGTAATGCCATGAAGCGATAAGACCGATAAATATTTACGCTATGTTGTATTTGTTTTTCTGTTTTTTAGAATAAAAGTGTACCTATTAATTCACTCATTCATTCATACTCTTCGTTGGTAAACGCATCAGTTGAGGCTGGACCGATTTTATTGTTTGTTAAATGTTCGTGATAGCTCGGATAAGGTTTTTGCGGGAAAAAATGGGAAAAGTTGCCCGGGAAATGTACGGAAAAAGTGCGTAAGCGGAAGTGTTTGCATGGGATTTTTGTATGAAGTCAACTTTTTAACGCCAGACGCAAAAACTACGTGTTTGTGTGTGTGTGTGTAAGTGTGCGTCGGTTTTTTCACAAATAGACAGATCGCATATGGCATCGTATTTCCCGAAAAGCTGAACCGATTTCAATATTGTTTTTTTTTTATTTGAAAGCTGAATTAATCTGCAGTATTCTTTGCTGTGTTTGATGAAAGTAGGTCAAAGATAGCTGCCTCTACAAAATAACGGATAAGATACTTTTTCCCAACTCTCTCAATATGGGTATTAAATGAAAGGGCTTGACTAGTAGTATATTACACTACGACAAATTTCTTACTGACAAGCTTTAAAAGGCTTATTTCTATTTGACACTTTCTAAAGGCAATTTCTTTTTAATATATAAATTATAGTTATCCATTAGAAAAAATAGGCATTAATATGATTGAGTGGGCAATATAACTGAGACGTATTATGAAGTTATTCGGGAGGAAATCGTGTGATGAAAGATGGGGTCTTTTTGTCGGAGACTCAAAACATAGCGCGTGATACGCATAGAGGATGTGGGAGTGAATTCAGGGGGTAATCCTGGCATATTGGCGCGGAGACATGACGTGCATCCACGCCTCCCTGATATATGGCAACGCAATGCTGTGTATACTAACTACGGACATGTATCTTGATTCTTGAGCGAAGGTGAAAAGTAGGTAAGTTGCTTAGCTTTATCTCTTTCATACAATTATAGTTACCCATCATAGTGCTTTTAATAAAATGATACAAGTACAGTAACAGAGAGATATATTTTTAAAAATAGTCGAAAAGATTCCTCAATCAAGAGGAGAGATATACATAAAATTTATATAAATCTCTGGTCTGGGCTCATTTAAAATAAGATATCTTGGTTTTTACAGAAAACTTAAAACATCCTCTTAAACTGTAACTTATGTAGAAAATAAATAAAAAAATCCGAACCGACTGGATTTGAACCGCCGAAATCTCTGGTTATCGCATGATTACCGAATTTAAATTTTCTTTATAATCTTTTGGTGCCTATATCAAAGTGTTATTTTTATTTTACCTAAAGCTGATCTCACATAAACACTAGAGCCACACATAACTCATTTTCAATTGTCTGAGTTAACAAATTTCCAGTTGCACGCGTTGATCGTATCGGACAAGGCAAAGAGTTGCAGATCATTTTGACACGTCCGATCCATTCATTCGTACCAGTGATTCGTACATATGAATTCTCTCACATTTTCAGTATAGAAAAATGGAATCAACTATAAGATAGAAAAGCTTGATGCGATAAAGATGTAACTAAAACAACATTTGAATAAGGAAATTTAATTGAAAGCGTAAAATTATGCGTGAAGATGAAATGTCGTACGTCCTGTGGCACGAAGGGTCCCGGGGGACCGTCAACTCAATCTTGCCCCATTACGCGCGACAAATTGGAAAAATATTCAATTACACCATGCTAAATATTGGATTATATCAAGGCAAATTACAATTTTGCATTGGGGACCGTAACACTATCTCTAAATGTCGTCGCCTTGGATAAATGTACTTTTTTCCCATTAGTTTTCTTAAAATAGATTATCATTTCCTAGCGTTTAATTATTTATTAATCTTTCGACTTTTCGGTTTTTTTCGGTTCTTAATAGTCGAGCGAATTCGTTGGGAACGTATTCGTATGGGACTTAGGAATTATGAATTTTTTTGGTTCCAGATATTATCACTAACACCTGGTCATCGTTAGTTAAGAGCTTAACAAATAAACGTGGCATAACGTAGGAATAGTTATATCATTTTTTTTAAGCTGCAGTTATAACATACCCTTTCTAAGCTAACGCTCTTTTATGATTAGTAGCACTGTCACTCGCTTACCCTCAACCGATGTACTTTCATAGAAAAGAAATTAGAAACAGTTTTCAGATCCAATTTACTACAGACCCAGGCTTATAAAATTTTGATATTTGATGTCACAATTTCGCCACACAACCCTCCAAATATTCTGTCGAAATTTGTTCCGTACAAAAGGGCAGATATCTTTCTTATCTAAAATATAGAGACGGGAAGAGTGTCAAATGTAACGTACTCGTATCATGGCGTTCCTAGTGCAATATACATTTATTAGTCTTGTTACTCCCCGAGCGGCCATAGCAATGGCCACTGCCTTTAGTTCATCCTGTAGCGTATATACTCGTATGTATATTGGTGAACCGTTAACCAAATCTGGATAACATGGACTATTAAATGAAAAACATATCACAAAACAATAATCACATGTATTTCATGCCCAGTTAAGATTAACATCTCAAAGATTATCACAGGGGCTTACTATGAATACAAAATAATACTACAAAAACAGTTTTATATGGCATACCTTGACGTCCCTAAATTAGGAATATAGTTCTGAAACAAGCGTCAACAAGCGATAGCATGGTAAGTTCTTAGACACGTTCATTGAGATTTAAAAAAATACATAATTGTAATTCACTACTTTCACTATTTAGAAACTGTGTCATATGTATTAAATAATATTACCTATTGATATGTGAATATATCAAATTCCAGTATAACGGAATAGTCTAATGAAACGAATAAAAGGTACAGTAAGGCCTTATTAGTGTGCATTAAAAAAAACCATTTCAATAAGTAATTGGCAATTAATTACTGGCACTTTATATTTTAGCGTGCAAGGCGCGACACTCCCCATCTCTAACGATGTTAGGGCTCTACCGGAAATATGTAAGAAGACTTAGGGCTATATCGATTGAGTTCTAATAGCCTGGGTAAATGGATAAAAGCTGAAGTTATACATCCGTGTAGTGGATGGATTACTAAATGTTTTCTTATGGTGCCAGGTGTCCCTGTTAAATAATGTAAAAAGACAGTTGTCCCTAAAATAGAAAAGTATCTAACAGTATGACCACTGTTCAGATAGGAATGATGACACGTGGACAAACCTTAGGGTTGTATATAATTTAGAAAAAAAAGTTTTAAAAGTAGGAACTAATATTTTTATTTACGCTTTTTTGTGGGTAGATTAGCAATAATATCTCATTTATGATAGTCAACTGCTCATAGCCTTCTACAAAATATTGCTATTCACGAGCATACTCATATAAATTCCAATGTCCAGCCTTTATAATCTTATGCATAAAATAATGTAGAAACGGTAGAAAACCTTGACTGATGTTACAGAAGTAACTGTAAGTAGGTACGCATAATTTTTCTAATTGTTTTAATATTATTTCTGTTTTATATTTAGAGGGCTATTAAATTATTTTGACATTTACTATACCTAGTAGGTCGCCTTAGATTTAGACCTCAACATGTTCAGATTTTTTCCCCAGCAAACTGTATCTATTTATTAACTCATATTATATAAGTGTTCAAGAGGTAAATATAAACATGACTAAAATTATGTAAAAGTACAATTTTTGAGATATTGTCGTTCCTTAGGCTTCAAATCTACTAGCAAGTATACCGTAGCGAGACTCGTTTTGCCAATAAATAGTATATATATTCTTTATTGAGTCTTAGGGCGGAATAGTCTCGACTCGGAATACTCTCACTCGTAGACGACGCCTTAGTAACAACCCGACGCACTCTAAAACAGCTGCTTGTATAGTCATCAAATCATAGATCTTACACGCGTGTATATGTATGGATAGACGGTGGAACCGACGTAAAGCCAGACGGGCTATACCATATTTTGTTATTAGAAGTAAAAATACATATTTATTTAAATTAAAGAGATTAAATAGTTATTTAAAAGTAATTCCTAGACATAAGTTACTGGAAAGACAAATAAATAACGATCTTAGGACGTGACGACATGATCACGATCGTCAATCAAATCGGCGCGCAACTTCAGCGATCCCACTTTGTTCAGATTGGTATCTTTATAACGTAATTAAGTAAATTTCGAACTCGTCTCGCTCCATCTCCGAAATAATAAGAGTAAGAGCCGAGATAACCCGCGATTTAATGTAATTTCGTCTTATTTTCCCATCTCTCTTAATTAAGAAATTCAACGTGAATGAAATCATTTGTTACATGTGCTGTAATGAACCCGTTATTCTTTCTCTGTGTGGTTTGATTATAATATTTTAAAATTATATTTACCGGCTTTTGTCCTCGGCTATGGCCTTTTGAAAATACCCAGGTTCCCCTTAACCGATTTCGTACCGTAAGCCCGTAATCTACAATTATATATATAAAAGATAAAGTGTGGTATGGGTATGATCCGTATAGGATCCGAAACGGCTGGACCAATATCAATGAAACTCTCCGGATTGACCTGGCAAATAATCCTGTAAAGTTTGTCGACGATCGAAGCACTCCTATTTTTGAACTGTCAAACTGTCAAATACAGCTTTTATTTAATATGATGACATTATATTGTTTGGTGTACATAGGCGTAGATAATGATCTTCACCCGCTCGAGAAGAGAATAGTAGATAATGAATACGGAGAGAAATAAATGATTTAATATATTATGAGACTTAAATAAAAAATTTTATGATGTCAGTTTATTTTTTAAATAAAATAAAGCAAAATCTAGCCCGGCGAAGCGGGCTGGGTACGCTAGTACTTAATAAATATTTCTGATTATAAAATAACTAAAGGACCCGCGCGACTTCGTCAGTGTACAACTTCTGATAATATTCTCATACAAACTTCCTTCCGGGCTATTAAACAATATACGCCGACCCACCGCACTAAGGCTGTCAAATGCAAAACGATTATACCTCGAGTTTAGCGCGTTCTGTCAAATAAACTCTCATCCACACATTTAAGATTTTTTTTATTATTACCAATTTATTATAAGTCCTTAAACTTGTAATTCAATATTTAATTGTTCAACCTAAATATTAATTTAAATTGATACAACCAAAAAATACGTACTTTTATATAAATTTTCATCCTCTATTTTTCACCCTAATGAAAATTTGAAAAGTATAAAATATAGCCTTCTCAAAAATTAGACTATCAAATGCAAGACAAAGTAATCCTACTTCGGGGACGATTTGTACAACTTAAACTCTGATTGAAATTTAATTCATTTAGCAATCATATACGATTCTGATGAGTAACTTTATCATGTTCATGTTACCTATAGTCTCTTCGTAAATATAAATTCAAATGGAAATCAATTTGTAGACCCAACGTCTGAGATTTCAAAACATAACATGATTGTTTAAAGGCATTTCCATTGAAGCAAATGGAGTGTCTGAAGAGATTTATACCAAGTTATTTGTAGATGGTTATTTGTATCACTATCCGATCGGAGTGGATTGCGCGACACCTTTCAAACAAATTGTCTTGAGACCACTGTACGGTAAACAACTCAACCCTATGCAGATGTTCGTACTAAACCAAACATACCATTTCCTCAAGTGCTCACCGAAATTGCTCCTAGCACTCGATTCCTTATGTGGAAAAGTGAATTCACTATTTTTGCACCCTTTTTGTTTAATCTGCAAAGTAGATTTGAATTACGCTGCGGTCGATTCCCGAGAGTTTCCTTTAAGGGAAACAACGTTCCTTACTTTCCTTAGATGAGTCTTAATAACAGTGTAGAAGTTAGGAGTATAAATAATTAATTAAGATGTGAGAGCTAATCCGATTTATCCTCTAATTATTTTGCGTCTATGAAGTTTTTCGATCACGTTGCTACTCTATCCATGCTATTTATTTTTTATTATTGAGACAGATGCTAAGCAAAGAAACGTCGGCAAAGTTTGACAATTAATCACTTTTCACTTTCTACTGATGCCGCTCACTCGAGTAACTAAACAAGTTGACTAATTACTGACCATTGGCGTAGAGTAACAAAGTTCGATTGCCGACTGGAAAACTAGCGCAAACAAACGCAAATTGAAAGGTACACGAAGGCGTGTCAGATGATACTGTCGCGTCATGCTTTGTGTGAATGTTACTGTGAGAGCTGTGTGAATCTAAATTCCTAATATATGCCGTTTCCAACTATGATTTCATCCTCAGTCTGCTGGGCACAGGCCTATCGTCCATAGAAGAGAGGGTTTTAAAGCATAGACCTACCGCGCTGTTCCAATGTGAGCTTTGATGATTTGACGACTGATAATGAACTGATCGGGACCGACGCTTTAACGTACAACACGCCACGGTGGTTGGCACCGGCAATTTCCTTACTGCTGGGACTGAAAAGATTTTCAGAGAAAAACCCAGAACCTAAATTTTTGGCTCCACGCAGGACCTCATTATCTGTAGTTAATCGTAACAACTACTAAACCAACGAGGCAATTACTATGATTTACCAAGAGAGAGTGAAATTGGAGCACTGTAGACTTCAGAGGATCTAAGTATTGGAAAGAGCAACTACAGAGTTTCTTGCCGGCTCTCCGTAGAATCTGCTTTCCAAACCGGTGGTTGAGTCACCACAAACAGACATACTTGACGTTTCTAAAGTGCTTATAAAGTAAGCCTACTTGAAATAAATGGATTTTCAATTTTAAGTGGAAAACCTTCGCCTATAAACAGGGCGTGTTGCTCTGTTAATAAGCTATGGTTTCTCAGGGCATGCATGTAACACAGCCATGCTGCTTAGCGGCAGAAATAAGCTAGGTGGTAGTACTTCCCTGGATGAGCTAAGTTACAAAAGCTATTTCAAGTAAAACGTATTTCAAGTTTATCTTAAAATCGAAACTAAAAAGCCTATTCCAAAATTATATTTGGAATCGATTTTAAATAGAATTTTGGAATAAGCTCTGCACTGAAGACACAGGAATAAGTAAAAATGGAAAGAATGGGTAGCCCAAGAAGAAGTGTTCGTGGAAAATAGTGTACCTGAACCGTAAAGGGACGGCGTAGATTCGCAGAGTTGTACTTATAAATGCATAATTCTAAGTCTTAGCATACGTGTAGTTGTTTCAATTTCCAAACCCTAGCTAGTAACAATTGGTATCACACAACATTCTGGTAACCTGCTAATTACAAAATCACTACAGTGTAGAAGAGCATTTAGTAAACTGTTTACCATTACTGTTTTAAATTGGTGTAATTTAAATAAAAGACACGGGTGGGTCGTTTAGGTCAATGAAGTCACTCTTGAGTAATTGTTGTTTAGCGTGGCTCTGGATTAATTATAGTCTCGGAGGCGACTGCAAAATTTCTATAGACGAAAATACTCATTTAACATTCGCTGCGGCTTGGTAGAGTAAGTAACAATTTGTCACTCGTCTCGTGAATCGAATACAACTAACATAATCTTAGAGTTTACTTGCATTATCACATTATATTACCACACAAATATATGTTTGAAAACTGTGTACTTAACTTAACTATGTACATATTTATGAAAAAAAATATAAATTTTAAAAATTCTTCTCTGTTTGTAGTTACATTTTATCATTGAACATAATACTATAATTATCAATGAGATATTTTCAACATTATAAATCTTATTTAGGAAAGCATGGTGCTTTTACTTTAAATGATCAGTATAGGGATAGATTATTTGAAATAAATATGGTAATTATAGATGTATATAAAATAGTCAGTCCAGACCCTATATTTTGAATTTTTATATGTGTACGCCCGGCCCTTGTTCACTATATCGATTTGATGTCTACTCAACAGAAATTATAGCATTGAAATAGGCGCTTCAAATAATGTTACATAATATATTATTTCTAGCAATTGATGCGTGGGCGATGCGTTGTCAACTATTGGCTCAATAGTATTAAAAAGTTGGCTTTATTTCACATTACATAAAGCTCGCAATGTTTTAATTCGAATAGAGTCGGTGATGTGCCGATATGTCATGCTGCGTGCGAAGGCCAGAAAACGTAGAAATGTTGTTTCACAATAAAAACAAAATAATAGTTGATACAACGCTCGCAGTCTTGCGGTCAGTTCTTACACTAATTACTGCCAGTTACCCCACGCGTAGCATGCGATGGGTTCTATCTGCTAAGCTGCGTAGTCCTGTTGGCAACTGCTACGAATATGCGAGTTGCCAACTCGGATAAGCTGTGCAGTTACGGTATAAGACGCATACACGTCTTAAGACATATCGTTGTTATTTAGCTATATGACATACGTAACGAAGTATCCATAATCCTTACTATTATTTTAATTGTGAAATCGACTTCACGCCGTAACTAAGAAACCTATCAACTTTATTTTTGATTCAGAGTTAGTTGAAAGGATGGAGAGTAATTTAAGCTACTTTTTATCCCAGGGAGACAAACGGTTCCCACGGGATTTGTAACGAACCTTAATAAACGATAAACGCAGGCAACAGCTAGTAACATTATAAATGCGAAAATGTATTTGATTCTTTGTTTGTTTTTACCTAAGTTGGGTCAACCACTTCATTGGTCAATGAAAGTTGGTGAATATATCTCATATATGTCTTGCATCCTTGAGATGGACATAGGATCCTTTTTATATACCGAAAAAGTTCCACTGTTAGCCAAGTTCCCTTAAAAATAAACTTTGTAAATAATATTTTCATCACGGCTACATCATTTTAGAACCTCAACGAATATGTGTACATTTGTATCGTATTATATGATACTATTTAGAATTTTGTTAAGTCGTTTTTAATTAACTATATAACTAACTATTGCATTAATAAGTTTTAATTAAGGCGTGAACATTTTAATTTCCTAGTCAAGTACACTGAAGGTGCAATACACATAAAATCACTACATACAAATGCAGCTATATCGTTTATATCTATCGCATCGACAGCTCATCTGATAGTAGAGTCGGCTCAATCAGCCAGATGTAAATGGTACGAACACAATCACAGTCTTAGTGTGAAACACTGAATGCCTATCAGGTTCACTGCGAATGCAAATCAATGCGACCAGGTGTAACACGGAGATAATGCTGACTTAACTGTTGTGCATTTGACGATTCAGTATATTGAAACTCATATAAACAGTCGTTAGTAAGTGATGGAGGCCAATATGGATACAACATTCGCTGTTCGTTGTATAATTATTTGCATTGATTGGACTGTGATTTTAGTTTACAAACTAGTATATTTAAGGGTTCACGTTTAATACTTAAATCCTTAGGGGTTTCATTAATTACAAAGTTTGATCTGCCAAAAGACGCTTACAGGTATTTGATAGTCATTGGCTCCAGAGACGACAACTATGAAGACCGAGTAAGTGTACATATTGAACAATTTATAACTGTAATTTATAACTATAAAACTATTTTTAATTTTAAAGTAAGGTTAGGCTCAAAAATTAAAAAATTCAAAATTCATTTATTTTAAGTAGGCCTAATAAAATGTTGAAACGTCAAGTCTGTCTGTTTGTAGTGACTCTACCACCGGTTTGGAAGGCATTATCTACCAAAAAGAAGCAGGCAAGAAACTCAGCAGTTGCTCTTTTTCAACATCAACTGTTTACATTTAACATTTTTCATTTTAACATAAACTTTTCTTGTGAGAGATGAAAGCGGAGCCGGATGCTTCGAAGCAACCTTGTCATTAAGAAATTCATCAATTGTATAGCTGTAATAAACCTCGTGTTTTAACATATTCTTTAAATTTATGCATTGGTACGCCCAAAATTACCTTAGGAATCAAATTATAAACGCGTGAATACTCAATCCCACAAATGACTTCTGTACCTTACGCAGACGATAATGCAAATGACATAAATTTATGACCATTTCTTGTCAGTCGACTGTTTATATCCAATTCTTGTTTATTTAGACTTGTCTAACAAATACTATATTATTATAAATATATTGTGAAGCTACAGTAAGTATACCTATTTCTTTAAACTTTTCCCGGAGGGATTCGCGTTATTTAAGTTTATATATTGATCGTACAGCTCTTTTCTGCAATATAAATATAGTTAAACTTTTATGTCCGGTTTAAAAATACTTATATCTGATTCTATTCTAGGTATGCTAAGAACATAAAACGCAGAAAATCATTTCGTATTTGGTAATAGGCAGTCGAATATAGGAAAATATTACTCCTATACTCCGATAAGTATTTATGTCTCCTGGATGTTATTTTTTTTTAATTCTTATATAACTAGGATGTAAGGTATTTAATTTCCTGCTTGAACCGATGGAAACTGGATCGGAACTGGCAGCCTATATCTCTTCGACGGAAACAGTAGGTATGTTTTTAGATTACGCTGTACTTTGATTCATTTCCAGAGGATAGAGTGAGTGTTGTGACATATTATGGACTTGTGTACCTATAATATACTAGCTGTTGCCCGCGACTTCGTCTGCGTTTGATTTTGTTTTTAAAGTATTCAGTATCGCTAAGCCTTAAATGAGTATAGTAGTATATATATATATATATAAAAAAGACATTTACGACATACACTTTATTACACACCAACATTTTTGAACTCAAAATTAGCAGACAAGTACCAATAATAGGCGGTCATTATTTCATGTATGTCAATGTTTTAATTCATTGTAATGGCTATCGAAAATCCTATGACTGGATTAGAAGGATTAGATATTTTAATAGTAAAAAAAGATTGAGAGTTAATGAATCCAATATTTTAGTTTCAAATTGGTTTTCGGTCGCTTTGTAAGAGTAATAATACCTGAATGAGATTTTCATTTTGTGATTTATGCTTTTTTAACTTATTGGAATCCAGGCTTTAGTTATAAGTTAGTAATTATTATAATAAATATATAAATAAATTTGGAAGATGTTATTTTTTTTTAAATTGATTAACTACTCTACTATGAGGCACGAAAAACGGGCACATCCTTTAAATAAACTAATATTTTTCGTAACTCATGATTACGTACGTACTTAAGTCGCTCGACAACAATAGCAAAGGTAACATTTTATGTTTCATAACATAATATGAGTAATAACATCATAGGTGCGTTACTACGGCCGCTGGATATCGTAAGCCGCCGAAATGGTAGCCAATAACGAATAAATCAGTACAGAATCGCGCCTGTTTTATGTACGTTAGTCGGTCTATTTTTACAGTTTGGCCGCCCAATAGTTTTCCTATCAATATTTCTGCACGTAAACTATAGGTAACTGGAGTTTTGGTTAATGATTTTCGACGAGTCCACTCGTTATTTTTAACGGAACAATGGAATGATGAATCGAGGACATTTGATGAAAATTGAAAAGTTGTTTTAATTTTTTTTCCAGGCTGGCACTTGTTATAAATTGGTTTCAATAGACCTGCTGAAGAATTAATAAAATAAAATCATTAGTTCATATTTGAAAAACTGATAAATACTTATAAAATAATAACAAAGTAGGTAGCGAAATAGAAATTAAATTATTACATTAATTACTATTTCTTACGGACATACTACGACAAAATAAAAATTTCGACACATTTAACTTATGATTAGAAGTAAATTGTTGTAATTCTTCTCTTCGACTTCGTAGACATCTCAACCACAGTCGCTCACTCAAGGAGGTTGTGATGGGGGAGCATAGGATGCACACATCACACCCAGGTTGAGTGAGTAACTGGGAATGAGTTCTTCTTATTTCTTCTCTTTTATGGTTCAGGAAACGACGAATCTTCATCTTCTATAAAAACACATTCCTGTATAAAAGTTATTCGTAGATTATCACCTGAGATTTTTCTTGCATCGTTTTTCTCACAGAAGACACTTAAATTATCACATTAATTCCGATAAACTTGAGAAGCAAAAAGATATAAAATTTATCCCTAATGATGTTATTCGGATAATATTATATTTAAATCTTACAGTCTTCTATCAACCCATTACAGGGCCGACTACAGGGTCGGGTCTCATCCTATAATAAGAAGGGGTTAAGGCAACAACGCTGGTCCAATGCGTATGTGGGCATTAGATTATTTTTATGAAATAGATCTAATAGCAATAATGCAAGGCAAGTATCTAAGACCTTTACGAGACGACTTTTCATTTAATACTTTTATTTTCGTAAAATCGAGCTTTTCAGTATAGAAAACCTTAAGAAGCAAAACCTTTTATAAATACAATAATTGATGCATTACAAACATTCTAGAAGTATACAAAATAAATATTTGAATATAAAAATGCAAATTTATACATGATAGATAGCATACTTTATTTAACCTACAACCGTCCTCGTTCCTGCAATGGAGCGTAATGAGCCCATAATGAAGGTCTCGACCGTTTTCCAAACAAGATTAACAGATAACTTACAATTAATATTATTAGCGCTTCATTCATATCATTACCTACCTGTAAGTATTTTCTGTAACTTTACCTGTTACTGCAATATTGTACCAGTAGCGTTAGTACTTAGACTGTATCGTCAAAGTATACTTAACCTAATTTCAGTCGCATCGCAAATCGTCTAAGTCTGATTTTTGTAACGTCCTGTCAAAATCCCAAGCTGAAGAATTTCAGTTTGAAATAACAAGATCTATTTCAATCTGATGTTCAAGTATTTCCATACTCGAAAACGACTCTTCGATTGCGAGCGAGTAAATCTTGTAAACTTACCAAGCCTACTTATATTTCACCACGGCTAATTTAGAATTAATACATAACTGAAATTGGACTTTGCCAGGAATCGAAAACACGTGACGAGAAAGAGGTCGCCAAAGTACGATACTTAATCAAACTAAAACAGAAAACCTCTTTGCTAAGGTTCAGCTGGTCTACAATTAATAGAAGCACTTGATTGTCTAATCGAACGATCATAAAAACGTTCTTACGACGATAAATATTTTTTATAGTTGTCTAAGGGTGCGGTCGGCATCTCTTGGTCTGACACGCCTAGACACATTTAGAGTTACGGACTAAGAACAATCTATTCTACTTATATTAATGCTTAAAAGTGTATTTGCTACTCCTTCTTCTTTGCCTTCTAGAACTAACAGAATTCGAATACCTTTTCAGAATTTTCTTGAGGATCTGAGCAATCAAAGTTATGCGGCCGGTGGACGATGCAACGCGGTGGCTTGCGGTTTATAGTGTAGAATAGTTGAAGAATGTTTGTATTTACGTTTCAGAAGTTGTACGTAGGTGAACTCGTGTTTAATATAATAGTATGGCACCTTATTCCATCTACTACCGATAATATCCATTTAATGGTATAACTATATGTTTAACAGTAAACATGGTAAACTATTTCAAATGAAAAAAGGTCGGGACTGTACCATACAAGATTGACACTAATGGGTTTAGGCCGTGGTCCAACACTTTGGCCCAATATGGCATGCTACACATCTCCTTGAGAACATTATTGTGAATTCTCATGCATGTGGGTTTCGCTTCGCCCGCGTTTAAGTCAATCTTAAAAGAGAGGCATATCGAATTTATTTAGAACTTTTGAAGGGGAACAACTTTGGATTCCATGATTCTATCAAAACTTTAACCCGAAGGAGGAGGAGGCTGATGTCCTAACCACTAGGCTATATGATCGCTACATTTAAAGATTACTAACCCACCTTAAGCCACTATTTTGATGGTCTATTGACTATTTTAATATGCTGTGATCCACTTAAAATAAAAAATAAGAATCGCTAAAGTTGATAAGAGGGGTTCTAAATTTTATATAACGTCGACCGTCAGAGTTACGCCTTACATAACAATTAATTAAATTTGCTTTTTCATAGGCTTCCTCCATTTCCTTATTGTGATGTGGTGGGTAAAGGGCGTGAATTTTCTCGTGATTTGGTGAACGCGGCGGCAATTAGAGCAATTGTGAGGTTTCTGCGTTTGTTTTTAAACGGTTATTGCGGCGCGCTCGTTTTAATGTACTCGAAATTAGTGAATCGTTTCGCATTGTACAAATAATTTGATACGTAATTAACATCTTATGCTATTACCGGATTTCCAGAACACGTTATTATTGTGAGCATATTATAATTCGTTTTGGTTAAATTTTTCCCACGAGTGAGAATTTTTAAATATTCTTCTGCATGATGAGAGAGCTACTAGCTATTAGCTATACGTGAGCAAATGAAAAGTAGAAGAAACACTGATATATTCCGTGGTTTTTTCATAGCATTCTTATAATGTAGTGTTGAAGCGACTTTCAAGCCTAAGTGACAATGGGCGGGACCCGCAGTTTGGAGGAACGACGGACTAAAAAAGTGCAGCGTTGTGTGTTCGAGTGAGAAAGTTCGACATCAAACATAGTTGTGGATTCACCCGACACAAATCCGTGCCGTTTGTAAATCCCTTCAGGTTATGTCCAGTGGTAGACGCTAATGTTTTTTTGACGCAGTCTCCGTCTTTTAGTGGTTAGCGCCTTATGAGTAAGATGCTTCACATTCGATCCCCTGTACAGGCAATTTGGTAATTTATAATTTCAGTTTGTTCTTTTCTGGTCCGGTGGGAGGCTTCTGTAGCTAGTTACCATCCTACTGAGAAGACGTGCCGCCAAATGATTATGCGTTCCGATACGATGCCACGTAGAAACTGACTGGGTGTATGGGTATAATATAAGGCCATTTTACCATCGCAGCGCAAGACACCAGTGCGGCTTTTCATCTCTACGTTGTCAATACTCCAAAAAAATAAACATGATCAACTAGCGTACAACTTACTTAATCAATATATAAGAAATAATAGTAACACGAAATCGGTGAACACAAGACATGTCGACGTATTAATTACCGAAGGCAGTTTGCGGCTGATTCCATGTTACAGTAAACTCGTGGACGATATCACGTGACATGTAAGGTGATGCCCTGCGGCTGGTGTTGGGTGTCGATATGCGCACGCGTCGACGGAAGCCGCCTACGAACTTCCGACACGATAAGGCTTCCTATGATCAATTTAATGAGGCGAAAAATAATCAGATTTAGCGAGCGGCATCCCGGACGACCCATAGTTATCATAAAAATCCTATTTATCTTGTTTGTAAAATAAATTTAATTACAATACCTAGGTACCTAATTGTATTGCCTGATGTATTTTATATTATGAATAAAAATTGTTTTTATTTGTGATTCATCTCAATTTGTCTTTATACAAATGAATCTAACTTAATAATTAGTATCCGTACGTATAAAGTCTTCCATTGAAATAATTATACTGGAAAGCTTTAAACTAAAGTGACGAGAGTGTCAAACTTGTCAAGAGTCAGTTTTAAAAAAATTATAACTAAATAAGTAGATTTTATTTTGGCGACCAAACGTCAAAAAAACAAATCAATAATAAATTGACAGATTAACATAACTTTAGTATCAGTTTTCTTAATTAATTTGGTAACTGAATTTAAGTCTGAGAAGGAACTAATTGAAAAGATACTTTGTGTTCAACCTAAAACCTAAAACGAAATTTGACACCGATACAGTTAGCACTTAGCATCCTGGAGATTAATTTTTTAACGTCAAATAAAAGGATTCCTGTGAGGGTACAAACATATTAATAGTTAAATTTATATGTAATAATAACTGAATTTCTCGTAGAAGTGAGTGAGTCAGTGAGTGGCGAAGCTATATTAAGCTAGATTGTTAAATGATAATTGATAACACAAGGTAGAAACGCGGGTACACTTATGACAAAAAATGTAATGACGTTAAAACCAGAGGTTTTTCGTTATTATAAAGTTGCATGTATTAATAAGTAAAGAAGTAGTCTATATGCAGCGTAAATTTGCTATAAATCTTTGTCCAAGCGAGCAGAGACAGAGTTTAAGCACGCGCCCGCGTTGCCGGCTTCAATCTAAGTTTGGCTGGCCGTCCGCTACACTCCTGAATAATGAAATGGGGAACTGTCCCAGAATTCACAACACAACTTCGTCAATACCGGCGATAATTAAGTATATTCGTAGCGTTGAACATTTTCAAACTAGCGCGTTTCTCCTATCAGCTTTTACATTTTAAATAACTTTTATAATTCTAGAGTCTAAGGTTGATACCTTAGACTCTGCACTTTTAATTAAATTGGAAAGTCGGTACCTTTAAAATGTGTTCAGGAGGTTCAACTCCAAATTCATAACACAAATTGCCTATCGAGCGAATGTTACTTGTTAATTATTGTATAAAAACAAAATTCCGTCAATTTTACGTACTTTTCACTTATCTAAGTCGCAAAACATTTATCTAGCATCTGTCACTTAAAGCCTTTACTCTCGTGTAAACGGGTGACCTTATTTTTTGCTAAAAGGCCCAAGCTATCAGTTCGTCCGCGACACAATATTACCCTGTACGACGATATATCGCGTTCGAATCACGTCATCGTTTACCCTCTGCAGGGTGTGGCTTCTAAAGGATGAGTTTACGGCAGGATCACGTAATGCTCGCCTCAGATATGGACTATTGCTTTCTACACTTCTCACATGCTTGTTTGTTAGAAAATATGTCTTCTTATTGGCCTAGTGTTTGGCAGATAAGTTATTTTTTATTCGGTTTAGAAATTGATGGATAACTGCTATTTATTAGGCAACTAGTAAATTGAAAAATTGCATATATTTATACTATACTAACTGTATACATTTTACTACTATAGGAAAGAGTATATATTTTAACTTGCACTGTATGGCTCAATAGCTTTATGAAGTTAATCTTTATTGATATAAGAAACTTAGGTGTATTGTTTATAACTTTTGACTCGTTATTATATTATAGTCTTTCAAAAGCAATACGGTTTTATTAGCTGATGTTTAATCCGAGAAACGTGTAGTTACACTTCTATGGTTGTATGTGATACTTATGTAGCACAACGCATCTGTTATAAACGTCCACGGGACATTCGCAGAGAGGCGACTGTTATGAATCCAGAGTGTGATGGATGGATCTGCAGTAAAACCACTATCATAATATGGATGTATTATAGATCCCCGTATGGCTCACGAAGTATATATGTTTATAGACATGAAGGATTAGGAGCCCAGTTAGGTGATGTTATATCTTTACCGAAATCCGATGTACCTACTCGTACTTTTGTGTGCAATATGGCACGGTTGTTTTATTTTATTAAATGTAGCTCAAAAATGGCTTTCTTTATTTATAAAACAGAACTTTTATGAATTTTTAATACTCGGCATATCCGTAATAAATGTAAGTTGAATTTCACAAAAGCGCCGAGTAAATAAGACTTGAAATGTTTTAAATTTGCGACCTATAATAATTACTGCGATGTGAACTGCAAAATATTGAAAATCATAATGAATGCATTTTTTTGCTATGTTATAAGTTCCATTTTCTAGTTGAAGTATACCTACATATTTCCATACATTATAAATACGAAAGTGATTCTGTTCGTTTTTAATATGTAAATAATACAAGGCTCAACCTTGGAACCTATCTGAACGAAAAAAGTGGAATACTTACATAGGATAAGTCTCGTAAGGAGGCTAAAAACGGGGTTGATACATTTCGTAATACGTTTAATAACTTAAACGTATAATATCTTTATATATATATAAAGTCGTGTGCGTGAGTATGTCACTGAACTTCTCCTAAACGGCTGGACCGATTTGAATAAATTTTTGGTATGCGTTTGGGTAGCACCCTGGATGGTTTAGATTAACAAATCAGCCCGACAGATTGCGCTGGGGTCCGCTAGTAATATATAAATAACTAATGTTACCACGATAAATTATTTCCATTTTTAAACACGCTTGAAACATTATTTCATCAAATAGATAAATGTTAAAGGACGTAGTGAGAATACGAAAATTCTCAGTGTTTAAAGTGTTCCGCTGAAAACTTAAAGGCATTTATAAAGTAAATTAAGCGTAGCAGTGAAGCAATTTGTCCGCAGCTTCTCACCCTTTGCGAACGGGTGACCTAAAAAAACCTCGCGGTTGCAAAATTAAGTAAACTTTGAAGACATACTGTCACTTTCAGCGAACAGCCTTAAGAAACTTGAGTGCTTTGTCTCCCTATTATTTTTATGGAGTCTCGCATTTTCTTACTTCAGACTATGAATATGTAAGTGTATATTATTCATCATGTGTAAACACAAAAGATGATTGAGATTGTCGGCGTTGTTTGTTTTATGTTAGTCGGTGAAAGTCATTAAACCCGAAATACACAATACTTAGGTGGGTTATGTATCGAAGTTATTTCCATCATCCTAGATAATAGACCGTTACTTACGAAACCTATATACTGGATATAAGAATCGGTTGTTGGAATCGAATTGTTGACTTATAGTTGTTTGCTAATCTGGTATTACATAACTGAAGATTTCCCTATTCTCCGACAAAATCTCGGCTACCGACCTTATGCAAATGAATTTACTAATAAATAATCTACCAAGTCAGCAACTTCGATTATCGCTTAAGTTAACGGTATCACAACAAAATTTAATCCGTAACTTCGGGCCCTTTCCAGAAACCATAGGCTTAAATATTATTGTACATATCAGACCGTAAGCTTCGAAAACAGTTTATAAATACAAGGAGTTTACAAATACTCGGGAAGGTGCCCACAAGAAAACAAGGAAACCTCGTAACGGATTTTGAAATTGTATTAATCTCCAGTAAGTTTATTAGTTATGCCTTGTACATGTATTTATATATATTTATTACACATGTACATGTATTTATATATATGTATTTATTTCGTATCAAAAACGCTGTTTATTTCAAATAACCTATATATGAAAAACGGCCGTAATGGTTTAACTTCTCATGGCTATTGGTCTAAAATACATGTAGAGCTTTATGCATATAAGATCATAAAAACTTGATTGCACTGTCGCATAAACTCACTACACTATATTTTCTAGCACTAACTTGCGCTCAAGGAAAAGGAAGAAATTAAATGACAAAATCTACATTCAAGTGAGCGAAGCGGCAAGGAAAAGTACACAATAATATGTATATTATTTGCATCGAATACATAACGTTCACCAAGATAGAGCACTTAGCAAGCATGAGGCCGATCGCATCAATCACAACGTGATTTTATATCAAATATCACTTTCAATCAATTTGTGCTTCGTATCGTATTGCTTCTATACTACCTACGCTTCCTTCTTTTAATACAAAAAGATAGTAACAGTTTTCATAATAATCGTTTGTGATTTTTAAGGGGACATCTGTTTATAACGTGGGGTGTTTTTTTTATGTCGATCCCCTTCCCGTTGACAAGATTTATCCTACATTTTCTGAAAATGTATTAATTGAGTTTTAAATATAAAATGTTTTCCTGTTATAATAATACATAAATATGACTTAGTTTTAGTGTGTTCAAACAGAGTCGGCAACAACTAGTTCCAAATCTGTTGTAAACACTAAGCAGACCTGCAAACTTTGCGAGCTTTGTGAAAAAGAATCTTTCACATTGTTTTGAGCTCACTCATTTCACTACATTACTAATTTATTAACTAAAAATAACTTGAAACATTCAATCATTACAGCCCCTCAAACCGCATAAGAAGACCGACGAACGTATAGGTTTAGCTTCTTCTTAATTTTAATTACTATTTAATTATGTTACTTTATTACTTTACTTTATTTATAAATAAATAAATATATAAATAAATATAGTACGATATTACACACATCGCCATCTAGTCCCATTACGTACTTACGTAGCTTGTGTTGTGAGTACTAAGATAACTGATGAATAATTTTATGAATAATATACATAAATACTTACAATATATAGATAAACACCCAGCCACTGAAAAACATTCATGTTCATCACACAAACATTTTCCAGTTGTGGGAATCGAACCCACAGCCTTTGACTCAGAAAGCAGGGTCGCTGCCCACTGCGCCAATCGGCCAACAAATATTTATTTTAATGCACTTTTTATTTTTATTTTCATGACAAACTTTGCTCTAAAATGTTATAAAAAGATTGTTTACGTTATAAGACAAGTTACAAAACATAGAGTTCACAGCCGTGTTCTTCGTTTGCTCATTGTGGTGATGATGATATTATACTTTTAAATGAACTCACTTCATAGGCCAAAATGTTAACAGCATACACCAAAGTGAGAATCTGTTATATTTTCCGAAAGTACGTCACATGAAGTACACATTTTATGATATGTACAAATCAAATTATAGGATACGCCGCGCTACGACTGAGCACTTAGCAGACGCGCTTAGACCGCATCAGTCACGATGAGATTTTCAATCAATTTGTGCTAGGATCATATTGCTATCAGGTCTACATGCTTTCTAAATGTCAGGGGCGACGTTTTTGCTATGGGTTGGCTTGAATATTATATTTCTTACTCGATATTGCGGTATACAGTTACATGCGCGATACAGTTTTTAAAATATTGCAAATAAACGTGTTATTTTCATTTAGATATATATTTAAAACTATCTGGTAAGGCAGATGTTGCAATTCGGTCTATGGAAATCTAAGTTAGCTGTTCAATGTGGTTTTTTCAGTTATTTGCGTGATTATCAATTTTGGTATCACGCAAATAACTGGTATTTAATTCCTTGGTATTCAATACCAAGGAAAGGTATTTAATTTTTTATTTATATGTTGGAAAAAAAATGATGACAAATATTGTGCTCCAATTTTCTTTTTTTCCGCAATCATCATACAGAATTAAGAAAATACAGAATCCTCATTCTGTATTCAGTCTTGAAACAGTGGAAACGCCCTGCGCAAGTCTTACTTCACATGTGCGGAATGTTACTAGCTCACACACTTTTTCCCACTTTCCCATTTTATGGTAAAAATTTAGAACATTAGAGGTAAAATAATTACTATCAACTGCTAAATGGTATGAATAGACTAACCACTTGTTCGAGAAACACTACAAAAGTGGAGTAGTATTTGATGCTGCAATGTTAGTCGTGTGCACGGTTTCTGTATGTTCTTAATTCTGAGATACCAACATAGAATATTTCCCGGAGATAAAATAACACAAAGGTCTTTCTTAGTGATGTGTATCTACTGAGCATAATATACGCTACACCGCGGAACACACTTAACGGGGTGGGGACGCATCCATCAAACCCGATTTCATATCAAATGTCGCTTTCAATCAATTTGTGCTGGGATCATTTTTCCTGCCTCGCTCACCTCTTTTTGAAATCATTAATGTAAGACTAGTTGAGGATTCCTATTCACGCACTGGTGGTATGCTCAATTGTTGAGAGTGCAAATAAATCTATTGAGTTGGTTAAGCAACGTCGTCCAACAATCTGAAGCAATCAATGCTTCAGATTGTTGGACGACTTAGGTAGGATGTCTATGGCGTGCTTCGGAGAGCATTTTCCGATGCCGGCCGGTTAAGTACGAGTATAGTACGTATTCAAAACTCGCAAAACTATTATTACAAAAGGTTACTTATATTGGAATTGCCAACCCACATGCATATTTGCATCAAGTTCTGTATCCGTTTTTCTAGATCAGTCAGTCATGAGACAATGATTGGTTAACAGATGATAATGAAAATTTCCGCGATAAATTAACGAAATGTACAGATTTTCTTATCGTTCCTTCGTTATTTGAGTTAGATTTTCCTTTAGGTAGACGGTTAATGGGTTGATAGTTTACTTAAAATTACTATGAGTGATAACGTTACTGAATCTATAAAAAAATTTAAATGAAATATGTTGAACATTAAACGACTCCAGTAAGATATCTTTTATTAATTTGTGGCTACAAACATTTTATACACACAGAAGCTTTGTTTGTGCTAACTAAGTAAACCATTAAAAGTTTAAAGTTACTATTTAACAGAAATGCAATAGAGTAAACATGTTCTGTAAACTACTTCATCTGATTTTGCAGGGTTCATAGCTTTATAGGTATTTAGTTTGCCGTCCGGTTCATGCTGGTTCATGATGTATGTGACAGCGATTTGTTGAAAAATGGGTCCGTTATAAACTAACACAAGTGTTATCGCCTCACGCGAAATGGCTTTGCGTTCATGACTAACGTTTATTATTTATGCGTATACTATTATTATTAACAAATGACAAAGTCATTGGTGCTTACATAAAATTTATACTATTTTATTGGCTTAGCTTCCTAACATAACAAGCACTCTTTTTTGATTATAGGTAGATACTTCTATAGGTTACTCTTGTTTGAAGAGATTTATTCTAGCCTTAGAACCCTACAAAGATACAATGTTGATAAAGATTAGCTCAATATAATTAATGATATAGATGCCACCTTAGCTACATGGCGACAAAATAATGGTCTTCAGAAACAAAAGAGCCATTAGGCAAACTTTTGGTTTTTCTATATGGTGATCTGAACACATGATACTGTGTCTTGATTGTGACTAAGCGACGTTAAACCGTTTCTTTGTTAAGATTTCCGAGGATGAGTAATATCAAGTGACGATGTAATATGGCGAAAGTGAATGCGAGGTAACTTCCTAATGGGAACACAGTTTTGAGGGACCACTATAGATAATTACGGAGTTTGCTTTTCGCATGACTGAGCTTAATTGGTGAAACATTCTTACTATTAACTTGTTGTGGCAGCTTATGGGAAGTTCTTGTTTTGCTATATTTTGCTCAGTTATTATAATGTACGGTGAAACAAAGGTAATGATCTGAATGGCTATCTATTTTTCCAATACATATTTTTACATTTGAGAGGCTATTCAAAAGGAGGATAAACAATCGTCTTATAGACTACAATGCATTGTGCAATGCATTGTAGCTGTTCCTCAGGTACAGCGAATGCTGGAACGCTCGACATGTATATTTGAATAAATTTTACATAAACATAACTAGAAATGCTATAAAAATAAATTAGTACTGCCCTAATTGTGCTATAAAAATAGTAATGATTACACGTGGCACGTTAATTTTTTCCAGGTATAAAAGAAATCACGGCAAATAATCTAAAATAGGTGTAAGAACAGAAATTGAGATGGAAAAGAGGATCAAACTGATTTAAATTTTCGAGGATTTTGATGCAGTCTACAGATAGTCCACCTCTTTGTATCAAAATTAAGATATAACTTATAAAACCGTATATAGTACTTAAACCAATATACTAAAACCGTATTATTGGTTTTAAGTACTATATCGGTGTTTATTCGTGATGCCTCTAGTAGGTACAATATAGTAGGTAAAAAGAGTTTAAGCGCACAAAAGATCACTTCTTACTTTATATTCGAGAGGTGAAGACTTTAATAAAGGAGGAAGTTATATATGAACTCCATCATATTGTACAAACAGATTTTGATATATTTTTTTTAATAATCTACTTTTAGCTTTAAGAGATAGGTTAGTCTTGAATTAAATTGGGAAAGAAAGCCATCCTAGTAAAATCATTTTTTCAAAATCCTTTTATTACATGATTTGATAAAATGACTTTAATCATACGTGTATTTGAAAATGGCGTAAAGTAAAACGCACAAAGTTCAAAATTATTTATTAGTAGTTCTGACTAATCTTATTACGTGCCTAAGGACTTACACAAAGGAAGTTGTTTATAAAACAAATACTTCGTATGCTTTCGTAATGCCATGAAACTATGAAAGTGACCTAATAAAGTGGTACGCACTGCGCATTCTGTTGGTTGACATTCCTGGCCAAAAATAGGTGGAGGTTTTACTTCTTACATCAGCACCAAATACTTACTCTATTAACCCGTAAAATGATTGCAATGTGTTTGATTGTAATAAGATCTCTAATGATACCTTCCCTTAACCGTAAAAAAAAGTAAGTAGGTCGTTTCTCTTCAAAATAAGAACGCTTTATTTATTGGTTACGATTAAAATTACTTATCGGTATGTTGAGATAAAACTTATATGTACCTATTTATTTTTATAAAGCTGAATTTGCGGTTGGTATGATTTATAGTGCTCTACAGTATATGAGTTATTACAAAGCATTGTTAAAATTATATAAACGCTGTGAAATAACGCAAATTATAATAAATAACTAATTGAGTGTATACAGTATACACCGCATAAATAAAGACCGGACAGGATGGGCCGTGGTTCAGTTTAAAATTTATAAAGTGAGCAGATTAATATTCAAAAAAACTGGGGTAAAAAATATGATATCAACGAGTGTTAGGGACATCTTCATTAAGTGGGTAGCTTGTTAAGTTTTTCTGGTATCGTAGTGACAGCGGCAGGGGGCGGGTCCGGACGAGATAAACTATCTTATCTCCCGTTATCTCTCCAAAGGGAAGCTGTTCAATCAATATCCTCACATTATTTTCGATACAGAATAAATATCTTTTTGCGGTTTGCGGCGGCGATATTTATGAATACTTAGCATTTGCCTGATATTTTGTCCCACTTTTGAGCACGAATTTCTCTTTTCTCTCATTGAAGATAACTAGTTTGAGCCACACGCTAATTAATTGCGGTTTCGCGGTCATATATATAAATTTCAGGACTATTTTTCAGCTCTACAGGCGTCGCGCAAGGACGGTACCAGTACGTTCTTAGGACATTCTGCTACCTACCAACCTCAGGGTGTTTACCAATATACAACGTGTAACACAATTACGAAATAATTTTGAAGGACGCATGTATATATTTCATAAGAAATCACCCTGTAAAAATATTAAATCAAAAGGAGCATATTTATATCATATATATGATATTCGAAGGCTTTTTCTCAAACTGAAATCAAGCGAATTGTCTAAGACCAGAGTATTTATAAATCATAAATAGCCTCTACAATATAGAAACGAATACAACACATTCTAAGTTTTACTTATAATGACCCTATTAAAGATAAAAGACCGACACGCGTATAGTACCTACGCTACGCGAGGCGTACCTAATGAAATGACTGATGAAATATTCAAATCATGTTAGAGCTGGATTAGATTCCTTTCAGTAAAAATTATGGCAGAGGTTTAGTCAAAAACTATTAGGTTTTCGGTTTCACAGATAAGTCTCGGAGACAGAACATAGTGTAGTGCCGGTGAAGTATTATTTCGGTTTTCATTTACACGTTGTATTTGGTAAACATTTCGCGTCGAAATTATTGGATCAAATTCGAAATAACCCGTTCTTTCCTTTACGATGTCAGGTATCTTTTAGGAAAATTTCCTCCAGTTACCCAAAAAAATATAGTTTATTAATAATGAATCAATCGAAACTGACAGCTTAATGTGCTCTCTGGAGCACAGAGGAAAGGTGAGGAAGACCTTAGAAGAATTTTGACCTCCCTAGCCTATCCAATTACGTACTTGGCTCATAGCGTTAAGTTAACAACGAAATGCTTTTTAAAGATGTTTTCTGTGAACTTTCTAAATATGATTTCAACCACGTTTTATAGAATCTTAGTGTTTCTCCTTTGTTTCCGTTGGTCAACCTACGCGATCAAGATTTTTTCGTCAAAATCTAATCCTAGCTTATATTATAGATGCGAAAGAGTTTTTTTGATTGTTCTTCCTTCGCTCCCTAACTAAGCAACTCATCAACCTCAAGTCGATTTTTGGCAAAGAGTTAGTTGAAAGGACGTCTTTAACAAAGTCTAATTTTTATTCCAGAAAAACAAACGGTTCCCACGGAATTTGTAACAATCCGTAATAAAAGTGTACGAAAAAAGCGCTCAACAGCTAATATGATATAGTTAAATATTTGTCTCTTAAAATAACTATATCTCTATATTTCTTTTCTTAATCGATACAAATAGCGTTAAACGATAATAGAAACCGTTTGTATTTATGGTGGTTTTTATTGGTTGCCTGTTGTGACTCTATAAATGGACTAATGAATGTTGATTGCTCTACAATGCGTATGAGACGAGTGACGGTCTGCAGTGAGGCTATTGACGTTTAGAATTCATTTATATTTAACATTTTATTGAGCAGTTGTTAAAAAATAATTACAATCTAAGAGAAATACAATTTGTTCAAAGATGTTAAACTATACCATTAATTGAAGGTTGTTAATAAACTGCTCAGCTACAGCTAACGAAGTTTTAATTGAAGATATTCGAATGGTTTTTCTCAAACTGAAATCAAGCGAATTATCTAAGACCAGATTATATATAGATCAAATCTGAACCTCTTTCTAGTAAGTTAGAAATGTGTGTAATGTAGAAACTCACCATTGTATTGCTCCACCACTGTGTGTTCACTTACGCACAGAACCAATAAAAAACAACTAAAAGAATATTGTTCGCGTTGCTCGACTGCAATCGTATTAGGACGCGATATAAAAATAAAATAAAAAGCGTAAAGTAATA
The DNA here is from genome assembly GCF_905163445.1 of Pararge aegeria. Classification (NCBI taxonomy): domain Eukaryota; kingdom Metazoa; phylum Arthropoda; class Insecta; order Lepidoptera; family Nymphalidae; genus Pararge; species Pararge aegeria. The sequence goes on along the minus strand of NC_053192.1, from coordinate 6,712,402 downwards.
AAAGGCCGCGCTTTATCGCTGCGAGAAGTACAATTAATGGAATGTTTGATTTGAAGTATTGCTGGGGTGCAAGCGACCGTGGTGTTCAAAGTGCGGACGTGTTATGAGCGAAGGAACTCAGGCACGTCTGAGCCCATGACGTGGTCTCAAGTGCACAGTTCGGCGAGCGGCGGGCGGGCGGTTATAACAGCGTCGAACGGGGCGGCACTGATAAAAAACATGATAATATTACATTACATACCTATTATAAGCTGTACTTTACATATCCGTTAAGAGATAAACCACGCACATCTGTTCAAGTGCCTGCTCTTCCCTAGCATACTTATCTCTGCGGATGCATTTATATTTAAAAATATTTTGTACCATAGTTGTAACATTTGCTAGGCTGTTTAGATTAGTTAAATTACATGTATGGACAACATTAATAGTTTTTTATGTAATAGTTTTATGATGTGGTACGTCTAATATAGGTTTATGGAAATTGCGTGTTTAGTAATCCTATTAAACAGGCTATAGCGTGTGACTCAGCATCGACGCGATATTAATAAGGATTTGCACTTGTAGGATTTGTCAAAATGGGGCTTCGTGTCTTTAGTATTTCGAAGAAGAGACAATCGCAATCTATTTATTACGTACATGCAATGCACAATAATGGCACTTTTTCTTTAAAATGGAGGTTAGTTGGAATCCAGAAATGTATTTCCCAAAAACATGTGTACGCAAAGAAAAATAAATAGTAGTACCTACCTACTATTAATAATATTTTTTTACTAACATAAAAAAATGTGTTTGATATTGAATATTAAATTCGATACACAGTATCGAATAATTAAATATTTTGTCATACGGAAAGTCTGAATTCTTCATGAATATATATTTTTAAAATCTCCTCGCCTCAACCAAACAAATAAAAAATCGAATTTCACAGCTTTATTATTGACTTGGTTTTTTAGGAACTAGTATTCCTATGAAAAAAGTATCTGTACTATATGTACGTATTCAAAACGCAAGCTATTTGCAAAATTCCTCCAAATTGGTTTAGCTGTGAAGCCGTGCATAGTAACAAATTCTATTTTTAAAATTCCTCGGGAACCATGACCCTGGCAATCTCACGGGTAAAAATGTGCATCTCCAGGATGGAGCTGTTTATGTGCTAAAGTTAGACGAGGTCTGTGCTGTGGTTGAACCTTACATAGGTAACAAACAAACAGATATGCTTACGCAATTTAAAGTACGGATAAATTATGGTATGGTATGGTATGGTATGGTTATAAATAAGGTAAGTATGGATAAATTAATCTACAGCTATAAACAAGTTGAGCAAGAAACTAGTTAAAACAAGAACTTAAAAATATATTTTGGATCTAAAAAAAATATCATATCTTTAAAGAGAACTTAAGGTGCCTTAATATGAGATATCAGGCTTTCCGACTTAAAACGTGGCAAGACTTTGTAACGACATAATATAAAGGCGTACGCCTACATAAAGGAGTAAGTATAATGAATTTGTGTCTACATCACATGAAACAACGTCGTTGAAATTGTAATTTCACGGATCGCCGGCAATTTTCATTGGCGATTAATTTTTGCTTTTATTAAGTTTTAAACGTACGGCCAATGACCGCGAGATTCAGTGACACGACTTAATCGATTTTCTTTACATATGCTATGATCGCGAGTAGGATTTTGTAGATATTTGTAATGGATTGAGGTAGTAGCAACTAACAATATGTATCCGCGACGAAGTTCTTTAAATAATTATTGCCATTTTAGACATCAAATAATATAGGCCATGACGCGCCCTACTACTGTTCAAAATAATATTGTTTTTGCATTCTATTTTTATGACATTAGGTTATATCGTTGCTTTAAATCAGGTTTTAAATAATTATAACTATGAATGAAGCTTGGAATATTATGACTGAACGGGATTTGCTTGACTTGACGACAGTAAGCTACGGAAAGCGTATCTTAGTGGCATAAAGAGTTGGCAAAAAGAGTAAGATTTTTATGATTTGAGGTGATATAGCCATAGCTTTCCAATATATCGTCTCGTCTCTTCGTGCTGGGTAGGATATATACATTATACACATATAAAAAAATCTGCTTCGGTATGTTAGTGCTTTTTAAATTAAAACAAAAAAAAGAAGATTATCATCCCCTTATCCTCCTTTGTGTTTTTTTCAAGCTACCTACCCGAGATTGGCGAAGTAAACTGTGACGTGCAGGCATGACAAAAAACCATTAACCCAAAAAAGAAGAAGAAGAAGAAGAAAAAATATGCACACAATTTAGTAGAAGTAAACAAACTAAAATATAACTAAAGATACCGGCATCTGTTATTGTTTTGAGGGAGAAGTCGAAGTTTACCTTATAGAAAAATGGTGTTGCGTATGTATGCCTTACCTGGAAAAAAAAAACTTCATGAAATCTACAAACTTATAAGTATTAAAATATTACATTTATATTTATTTTATATTGATTTCACACTGCAGCATGGCGATGTTTTTATTAAAACTACACTGGGCAAAGATTACCTCTATAAATAACCGAGAAAGTATTTATGCGACAAAGGATGTCCACTCCATGTAGCAGATCGTGACTGATTGCGGTCAGGAGACAAGAGTAAGATCCAATAGATGGCGTTAATTGCTTAATTAATCAAGTTCGTTGGTAATATTGGGTAGGGAAAAAACTGTAGGGCCCTTTATTGGAAACAGTGTTGAGACCCTACGGCGTTGAATCGGAACCATGCAGTTATTGGTTAAGTTGAACGACGGGAGTTAAAAAAGCATTAATTATATAAATATTTTGATTTTCAAAGTAAAATAATTATAATACTCGTAAGAGATACAGCTAACTACAGAAGAAATACACAACTATTTTCACACAGTTTAACCTGTTTATAGTGGCTCTAGCACTTCCATAGGAGACAGATATTCCACTGTGAATAAACCGAGAAGTAGTCATTAATAAACTATAACTTAAAAAATACTTGACTAATTTTATTCTATCTTGAGTATGTAATCTTACAAAGCAGGCCCGCTTACTTCCTTGTACGTTGTCTTAGTAATAAGCAATTCATTGACAGCATATAGCTTTCACCAGAGTCAAAGTATTTTAGCACATTGTGCAATGGTAACCTAAAATTAATTGGAATCACAAAGGATTGCTATACTCTGCGCGGCTGATAAAATAGATATTTTATGGGGCATATATCAATATCCAATGCCGAGCCGAAAAACACTGGCGAGGAGAAGTCGCTTTCAAACCTGTCAAAAGTGACAGGAAAAAGGGCGGGAAAATGTCGCCATAATGGATGTGTCAGCGGCATCGCGACAAAACGAGGCCTATTGGCATGCACGGGCTTAGATCCACTCCCGTAGGATTAGGCAGTTTTAGATTCCGATAATATTTTCGATTATATATTTATTTCAATAACAGCAATGGTGACCAAAGCGTGGAGTAATTTAAATAAAAGCACGCTGCAAGCAAGAGACGATACAATATAGTTGCCATAATCAGAATAATGAATGCGATCGCTCAATGCGATAGTCAATAAATACGGGGTCCGTAAACATGTCGAAACATGATAGATGATGAAAGCTTTGATATGATAAAATATGTACGTTCAACAGATATGATATAGTTTATGTTAGGTCGCGTCTGTACTGACAGGCGAGTTGTTTAGGTTCAAAGGGCTTGTGACGTTTATCCGAATAAAAAAGTCACATGAAAGTACATCAAGGTGTGGCCGTACCGCTTACGCCACTAAGTTGAAAAATTCAGTGGCTACATATGTTACTACGCGGATGGGCTCATACAATCGCTGAGCTTTTTATATATAGTTAAAGAATGTAATTAGGACCACAAAACTGAAACATTTTCTGATTATTAGGGCTATTTTATTTAATTAAAAATGGGTTTCACGCCTCTCTTTTTAAATTAATAAGTGTCCTTATTTTTAGATATAATAGTATTTTACCAGATAGAGTTTTCGTGGTGAATATAATTGGGTTGACATTTACCATCGGCTGTATTGGTCGTTATCTGTTACCGCCCCCTGTGCTCCATTTCACTTGTAACCCGATAGGGGGCGACGTCGGGCGGCGCGACTACTCGCCTTGTAATGGCCACCACGGCCCCTTTTTTATTACTGACCCGCTAGTAAACAGATCATTCGGGTTTGTGGTGTTATAAAAACGAAATTAACTCTGGCCGGTAGATGTCCAGAGATCCACTACCAAGAGGCGTGGTATTAACATAAAATCACATTCGTGTCATACACATTTTAGTGTTTATACAGCTCGGCAATGCGGTAATGACTGTCTAGCAACAAAGTTGTACCAGGGTATTTATTAATAGAATACGCCGTGATCTTAGAACTTTTATAAAGGATAAGATAAAGCCATTCATTTGTATCTAGTCTGAATATAGAGAAAAACAAGTAAAAATATTTTTTAAACAAGTTAATTATTTGCTAATTGAAAAACAACTTAAAAGTTCGAAATTGGGTATAGTCAGTTTTATATTTATTTATTTAATATCCTAAGTCGTCCTAATCAGATCCTAGAACCAGAACCCTTGTCTAGACTAATGAAATAATCCCAAACTATATGTGGTTGTGTCGTTTAAGACCTTCCAGCTTTATTATTAAATTAGCTCCATTTCAAAATAATATTGTTTTGCCATCCGATTCCAATATTAAAAAACTAAAATAGATCAGCAGTTTTATAACTGTCATATGAATATTCATAACTTAAACGGACTAGTCTGTTAGCTATTATTTATTGCTGGAAAAAGTGCAATAGAAAAAGTGCAAGTGGTGCATATTCACCAAGTTCCACAATTATTTGTGATAAATACATTATGCACAATAATGCGAGAATAACCGAAGATCATTTAAAAAATTGTTTCTACTAGCTTAAATAGAATAAAAAACCAAGAATGATAGCACTTTCTTTCAAAATATACTCGGAAACTTTATTGAATCGGTCATATTAAACTTTTGTAAAGGATATCAAACATATTTCCTTTTTTATCCAAGGTCGTACAGGATTTATGATTTACTGCACAAAAGGTTTACGCATTCGTCATAATGATATATTGGAAGCATTGAAAGTTATCGCTATTATCGACAGACTGATATTCAGGCACAACTCTATTACTACGAGTATACTCGTATAGCGCACGTGCGGCCGACGTCCGAGTAGAGCTTTGTGCATTGGAATATCGTGTTAATAGATTAATCCAATCAAAATATTAATTCCATAACGCAGCTCTCTCATATTTACATTCGAATTGCCTGATTCGTACGGTGCGTTTGAGATGACATTCATCGATTTAAATGTAATCTCACTAGTTCCGTGCACATTTATTCACGAGAATTTGTTTCAATACGAACAAAGTTCAGAATCACGATTTGAGAACGTTTTTCATTATTAATACCCTGCAGTAGTTATTGAGATCCTTGAATATGAACTGAAATTGTAAATTATCTAGAGCAGGCTCAATGGCAGCCTGATGGCGCGTGCTCTTTGAAACCCGCTCGGGATTATAGATCCAGTTGTGCGTTTGCACTATTATTTCAGCATTCCCACATTGCCCTATTGTTCTCAGAGAAAACTTCGTGATATTTCACTATATGGCGAGCGAACAGTAAAAAATCTACCAATAAAAAGTCTTTGATTAGACCGCGCCACCGCCAATTGAGTTTTATATCCGGACATTTTTAACGTTGTCTGCTACATTAGATAGAGCAAAAGCCGAGAACCAAGTAAGCGTTGGTGGCCTTTTACACAAGACAATTGAGTCCATAAGGAACGGCGATTGCGGTTTAGCACTGATGAAATGAGCCGGGAACATTGTGTTTTAGACTCAATATTTGCGGTGCAATACAACCTTTATTGTTAAGATCAACACGTTTTGGACAGACAACAATTTTAGCGAACCGTGTAACTACTTTAATAAAACAATTCAACTTTTGCTTGGAGTAGAAATTACATACTGGTATAAAGGGGACTTCTAGGAGCCATTCCTATTTTCAGTTTTCATTTCTCATTACGTATATGACAAAGACGAGCATCACTTGAATCCTTTGAAACTGCACTGGCGACAGCTGGTGTACTTTATTTGATTTTCGCTTATAAAAATGAAGATTCGAGTTTTACGTTCGCATAACTAGTTACGACAAACAATTTTACTGTAATTGTATTTCATATTTCTTAATTATATTTTTGCTTTTTAATGCTAGCCTGATTACTAGAGTGATGTTGATTTGTCTTTTATGGACTTTTCTAAATCAATAAGGGGGATTCCCGTACGTCCGAACTTTAACTCCAGTGTCACGTTAGTTTACTGGAAAGCTTACAAAAGGGACTCTGGTAACTAAAGACCGATTTCCTCTCCGCCGCAGTTGTTTACTCTGTATTTTCGTATCACCTAATGTGACAATCTTGTACGGGATTAGCTATAGACCCTACAACGTAAACGTTATTGAGGAGTAACGTGCGTAAGCAATGTCGTTTGGGACACATGGTGGAGGAGGGTCTGTTTGCGCCCACGCCTAAAATGGTCAATAGGCCCTGTAAATATGCATTGTACTTCTATGGATTCAAGTACCGAGTATGTCATCAAAGTACGCCCTTGTTGCAAATTAAGAGTTGGTAAATCATTTCAAAACGTAGAATAACATAGAGAAATAGCAATTTAGACTTGATTCAGTATGTAATAAAACCGGTACGTTCTTGTTTTAGGCTTCTTTTCCAACCTGCTCTCGTATTCAGCAATTTTTAAATAAGTCTTTATGCAAAACATATTATTTGACAGCTCCTGTTGTTTTGATTGTAAATTTTGCATAGAGAAAACAGATTAGTTAATAACTTAACCATATGTTATAATTATTACTTTGTGTATTTTAAACATTTCGATAATCATTAGAGAGATAAATAAGACAATTTGATTTTAGATGCGATAGATTTGATTCCAACTTTAAAAATACTGCGAGAAGCACCGATGACTTCTACATTGTGAGCCTTTTATGGTTTAAAAAATAACAAAGCTGCAGGTGTAACTCATCAATTTAACAAACTTTACTTTAGTTTAGAAACAATGAATGAATTTATGACGTTTTGTCCTCCATATAAAATGATAAACTTACATTAAAGCTACTGGCTAATAATTATCATGAACAATGTGTACTAAAACCATTGTTAATTAGTTTATTTTTAAGTAGTTATATAAAATCACAATTGACCTAAGACTATTGTAGCAAGCGTCAGCATTTTTGCGTTATTGTTTGAGTAGGCTACTACTATCATGCAGTATAAAGTGTACGAGTAAGTTTTGTAACGAAACAACTTCAAGCGAAGCCAAAGTTCCATTTTCTTTATAGCGTTCGATGACGTAAGTTATGCTTCGGTACAAGCTCCAATGGAAACAGATAACATTCAGTCACACAACGTCGGTGAATTTTCGAAGGATTTTAAGTTACAATTCTAAATAAATTCCCCATGCTTAAGCGAGTTTCGTGATAAGCAGCATGCAAGCATCCGCAGTTTGCTTCCACCCGCGCATTTATCATCGCCGGGTTCAAAGTTCGAATACAATAACGTTGTAAGTTGTATCAACGACACTTTTTGCTATACATGAAAGCGTAAAGAATGGAAAATTCAAGGATAAATCACTACAGAGCGTATGTTGCTCCATGAATTTAATAAATCGTGCACTTGTCTACATACATAGATAGAAATTAATGTCCTTCTTCAAATATGTAATGGTGGAATTATTGTAACTGGATAAATAAGTTGGTATATTCTTAAATTTCATAGAAGCGGTGATAACCCAGAGCTCGACTTCATTTTTGGAGGCCGAGTTCGAATCCCAGCTTCTAGTAATTATCACTTGCTTCAAAGGTAAAGAAAAACATTGTTAGGAAACCTGCATGCCTGAGAGTTCTCGATAAAGTTCTCAAAGGTGTGTGGAGTCCACCAATCCGTACTGTGGGACATTGTGGGAGGTGACTCGTGCTCCTCGTGATGATTCTCAAATACACACGAAAATGTAAATAGTTACAAAGATGAGGTATATTTATTTGACAAGAATAAGTACAAAATTAGTAATCAGTCGTTCAGTTTAGACTGCTATTGGAAGTTTGTATCACATCAGTTTGAAAGTGCTTGCACATAGGCGGGTTTTTTTACTAGAAAGAAGTTTTGCTTAGCCTAGTACCGTAAAATAAATCTTCTTAAAGGTAAAACTCAGTCAAGACAAACAACTAGGTTCTCACAGTAATGGTAATATAACTTAAAATTCAATTGTTTTCAAGACTTGAAATAAAAGATAATAATGGCGCGGAAATGCAATTATTTTTATGTTGCCCAGAGATGAAGATTCATTACAGCAGCGCAACATTTATCAAGATAACCTCTTGTTGAGTTAGTACCAAGTACTCTAGACTTAATCTTTGTTACACCCACTCAGTGTACCTAATTAAAATTAAATTTTTGATTCGGTGATTCGGTACATTCAATAGAAACATGAGATCTTGCTTTTAATTTAATGCGATGCACAATTAAAGATGGTTAATTCGTACGTAAAACTTGAAAATAAAGCCATCATCACCATTATAAGAACCACTAGTTAAAAAAGTTATCCTCTTTTATATGAAGTTTAGACCCACCACGGCGCTGCACAAAATTTAGTAGGATTACATTTTCAGTGCGGAATCCTAAAAAGAAGAGTAAGCGTGGTTATTTCTATATTGCACAGTGATGGAGACTCATTCCAGTGGCGCATCATTTATCAAGCCAACCTCTTGTTGAGTTTGCGCTGGGAATTCTAGATTATAAACTTCACTATACCAGTTAAAAACTGCTCGGCGTGATTAAACTTTCCTTTTTAATTTTTGTTCTCAACTGTCTGAAGAGATTTTGTTTTATGAGTACTTTTGTTACATTGTTTGTGTAAAGTGTAGTTTTGGTTTCAAAATAAGTTTTCAGTGTTGCGATAGTAATTTTGAAATGGCGTTAATTAAAACAAATGTTTGAAAATATCGTTTTTGCATTATGTTTATATTCATAACTGTGAGTTATATTTATATTCACTTTTCAATCTAACCACACTAAGAATATACTATACCAGTCGTCGTAATAATGTTTTATATAGCTTTGTTTCTAAATATATCGTGCGAAAGTCACGAGTCCTCTTTAGAGACAGATTAAAGAAAACCTTTATTAATGCCTGCCTTTACAAATATATTATACTCGCTCTACTGCGATTAAAATTGTGCTTCCAGATTAGACCAATTGGTTTAATATGCTGTATTGTCTTTCAGTTAGTTTGTAAGTAACAGTAAAAGTTTTATTACAGAAATATGTGAATGATGCTAAATCGCAATCACAACTGTATGAAATATGCAACATAGTTCCATATGAACGTGATGAGAAAGAGCAACTGCTGAGAATTTAGCAAAATTTCTTCGCGGTGGAATCTGCCTTTCGAACCGGTGTTAGAATCATCAACTGACAGACTTTTGACAGAAAATTGCTTATAATGTAGGCCTACTTGAAATAAATGAATTTCGATGCGACCGCCTAAGCCGTAGAGTCCACACAATCCACGCTCCATGTTTGTACAAACCAAAATCAATACAATAGTGCGATCGTGGAGTTGACGTTGATGACAGTTGTTTTGTTTTATTTCCTTACGCTCGTTTGCAACTGCGCGAACAAAAAAAACTTTGGAAAATATAAATCCCTTTTGGGAAATTGGCTTTTGGAATGTCAGCTGGTGAAGGGTCATTACTGTACATGATGTTGCCACGATAATCGAAAAGTAGTAGTATATTGTTCGGTTTAAGTTTAGAGCCGTACGTCTAAAACATGTAACCTGAAAAAAATGCCATAGTGTAACTATTCTGGCGATATAAAAATGGTGTAATATTAAAATGCACTTTTGAAGTATTGTAAATTCGCAACAGGAACATCGGTTGTAGGAAACATCTCGGGCAATATAGGGCAAAAGTTGGGCATTGCCTCGGGCCATCCATGCCAGTGCTGCCAACTTTGCACCGTGCTACCAACTGTTACACAAGTTTGATATTCCGTTTTATTTTTCACACAATTTGCCCTCAAACATTATTGAAATCGGATAACGTACGCTGTTTTGCTTTCTTTTTCTTTCGGAATAAAGCTTTTGACGATATATATCTATGTGTTTCCATCTACCTACCGTATAAACTTTGAACCGATCTTAAGGACATTTGATATTTGCCGGTAGTAGTTTTTTTTCTGGAGAAGGGCATATGCTCCACAGGTGAAATAGCACAAGAGAAATCAGGAATTCTACGCCGACGAAGTCGCGGGCATCCGATTTAATCACACTGAGGGGCACATCAGATGTAATATTATAATTGAACTGATAACGTATAAACCATAAAACTGATTTTCAGGTAGGTACTGCTTGCTGGAGATACGCGGTCCCGGTATTTCATTTATTTCAGAGCAAATCAAAATTTTATCGCAGACGACTTCACGGGTTACAACTAGTATATTAAAATGTTAAAAAACAAATCATGTGTCGTTTTTTAAATACTAATTGAAACTGATTTATAAAGTGCACAGAAATGTTTCTGTAGCTAAATCTTTTATAGAGATGCAACATTTGCAATTCGGAGCGGCGATTGCTCCGAAAGTACAGCTATTTTCTGCTACTAGTACATCTAGAGGCCTGTGGCTTCGTTATCGGGGCTGGAGTCTGTCGGACTTTGTGAAAGACAAGGTCTAATTTAATTAAAAGTGCATGCATGTACAAAAAAAATGAACGGTTGTATTTAACTTGTGATTTGTAAAATGGACACTGCATTCGTGTTATACTCTTAGTTTTTAATACTTAAGATTAGACAAGATATTTTCACTTACATTTTTTTATCTTTATATACCTACTTCTTGTGTGCGTGTGTATGTGACTGAACTCCTCCTAAACGGCTGGACCGATTTGAATGAATTTGTGGTATGCGTTTGGGGTGCACCCTGGATGGTTTCAACAAACAGCCCGACAGATGGCGCTGGGGTCTGCTAGTTTATATATAAGTAAGTATGCGTCAACCAACTTGCAACCCCTTAAGTTATGTTCCAATATTAAAATAATTACCATCGTAAAACATAAAAACATAAAGACCTAATATTGAACTGGACGTAAAAACGCGGTTCATGTCTAAAAAGCCTTTAAAAGTAGTATCAATCCAATTTCCCTATTGCCGTTCAGAGTGTCACCGCATAAAATAAAAATGCCTACATAACAGCTTCCCCCTTGGCACTGTAAGAGGGAGGTTATAAAAATCCGTTAATAGCTATATTTACTGCATTAGTAATATTTTAAGGCACTAAAAGCAATGTGTATAAAGTAATAGCTTATTTGGGATTTATGTAGTGCTTTATTTTTAAGTTTATCTAATTTTAATTTTCATGTATTATTGGTTGATTTGTGTGTTTCTTCTCAACTACGCTTTTAACACTCTTTATAAATGAGGAACCTATATGTACATCATTTTTAGCTCTCAGTTCTTTGACCGAGCAGATGGCTTTAAGTGTAAAACCTTTGCCTATAAACAGAGCAACACTTCACAAGGCATGCAAGGAGCACGCCCTGCAGCCACGTCCGGAACACAGCAACAATGCTGCTTAGCGGCAGAACAAAAATGGCGATAGGACTTCACTGTACAACTGACAAGTTCTGTCACAAAAAGCTCTACAACTACAAAAATCATTAGATTAGATTTAGTAACAAATAGAAGTTTAGTCAAATTAATACTTTTTCTTAACTAAGTGCAGAGTGGTGACCTCTATGCGTAACCACGTGTAAATAATATCTTCATTATTAATCTCGAGGACGAGGCGCTAGTATAATGTTTTTCAGTGTTTTTCATATTATCTAAATACATGCAAGATCTTTTGGCAAGCAATTAGCTGACGATTTGGTTTAACGGCTATCATGTCTTAATTTATAACTAAGTTACCGTTAACAGACAAAATGTACATACGAATCCCTATGGACTTTTTAAGTATTGAAAGAATATGCCCATAAGGCGTATCGTGTCGTTTACAAAGTTAACGGGCGAATTTAATAAAGTTCGTTTACATCACGATTACAGCAGATAATGCTCCTTTAAAAGGATTACGGTTTCGTGAACAATACAAGCGATTATCTCAGTGAATGCTTGTCAGCAACATCAGGCCGGGAGTTATTGTAATATGTAAACGAGGAGCCGAACGAAATTATCCGAGATTTAAATGTTCTTGTCGATTTGAATGTTTACGGAAATGCTGGGAAAGGATGACAATGCTTAAGAACGCGGCCTAACGTTGGAGTAGTTTCGTAGTGTTTTATCACGCTGATGTCATTTAAAGTTCGACAAAACACTGCTACTATTCCGACGTTATGCGACGCCACTTTTTAAAGTAGCTGTTTCACAAATCTTATTTAAAATATGTTTGATACATTTGAGAATTAACTTTAACTTACGTTTCTTACTTAAGGTTAAAAATATGAAAATTAAAAATGTAACACGAATTCTTCATAGCCTCATAAATTTAATTTATAATCGGTCTATGTTGTTGCTAAGTAACTAACAACCTAGGTCATTCAAATTAACTGTTTATTCAGTAGTATTGAAAGGTTCAAATATCATTTAAATGTTGAAATATAGGTCTTGCAACGTTGCCTGCTTGCTATCGAAGCGACGCAGGTGTGTGCCGGCACGTGAACAAAGCCTTCATGACTCAGCGACGGCACTGCCGAAACTAGCCATAGTTGTGCTTACAAAAATAGCTATTTTGGGTTGTTATTCTTCCAACTGAATGGCTCTTTTACGCATTCAAATGTACAACGCAATAATTTCTACAAAAAAAACTTTGTCAATTTATCTCTTCTAGTTAAATCAATTAAAAACGTATTAATGAAATATCGATGATATAGTTACCCGCAGTCGAAACCAATGGAGTATCCAGAACTAAAACGAACTAAATTTACCTTTTGGTTACCACTATTCTTATGTTATTTAATATTTTATTAAATGTATATTATTACACAGGCACAGAATTAAGAACAGACAGAACTCTAATTCAGCTATTATTGCATGCAGTGCATTGTGTTCAAAAACGGTGAAAATGCCACAAACTTATTGCATTTTCCACATTTTATAGTAAACGTTTAGAACTTTATATCTAAAACAACTACTGTCAACTACTAAATTAAATATAGTGGCTAACCGCCTGTTCAAGCAACACTACTAAAATGGAGTGGTTTTCTAGTGGATCTAGCAATAGAGTTGTTTCATGTAGTCATGTTTTAAGTTTTCATAGAATTTTGTAGATTCATTAGTGGCGAAGCAATTCATTTGAATAACATCAAAAAATTTTACTCATGGATTTCAGATGTTACAGAAATATTGTCTAAAATATCCGTTGTCAGTAACGTCAACGTCATATTAAACAGAAGGTTTGTTTAATTGCTACAGGTTGCAAATATACTTTACAACCTGTAACAATTAAATAATCAGTGGGAATTTTCAAAATTCCTAGCATATAAGTCACTTATTGATCAAAGTTGTAGACCTGGGAGTAAACCCGAGTATATTTATTAACAGCCCACGGTTCATTTCCTCACCCTCCAAGAATCTCATTCTCAATTTTAACTTTCAATAAACATCGGCGCGTTTCGCAACAGCAATATGCTTGAAATATTTAAGCAATTTATGTCTCGTATGCTTATAAGTTTCTTTATTTCCTTTATTTAAGGGCTGTGTTTTCATCGTTGAGTTAAAAAAATGTGTCTTAGGGTAGATAAGTAATTAGAAAACTCTGATATGAAATGTCTGCAAGGATATAATAGAAAAGAATAAAAATAAAGAAAAAGACTTGACGATTTGTATTTGAGGAGCCGAGTAGAGGGCGGTTGTACGCTCCGTGGCTGGCGACTTTAACGTACCGTGACAAACGTTTCCATGCTAAATGTCATGGTTGCCATTGTTCTCCCGTCCCTATGCTGCAAGCTTTCCTCACGCCCCCTCGCTTTCACTATACATTGGCATTTATACGCCCTTACCTGGCAATGAAAAATGTATAGCGTTGTATTGATTATAAAATACTTTCGACTATCTCTTTAGGAGAAATACTTTAATTTAGCAGTGAATCTGTTTTTAAAATTTATTTAATTGAACCATTGTATATAGTCCTTGCTAGTAAAACTATATTTCAAAATAATGTTTTTGTTCAAGTCATTATGAGACATTTTGTTAGTAATCCATGACCCGCCCACTACTTGACACGTATCTTCTCTCAGAAAGAGAAGGCCGTAGTCCACGCTGGCCAAGTGCGGGTTGGTAGACTTCGTTGAGAACATTAGGAGAGCTCTAAGGCATGCAGGTTTTTTCACGATGTTTTCCTTCTTAAACTACAACAGAACTTTCTTAAATTAAAAAACTTTCTGCGTGATAAGCATTATAAATTACCACAATTACATTTATGTATTCTATTTATTTGACAAAATATAACTTTCCATTTTACGAACGTCGATCAGACCAAAATGTACAAGTATGTATCAAATATTAACACGATAGACTGACTAAAGAAAATGCTCTGTGAAAAGTTATTTGCACTATAAACTCGCTTATCAAACTTAATGATCTTTATTGTCAACAAAAGCAAATTATAAATGGAATAGTGGAGTAAGTTGGCGAAGAACGAGGGGGTTGGACGGGTGGACGTTAACTTAATATGGCGGGGCATCACGGCAATTTGTTCGAGACGAACCTCCAGCTGCCTGAGTGCTGGCACGGACAGGGTTGCCACACCAATTAAGCTTTGGTAGTTTTAAATTTCGTGTACTCAAAGCTATTCATTAGTGAAGTTAATAAAGTTTTTTTTTGTTATTTTATCCAAAATCTTTAGGTACTATAATTTTTGAGTGCACATCACGAAATTTACTTACTTATGTTTAGAAATTGAAAACGACAAATTTAGCAAGAAAAAAACTGACTAATTGCTTTGAGGATATCAGTATTTATGTAAAAAATATAAAAGGTTATTATGATTCACACCCCTGTGCCTAGTTTACACTTGTGTTTGAGCTATTGAAGGAAATCGCGAGGAAAGTGATTATAGCTCGCAAATACCTTTAGCTAACCTGTTTTGTCGTGCGTCATTTTGCTTCGTATTTGCGAAAATTTTATGGTTGTGTTATTAAGATTGCTTGTGTGTTTTTCTTCGTCTACACAAATTTAATGGCAATAATGCACTTAATTAATTAACGATATTTTGATAAGGTATAGGAAAAAATCCTGTAAACTAACTTGATATGAGTTATAATAGTGGTCTTTTTCAGAATATGTTTCTGAGTAAAGGGCGTTAGTTCTGTTTTTGTTACAATGGTGTCACACAAAAAACTAAATTATTCGTCCACATAGCACCTCATAGTTATGCACATAACATCCGAGCGGTAAAGGGTGGCTTTGTTGTAAACGCAAGCACATTATGACTAACCGCATACAGAGTATCGCGACTACATTATCAGCGTGCCATAAATCAGCGAGGCGTAAAGTACTCACTTAAACATAAATTAAAAATTTAAAAGGCCGCCACTACTTGATACGTACTTATATAAATGCAACTTTCAAAGTAATTATGATACAAATTGCATCACGTAATGAGCGGGTTAACGGACGAGCTGCATAGTGTGTGCTGTATTGATCATAGTCTCGATCGACGTCCACTTCTTGACATAGGTCTATTGTTGGTATTACTACACGGGCTCCACGTAGCTCGTTTGATGTCGGTTCACCTATTTGGGGGATAATAACGTTAAGATTAAAGGATCGTATTTCACAATTGTACCAGCTATAGCCACATATTATAAAGCCACTATACGCTTCGCAACTCGTTGAGCTATGTCAGTTTTTTTACGGATCTCTTCATTTCTGATTTTATCACTCTGATAGATGTACACCTCTGAGTACCTAAAGCTCTCTACATTTTCCAGTAAGGGATTTTGAGTTTTCTTATTATTCACATAGCGATATTCACATGTTTCGAAACACTAAGTCTTATTATACAAATAACATGCTATCAAATGTTTTTTTATTTATTAACTTAAGACTCGGTCAAGTTGCTAGTGCTTAATCGAGAGTAGTCCAACTCTTACACGCAATTATCGTGTTCTTATTTTTCCAATTTGCTTTTTATACAGTCAGCCATTTTAAAGTTTTTGCGAGCCAATAATTGATTGTAATATTTATAAAATTCAAAAAAATTCAAAATTCAAATTTTATGATAGATAAGTCAACGGTTGGCTTGGCTCTGGTGGTTCTATTGCAGTTTATTGATCTGAACCCCTAATCAGTTTCTGCCCGGCATCGTATCTGATACCGAACCCAATTAAAAAGAAATATTAAATGTATAAAAGTTGCTGACGTTTGGCTATATACTGATAGGTCTTCAGTTTTGTTTATCGGTGGCGTGGCTTGCGACACGGGTATGTCATTACGACCCACACCCCACCCTGTGACAACTTCATTAGGAAGCCATAAGTCGACGGGAAGCGGGGCTCCGCACCAACGCATGAACATAGTTTCCTCTTTAGCGAGCGCGCGCGTGCTGGGATAATATTAGAATTGTTTCATATTTCTGTACAATACTGTTTCTATAATAACTTTACTACTACAAATACACCACCACGCACTAAAACCTAAAGATATTTCCGCCTTCTATCGACTGAATTTACGAGTATTTACGAGTATCAGTATTCATAAGAGGATGTCTGACCTGTTAAAGAAAGGTTTCCAAATAATTATAAATTTGTATAAATTTTACATTCATATTTCGTAAATACCATGGTTTTTAAGGTCTGTCTCTTTGCCGCCTTAAATAGCTATTTAAAAGCAACGCATAGTAGAAATTAACCTCTGTTTGAAGGGATTCACGAAATATTTAATTAATTTTATGCTTATACATTTGGAAATCACTAAACTGACACGCCATCCGGTTGAAGATATTGTTTAAACTTTTTTATCCGATTTATTAAAACATGTATGTGTATTTTTAACTTAATTGTAAACGATTCTTCTTACAATTGCGAGCAGTCCTTAGTTCTGCACTTCATAAAAAATAATTTTTCCTCATGGTTTGTGCTATGCAAATCAGCACCAATATCGTATACAAACAGCGAATAAGTATTTTACCGTCGCATTTTGAATACAGAGGGTAGAGTTGCCCCTTCTCAAATAACGAGTGGACGTTCGCAGGCATTGGATTATATTTTATAGCAAATGTCTATAAAAATAATAAAACGTCCCCATTCCGCTATTTGCGTGCGATACAGACGTGAAGACAATGCCTCACAAAGATCAGTGGCCGTCTATAAAAGTATGTTTGCGAAGAAATTTAATAAAGCGGAAGCGGACGACCATTACGGCACCCTGCAACCTTTACTGGCATTTGGATTGTCGTGTACACGCTCTTATAGCGCGGACCATTCCTATGTTATATAGAATGGTTTTTATATTACGTATTTCAAATTGTAGGTTATTTTATTTTTCGGGGGGTATTTATTGGCCGGAAAACTCATGCTATCAAAACACGTGACCTATTAGAATAAGCCCTAGATCGTCGAAGAAGTGTTCAGGAACACCCACGTGTTGATACATTTATGGATTGCTAATGTGATTTATAAATTCTTGGAAGTACTATTGAGGTAATTCTAGGCGCTGATTATATTATTTATATTAATTATAATTGTGGGACACAATGACGTAAAGACAAACAAATCACGTGGCTTACTACCATCATTTAAAGCAGTATTATTTAGCAGTTGTATAAAACAGTGACTTGGTATTCCTAATAAAGATTATAATTTTTTATAAGAGCCACAATTATTTTATAATAATGCATAAGATAAAGTGATGAAAGTAAACTCCCAGAAGCACAAAAATAGAAGCATAAAACAAAAGGGCGCTTCGTAATAGCTAAAGTAGTGAACCCTGCTAAGTTCTAAGCAAATTAGTTACATTGTCATCGCTAATTATGGACATGATATGAAAATTCATTCACTCAACGGGTGCCGAATAGGTATTATTACAGTATCCCTCGTGATTAACTGAGGGATTAGGAGATTTTAAACGAAATAGTTAAGCTAGTTTCGATGCGTTAGTGGCAATGGGCGGGGCTATTTTGTAACGCAGGGGCACGATGAAGACCTAACTAGGTAATCAAACATAGACCAAGGTTCCGAAAAAGGCTCTTCTTCTAACATAGATCTTAAAAGTACAGATATCTACTTACCTAGAAAAACTATAAAATGTTTAACCATGCTTGACGGGACTTTAAATATTAAAAGCAGGTGCTTATTTTTAAATCTTGTATTTCTATAAATAGTGTAATGTACAAATATACCGTTAAAATATATGTGCAGTTCCAATAAATAAACTTATTATTACTTACTCGTTTCAAAAACTTTTGCCCAAAGGGCAAAAAGTTAGTGAGAATCTACAGTCGTTCCGTAGCATCCTCGTAGCTCCGTAGAGCTCAAAGTTAGTTTGTAGTATTTAGTCGTGAGGAACAACAATTACGGTGCTACGATATTATTACTAGCTATATTTATGAAAAGATTATCTAAACACATTTGTGTTTCTGAAAGTTGTCTTTGTATTAGACAGCGTTGTTTATGTTATTATATTAATTCCGCTGGAGTTCTATTTGCTTAAAATATGATTATTTCGCGTGTTCGTTGCTCTTTGAGGCAACCTTTTGAGCCTTAAAAGTTAAACAAATACGCCATTTAATATAATTGAACATCTTGGTAATTTAGTGTGACTCTACTTGTCATACTACGAATTTTATTCGTCAAGAATAGTTTATATCCAAGGCCCGACTCTTGGATATAAACTATTCTTTACAAATAAAATTTATGCGCCGTCAATGAACATTTAGAGCACCAATGTATCCAATAATTTAGAGTTATCGTATTAAGGATTTTATTGGTGCTCTCCTTGAACACCGCAGTTTTCCGCATAGTTCATAGAGATGAGTACAAAGGTAAAGTTTTCTCCTAATGCTGAAACCACAATGGAAAGTTTAGCGATGACCGACCACACCTGGAAAATCTTGCACAACGGTTGTCAAATTATGAAAATAAGGTTCGAATCTACTAACATTCAAATGGAACTGTACTGCCTGTACATTGTTGGGTTCAGTTGAGTTATCAATTATCGAGCCAAGTTTAACGAAATTTTATGTTCATATAGAAGGTAAATTGTCTATAACGGGCAATGACTAAAAGGCATAGCCTATGTGCAGTAATAAATTGAAAAGCGAGTGGATCTGCGCACTTTATGGAAGTTTACATATCGACTGACCCAATACAGTCTACTGCACAAGTTACAACTTGCTTCATTTAGAACGTAACGCGAAAGGTATGTACTATAACATTTCTACTTTGAATTATTTCCTGACCCTGGTTTTTAATGTTCTTGAATTTTTCTTATTCAATAACATGAATAACGATTTCTTAGAGTTTGCACCGGTTCGCGAGAGTAAGCTTTTAAAATTGATATTGTTATAGGTCGCTCGAAGAATCGTGGAAATTTAAAATGCAAATGCCAGACACATATGTCGGTTGCACGTTTTTAACTCTAATGACCTTACTCCGGGAATAAGGCAATTGATCCTATCGCCCTGCGCCTCGGAGAGCCCTTAAAGCCATTGAAAAAAGAGTGTGGTTGGCAGTTGCCTAACATACTCCCTTCTTTAAGTGAGGTAAAATGTATTCTTACGTAAATGGTTTCATAATAAGATAAAATATTCGTCGTAAAAAACAAGTCACGTAGACTGGTTTCGAAGGACATATACCCAGAGTAGGCTATGTGTGCTTTAAAGCCCTCTCTTCTATGATGAGGAAGGCCTTGTCCAGTTGTCCAGCATTAGAGTATTTAATAGAATGTATGTGATGATTGATGAACTAGGTACTTGAAGCGTTTTGAATAAAATATTTATTGCTATGCAGTAACTTGTGATGCGGAGTGTCCGGGCGCCAACGCGTCGCCCTACTTGTTGCGCGACGCCATCCAGTTCATTATTTACGTGACAAAATATCGACTCTATGTTTATATAATATACTGTACTACTTACTCATGAATATATATGAAATAATTTACATGTGAATAAATTAATTGTGGGCGTCCATTTTGCCAAATTACTATTATCATCATACCTATTATTAAAATATTTGGTTAATATACCTACTATACACGGTGATTATTTTCTTGTCTCAAATTGTTTTAATTGTGTTGTTCATAAAGAACCTGATTTGGAAATCTGACGAATTCAGAATCATTACTAAATAAAGAAATTAATTAATAAACTGAACTAATATTGTGCTCTAAAAATAGAGCTATCCTTTTTCACAAGAAATATTGTGAAAATAATCTAATAATAATCACTAATCTGATGAGGATATTCGATATATATAAAAAGTCAGACATTAAGTAATATTCACAAAAAAACACGGCTCTCTTATTATAAATTATTTGTCGTTTTAAATATAAAAATTATAAAAAAATTGTCTAGAAACTACTTTCAAAACTATGTAAATAAAAGCCAGACGAAATATTCATGTCCCGAGCGACGTCTATATCGAAAATTGGTACTGAAAGAGGGAAAAGACGTGTAATTTACGCCTTTGCTCATCACGACCAGATTGAAATTCCATCCCGCACGGCACGGCCGGCTGGCTGGCGCCTCACTTGTTGCTCAAAACGTCATAACTACCCCTACGTGATCATATTATTTGATAGTGTTACCTCATTTATCTGTATATTGAACGTCCGGGTGATAATACATCGCACGATCTTTTATCGCTGATAACGTGATAAATATATTTTGGCTAGTTTTATCTTGCATGTTAACCACTGATGTTAACGGTTCTTATTGATTGGTATATTTTATAAGATCATATTGCGTAACATATACTCATTATATAAAGAGTATAGAGCATGCGCACTGAAATATATGCATGTCAAAATACAAGAATATGCCTCTTTTATCATTTCTATGGACTCAAAATTGAGTAATTGGTTTTAGAAAATAATAAATTTCTTGGACTTTTGAGCGTGAGCATCTTAAAATATTTCGTAGACATTTTTTTTGTTTGTCGACGTTAATGTCGTTGGCTTTCATGAAATGCGTAACCCGGAGATGAAAATAAACGCATACAGACTATAATATCAGTGGAAACTTGACATATTCATTGGTTAGTTGGCAGGGAATCCTTTCAAATAGCTGTTCAAAGGAGCGCCGCGACGCCTTGCATCTGAAGGAAACATGCTTTAATCAAGCTGAGGCTAAATACCGTATGCGGTAAATAAGCTATAGACGGGTTTCATTGGGCACATAGTAACTCGTCTGAAGGTTAATGCACATGAGATTACAGTATTTTTTAACCTCTACTTAATTGTTTTCTATAATTATGAAGTTTTATTATTATTCTATGTATTTATGTCACACTGTTTGGCACATACCTCTTCTCTCATAGCAGAGAGGTAAATAGACTAAGTTAAGTGGCTCTACGCCGCTACAACGTGGATTGATTTTAGCTTTTATAATGACTGATAGTGTTAGCCCGGTCTGAACTTTACTGGAAAAAAAAACCAACAATGTTGTGCCCGTTCAGGGAGTCCAGGACCACATGATCCGTTGTCAAACATGGTAACCACAAGACAAACAAGGCAGTTACAGCTTGCATTATTATATAGTGTGAGAGAGGCAGGAAGAAGGAATACAAGTGAATCGATTAATAATTTTATTATCTGCTATATTATATTACAATGATTTGCAAGTTAATGTAAAAAATATAATGTTATTAAATACAACTACGGATATGATAAGTTTTTATCAGGCGCTATACTGATTACACTCGGAACTCGTTTGTCAGAACGAAATAAAAAAGTACTTATTGGTAGTTTAACATTTTTCCGTAATTTGTGCCCTCACAAAACAAACAGAGAATCAAACTATTTAATTTGAATAGATTTGTAAAGATTTTAGTTTGTTTTTATAAGATGTTTGCTTTTGCTCGCGTTTAGTACGGTTTTTACAAATACCGTAGAAACCGTTGTTATCGTGGTATAAAAGATCGTTTCTCTCCTTGCTAACTAAACTAACTTACGATTTTGTTGTGAATAGATGAAAGAATGTTAGGGTGGATGTTTTTTTTTTCCACCCCTATTAGGCAAAATGTGTTACAACAACGCAAGTAGCTACAATTAAATTTAAATATCTTTATATGAAGTATCACTTTCTGCAAGCAATAAATTAATTAGAATTAGAATTTAACTCTATGTCAAAAATCAACTTGATTGCTTGATTGGTGAATTAGCTTTGGCGTGAAGGAAGGACCAAGAAACAAACACACTTTTGCAATTATAATATTAGTGAGGATGTTATTTGTTTATTGTAGTAGTGTTTTAGAATGATATGCCCTAGATCTTGAATTTATGGAGCTTTTAGGGAGGTATAAGAAATCCCATCCATTAAGTTTCCTAGGATTGACGTAGTAATTTTGGCATAAGCGTGGAAACCATTTGTAATTTGTAGTTAAGTTGTATTTCAAATAATAAAGGAATGGTTTTTTAACAGAACAGTCGCATTTGCGAAAAGTGAATGTTTCTATAGGCAGCCCATTGATTTTTGTGTAAAAAGTTAACCAAAAAAATAAACAGACAAGCCTTACCAATTTTACAATAGTAGAGATGAAAAGCTTGTTTCACAGGTCATTGTATCGTATCGAGATGTATTGCGATATTATAGTGCCATGAATAATTCAGTCTGTGTTGGTCCGTCGATTCGATAGACGATAAAATTATTAGATTTTTATCGACGCCACGGATAGATTCTATAAAATCACGATGGAGTGAGTTATTCTTTAATCATATTATAATAATGGTATTGGAAACGGGGCCTGAATTCTAGTTATAGCTTACTAATGATCCATGCCTGGGCAAATGCCGTAATACTCTCCCCTGAGTATTACGGCAATTGCCCAGGCATGGATCAGGCATGGCTATCCATAAAAGTCGAAGTCGAAATACCATGCTAACGTTTAATGAACACCCTAACCCAAACAGAAATGTAAGTATACATAATTTTTGATACCTGCTTTTAGTAGCGGAAACATTGAGGGTTGTAAACTGTACCTCTTATCTAGACTTTGGTAATTTCTGTTTGTCATTTGTATTTCATAACCTTAAACTATTATGATTTGAAGGCGAGCTCAACGTCGAACGCAGAGTTTTAGAGAATACAGCAGAAAATACTGATGCTATCCACAAAAAGTGACAAATGCGAAATAAAGTAAACGTTAATTGAACTCATAACTAACCTTGCGTCACATGTGTATATACATATTTATTGTACATGCCTTTATTTTAACCTTACCGCTGTGACGTGACTACTGATTAATTGATGTTCATATATTAATTAATTAGTGAGCAACAATTATTGCAGTTGATGCGAGCCACGGTCGCGTAAACCGTGCCTCATGTTTAAATTAATTACCTAAAGATCTATTCCAAGTGTTACAATTTAAGAATAAGATGAAATCGTGTAAAATTTTTATATGTGTGCTATTTTCAAGACTCCTGCGATTACACCTGCGAAATATTGCTCAGGAATAGTGTACTTTTTTAAGACTTTTTTATCGGTTCAATATTTTCAGTGATTGCCCCTATATAGTCACTAACCAATACTACTTCTTTATAATAGAAAAAAGATTATAATATTGACATGAGTGTTCCGTGTCAATTCTACATTATTATAAAAATAGGGTGGCAAAATATAGACTGAACAACAACAAATTTTAAGAAAGTTTATTTAACAGCTACTTCTGTAGCATCATTATTACTCACGCGAAATTATTTTTATGTACCAATTATATTGTATGAACTAACTGTAAGCTAATAACTGCATAGTAATAAATTTATAGTGCAACAAATTAATGACAAGGGAGTGCAGTTGACGTGACGCGGTAGTAACGCCATAGTCGCGTGCGCTGCGTCCGTTCTGTAGAATTAATTAAAGAAGCCTTTTAGATACAACATATGGTGCAAGTTGAAATTACAAAGGCTTGAGGGACATCTAATTTGTATAGAGCTTGCAGTAACAAAATATTGTTTTAATTATGTAATGCCGTAAATAAATATTATTCCCCCAAAAAAAAAAAAACCCAAAACGTTGTTTCAATGCTGAACCAGTCACGAATTTTAACATTTACGACACTTGGAGAGTCTAAGTGTAAGTTGTATATTTAACAAGCTTAATGCTTGAGTAACTCTAATAACATTTATCACATTAAAACTTTTGTTGATGCATGTGAAATTACAGATCTACACCCTGATGTGTTATTTGTTTACAAAAACTTACATTAAGGGTTAATATTTCGATGGCGAGCTCAACGACGAAGGAAAAGTTTAAGAGAATACAGCAGAAAACCCAGAGTGACGTTTGGGTCCCTGAGGTTGTAAGCGAAAAAAGGCAAAGCTATATCGTAAAGATGGAAATCTAGCAAGCAAGAGAAAAACATACAAGGATATTTGAGGGCAGTGAAGCCCCGAGCGGGCACTTAGCGCAAGCTATTAAGGAGCCGTGACCGACGTCGAAACGACGAAAACTATAAAACCGTTAAAGTAACGTTTCAGCAGCCGTAAAGAGCGCAAGATCTGTTGACAATGTCGCCCAAACCGCTATAAAACGTATGCACCAGACAGTAAAATTTAACGGCACTATGATTAAACTTATCTGCCAACCATAAATCACAGGCTAATAACTCCTAATTCTATATCAGAAGAATAATAAATAAGCTTTCTCCTGATCAAATCATCAAATCAACCGATGAACGTCCAAAAGCTGGACATTGGTGTTTGCATGGAGTGCCAAATGGTCTTGTGCCGCTTGCCTCCAGCAACTCCCTGCGATCTGTTTGACGTCGTTCGTTTATTTTATTGGGGTCAACCAGCGCTGCGGTAACGGGGTCACCATTTCAGCATTTTGGAACCTAACATACATGGCATCGGTTCTCCCAGCTATGTCCCCTGTTTGGCACCTTCGAGACTCGTTGCTGGACACTCTGGTTCTTATAAGGTCCTTGACATAGTTAAATGCCGGATCGGACCTGTATCTTACTATTGTGTCCAGAGTGAGCCACAAATCTTTTCTCTTTCAATATTGAAATTTTGAATTGCTTCTTTACAAAAACAACTTTCATACGAGTATATGAACTTAGCCATGGCTTTAAATAAATAACTTCTATCTACATTTCTGCAAGAATCAATATGCTACTATTACGTCAGAGAATACTCAATTCAGAGAATAGTCAGGTTCTGTGGAGACCTGCGAAATAGCCGTCGCGTCGAGGCATTCTTAAGAGTCACTAATAATTAAAATTAAACTCAAAAACAGCACAACAAATTTGTGTATATGTCAGTGAAATTACGTTTCAGAGAATATTAATTGTAACAATATAAAAGTTTTATCTATTCCATTTATTATTGTTATAAAATATTTATAAAAATGTCGAGCGCATTAGTTTTAACTTTTAACGAAACTAGTACTATTATCTAATCTTTATGAGACACGAAATCTCGCAGTTATGGCGTGGTCGCATAAAAAGGGGAGGACTCTCAAAACGATTTACAAGTACTGGAAGGATGTTATAAAGGTTTTACGGTCGCTTTCCGTCAGTGCTGCAGCGGTCTTAATGGATGACCTAAGTGCATAGGAACATTAATGTCAGCAAGGCATCTTTAATGTCAAACATTAAACACTGATTTGCAAAGAATATTAATTTATCTAGACCGACACAGATGTTAGTGTATAGCTAATAAAATAAATAAAACTTATTGCTTCACCATACATGTATTTTTCTACTATCTGTTCTTATTTTGTTAAATAAACATCAGCAAAATTTTACAGCATAGAAATTTGTTTAAATCGTCTATAAAAGAGCGATTTGTAAATATTTCAGTCAATACAAATGTAGGTACAGCAGTCCTGAAACCAAATGTAAAATAAATATATTAAAAGCATTCGAAAGTTCGTTTCACTTACTTCACGTCGAAACGTTTATCTTGATGATTCATCACATCGGCAATAATGAAGAAATTCCTTTCACTAAACAAATTTCACATCAATTAGTAATTTGAGATGCAAGGGGGTTTTCTCCGAGTATTTTCAATTATTTATCTGTTAGCTTAGAGAACTATTTCGTTGATGCGTTTTTGATTTTTATTATCTTTTATGCTTCTTCCGCAAAAGCTATACTTATCCTGTTTATTGCAGATAATTCCTTACAATGAATTACTACTATAACAGTATTTTCTTGGTAAAATTGATTGACAGTAAATAATGTTGATTGATTTAATGTTCTGACGGATTCTGATTTTAAAGACATAACATTATGTAGCACGTATAGGAAAGAATTATAGTATATTAATAAAAATAAAATAAAACCAAGTATACATACATCTATAAACGTAGAAACAGGTAATTTCTTACAAAATGTTTCCTCGATAGAGAACATCTGTAATGTACCTGCATTTGTAGTATCAAAATATGGTTTGCTGCGTGGCGAACCATATTTTGGCTATGTGATATGGTTTGGTGGTATGACGCTTCTTCCTTGCAAGTATTCCATTTCTTAGTTTCTAAAAACAAGAGCTGTTATATTTGCAGGATCCCACTTTATGGGATTTGTGTGCCTTCCATTCCGTTGGGGCCCACTATTGTTAAGGCAAATCCAACTCAGAATTTCACGTTCCTCGAGCAGAAAATTCGCTTTTCGTACCACTTACTGCTCAAAGCCTAAAGTGGTAGGGATGTACTGTTTGATCCTTCTTTAAGGATTTACGATCGGATATCGTTGACTTGCATAAACACACAGACACACGCACACATTACCATTTTATTCTTCATAAAGTTTAGCTAGGCATGAAATTAAAATGTACTCATACTAACCTAAATCAAACAATTGCAAACCACACATACGATAATACACTCCCGTAACCAACAACGATGAAATTTTAAATTGCAATCCAGTTCCATAAATTGCTATTTCGTGTTGACTTGTCACGTTTCAAAATAAAAAAAAACCGATATTCTAAAAGCTCCGTTGACCTTACATTTTAAACCGTTGTCCATATTTCTGATCATAAAAAATAATCACAGAACCCAAAGAAAGCTTTTTGTTATCAACAAAAATGTATAGATAGATTAAAATAGTAATGTCGGGTCCAAAATTACGAAATATAAGTTAAAAGAGTGGGTTAATTACGTAAATGTTTTAGAAAAAAATATACTTTACTACTAATTTCTTGATTTGAGAGCTTCAAATACAAGTTGTTTTAAAGTTAAATGGAGGTCTTAGCTTAATGTATTTTAATGAAATTGAGAAAACAAATACATTATTCATTTTCATTTAGTAAATGAGCTGTATTTAGCTTCTATATAAGATATATAAGGAAAAATATTTAAAAATTGATGAATGAACTTGTTATTTTACTGTATATTTTTAATATTGAAGATTGTAATTTAACGAGGTATCAATAATAAAAATATAATTTAACTTTTTTTTGAACACAAATGTTCCAATAGGTCATTGTACCAATGGCATACCACGTAGTTTTCATAAGGGTGTGCTCGGCAGTCAGACGGACGTCAGCGTGCTTGTTTTAGCTACTAATCGATACGCTCGGCCTAACGTCCTACTTAACTTACTAGGAAAATAGAATGGTGTGGCTACCACAGTATTCTATTTCCCTTTAAGCACAACACAATCGATTAACTAAACATTTCGTAAAGTATAAAGTGTACCATGCTCATGCGATGGCATCCATTCTTAAGGTCTTAAGGAATTTATTAAAATTCTGTTTTATTAATTTAAGGATTAGGATACAAAAACAGTGAACTGTAACTGCGACTTGCAGGATTTTAGCAGTGTATTCGTTTTATATTAGACAATTTTAATTATAGCATTTGGTTCTTAGACTTAACTTTAAAGTTATATTTTACACAATGAAGATTTCTTCATTGTGTAAATTAAAAAGGACCCTCATTTTTTTCGTTGATGTAGTTATGTGTACAAAAGATAAACTTTTGACAATTGAGGAGAGCTTGGGGTTTAGAAATGTCGAATCTCAATAAATAAAGAGTCTTGCATATTGCCGTCTGCCTTCCTTCTATAGTTTATTATCCAATCGATAGATTTACTGGGTCACCATTTCAGGACAGTTCTTGTGACTAACTAGGCTATATATTGTATGTAGACACGCAGCACGTGGTTGTTCTGGGGGCTGGTCGATATATTCGACCCTTATTTAGCGGTTGCCACACCATTTTGTTTTTTGTTTTCCGCTGTTTAATAAACCGAGTATAATTACAGTTCCATTTTTCATTGACTTGTGTAGCTTTGTGAATTTATTAATTTAAATGTTACGTTGAATGCTTTATCGCTATGAATTTTAAACATTCAAATTAATGTATTGAGAATGATAAATTATATTTAATTTTATGAAATGAATAAACACACAAGTATATAAACATAAAAATAATACCGGGAGAATATTACTAACATAAATGCGGTGGTTTTAATATAATATGAAATTAAATTTAGTACTTAACCTGCTGATTGGTCGCAACTCATACATTCTGCGGTAACGACACATAATAGGTACTATGGATTGCAACTAGGTCTGCTTCAAGATATTGGCATAGTTTTAATGTTTATAATGTTATTTAAAAATTTATGCGCATCAAAATTAAGTCATATTAAAAGTGTTTAGCATATAAGTTATTTCAAAACACAGAAAAAGAAAAAACGTCTTGATAAATTAACTTTTCGCAGTTGACGCAACATGATGTAAAAGACGATGCGAATATAAAATAGTTGTTAGGCAACAATATATATTTCCATCTCAACGTTTCCCTTAGTTTATTTCGACAAGGAACAAGTATTAAACGTGTAGAGAATTTGGAACAGTACGTTAATTTACATAGTGCCAAGTTCATATTAATTTAAATAACTTAGAAACGGGACCGTGACATATGTATATATATATATATATGTATATATATATATATATATGTATATATATATATATATATATATATATAGTAATAATATAGAGAAATACCTACTTATATAATACATACTTTCCTCGTAGGAACGTGATTTTCTCACAATCAAACAACATTACAGTAGGTATTACTTTGGTATTTTTTACATGAAATTGAAATAGGTTTAATAATGATAAATAATTACTAAATCTTAATTTATAATTTCTTTTCCTTCTGGACGATATCCAGTAAGTATTAGCCACCCCTCGAAGTAGACGCAATTAACAAAGTTGACTCAAAAAATTCTAAACGGATATAATTCAACATTTCACCATTATAGATTATCGTTCCTCTCACATCATCAGCCGCAATAATGTCCCAGCTGGGTGAAGGCCTCTTCTAAATCCGACTCCCACAGAAGAGAATTTAGGCCCACCACGCAACTACAATACGTAATTGATTTGAACATATTAAATAAGAACTAGTAGCTGCCGCAACTTCGTCGGTGTAGGAACGATATAAAAGGTAAATTAGGAAGAAACCAAGAAACTCGTGTTAAAAAAAAAAAAATTTTTAAGGTAGAGTATAATAATAAAAGATAATCTTGTTTGAATAAATCTAGGGTCTTAATAACCTATAAAATGCGTGCAATGTTGTTCATACGAACTTCAAAAACTCGTTGTAACCCTCAACTGAAAATATATAAATACTGTATTACTGTAATATTGTATTTTAGGGATCCTAATTAATAAATACCACCAAAGAAAATAGATTAAGGCCACTCGTGCAAAGCCAGGGCTAGTCAGCTATAAAATTGGATACAAACGTATCTGTTGAACCGCAATTGAATGAAATTGTTTTACGTACTTTAATAACCACCAGTCAATAAACAATACCCGTCATAAATAACACCATTTTCCAGTTAATAAGTATGATGATTATGATGTTGATTCCAGCAAAATACGGCCTTAACCCAAGGAGATCCGTTCCCTGTAGTGGGCCGGTCATGGTTTGTTATGACGATGAGAATGGGTAGCTAAATATTTTCAGCAGAAAATTATAATAAACTGGCTTACTCGCTTTATACGCTTTTAGGATATATCTTTAAATCCTAGAGTTGCTTCATGAAATAATCCTTCCTAATTTAATAAATGTGAAAGTGTGTCTGTTTGTTCTTCTTCCCGCCCCAACTCAGCAACCAATCAACTTGATTTTTGGTAATATAGGCTACTTTTTATCCCAGTTTATTGGTTTACAGCTAGTAAACCAATAAACTGGTCTTCGCATATTTTATAATATAGTGCAGAAATTTCCAGTGTTTTATTACTCAGTTAAATCTACTGTATTCCCTGAAAAAAATTACCCAAATACAAAATTGCACTTTTCGTCTATTTCACTGTAAAGCCCATCCATTCTAAACTAATATTATAAATACAAAATTATGCTTACTTGTTTACTCCTTTGTTAAGTTCAACCACTTCCGCATTCCAAAGATGGGTATAGATTTTTTTTTATCTCGGGAAAACTACAGTTGCGTAAAAGTAGGACAAGCCAACAAACTCTACTCTAACAGTTCTCTGTTAGTACCATCATTGTACTGGCTTTACGAGAGATCAGTAATGGATCTTAACAAAGTCAGTCACGTTAAGTGAATACCTTTTTGAGTTTTATAATTATTAAAAGAACTTTCGTGAATATCCAAGTAAAGTCTTTCTCTTTTCCTATCAAACCAAGATATACACTTTCGTGTCTATTATAGTATTTGTATGATATTGTAGAAATTAGAGTACGGGAATTGGTGTTTTAATCGACCAAACCAAAGTAACTTAGTGGCAAGCTGTTTGCCCTTTTAAAAGTAAACCAGGTCTTTACCCTTTTATAGGGCGTTGCCATTTCTGTGGTGTATTATTTTTTATTTACAAACAGGTGTGTGCTAGCAAGTCACGTTGTTTGTGGTCGGCCGTGTTCTAACTCGCAAGGGTATTAAAAGGTTTTTACTTCAGAGAGACACTTTTATAATTAAGGGACATCAAAGAACCACCGCTATGGGGTTACACTTTGGGTCGTTATTCAAAGCAGCTGCCGAGATAAGGGATCTTTAGCGCCTGTTTAATGAAAGTTTATTTGTTTAACTGTGACGAGGAAATTTATTGAATTTATTATTTTATACCCGGTCTTAGAGAATAAGATTTCCCGTAACATTCCTACAGTGAAAATAATTTACGTTTTTAATTTATCTTCCGTACAAAAGTAAAGTAGTTTAAATGTTTTTTTTTTTGCAATATGCTAAGTGGAGAATTCTTTTGCCCTCTCTTCACCTGACCGCAGGGAAAATTATAAAAATGAAGTCTCGTCAGAATGCAAAACTTGAAATACTACCACTGCTACTAATAAGATAACAAGATTTTTTCCAATCTTATTAGAAGTAGCGTTTGCAGAAGATTTTTTTTAATCGTTAAAAAAAGAACTATAATAATATAATATCATGAATTGAATGAAAGTTTATGATCCATAAAAATACATTGAAATTTGCATTAAAATAATATTTACTTAGAAATAATGACGTCCTACCGATTGATGACCATTAATTACTCAAGTTATCGAACGATTAATTTTAAAACATAACTCAAAAGTCTTTAACGAAAACTTCGGTATTTATCACATTTATACTACAATTTAAATACACATTTTACAATTAAAGATAATTTAAACATCTTTTAATTATATTTATTTCGGCTGCCCAACAGGCTGTTGGGAGTATCTCGATGTGATAATATTCGAATTGATGAAATCAGTTTCGATAAGCAATATGTTTCTGTGAGTTGCGGAACTAAAGTGGCCATAGACGGGGCACTAGGAGGCTTGGTGACCCGATGGACGTTGTGGTCGTAAGGTGCTGTATTGGAAATGCCACATCTCAAAACATAGTATTTGTCTAGGATGTCATGGGCATGGCACGTCTTTGTCGGTAGGGTAGTAGGTCTTTGCCTCCCACCAGTGCAGACCAACAAATGCAATAAGCTTTTAAAAAGGAAGAATGTAACTTATTTCATTAATATGGGTAGTAACACAAAATTACCAAAGTAATTTGGTTGTGAGACCATGAATGGTGTAGTTACTATGCAATCAATAATAAACCACCCCACTGATCAACATTTTAATTCCAAAATTGCGATATACTGCGTAAATACGCCCGTTGTGAGGTTTTTAAATGTACATCAGGAGTAATCAACCCCCTGGCGACTGGTGACTAATTGATTGGTCTCAGTTGTAGACAACGAAAGATAATTCCGACTCGCTGCTAAATGGATTTGTCAACTGTGCTAGTAATTAAATATACTTTCTGGTTTTTGTCTTTCCTTGGAAAATGTACGTTGAGTTTAATTTGTGCATGGTTTTTGTTCCGGGAGTCTAATCAATCAAAGCTGTTGTTGGGATGTCTGTTTATTATCTCTCCAGAAAAATATTATAAACATCATGTCCAGATATATTAAGGAAAGTCGTGAGTTTTCAGATGGTAAATATGATTAAAAAGCGGTTATCCAGCCCCAGCTTCGGAGAGCATGTTAAGTTATCGTTCATTAAAAGATAATAATAAAAGTTAAATTCCGCCCGTTCGCTTTTCAGTAGCGTGGTGGGCTAATGTATTTAACCCCGGCGTCCCAAGAAAAAAGAGACCTGTGCGTAAGGATAATGCAATTGGCTAAGGATGATCGTGATAATGATACCTACATTTGTACCTACAATTGTATGAATGAATGAGTATACTTTTATTGCACACCAAAAAAAGAAAAGTATAACAAAACAAGTTATACTAAAATGGCGGCCTTATCGCTTCATAACGATTTCTTCCAGGCAACCAATGGCGAAGATAAAAAACAGGTACCGAAAATAGTTAGATATTGTATTAAATTAAGTACATACAAGAGCTTCTTTATTTGTCTGCCCGGAGTCTAACACAATTTTTCTCAGCATGCTTACTTTTTATAATTCTTTTAAGTAAAAGCTTTATATTCACATTGCGCAAATCGCGTTAGCAGCTAAGTAACCGGAGGCAAATAATCCTCTTATCATTTCGTGCGTCATGTTTTTATAGGATTAAGTTACAAAAGCCACTACCTCATCCTTTTATGCGCTTTGCGTTCTACCAACTTTTTAAAGACCTCCTCTCAGTCTTGCGACAAACAATTTAACAGCCTTACTTTGTGAAATAGACTTTTTGGTGGAGATTTGTTATTCACTCAAAAGTTTTAAGTGGCTGTGAAACATCATTCTGAAAGAATTAAAAAAGGGACTACTCAGAGCAATTTTAGCTTTAAGTTCTGCTAAGTAGGGTGTATATTTGCTTGAACATTAATATGAGCGATTGTTGGTAGACAGTAGACACGTGGATCTTCAAAGTTTCAACACGAAGTAATTGTGAATATCGTCCTTTAATTTTACGGAATATTAACTTAACATTAAAATAAAACTACTTATGTAAGGGCAACCACCTACGATAGGCGAATAAAATGTGACTCTTGAATGTCCGGAAAATTGCCCGGAGAGAAAAGCAGAAAAATGAATGGAAATTATTTTACTAAAAAATTAAGCTCAACTTGTGCTTTGAAGGTTAGTGTTTTCAGTTTCTAAGTTTTAAGCAACAATCATAAATCTCCAGCGATAAATTAGTAACAGATACTTAAAACTTGTTCGAACTTTTGGGAAATTGTGTGGTATGGTTGGTTAAACGTCGCTTTATTAGGAAAGTCTTAGTTTCGATAAAACTGGTGGGTAATAGCCCCCCGGCGAGGCTACCCCTCCATTAGCTGGGTGCGTCAGACGCCCCATTGTGCGCAGCGTGCCACTATATACCCCGATCGGTTTCCAGCAACTTTTCTACAAAAGTCAACCGTGTAAAATTAACTGCTAATACTGTTTTCTGACGTAATACATTTCTTTTAACTTTTTCAAACTAGTACGTCAATATGCCTTTAATCGTGTCTCCTAATAATACACTTTTATAATTTCATAATTTTTTATTAATGCTTTTATCTAAACTTGAAGAAAATCAAATTTATTAATTCGAAATGCCTTCATAGAAATTTTGGAACCGGCAAGATACATAAAATTATATAATTTTGTTCTAATCAAAAGCTTTGTACTTTAGCAAAAGAATTTAGAACGGTGTATATAGTAATATAGATTCCAACTAAAAAATTACTATGACACATGTATATCACAATAAAGCGTTATTGTAACTACAATAACGATAACCTGGCTTACCTGCGAATGGTATCTGTGTTTTGTTTTAACAAGCCATATTCATAAAGAGAGTTTTGTCGCCTAAAACACAGATTTATACCTAACCTAAGGACAGTTAATTTCTGTATATCTAAGTAATTTATAATAATACTAGCTATTACCCGCGACTTCGTCTGCGTTTGATTTTGTTTTTTCTTGTGGCATTCAATTTAGTTGTACTTCTAAAAAAAAAGTATTTAGTATCGCTAGCCTTTAATGAGGGGTTTGCTGCTGTTCGCTGAGGAGTTCTGTCCTCTATCTCCAACCACTTTCATCAGATCTAAACAAAGTTTGGGCAAAATTAAACACAAATTATAACCTCTACAGTACAAAAATAATTATTTGAATCGGTTATAATTTGTCGGAGTTATGGTGTAAAATCGTCAAACACTTTCATCCCCTTTCCCAAAGAAACCGAGCTTAATGTCGGGATAAAAAGTATCCTACTATTACTATATTACTTCTAGCACTTCCAAGAATATGTGTACAAAGTTTAATGAGGATCGGTTTAGTAGTTTTTGCGTGAAAGCGTAACATACAAACTTACATTGACATTTATTATATTAGTAGGGATTATAAGTTATATCTATTGCAGATATAACGTAACTTTTACCTGTGCTTTTTGAACTAATTAATTAATCATTACGTCATTTTTCAATGATCTTATTAGTTATAGGTGGAGGTTAGTGGGTAAAATTGTTTTACATTTTGCATTGTCTATGTGCAGGAATCGTTGCCATAGTTTAATAAACCCTAAACTTAACATAGAGATAATGTAGAAAAGATAAACCAATAGCTAAAGTGGATCGTTAGTTTTTAGAATATTGGATGATTGTGATAATCACGTTTCGTGTCCGACCAACTCTTGTATGTAAAACTTAATTGAGTTATTTTCCACCAGCGTCCGGGCGTACAAAGGTAGAAAACGGGAAATTGCTAACTTCTAGTAAAAGTAATATTATGTACGTTGCATACAGGTTGTAAAAGCTATTAAACCTAAATTGTTAGAATCTATCTATTCAAAATGTAAAAGGGTATACCTACATATCAAATTTAATATTTTGTGCATGTATTTGATATTATTTTAATCAATTCCTTGTTCACATACATTATAAAGATCAAAATATAAAATTATAAATCATTATATAGTTTCAGTAATAATTTGCAATAAGAAGGATATAAATTTGTTCGATAGATTGATACGTATAAAGTAGTCTTGATAATTTGAATTTTTTTATTCTATTTCGGTTAAATATGTATATAGAATTTTTACATTAACAAGGAAGTTTACTTTTTTATAGTAATAATTGACTACTAGCAGACAGCCGACCTGTTCGTAAGTGGAAAACCTTTGCATATAAACAGAGCAAAACTTTGCAGTGCACGCAAGGTACACGTCCTACAAGTGCCAACCTCCTCCATCAATCTAAGACCAAGGTGTAAAGTCTTCTGTGCCTGTAATTACGTCGAAAACCAAGCTGTCCAGGCTCGAACACAGCAATTCTGCTTGACGGTAGAAATAAACACGTTGGTAATCCTTTCCCGGACGCGCGCTGTCACAAAAAGTTCTACTACCACGCCATAACCAAATAATCTAGGTAAATAGGCAATCTGAACGGAGTTGCAGGATTTAATTTTTTGTTCAATTAGGTGTCATGTACGAGTACGTTTTCTATATTTGCCCGCCTTCCACCGCCCGCGCCCTCCCAGCCGAGGCGCGGCACTATGGCGTCTAATTACAAACGTTGAACACAACTTTTTGTTTAACTAGATTGTCGCCTCACTACAGTTATTCATTTCAAATTGAAAATAAAATTCCACTGCTGCATCTAACTTTATTAAAAATGTTTACTGCTTACTTTGCATTTTTGTAGCGATCTCAGATATTTTAGTGGCATTGTATAATAATTAACACAGATTAAACTTGCAAAGGGCTTGCAAATTGTAAATTATTTGTGGTCGCCGTGGGTAATTAGTTTGCTGATATAATTCTGAATTGGGTTAAATCACAATGACAGATAAATACTGAAGTAGACTTCTCTAGTTTCTAGACTTTTTCATACACATACATATAGACATATAACACAGTTGTATACACGTGTACGAAATAGCAATACATTCTGATAAATATAAGTGGTTCAGAAACTACTTTAAAGATGTCACTCAAACATATGTATACTTAATCACAAGCAAAGCTAACCAAAAAACATAGTATGTTTTAGGTTTGTCCTTTTTTGACGGGCGATTGACGCAGTGGGCAGCGATTCTGCTTTCTGAGTCCAACTTGGGATCGATGTGTGTAGTGTCACAGAATATAGTTAGTTTATGGGCTTGAGAGGACTCTAGGCATAGGCTACTTCTTTTCGCTGAAAATGCACGGATTCTGTAAACCAAATCAAAAGATATTGCCTATTGACAATTAGGGTATAGTCCTTTATTTTCAGTAACTTTTCTGCCAGTTGCTAATTGAAGCGACCAAAGCCAAAGTTTTTTACTTATCACAATTTTTATGTTTCGTGTATAGACGACCAACTTGCAAGTTTTTGGAAAACTTAAAGAATCGGGCAGGTATACATGTGAATTTTACACTCGTAAGAGCTGCGGACACGGCTAGTAGAAATTTATTCGGCAATAGATAGATACCGCATAATCCGCAGCATCTCATTTTAAAGCTGCATAGCGTAAAAATGTCAGCTATTCGTCGGGCTTCGTCAGCGCTCGGCTCGACAGGCACTCGAGGTGGCGAGACTAGAGCTAAGACTCGAGCTACCTCGAGCCCCCGACCGCTGCCTGAGTGTGCTGGCTCGGCGGAAGCGCGCCCTTACGTGCTTGACGTCACGACATGCCGCCTTTGTCCACCCACTAGGCTTATTTGCTGAACAATGAAAAAGGCGAAAGCCTCCAACGTATTTGTCTCGCGCAAAAAATGTATTTATCGTAGAAATGTCACGAAGCTAATAAAAAAGATATCGCCTTTTTAAACTCTTTGTGTCGATCGTTCAATGAAAATGATTTATTGGGAGATTAGCGAGATGAAAATTTATGATTTCTTTTCGTTTCTTAACTGGGTCATATTTAAGCTACATGTGTGAGGGATCATGGAACCCATTACGAAGGGGGGTTAGTTGACTCAAGTTGGTTCACCAGCTTATGTAGTCTGAACTCGACCCTAATTATTTCTTAAGAAACTATCTTATGTCAATGCTTCTGGTTTGTATTACAATTTTAAAAAGGAGAGAAAGATATATTTACTAAAATTTTAGTTGATTTGTGCAATTAATGATCAGTGATACGATCTTGAGTCTATTTGTTGAATCTTAAAAGTTAATTATTGTTAGAAGGATTAATTATAATTGTAATAGTTTGACGGTTATTTCTATGTGCGCATTTCGCAAACACTGCTTTGTCAATTAAAATAAAATTTGCATCGTATAGTGAGACTTATAAAATGGTAGTTATGATCAAAATCAATTCACTCTAACCAAAGGTTCAGCTTGATTCGCATTCCACGTGGGCAAAGGCACGAAGAAATTCCTGTGAATTTAATTTATTTTTCACTTTTCACTCTGCTTCGACATTAATCGATTTTAGGCCCAATTTATCAAGTGCTGGCTCGGATCGGGATTGTAAATTTTGAAAAGAGATTTTTTTAACGATTACTTCGCTAACGGGTTTTGAATGGATTCATAAAGATTTCACATAATAAATAAAGCTATAGAGCAATTGGTGTGAGGTTAATTTTGACTTTAGTCTTTTTAGTACCTTACTTTAGTCATCAGATAATCAATCTACCACTGCTGGGCACAGCTCCATCAATCATAGAAGAGAGGAGCTTAGACCTTGGCCACATTTAGACCACACTGATCAAGCTTTAACGGTAAGTATCACGTGGCAGTTAATAAAACCGGGACTAACGGTTTAATGTGCGCTCTGAGGTCTATGGATAGCCCATCACCTAGAGATAACCATCACCTAACCTAACCTAACACTAGGCTGGTACTGAGAAAATAGTCAAAAAACAAACATGAATCTCCTTATTTTGACTCGACCAAAGAATATAATCTTCATATGCAGTCAAGCATGCTGGCCACTAGGTCAACGAGGCATTTATTTACCTTGAAACCCAAGTAATAAACTATCTATAATTCATTGATTTTCAATACAAACATTAATAATATAACTTGGGACGTATATACTTGTTATTATATATATTCTTTGTAATATAATATTTAGGAGTGCGCTTAGTTGCTCTAACACATTTAAATAGATTGTGTTTATTAAACAACTTTTAACGGGTTATCTTGGCTGGTGAACCTTGCCTGCGTTTAGGCGAAGTCGGTCGTGTTATATAAAAGTTATCACTTATACCTATTTGACAAAATCAGTAGCAATACGTTACCTTAACTCGCACACCGGTGCTAGTAGCTGATATTAATACAGATAATAAAGCTGAAGCTGAGTGTGTTTTGTTCTTTTGTTTACCTTTGGTAATCGCTGGAAATACCCTTCAGATAAACTTTCTAAGTATATAATTCAATTACAAAAGTCAAGTCGCGGGGAATCTCCCGAGAATACATATTGAGAAACTAGATAAAACAGGAACAACCAATAACCGTATTTTGCCAGTTGCATCTAGGTTTTATTTCTAAACACATACAGTGTTTCACGCCCGCAGTTGGAGAGCGATGAGTGCATCGAATCTGTGTGACAGTCTTCCGATCTAACGAGTCACACTTACACTCTCTTGTACTTATCACGAAAGCAGTAGTTTCATATTATACCTTCTAAGTGTGGTTTAAGTTTCCCACAGTTTATAAAGTTAAAGTATAACGTATTTGTGTTATTTTTTAGCATGCTTGAATACAGATCGAGAGTTCAGGGTTCGATTTTTATGTCGGGCTAAAATTGTGAGGCATTCGGTGTCTCTGTGAAGAAATAACAGTACCTGCTCGAGTAAGAAGAGCACGATAATCGTTCGATTCTGGCTATCATTGCATATAAATGATAATAACGGTTAAGGCCCGGTAACCCGCATTGGAACAGGGCGATGGGTCTATGCTCGCAATACCTCTCATTTGTTAGAGTAGATATTTGTGCCCAGCAATGGGATATTAAAAAGTCAAAAGCGATAATAATGAGGGGCTAATAGTAGTAGGGTGGCAGAGATCGGCAATACGTATTTCAAAGTATAATTTCGCATCGAGTTTTCCTAGTCAACCTAACTATCGCTTTACGATAAGATTGCGCTGGTGATATTAGGAAACATTGGTCGGTATCAGCATCTTACCAAGTTTTTCTGATTACGGATTTCAATTTCTCAATTCAGTCGGTCCGACACGGTGAGTGAGCGATGTGCGTATCGAATCTGCGTGACAGCCTAACGCCCTTAAAGTTGGTGTACACTGCCTCTTGTTCATATCTTACTATCTTTTAGCTGTGACTAGTGGATTATTTCTTTTCTGTAGTAGCTTATGATCGTCTCCAGGTTTTTAAATATATTCGTGCAAAGAATTTTTCCGTTTCTGCTAGAAAGAAGAAGAAGATTAGTAATTCTTTTACAGTTAATTGTGTCAGACTCTGGAATTCCCTACCTGATGACATACGTCAGGCAAAATCCTTGCCTCTTTTTAAAACTCGTTTGAAAAACTATTTTTTATATATGTATAGTTATAGTATGTAGTTTATTATAATTATATGTATGAACAATATATATTATACATAATAATTATATGTGTAGTATTAGAATTTATACCATGTATGTAGTTTAGTTTGTATTATTTTTATGTAGGTAGAAATTTTTATTGCCGCACCAACCCGTTCCTCACAAAAACTACTATCGCCAAAGGTTGATCTTTCATTTTGCTCTGAATGTCCGCAGAATACGCGTATCAATACAGAAGAAGGCTCTCGCACCCAAACGCCTATCTCTCGATATCCAGAATCAATTAGTTTCCAGAATCCCGGGTTTCTGCTACATAATTCATTTCGATGTCTGAATGCCGTTTTCGAACCCGCTGGTTTGAGCAAACCATAAAAAATGTCGAAGTACATTATGTTATCGTATGAAATTGATTGATGGAGATGCGCGAAAAAGGACAGCTTTGATATTACTCTGTGCTCGAGACATTTAAATCGAATAAAGTACGCTAAAGACAAAAGTATTAGGGCTTCTTTATTTCAACGAGTACGTAAAGGTTATGGGTTGCAACAGTCCGACAGTGGGCCCACTTCCCAGAATATTTTAGTTATAATAAAAAAATATTTTTTATGGTTTTCATTATTAAGTACTACTTATAACGTTATTGATCAATCACAGAATCACAATTGTAATAGGAGACTTGGGGGTCGTTTATAAAAAGCACCTATTTGGTATAAGGCAAGGCGAAGAGTAGTGCAATAGCCAAATTCTTTCTCAGATCAAAAAAATTGTCAATTTTCATGCCACAGCATGCGCGTCTTGGTTTGCTTGATTTAACCACTCGGTTTGACCACTTGGTTTATTATGTGTGTAGTTATCTTTCTTCTTCTTAATGTCAATATTATATAAGAATAACATGTTATAATACTCTCGCTTCTACAGTATGTCCTTTTTCATCATTACAAAGAATGAGTTGAAGGATATGTTAATTGTAAAATATAATTATTGATTATATGTCAAAATAAAAACGTGATTCCTTAGATTACAAAGATTTGCGAATGAAATTTGCATTTACAATGCACGGCATATACTGAGGTTATACCCATTCATATGTTTTAAACGGCTATATTTCTACGCTAGAAAAAGATGAACTGTTAAAAAATTAACAAAAAAAGTACATAATATATCTAGTAAAAGTAACAGAAGGTACTCTGAGAAGTAAGTAAAGAGTCGATGGCCTAGTGGTTAGGACATCGGCTTTACTTTCGGGGGAGTTTGAGCCCCAGCACGCTCCTTCTTATTCGGAGAGGAAACCAGGGGGCCGGTAATGGGTTTCTCTGAGAGAAAAAATAAATAAAATGTCTAAGCCTACCTTGAATAACATGGTATGTATTTTATTATCGGCATTTTAAAATCATGTCAAATCGAGCGATTTTAGCGAGGAGGATGGGTAAGAGGCTCTCGACGGAGGGTTCCGAGTGCACTCCAGAGCCCGTCACATTATTCGACCTACTTAGCGGGCTGGAGGGCCACGAGGTGTCCTTCGAACCACCTACTTGATGCTTCCTTTGTATCCTTATTGGAAAACTCTATGCAAGTCGAAAATTTGTTTCAATTTTTCTTTCGGATTACTTCGATTTTTAAAAATTAAGACCAGTGAGATGTTAGCACCGTTGGTCCAACGATTTTAATATTGACTACGTAGTTCGATTTGGGTTTATTTATGATATTAGTTATTATGTGTTAATAACCTTTAAAATATTTCTGTGCGTGAGTCTGACTCACATCGGGGTAAAATGTCTCTTGTTGAATTGTACGCCTATAAACCACCCTTGGGGTATTACTACCTCTTAAAGCATACACCTCATACATCTAAGGTTTAACTTAGCTGTGAATTATATAAAGACAAAAGTAAGAAGTATAAACCTTTGTAAGAAATCATAGGTATTATTGTTTTGTCTCATGATTACCTAGTTAGCATACCATGAGAAATGTGTCAACGTCAAAAATATAATTATACAATACACACGTTGATACTGGTATGATAATAGCAGGCGATATGAAGCTGTCAGTATGTCCTCGTAATTTGCAGGCGTTCATTGGTCGATCGGTTAATTTAGCTGCAGTTGCATGTGACACAATCTAGCCTACGCTCCAATGACAGCTTTTAAGCACTCGCAAACAATCTATAGCGTAAATTGTATACGGTTTACATAAAACAAGCTTTTGTTTGCAATTTCATCCGCAAGGTATTAACTTATAAATTCTATACATAAAATCCTGTTGTTTCTTTGCGATAAAATTAAAATTACAAAAACACGTTAACTTTAGCGTTTCATTTCTTTACCTCAATTAAAAGAACTTCATACCATCAAGTATGTCTGTCACCTTAGCATTGGTTGTAAAGATTTATATTTATAGGAGAATAGGGGGTAAATGATGCAACGGGCTTCACAAGGCACGGAAAATTGTCAAAAGTAGGGAATTGCATGATTATGAATTAATTAATGATTGAATGAATGAATGAATGATTGTAAATGTTTTATTGTACACCACATATAAAAAAATTGGATATAAAAATTTAACAGAAAGTATACAATTTGGCGGCCTTATCGCTACATAGCAAATATGTTAGTTGTAGGTGCAGATACCATATACTTTTGATATGAACGTATTAGTTATATATGGAATGACCGTGACAGATTAACTGTTGCGTGATCACTAGCTAGTAGTACATATATAGACTAATGATGAAAACCTGCAGTTAATTATTATCAGTGTTTTTTATTAATGTGTTTATTCGTGTTAATAATACCTATATAACTTTCGTGTATTATATTTGACGGCCGATTGGCGCAGTGGGCAGCGACCATGCTTTCGGAGACCAAGGCCGTGGGTTCGATTCCTACAACTGGACAATGTTTGTGTGATGAACATGAATGTATTCAGTGTCTGGGTGTTTATCTAATTGTTATAAGTATTTATGTAGATATATTATTCATAAAATTATTCATCAGTTATCTTAGTACCCATAACACAAGCTACGCTTACTTTGGGACTAGATGGCGATGTGTGTATTGTCGTAGTATATTTATTTAATTAATGCGACGTTACTTATGTACAAGGGAAGTAATACACGCACCGCCTCGTAAGAGAAAAATATGAGTTTGCGGCTCGTGTTCAAATCTTGCTTTTTTTCTATAATTTCATAGATTCTGCAGCGTTTAAGGGACGGACTTTCAACATGCTCTTCAACGCACAGGAAAGACATAATTTATTTCCTAAATTCAGGTTATTTTCTTGATGAAACCACTCAATACTTAATATATTACATACTTAACATATTTGAAAATTTAATTTATACATAAAAATATAACAAACTTTAAAAATAAAGTGGACTGTAACAATATTAGAAGTAAAAATAAATTTGTAGTTCAGTTAACTAGGCTGCATAAAATTAGTAATTCA
This sequence comes from Pararge aegeria, assembly GCF_905163445.1. Classification (NCBI taxonomy): domain Eukaryota; kingdom Metazoa; phylum Arthropoda; class Insecta; order Lepidoptera; family Nymphalidae; genus Pararge; species Pararge aegeria. Next base: position 6,668,863 of record NC_053192.1, on the reverse strand, counting down.
TTTATGGGTAATTGTATATCTTTTTAGAACAAATTACCAGATGTTCAAAGTTTATATAAAACGTAAGCTTATAGAAAAATCCTATTATAATATTAAGAATTACATGTATGATAAAAAAGCTTAAGTATAAATTGCTCTAACATTGACTAGACTGTGAGATGGTAATAACAAAAAAAAACCTGTCTTCGTTTGTTGTGGGCTTTTCTTAGACCAGGGCGCGTTTGGAACCCTCCTAGCTTAAGTTTTAAGTTAACGAAGCCAGTTATCACCATAAATAACATTAGTGTAACATGTTAAATGTATGAACGCTTCATAAGTGACTGTAATAAGGTCTACATGAATAATTTTTTTTTGAATTTGAATTTATTTTTGCAAAACCTGTGAATTGGATCTCGTGAACCGTACTCAAACTATATAACCTGACGATACTAATTGCTAGACTAACGAGACACTCGCAAGACTACAATGCAGAACCAATAAACGAGTTGATATAATTTATTGTTTTTAATTTAAGGAAATAAGGGGGTAAACAAAATGTACAGGAATGGAGCGGTCAAACATAGACATTAATAATATGAGCGGTTCGATATCGGTGTCGGAATGACAGGCGCCGCCATATTGGTCGCATAAATCAAGTCGGCGGAGTGACACCGGCGTAAGCGATCGAGTGTCAGCTCGTGTAGAAATAAAAGCAAGACAAATTTTCACTAGTTGAGTGGTTTTGCTCTAAGGCACATCGTTGTGATACATCTGGATCGCGAAACTAACATTATCTACTATTTATCTATTTAGTTTCACACCACTACAATTTTAGGTTATAAGTAAAAAAATAGAACCATCGAGAAAGCATAATTAGTCTTATCTTAGACAAACAAATACATTTATACAAAATGCTCAAATAACGACGACGATATTTGAAATCATTAGTAGTGTACACTACTGTATGCAAATTATATCAATTAAATTATTAATTCTTAAAAATATGGAAAAAATAATAACAGTCGTTTTATTTAAGCAAGATATAAACGTTTATAAAAATATTTAACGATTCTGACTGTTTCGCGTTTATTGGGTTTATTTCGCATGTAAAATTTCAGTAGTTTGCTTCATAATAACTTCGTCTTTTAAAATGGCATTCTTGAAGTGTGGAATTAAAAAAAAGGTGAGGCTGGTATTTTATTGAATTAATATGTAAGGCTTTTTGAGTTAGTAAACTTCCAAACATGCTTTAACCTATTGGTTTTTTGAAAGAAATCTTTTCAAGTTAATGCCTAAAATCATCAGGGCTTCTCAGGTAGTAATTAATTAATTAAGTTGTGGTATGGCTATCATTCATTAGTTAGTATAGTGTTTTATAGTCGTAAATTACAATTTGTGCTGCCATAGTGAAGTAGGTAAGTTGAAAATTTGTATTTAATCCATAGCAGCAAAATAATATTCAACAATAGTCTTCATGATAGGCAACCCCATTTTAGTCGCATACATCAAGTCGTCAGTTCAGTGACATTGGTGCGAACGATTTTGTATTAACTAGATCAGATTTTAATACAAGAATCGTTTACTAGTTAATATATTCTCTGATGTATGAAATGATATAGGTACATTTCGTCAACTACTAATTTACAACGATAGTTTTTAAAAAGCGTTGCCTTAACCTAGAACTTGTCATTTTTAATCAGAGGAAAAGTTAAAATTAACTATAAAATACGTAGACGCTAACAGTTATATCAAAAAGACCAAAACGTTCATTATTAAAGCCTTTCATTAAAATGGAAATTGGGATATAATAGGGGTGACAAGAATAAATATGAGTAAGTAACATAAAATATGCTCGATTCTAAAAAAATATCAAGTTTAAAATGCATGTTTTCATTTTAATATCTTTCATAATACAAACAACTTTAGTTTTGCACGTTGAGGCAATGATGAAACCAGTTACCCTCTAAAGTTTATTTTAAACAAAGTTTTTGCATCGCCTTAAAGGATCCAATATTGTTAAAGCTTGTGTTGCTTGGAAATGATTAACTACTTTTTCCATAGCTTTAGGTAAAGTGAAAAATAAATTTCCTTTACAATTTTACGGATAAACACAGATAGTGGGTTGAAAGTTAGACATCGCTATCGAAATAGCGGATGCCGCCATATTGGTCGCATAAATCAAGTCATCGCTGCGTAGGCCATGACTACATTAGGGCTTTACGCGATTTTAGACCTAAGCGATCAAAGCAAAAATAACTGCTAATATTTATAGCTAGCGAGCCGCCCTGGTTTTGCTTGGCTGCAATGTATATAATTATGTGGTATGTGGCCAGTTTGGAGTGATTAATAATACTTTCTTAGTACATTAATTTTATCTCGTAATGTTTGGCCAGCTTTTGCAAACATGTGCTTGTTTCGATATCATATTATAAATCGATGAATTTCTTTGCTATTTGTAATAAGCATGTTTACTTCACATAAACTTTTCTCTTGAATTACGCTATCTATTGCTAAAATCTGCATTAAAATCCTTGCTTAAAAGATCTGAGCGTACAAACAGCGGGAGCGATTTTGTTTTAAACTATGTTAAGAAAATAAAGTGGTAGGCGTCCCACTAATACAACACTACAAATGAGAAAGTGCAATTTTGTTGTCCTACTTTCTCTCAACATCAGAGTGGATTGAAGTGATGTGTTGATTATAGATAGCTTATAGCCGGGAATGGGACATGGCAAATCTCTAAAGCGCAATCGCCAATGTTCTTCTTCTTACCTTTTAATGGTATTTTGACCGAATGTAATATGACGAAATTTGGTTTCAAGATATTTTAAATTCTGAATAAGTGGTGTGAACATATGGTTGTCTGACAAAATAATCCTGTGTCTCAGGTGAACTTTCACCTCGGACACGGACACAGGATAATTATTTAGATTTATATATTGTGTTTTACTATACTCGTGGTCATTGTAAAACAAATTGTGATTAATGTACTCAATGTCAAGCTCCCAAATTTGTTGCACTAATTATTGTAGAAATAGTTAAATTTATTAACAAATATTATTGTAGTTTAGTCGCTCTCTGCTAGTCGCAAGTCGCAGCCTAATGCGGCCGCAGCCTAAGCGATCGAGTGTCAGCTCGCCTAGAAATAAAACCAAGAGAATATTTCACTAGTTGAGTGGCTTGCTCTGAGGCATGCGGTGATGGCCTTCTTTTTATTGTAGACAAAATTTATTATCGCAGACACAAATGTATTTTTTTTCAGTTAAGACTTTTTAAGCTCGGGAATCTAGAATTTGGAATTTAGAACAATGTTTGTAATTCACAATTCATTCAAATTGTACACAAATCGCTAAAATAAAATAAGGAGAATGGTCTAAAGCGTGTGGTGTGCCAGTTTTTTTCATTAAGTTAGCTTTTGGAAATTATTAATGACACTTTTATTGAATTTATTTCGACACTTTTGATGATATATTACAAATGATCGTTATGGTAACCTCATTAAAATAAATATAAATTATGATCTTATTATTTATAACTGTTTTTATATTTTTTGCAAGTAAATACAGTATTTTATGATTATCATAGTCACTTTAGTTTTTTTCAGATATTTTTGTATGACATTTATGTACAATTTTTACAATTAAATTTTATTAAAAATTGCTTGGAAAGCAAACTATGCGTGATGCACCTTTTTAGATACTGGTGGTATGTCAGGTATTTCAAACTAACTTTCTTATTAAAAGTATCACTCTAAATTCAGTGTGGTCTACTTTTTAGCATAGGGTAAGCTTGGAGTTTTAGTTTTAAGTGAGTTAACTTAAAACTGAAATCGTTTTAATCGTGAGACCAAAATCAGACTATCGAGTTCCATAATTTTTAATCGGGCGACTATTAATATCAATGAGAAAATAGCGATGCAATATTAATTTACAAGTAAATATTAAGTATATGTAATTCTAAACATAGAGTTGGTATTCATTTCTATGGGAATAGACACCAACACCAGTCTAGATACTAGTGTCGAATAACGCGGTCAAATACCACAAGGCTCCCAGTACGTCGATTCCTGTTTGCAAATCAATTCACTTGGGAAGAAGTATTTTATAAACGTAAATATTCGATAGAACTGGAATATGGCATTTAAAAAAAAAGGTTTTAGCTATGAAATGGCAGCATCACAGCTTATTTCGAATTTAGAATATCATAAATCTTCGTAGAGAAATACCATACTTTTCAAAAATCGACTATAGTTCTACATGAGATGGATGAGTATGTGCAATTGTTGAGACACAGCAAATAAAATACATTTCACTTATACGTATTGAAAGTTGGATATTACTTTTGTGAAGATATGTGCAATCATATAAAGTTGGTTAGTTTTTTTGGGAGGGTCAAACTTTTGAACATCCAAAGCTCTACCGTACTTGACATCCGATATTTCAATATACCTCAAGTTTTAGGGAAAGAGAATGGAGAGGCAAAAATTACATTACAAATGTCCTGGAGAAATTGAGCTCTTTTCATCAATGTACTTTGAGTATACGTATTTCAGGTCATATTCCACGCCACGTAATCTTTTGCTAAGAAATCTTGTTATTTTTACATTAATCTAAATAATATGTTTTTTTTTTTATAATAATATAAAAAAATACACATTGTCTTCTTTATCCCGAAACAGGTTAAATCGAGTCCCCATAAGAATGGGAGTTATTTTAATATTTTTATTCCATTGTTTATGCAATGAAATATATTCTATCTACAAAACATATTACGCACGTGTCTTTTACAAATAACTCCATAGGCTAGCTCGAAAACAATTTGAACTCAATCTGCCTATTATCTTATTGAATATTGTAGAAGCCCTTGCGTAATTCGTGAAATATTCGTTCCGTAAACGTTTAATATCGGATAAAATACACACTCACCGTTCCGAGTTCCCCCCGTTGTTCATATCGGCATGTTATTCAGATTATACACGAATATTTCAATGCTTTCTACTAAATTACAGCTCACGAAACTCTTTTACTTAACGTCGTTGACTGAGGCGTGCTCCAGAGTAACTTCGATGTTCGCATGTTATAAGCGGACGCGGAGGTAGCCATTTGCATTGGAAGTTTTTTACATTCTTGAATAAATATAGTTTCCCCATGCATAATTCTCCATGAAATAATACAGTAAAATAATTGGTATTTTAGAATAATGAAAAATATGTATGCAAATAACATATTTGTCATGTAGAGATAATATTTAACAATACTTGAGTACAAATGAATGAGTACTGTTCTTATTGTGTAGATTATATTAGATCCAACTATATCAAGACATGTCATAAGGAACAATATCCCCAGTCCCTCATTTGCATGCTGTTATTACTGACGAAAAATTGTTACACATTACGAACCTTCATCTTAAATTGTTAGAGAATGGATTTCCCCGAGCGTATACTCCCGTTTCATTATTCTAAATAACGAATAAATTTTCCAAGAGAAAACAGAACAATCGTATTAATTTCCAGAAAATGAGGTTGCTGCATTAAGCACTTGATCAAATTTATAACATGGAGTACTTACCGAAGTACAAAAAGAAGGTACTGCATTGATATAGCCACATTTCACTCCGGTCGTTAGATACGACCGGGGTGAAATTTTAGTTTTGTATTCGAAAAAAATATGTGTAAACATGCGACACAGCGACATAGCAACAGTTTTTTTTTTTGCGTACAGATAGTTTGTGAGGCAGAAATATTATAAGCTTCGTTTTACTCCCCAAAAATGCAAGGTTCCAATGGATTTGAGGTTTCATTCTGTTGCCTCTTCGTGCTAATATACTAAAGGTATATTAATGAAATGTATTTTTTTTTATATACATTAAGTGCATTAAGTATAGTATCATCATCATCATCAATTCAACCAATTTAATTGGGAGTTCCATAATCCACGGTGTTGGGCCGCCTGCTTTCAGCGGCTCCCAGCGACTCGCCTGAATTCATCTGTAAACCTCGTTGAGGGCCGACCTAAACTGCGTTTACTGGTGCGGGGTTGCCATCCCAGAACCTTAAGACCCGAAAGTCCATCGGTTCTCCGAGCTATGTGCCCTGCCCATTGCCACTTCAGCTACGCGACTCGCTGAGCTATGTCAGTTACTCTAGTTCTTCTACGGAACGGGTAAGTATGCTAAGTTTTCGAATAATATACAGAATACTTTATATGCCGAATATCCCGAAATCCTAATAATATTATTTTTTTTGGTGGTCCTTTGCTGTGAGTCTTTCACACAAGACTATTCGTATTTAATGCATTAATAAAGTAAGGATATAGTAAGCACATGCAAATAGCAAAAGCGGGGGGACCTAGAAGATATATATCTTGATTGTATACGTTACCTGCGCATTGTTTAATCTCGGAACACTTTGACCTTTGACTATTACGTCATAAACTTCGACGGTTTTAACAAAGCTTTTTCGTTCTGCCGCACTATGCTACGAGAGTTTCAATGAAACCTTTTTGACAAACAAACCAATTAAAGCGGCCTTTGAAATGGTTACGTGGAGGAAAAAAAACGCGGTAAATGGTAACTGTCAGCATTTCCAACGAACACAGTGTCCTTTAATTAGATTCGTACCGGGCATAACCGGCTTAGGCCAGCTTACACAGTACCGGCGAATGCGACCGTGCCACTGCAAAAATGACCAACTAATTGGCTTAGAACATTGTATACGTATTTCAATATCCAATATTCGGTTAAATGGGGCCCCCTGAATGGCTTGTTTTCGTTATATTCGGGGATCATCGCAAGGTCATTATTTTGTTTTGGTTTAGGACAGATCGGTTGTCTGTTTATTTTTAGACTATTTATTTAATATTCTTTTTTAAGTGTATGATTATTTCTCAGCAATAAAATACTACTTTTTAATATATTATTCTATTTTATATAAATGCACTGAATTTACATTTTTCTGTAAACTTGAATTGGATGTTCTGTAGACCATTTTTTTTCATCATTAATTAAAAAAAACAAAGTTAAGCTTAAAGTTTAATGTTTAAAATTATATATGTACATATTATATTTATACTTAGGTACCAGGTAGGGTAGGTATGGACTACAGTGCCAGAAGAAGCATGTGTTTTTATTACATTTGTTACCAACAATATTTACTTGCTGAAAACAACACAATTAAAACTATGTAGTGGAAATATACGTTATACCGTAAAACCATCATTAGCAAGAAAGCCAAACAAGAGGCGGAATGTAAAATATTTTCCAGAAATAGGTTCTTTTATTCTTTTAAGTGCGAGCATTTATACTGGAGCGTAGAAGCAAATTCGTCGCATATCGGTGTAAGAATTATAGACTGAGACACGGTGGCATTGAATAAGAAACATAAGCGTAAGCTGAGGAATTATTTAAATTTGTAATATTTGTGCACAGACAAGCTACTGAGAACAAACTTCTAGAGAAATAACACAGAAGAAATCCACGGTTCATATTAAATGCAAGTTACTAGGAAATTGGATGACAGACTGAAATAAATCACTCAATATTGAACAGAAGTGTATGAGTATGAGTTATAAATAGTTACTCAGGATAGTTTTCTTAGAAATTCATTTATATAAGCAATATATACATAGTATTTAATCGATTGCATCGTTTGGCTTTCAAAAAGATTTTTCAGGTTGGCACGGATGTGAGTTAAACATATTCCGATGTCCACCGCCTCTAGGACTATTCTCCAACTCTGCAATTTTCGTGTTTCCAAATAAATGTCAAAGGTTGGCGCAAGATGGCGTGCTACTACGAGTTGTATGGCTACATCCGTTCAGCGTCGCTCGGTGCTCCGGATGTGTTACACTAGATCCAATACATCCGCTTTTCTAGTTCTACTGTTATTAGGTCCATTCACGGAATGGTGCCGTAGGTGAGTGTTTCTAGAATGTCAGGGGAAATAAGTAAATGATTTTGTTATAGTTCTATGGAATATGTTACATCATCAACATTAGCCAGCTCACTGCTCAGGGGTATTGAGCTTAAACTCTCCACGCTGCATGCTTCGGGCTACCAGTCTTTATTGATTATCACAAGGTTGTAAGAACAGGAAACAACAGCTTTACCTTTTATTTGATGTTCTAATTCGAAACAACGCCAATTTCCTAACTTCAGGCTGCGAATTCCTTAAGCTCGACATGAATTTAGATTTCAGGAAATTGCAAAGTAAAATGCGACCTTAACCGTCTACGTGGTCGTTTTACACATTTGCAATACATTGCTATAAAAATCTTTCTGCAATTCTATAAATTTAAAATGCATATAAAAATCGGAACCGATAGGATTTGCAACTGCGACTCTCTGGCAACCTTGGTCTGAGCGCTTTAGTTTCAAGCGTGTCAGATTGTAATATGGACCTTTGAAAAAGTAGATCGAAATTGCAATCTTCTAGATGGCTCCACAGTTGCTATAAGACTGATGTAATAGCCATTTACTAATTTCGGCATCGACGGAAGGAGAGCCCTAGCTTCATTGGTTAAAGCGCTAAGGCGATTGCTAGAGAGTCGCAGGTTTTGAAAAATTTTATATGCATTTTAAATTTATAACATTGATAATTACTCTAAGTGTTGGTTAAAAACAATAATAAACATCGACACTGAAAAAATTACTTCTAACAGCCACTGAACTATAGTTAGAACTATTCCATTGTACTATAGTAAACGAAGAGAGTTCAGCGGATAGCTATTTAGTCGGAAATAAAATCCAGATTAATACATTTTTTTCCACTCGGAAGCACTTGATAGGTTTAATAATAGTATAAGTCATTTGAACCTCATTTTTCAATAATAAGCGTCAAATAACGTATGCAACGGGGCAATTAACCTGTATCTGTGATACTCTAAACTTCACCTTAAATAACTCTGCTTTTAAATACAGTGTATGTAGTAGTTTAAAATCCATATCAAGAAATGCATTGCAATCAGTAGGTGTGTATTTCTTGTCGCAGTTCCAAGCGTTTGAATCGATGAAAACTTTGAAATGCATGCAAAGAATGAATGCTGCCCTACCACGCTACATTCTACAGTCTATCATTATATAGTTGCATTCCAGGTATCTCACTCTTACACTACGTTGTGGTTGATATTGCAAACTCTATAGAATAGTTAAACACCTATTCATTGGCAATTATTCTCCACTAGATTAGAAAGAACAGTAGTCAGTATTTAACCAAAGGGTTTATGTATTGGGATTTTATACTATTTTGTTAAGTCTAAATTCATTAATAGTAAAGCTAGTTATGCGCTGAGGTTGGCGACGCGTGACTGAGGGTATAAAACGTTATTTACTTTGTCAGCTTCGTCAGAAAATAGATTTTTTTGATCTCATTTAAAAAAAAAAAGTGCATAATCTCGCTACGGCTAAATTAGACGTTCAATAGTTCGATGCCTTTGATCCCGTGTTAAATGCCGACATCTTCTAAAAATCGTAGCGGCATTTTAATGGGGCGAGTAAAGGACCCATTCTGTTGCAGTATATGTGTCCTTAGTCGCCCCGCAAATACAACACGATTGCTTCAACAGACCTCGGTATGACTATCTTTTCTCTCCGCTTCCACCTAGATCGCTCCGACACAGTTTGTGTGTGTTGCATGCTTTACTTTTCAATATGCTTGTTAACTTAATTTACAAAAGTCCCAAACTTCAAAATGTACATCTAAGTTGAGCGCCTCACTTTATCGCTGGTTTGTTAATTTAACGAGCGCATTATTAAGTAAATAGAGATGTCTGTAACGCAAATGCGAGTGTTGTTATTTCTCCGCAACGTACGTGTTAGGTACACTCAACTGGCTTTGCCTACGACTAAAGCCCAAAGCTAAAGAAGATAAATATGTTTTTTCTTGTCGTCTTCCTACGCTACTTCACGTTCTTTGTACACGTAGAACTGTTCACACTATAGATTATTATTAGTAAGTCTGCTCTAACGTCTCTTTTATGTTTTCTTTGTCGGTTCAGTGGTTTCACACCTTTTATTTGATGTTGGATTTTCCAGTGGCTTTAGAAGTTGGTTTATTAAAATCTTTATTGTTGTAGGTCATACTTTTCTCCGTTTTAACGGACGGACTTTCTTAATTATAATGGGCATAAAACTATTGAGTCACAGACTGCCTGCTACTCATATGAAGGAAAGCGTTCGCTGAAACAATTCAAGCAAAATTTAAAATCCAAGTGGACTCTGCTAATGAGTATGATAATGAAATAAACTGGCAATAAAGCTCTATATCTTAGCACTCTATTAAGTTAGCTGAGCACTTAGTCATATGACTTACGCCATTATCACTATTATGTTAGCTTTGAGGCTATTACTGAGCATTTGGCTACAATTTACACTGTAATTATAAAAAAAGTAAGTAAGCAGACTTATTATAATAATAATTTTATTAAATTTAAATTTGTAAAATGTTATGGTCTAAAATCTACTGATTTTAACGGACAAAATATTAAATATTAAAGAAGAAAAATAAACTGTATGTTCAAAATAATGAAGTTATATCTTGGCTAAAGGTGATTTGAATGACCAAGAACGTTGACAAATAGTTATATCAAAAATATCTTATATCTACTACCTTTGACCCTGCGTGTCGTTATGTTTAAGAAAAAGAAAAACTAAGGACGATAGATTCACTGAGCCACTCCAATACTGGTTGATGGATTCTTACGATTATTATCGCATAATAGTGGTCATAACATACTGAAGTCCTAATGTTCTAAGCAAGGTGATAATTGTAAACTCTTTTCTCCGTTCTGTATAGTTCTTCCACAAAATTATTCAAAATTAGAAATTAGTATATTTTAATTTTGTCACTTTGCAAAAAAATACTTAGTTACATAAACATAATACTCAAATGGAAATTAAGCAAACAAAATAAGAATGTTAATTTACTGAAATCTTGGCAGTATTATGCTAGTAGAGCACTTTGCTCATGGACAATACTCGTGCTATTATATTCATGTTCCGAAGGCTTTCACGGAGTATTTTGCTGGAATCCAGTGCGGATTCTTTGCGCGCCGCTCCCGGTATACCTTCATACATATTCATCGTTGCTTTAACTTGACCGTACGGAAATACTCACTTAACTTGACTTTACAATGCCGGTCTGCAAGTGTTTGAGGCGTTTTAATTTCATTAATATTATTTAATTACGGTATATTTCTGAGAATAAGCTATCGTAAAAACCACAAATAAATCATTTAAACGCTTCTTAAAATTTAAGAAACTCTTAAAGTTAAAGTGAAATGCTTTTACCTTTTGTCCAAACTCTTTTTGCGTCGTAACGTCAAGTCAAAAAATTTCCGTCACTTTCCTTAATTGCGTTCTAAATTAAATGGTTTTGCAGTACCCGGCCATTTTAGTACTTAGTGTTCGTGTAGCAGTTATTCGTTGCTAAGATTTGACTAATCTATATATTTAAAATAACATTTCCTGACTGATTTATCAACGTCTTGTCAGCGAAAGCCTGTTTTTCCAGAAATTTGCTTCAATTGGGAAAATACCTTTTTCGGCATAAAGCTGATAGTAAGAAATTTTACAATAAAATACCTGTAAAAATATAGAATACGGGATATATAAGGTATCTACTTACTATTGAAAGGGATTCTTGGTAACTTCTCATACAACAAGTCACATTGATATAGATATTGTAAATGCGAGAGGTTTTTTGGGATAAATGTGATCTCACTTATAAACCAATGAATAGTTCATAATCACACAGGAAATTAGAAACTACCCAAACGAATCTGCGAGTAATTTAGTTAGTCATATTGTACACGTTGGGACCTTCTATGTTTGATACATTAATTGTTCTTATTTGTATACAATCACACACATCACACATCTATGTTTTGTTTTCCTTTTACGCCTTTGGTTGCTTGAAAGAGGTCGCTGTGTAGCGATAAGGCCACCAAATCGTACCCACTTGCATGTATTTATACCTCTGTAACTATTTTTTTTTTGGTGTACAATAAAAGTGTATTCATTCATTCATTCATGCATTGCTCTGCATTTCTAAACTAGTGATAAAATATTTAAATATAATGTTTATATATAAAATATGTAAGCTCGAAACTACTTAAAATATAAATGTAATCACCAAAGTAGACGAAGACCCATCAAAGTGGATAGCTACTCAGCCTAATGTTGAGGTATTAGCCGGCAACGCTGATTTTCAGTAGCTGCAATTTTGTATAAGAACTTGAATAACTTTATTCCAGTCAAAGAAAGAAAAAATCGAAGCTATAATATGGAAAAACAGGACTTTAAACGCCACAATATTCCGACCGTAGAATGTGTTCTTGACGCTTTGTAGTTCGTCAGAAAAAATATTTTGCATTGCGTGTAAAAAGAATAAACGAAAGAAAAAAGACCACATCAGCTTTTGGTAGATCTTCTTTTATTTAACAGCGGATTTTGTTTTGGATTTTTTCTCACATCATCATTGGTTTTCGGTTTCATTCTCTAACCCTGGTACTTTAACAAAAATGATAATATTTAAGAATTTTTCTTACTTAGAATGTTTACTTAAAAGTAAAAAAATTTAAAATGTTCAAGCTTGTGTGAGCTTTTCTTACCTGTACAGTATAGAACTGAATACGTAAATTATCCACTTAACCTCTGAGATCTAAAATCCGGCCTTTTAAAGCTTATGTGAGGACGTGGGTCCAACTAGCAGAAGCTTCGTGACAGAACTAATCTAAACTGTGAGATAGATATAACCATAAAATTAATTATTAGCTTCTGGTTTACCTATTCAATTAGTGGGTGAATCGTGAATTTCACTAATATATCGTTGATTGACTCTATCACTTTTCAATTGAAATAACTAACAAACTATTGACCAATTATCGTGTTTAACAAAGCGTGAACAACGTTAAATTAAACATGGTTTATTTAGACAAATACTATATTATAGTAGGGATAACTACTGTATTTAGGTATATTATAAACTATCACGAAAACATTTGCATATAAAGCTAAACCTTGCCATGATACTTCAGGTGCAAACAACCATTTATAATAGAATTACTATATTACCCTGTATCTTATTTCTATTTATATATATAAATATTAAACATGATATGTTTAATATATATAAATATCATACAAAATGTGATTCCCAATATACCATTTCTAAAGTTGTTATAATGAAGTAAAAGTCAATTTAAGTTTGACTCATAGGCAATTAGTACATTTATTTTATTCAAGCGTGAAAATTAGATTGAACTTCAACTTGTTTGGGAGTGTGGGACCCCGTGCGTACAATAATTTCAACCCCTTGCTGTCGCATGTCCGCTATCTACGAATAATTCATATTCTCTTTTAGCCCAGGAGACAACATATTAAATTGTTAAGTGTCGACCACGCGAACTTTTTTTTTTAATGAAACATGACATCAACATCGTCAGAAATAAACTAAATGACTAATTTTTCAACGCTTATTTCAAGCCATTGATCCTAAAGAGACTGAAATATAGAAGGTTTCTTTTAGGGCCTAGACAACAGACAATAACTAAACAAATAAGGATTTTATGAAAAAAAAATCCCTATCCCTATCCCTATCCCTATTATATTATAAATGTCAATGTAAGTTTGTTTGTTACGCTTTCACGCAAAAACTACTAAACCGATCCTCATGAAACTTTGTACACATGTTCTTGGAAGTATTAGAAGTAATATAGAATACTTTTTATTCCGACATTAAGCTAAGTTCATTTGGGAGAGGGGATGAAAGTGTTTGACGATTTTACACCATAACTCCGACAAATTATAACCGATTTAAATAATTATTTTGTACTATATAGGTTATAATATGTGTTTAATTTTGCCAAAACTGTGGTTGGAGATAGAAGACAGAACTCCTTAGCGAACAGCAGCAAACCCCTCATTTAAGGCTTAGCGATACTGAATACTTTAAATTTTTTTAGAACTACAATTAAATTTAATGCCACATCAAAAAACAAAATCAAACGCAGGCGAAGTCACGGGCAACAGCTAGGAGTATATATCGCGTATAGTTTAAAACGAGTGGCATTCTTTGTAACTTCATATAGACAATTCCATATTCACTGACATATTATAAAAATAATATGTATCTTTCTGTTTGTGAAAGAATCAGTTAAGAAACTTAAAACACTAGTATAATAAAACAGCAGGCAAAAAATATTCACATGGGAAATCCAAATTTTAACTCGGTTGCTGTTAGTTATTGATATTATCACAGGTGGAACATTATTATAATCGGTTGAATGTTTCAATAAAATAAAAAAATATTGCTTCAGCGTCGGTGTTAATAACTGCTAATCTACTGAGCTCACAAAAGCGTTCATTCAGAAATGTATATGTAACAGCAATATTTTGAAATGCTATTCATATGAACACCAGGGCGATTTTATTTATTTGTAGGTACAATTGCTTGATTCTATCCACGTGCGATGGGCAATTATAATGCGTAATAAGAATGTATTTGTGGCCTGCAAGAGTAAGTGTAAGTAAAACCTTAAATAATTGAATTATGTATGCATTACAAAGCAATTTATTAGAACGTCCCCTCTCTGACTATTAGCTGTAATGACCTTTTAGCTGGCCGGCAACTTCAAATGTAGTTAGGCTGATGTGCTTACAAACTATTGCTGTAAAGTACCCACTAAAACTATCAATTTATACCCGTATTGCTCATGCTTTTACATTTATAACAGTTTTCGCCTTGTCCTCATATATTATTACGCGGTTTACGACGGGCCTCTCGAGCTAATATTAAAGTCTGGGTAAAAGTAAACATGCTTGAAATATTAAATAATGTAAGCCATTAAGTAAGACCATTTAATTTTTTTTATATATTTTATTTCATATAATTACTACAGTACTACAGTTACTATATTATTTTACGGTTGTGAATATGAGGTATGTTTGGTTTACTATGTGTTGCCATACAAGATATATTTATTACGGTGGAGTACGTAAATAAGTAATACATAGCCATTCGAGTAACTAGAAAGCTCACTAAGATGATTTGCCTTTTTCTTAATATAATCTGCATTTTGAACCGATGGTAGAGTCACAACCAACATAAGAACTTTACTATTTAACAATTTGATATATATTATACAAATTTTATTAAAAAATATTAATAGGTACTTAACGATTGTATAGTTTCATAGCATCTTATGTCGCGCTTTAGTTTTTGCGTCTAATAGTATTTATATAATCTAAAGATTTTTTAATAAGTATTAATCTTTTAGTTCACATAATACCCATTCAATTATCACATACATTGCGAGTGAGTTAGTTACTCACAGGAATTTGTATCGCGTCGCGCGGCGCACCGAACTGCCGACTGCATGATAATTTATTCACATGTAAACTTAGATTGGACTTAAACGAGTATGTTTCGGGCGTGTATTATGCTTAATGAAGTTAAACACGCCCTAAACAGGAAACTTGACAGACTCCTGATAGAACAATGCAGCGAAATAATTTTATTGGAACTTAGTCGACGAGGCAGGCGTTTTGAATAACAGTGTTAGATTATTTAGAAACCGTTTAGGCTAGATTGCATAAAATATACCCAGTGTTTATCTTTCCGGCCTAAAATCGAAACTTACTTTATCTACCTACAATCCACTTTTTCTATATACTATGCCTACGATAACTTATATGAATTTGTTACGTTAGAGAATGTCATACAAACATAAATAATATTGGTTTTAGCGAGTGAAGTAAGCTTCCATTAAAAGAGAGAAGGCAAGTCAACTTATGCTGATTAAGACTCAATGTGGATCTTGATCTTAGAATTCAGAGAAGTGCTGGTCATTTCAATTCAGAAAATGCAAAAAAAAATTTTACGAGATAGTCTACCGCATTACGACTACCATGCCAGATGGATAGAAGATAAAGCATATAGGTTGGAAAGGCTTGCCTACAAAATGCCTCTTCACTCTGGCCTTCACGGTCCTTAAGTTTTACGAAGCAGGAAACATACACCAGCAGACAGTTCTACATCTTAGCAGAGTTTATTAGTATCAGAACCCACGTAAGAATAGTTTTACAGCCGCTCATGGTTTCTTGCTGTTCTGTAGTAGAATTGTGAAGAAAATATATAATTAATGAGTTCTTTAGCACAGTCGCTAACATAATTATCATTATCATCATCCAACGATTGAATTTGATTTTGAAATACCACAGTATACGCGTAAATTGTCTCCCTGCAACACGATTTATGTCGTCTGTCCAGCTAGTAGTTCAACGACGTTACATTTTTCGATGCGAGGTCGCCATTCCAGTATCTAGGGACCTCAACGTCTATCGGTCCTCTGAGCTATGTGCCCCGCCTATTTCCACTTTAGTTTCACAACTCGTTGAGCTATATCGGTAACTTCTTCTACAGATCTAATAATTCGTGATTTGATCACGTAAATCTAGATACTTGTGGAATAGTACTGTGCATTGAACTCTGAGTAATTCTGAGCTTTCTTATAAGATCCATAGTCAGTTATAAAAGATAGAAAATTCATCAATTATCATAAGCATGAAAGTAAGTAGACCCCCACGCTGCTTTAATGCAGGACTGTGGGCTAAAATGTATTCATCAAACTCTAAACCAGGACCGATGGCTTAACGTGCTCTCAGACATATGGAGAAGGACAGAAGAATGATTTTTAACGGGAAACCTTAAAAGGTAAAAATACTTGGCGCGACCTGGGAATCAAACCCACGACCACGCGATCTAAAGTTGAACTTGCCAACCAATAGACCAACGAGGCAGTAAGTAAATGTAATTTTAAGATTATATCAAGTAAATAATTCCAAAAAAATATAAGATTTCATTTACAGTTCGTTCTTCATGTTCTTTACACACTGTGAATTAAAGCAGCAAGAAGCCGCAGTATCAGCGGGTACAGCCAACAGTTTGCACAACTGAATAATTAACACGCTAATGGCCACAACGCAAATAAACTCCGAATTATTGCACTACAACTTCGCCCGCATGTACGTCTGTGGAACATGATCTAGCAAACATTCATACAGCTTTCCGTGAATAAATAATCGAATAAGAAACAAGTTTTTGATATATGGGGGGCTGTTTTAATTTATCATGCAGAAGTGGTAATAGCGTAGTGGTTAAGATTTCAGCCTCAACTTTTCGGAGTTATGTGCTTTTTAAGCAATAAGATATCAAATGTTTTTTAAGTTGAAGGAAAAATCATACGAGTTTTCTTATGATATTCTGCATGCCTGAGAGTTCTCCATTATGTTTTAAGGCGCGAGCAGTCTACCGATTCGCATTCGGCCAGACTAATGCACGACCATCTTCATTCTGGGAGGAAACTTGTGCCCTATATTGGGCTGGCAGTGGGTTTTTAATAAAGATAATTATAAGCTTTTTAAAATTTTTAATGGTACGGAGTTTTAAATATGAATCATTTGTACATACAAATTATTTTTTATAAACAAGGGCCCCAGCTATATTAACGTGATACTGCTTTCACCCAGACATATTTTTTAATTTATTTCTGTTTTAAGTAGGAAAAATATACAGTCGAGTAATCGGATTATGTCTTATTTAAACCGTAAAGCACTTGTTACAATGTGAAACTGAAAATACGTATCTACATTGTAACTGTGGTCGCTACAAACTCATATTTTGTGCCACGACAATGGTGCTACGTCTCGTAGCGGTACAGTTGACATAGAAACACTCTGCTTTATTATGGATTTAGAATTTTACTTTAGAATAGAATTTTTACTATTTTTACTACAATTTTACTTTACATTTATTTGTTTTCCTTAATAAAATTATAAATGGGAAATTGTATGTTTTTGTTTGTTTGTTTCTTACTAGTGGATCTCGATGAAATTAAGCACAAAAACATATGCATAGCTAAAACGATCATTGTAGTAGATATAGGTAGAGGTAGAACCCAGACTCGGCTTACTTTTTATCGATCAAAACAAAAATACGCATGACTGAGTTCATGGGGAGTATGTAGGGAACAGCTAGCTTTTTTTTATTTTCTTTTACTATGTGTATTGCATACACTTGTTTTAAAATTACCTAAAGATACTTTAATTTATATTTATCTGCGTCGGTTAAAAAAGTAGCGGGTAAAATAAAAATTGAATTAGTTACTGGCGATGTTTTGTATAGTGACAATAATTGTGCTTGCTACGCCGGTACGTAGCAAGAGCCGTGCGCTCCGATGTCATACAAATGTAAGCGTGGAATTGCATTTTATTGTCATATATCTTGTTATAAAAGTAGCAAATTGAAAAATAGATATATTTTAAATTTGTACGGTCATTTTATATTTTTATTCTTGGCATGACAATTTATTTGGAACATGCTTTTCTGAAAAGTCGGATTCTCATTAAGGTTCGTGATGTCATGATGTATTAAAAATGTGATCGGTGCCATAGATTTAACTTAAACATAAGAATATTTGTAATTATAAATATCATCATCATTATACAAAATCATCAACATCCTCAGATTTTAAATGTCCCACTACCTTTTGTATGATAGAAGGGAGGGATTGGATCCACTGCTATATCTTCAAAACGGGTGGCTTAGTAGAGTTGTGTGATTTTGAGGTGTTTATAGCAAAGTAAGCTTCTTTTTACACCAGAGCGCATTTGAACCTTCGTAGCTTTCGTTTTCGTTTTTTTTATTCAACTGTTGCTGTCGTTTTATTTCAGAATTACAATCCCTATTTTAGGGATGTATGTAAATGATGTTGCAAATTAACTATCATTTTAACATAATACTGCTATAAGCGCTGATAGTAAGACCCCAGTGCATGTTACATACTTTTTATGATCTATCAGTGTTATATTGTGGGATGAGCGGTATCCGGAAAGGTATTTACCTGAATTGAGTACTGTGACAATGACCTTTCAACAGGACGACAAACAAGTACAGTTGGCATAAAACTTATATTTACTTTTATGCCGATTTTATATGTGTGCTTTCAGGCATTACTTGTAAACTCCGACCCGTTAACGTTCTGGGACATGGAGCTAACTTGCAGATGTTTTGTTAGAGATTTCATCAAATCGAAATCCTTGGTAGGAGCAGTATTGTTGTAAGGAATGGAAAAATAAATTTTTAAATAGGCTACTTGGATTATGAACTGAAATCAAACATCTGCCATTGGAACATGTCATACTCACATTTAGTTATTTATCTTGGTTGTGAATATGAATTTCTCTAATTTTATATCTTAGTGTTAATTGAATGTGAGATGGTGATAAAAAAAGAAGCCAAATTAGTTGTCGACTTCTTCTTAGACCAGGGCACGTTTTGGACCGTCCTACCTTTAGTTTAAAGTAAATGAATGTAGTTATTAGCATCACAATAATAGAATCATATATGAGTGGACGCCCTAATATAAATAAAAGCGCCTGGGATAGGCCTACATGAATAAAGAATATTTGAGTTTGAATTTATTGTTTAAATAAAAAATGTACTTGAATATTGTCTCAGTATGAAGCAGCAACTTTGAATGTTGTTCCTGCGGCGGTCACAAACCTACATTTTGTAAGGCGACAATGGGACTACGCCAGTCTCGTAACGCTACAGTACTGTTGACATAAAATGTCAGCTTTAAATTGGATTCTATTTTAAAAAACTTTTAGTGAACCGTGAAGCGTTATTTTCGTTCTGAATTGAAAATATAAGCCAATATTTTTAAATTTTTATTATTTTAAGCACACTTCAATCCATAGATTAACATATCCGCTATTACGAGAAAGGTCCTTATACTAATCTTTTTATGCTACGTCGAGCATAATACAATGAAATTGAAGTTTTTGTGAGAACTAACTTGTCTTTATTTAGGAAAAATAAATACATATTTTTCTTTTTTGGGAATGTTTAAAATTAATTAATAAGGTAGAACCATTCCAGTCTCACTCAAAATTGTCCGGTCCTTATAAAAATTGAGAGAAACTTGTAAATTTTCAGCGCCAACAATTTTTCTTTTCCCAAACTTTTTGTCGCGCAGAATCTTTAAGAGCTCTCAAAGGATATTCGATTTTAAAAATACAGGAGCAAGAATATTTGAGATCGAATCATTTCATTTTATTCGATGTCTCGTATAATAAAAAAGTTGTTTCTTGCGGGTGAAGGTTCGCGTTACTGTTTGCGCTAAAGTTATCTTTGAGAACCTCGTACCCTAGTAAGTGGTTCGATATTGAATCGGCAGTGATGGCGTGAAAATCTTCGATATTTATAAGGGAAATGCTGTTTAGAATAAGATAAGTGTTTGAATAAAAGTCGAATTCTATTACAGCCTTTGTGTTTGTATAATCAGTTAACCTAGCATTAACGTAACCTTTACCTACTTACTATGATATAAGTATTAATATCACTAGGGATATTAATTATGTTATATTTCTGAAAGATATCAGTAAATAACTACTAGCATTAAAAAATACAATTTCTTCGATAAAAGAAAGCTAATTAAAAGAATTATAAAGCTACATGGTTCAGCCAATTAAAACAAACCTACGTATTCAATTGATTTTTAAATTAATGAAGTCCCGTCATTACGGTCTGGTTAAAAATTTTAAGCATACATAAAAATGATCATGTTCCTTTCGGAAATTATTGATTTTTCTTTAAATCAATAATTTCCGAAAGGAACATGATATGAGCGTGGATATGAACAAGTCAATTAAAGTCGTTTGACTTTTTAATCTTTCTGTTGATACATCAAAAGGATTCATCAAATAACGATTCGAGTTATGATTAAAGTAGTAGCTTTTTAAACGTGCAGAGAATCCCTTAGATTTATTATTACAGACGTGATTCTTATTTTTATACCTATTTATGTACTCGTAATATTCGCCCTCGTACAACGATAGATTCCAAAGTAGGATTAGATCACCTTTTAGCGACTCGCGAAGCTATTCCATAAGTATCTTAGTGAAGTTACGTACTTACGGGCTAATGACTAATTCTCCGCTAAGGTACTTACGTTGTCAACGACTTTGATGAACATGAAAAAAAATTAATTGGAAATACTCCTATGAAAAACCTCGTGAGTTCAGCTGTTATGTATAACATGATTAGAGGCACAGCATAGCGAGCCCTCGTTCCAGAAAGTTTTGCTATTCCGTGCAATAGATGTCGTGACATTTACTAGACCTTGTTTATAGTACATTAATGGTTCACATGACGATGATTGTAAAAAAAATTTTTTTACAGAGAAAATAAACGAAAAGTTTAACTCTAAGAAGACTAAGCTCAGTTGATTTGCGGTACAACATTTAGATTTCAATAGACTGTAGTTTAAAAAGTAAGTCACATTAATATATTCATCAGTCGTCGATGTCGCTAAAAGAAAGTAGTTGAGTATAAAGTTCATCGATATTCAAAAGCACTTGACCTGCGGTTGTGTAAGGTTAATTCTTTAATGTACTGGGGCTAAGGGACTCAATTTAGCCTCAATTTATGCGCTATAGTTTACGAGGCTTTGGAAGGTAATCGGCTAAAGGCATATGCGTGATATTGCATTTACATGCTTAGGTAGATCCTTTTTGTATGATATCATAATATCCGAGTTTAAATAATTAAGTCTATTTATTTAATATTACCTACTAATAGGTACTTTCAAGAGAGAGCATAATTGTTCAGAATATAAACTGAAATCTATAGTTATATTTTCACTCATACTTAAACGTAGTCTCACACAACACGTAGTCTAGAAGTCAACGTAACTCGGAAGATTGCTTAGTTATATCGTAAAGACGTACCTGTAACAAAAAAAACATAAAATGTTACTTAAATGATGTTTAAAAAACACTAAGAAAATATTAAATCGTTGTAATTTAAATATATTTTAGATAAAAACCATAAAAATATATCAAAATAATATATCAAAATTATACAAATTGCGCTACCCAATTTATTTTCATTTCCATATATCATAATACACAGTTAACTCCAATTAGAGGCTGAGGCGGAAATTTCTCGACAAAAAACAAACATAAATACAATTTAAAGTGTTAATATCCGACTAAATTTGAGCGCAATTACTCAAAATTAATGGTGAAATTAATACTTTTGCAGCTAAAGTTCATTAAGGGCTTAACCGAATTTAGTAATTTTTTCATTGAGGATTTTCATTAGAGTTTATACGGTTTTAAAACTTGCTAAGCGTTTATATGGTGGTTGAATAAAAGAGAGGCTTATTTATTTATGTAGCCATTTTCTGGGAAATGACAACAAATGCACTAGAACCGCCTAACAAGCGCAAAATGCTATTGCGTAGGATATATACGAGTATATATATCAAAGGATTGCTCTCAGAACTTTTGCTAGATATAATCTATTTCGACACATGGTAGGGTAGAATCATTTAATAAGTTTATGGGTAGTTTTTTTAAATACATTTAAACTAAGGCTCATAAATTAATCCATGTACTGAAGCCCTATTTTTCCTACTACTACTAAAGTTATAACAGATTCACGCTTAGACTTTATCCCATAGGAGCTGTAATTTCAGCCTAGATAAAAAATAACCTATGCCACTTTCAGCCAATAAACTATTTGCAAATCGTAGGGCAAAACTACAAACACATTTTGTCATTTATAAGTATAAACTATAAGATAGAAATTACTGTGGACTTCTTTTAAAAGTAGGGTGGATTCGGAAACTACGTAGCTTTAGTTTTAAGTAAGTAATAAGGAAACCCTTTAAGAAAAGTCAAGTACGGATTTAAAATAAAACACTGTCGAAGACTGCATGATTTTTCACATTATATAATAAGGCCCAAACGAACGCCATATTTACTTTTTCAATCTAGTGTATAATACCCTATTCACGCTGCACGCACAAGGATTTGGTAATTTACGATTGTATAATATAGTTAGTGTAGGTAGGTACTGACATAAACGTATACCTAAAATATGTTAATAGAAATAGAATTTTAACCATTTCAGTATAATGTAGATAAGTCCAACTTTTTAAAGTCAAGCAGTGGTAAGGAGGCAGATTTCAGTTTGACTAAAACCTAAGATACTCAAAAATCTAATAAATATATTGCTGGCGTACTTTGAAAATACGTTACTCGAGATCTGGCCGTTAGTGTAGACACGGTGTGAATGCCTAAAAAGCATTACCACAGCAAAATTTTCACATGAACCGAAATATTCCGGGCGTGTATTACAATTTACATAAACTCCAACGTCATTCGAGATGTATTAAGGAAATGTTATTTCATACTTTGATATGCGGCGATGCAGTCAAGCTTTGTATGCGGAATAAGAAGCCATTGCTGTGAATGAAACATCCACTGCATGTCATTTTGGCTACTTTTGTAAAGGATTTTGTATATAGCCGGATATTCTGACTGGGATATTCGAGTAAACAACGTCATTGACCGCGTGGTTCACTTGTCCTGTATTATACAAAACGAAAATGTCTGTCTCTGAAAATGTGTCAAACAATTGGTTTCTATTGATGTAAATCTAAATAATGCAGTACATTTTAAGGAACTCAAAAGGATTATAATAATAGGAGTAGTATTAGTATTATTACGTCTTTTCCCCTTTTGAACTTTGAAATACTAGATTTTAAAGCTGAAGGTTTAATGACAAAATGCAACATATCAATAATGACAAACATAAATACGTAAAATAAAAAGAATTTTCTTCCGAGATGGCTCTATCCAAAGGACCTCTTTAACAAAACGTATTTTATTCATCATTTACACTAATGTTCTGACAACTAAAGTACCTACACTACTAGGTACAGAAATAGGAAGTTTTGAAAGAAGCACGCCTAATATACTCGTAGGATCATATGAATTTACCTATTCTACAAGATCCTAAAAATATATAAAAAAACTTATAATTTTCAATTTACCGTATTATACCGTAAATATAAATTCAGGCGAATCTATCGTCCATAACTGACATCAAACAGACCTCAGTCTTTGAGTCCGGTAATATGATAGTTTCTTTGACATGATAACGACCCGCCTTCGTGCTTCTATCAAACTGAATATATTATATTATATTGATGGCGTCTTCAATGTGTATGAATACAGGAAATATTGAAAATATTATGCAGTAAGTCATAAAATACCATTCGTCTACTATATCGCTATGTCCTATGTTTGTACCAGTCGGTGTAGTATGGGTCAGTTTGGAGAAGAAATTTATAATTTAATAAATGTCTTAGATATGTTCTTAGAAGTCTTCGGTGGTTAGTTAGACAAACCGCTAAGTGATTTTGCATTCTGGTACAATTACGTGTAGACACGCAACAAGGGTTCAATACCCTGCCGTTGGACGATGAGGCGTTTCTATCCTAGACTTAGTTTAGGGCAAACAAGGGTTAATCTTATTCAAAATTACTTAAAAATATAATTTAAACTGAAAATTACAATGAATTGGAGATTATTTTTTTAATAACGCCACATTTTATCTCTGGGTGAGTGCCTGGGACTGGTTTTTACTTACACTGCTTTGTAAAATATAAAGATTCAAACCAACTCTTCAGCTTTCTTAAGTTTAGATTATAGTAATACGTAAGTAATCAATTTAAATAGTAACGAACGTATTGTTCGAACCATTTTTTTTTGTATGAACAGCGAGTATAGTAAATTCGGAGTCAATTATAAAAAAAAATTAATATAGTCTCATTTAAAAATGGATTATCTGATTTAATTGTTTTTGATATAGCCGGTGGATTTAAACTGCGTGCGGCAGGATCGCCATTGTCTTGCATAATTGGCAGTGCGACTACAATGGCGCTTTGTAGCCGCGCGGTCGCGCGTGCTTTGCGACATTTCACCCCCCCGAATTTTATTAAACGTATTAATTATATTACCATTATACCTTACTACATTATTATATTAGTACGCAAAAAGTATTCGATCTCTACTAATGTTTCATTAAGAAAATGGGTGAAGAGTTTAAATTTTCTACCTAGGTTAACTTAATCGATCGCGTGAAAGTTAACTATGAATTATATGGTACCGAAGGCGCGCCATCTAGGTACAATACTGGAAAACAGTTTTGTCAGAAAATGCCACACTAGGCTCAGTGTTCCCATGTTGACCTTAAAAATGCACTCTTTAAAATTCCTTAGCTCTAATTGAGACAAAAATATAGTATTACGGATACATTTTAATTATATACAGGTGTGTGTAATTATTACGATTTATGAAATTTCATGGACTTTAAAAAATTAGCCCTGCTTTTATTAAATAACGAATTGAGTCCTTGAACTAAAGTAAGGCAAACAAGACAAGGTCAAGAATGTAGCAAAACTTTGGCGTTCTATACAGGGGAGTAAGAAACATTGCCGGGTTAAAGGTCTAAATCCTCTCTACTAATAGAGAGACGGCCTCTCCCAATGCCATGGGGAGATGATGAATGATGCTTTGAATCTCAGCATCTAATTAATACTAAAAATTACAGGCAACTTTACTGAAACGTCAAACAATGAAAGTGAAGAAGAGGTTGCGGTAAATATTGAAGGAAATAATTATATTTTATTAATTACTACTCTTAGCTTTACCCGCGTGAAATTCGGGTGTAGCTTGGGTTTAATGGACCAATTTTAATCAAAGTTGGCGCATTATTTTAGTATTATTACCTGAGAAATCTGCGTACTTAACGCAAAAGTTTGTTTTTGATCAATGCAGTAGTTTATATTCATCACCATCATAACAATAGGTGGACGTATTCCACTGCTTGACGTAGGTCTTTTGTTTTTGAATACTACAGTCTGTGCCTTTGAGTTAAGCGACTTCTGACGACATTTTTGGTATCGTGAATCAACCGTGGTGGGTGGAAAATACAAACACTTAAGTTTCGCAATTCTCTGAGCATCAGCTGTAAATTTTGTTCTTCTACAGATCTCATAATTTTATTAGTTATTTTTTTTTTTTTTTCCTTACGACAATACACACATCGCCATCTAGCCCCAAAGTAAGCGTAGCTTGTGTTATGGGTACTAAGATAGCTCTTGAATATTTTTATGAATATAATACATATAAATACTTATAATATACAGATAGACACCCAGACACTGACAAACAATCATGTTCATCACACAAACATTTTCCAGTTGTGGGAATCGAACCCACGGCCTAGGACTCAGAAAGCAGGGTAGCTGCCCACTGCGCCAGTCGGCCGTCAAAATAGTTATTGAATAAATAGTTATTGAGTGATAAATAGTTATTGAGTGACTCTAAACTTTCTTATGTATTAGCACTATGTACAACGGAAGGTTCCATCCGACCAAGTATGGAGACAAGCCCAGGGGAAAGAAGAAGATGTATTAGCGCTCAAAACATACAATCATCATCATCGGCCCATTACCGGCCGACTACATATCAAAAATCTACATTCAGGATGAGAAAGGTTTAAACCGCTGTCCAACCCGCTAGTCACACTGGTCAAGTGCGGGTTGGGAGACTTAACACACCTTTGAGAATATTGTGGAAAATTCTCAGGCATGCAGGTTTCCTTGCGATGTTTTCTTTCAGCGTTAAAGCAAGTTATATTAAAAAGTTATACAACTCCGAAAAGTAAGGGGTGCGTATCAGGGAGCTGTAATAATAAGACAAACTGTTGCAACAGTTGCTACAGATAATTAAATGCTAAGATAACTAACAAACATAATTCGGAAACAGCAAATTATTAGAAGAAAGAAGATAGAGTTCATTCGTCACATTCTCGGAAGGCCAGTATACCCACTCGTATCAAAGTTCTTTAACGAGCACTATCTACTGATTTGCAAACACGCAATAAAGCCCAGTAGTCGTTAACTAACGTAGTAACGTAGACGTCATATAGATTTATATTAAGAAAAACTCGTAGGCAATCATGACATAAATCTGTTTTATTTAGCACCCTTTTTCAATAGCACGAATTGCAAAAATCTAACGAAATTACAAAATAATCCCGCGATAGAAAGGGGGAATAGTATGAATAAAAAGACGCACAAGAAAAACATGAATCGAATGAAATTAGAACGACCACATCTTTAATCCTTAACCAAATATTATAGAGGGGGAAACGGTCGCATTAGCCGCGTCAGTCATCAGCAGAATGAATCATTACTTGAAGAGTGCGCCAGTGGCTCGTGTCAAAGAGTCTGAGTCAAAGGTCCTCGTGGCTACCCCTCCCCCCGCCCGCAACGCGTTCTTCCTCCCCCGCGCATGCCCGCAAGGAAGGGCTGATTGAAGGGCCACTCTACAACCTCGGCCACCCGCTCGTTCGCTTGTATTCAAGGGTCGAATCTGGATTATAGGGCGCCAAAGCCTGCACCTTCATCAGATATGTATAAAAGTGTTTGGAGCTCAGCAATTGAAACGCCGAAAATTGCCCTTCTATAATTTCATAGTATTCAAAAGTGTACCGTTGTCTACTATGGGTTTGCATTCGGTGGTTGTCATTGCGTAACATGAAAAGGTGACGGTGTTATGCCCTCATATATGTCTGAATTTGAATAATTTATTTGCATTTTTTTTACTTAGCATTTTATTTGGATTCGGTATACCCATCGTCCCATGTTACGTATATATTTGTATCTTAAGGCGATGTTACCGTGTAAGTTATTATAAGAGAGGTGCGTCGAGGGAAATGAATGTCGAGTAGGTCGACCCGTTGTCATTCATATTAGCGCGGCTGCTTAAATTCGTAATCCCACCCGTACAGTCCCGATGCGCGTGAGAGAACAGACATGTGCTGAAATTTTGTATTAAAACGGGAATATTTTAAAAGCGCAATGTTACCAATTGTATCAGTTGTTGGAAAAAAATATACTGCAAAAAGTGTTTAAAAATACTAGTGAGGATAACTCGTTTATTCTGGAGTTCTATTTCGGAGCAAATAAATAAAACGCTATCACGATTTTGACGACCACGCATTTATTTCATCGCAAATCTCTGATCTCATTTTTAATCTGCACATGTTACTTTTACTACAACTTTGTTTTATAAAAGTCTATCACAAATATGTTTGATGGGTTCCAATACTGTCCATAATCTATTTTTCATGCCCCAACATCAGCGTTTCAGAGGCACACATTGTGCCCACCCACACTTTAAAAATCACGGCATAAAAGCTCCGGGGGCCGGGGGATGCCTTAATAACACTCACGAGCGACAAAGTCCGTCGTAACACAAAATGATTACACACATAAAGAACCTTATCTCTTTACACTCTGCAATGGCATAAACTGGTTACAGTCGCGAGTAACCGTGCCACAACCGCTCGAAATGTTTACGCGAGTTTTACGCGCCAATCTCACCAACGACGCTTGCTAGAAATTGAAAACGGAATTATGACAAAATAAAAATGGCGCGCGGAATGTCCTAAAGCGAAACAGGGCTGCGATTAAGCATGCCACCAAACAAATGCAATTCTAGCTTTTTCATCTGAGGCTTATACAAATAATTAAAACGTGCGAAAGTTGAATTCCATTAAAACAGCTATGTTAAAGATGTAGGTAGACATGGATGCAAAGCTTTAAGGCCACTTTTTAATTTAATCATTGTTAATTCAAATTGTTTAAAACAATACAGGTAATCTCAGATTTCCTTAGGATACAAATTTATCTCCTAAAGCAGGACGACCCACAAGAATCAAAATGTTTGGCATCCCTGTCTGTGATGTCAATGCAATGTCGCCTCTTGGAGTCAGGAAATGTACGATGCAATACCGGAAATCGGAATCGGAGGGTGTTCAAAATTTAAGTGCTAATGAAAAAGTGGTTTTCTTTCAATCAAAATCGTAAAATTATGTTAACATTGTGCTTGTTTTCTGTAAGTGGATTTTGTTTGAAATAAATTGAAAATCACTTTTATGAAATTGTAAGGCAAGGGTGTGGGATTTTTAAGTAGCTTTGTATTTAATGCGTTGTAGAATAATATGACACAACAACGTCCTGACTTCCTAACTTATGAAGAGTTGCTTATTAGGTATTAGGTTATGAATTCGAACTATGATAGTGGGTAGAGGCAGCGAATTGCTTGGCTTTACCAAAGCGCGCCGCATGCAGTATCTATAAATATGAATCAAGCTGATTTTTACACCTTTTTACCTTCGATCCATATAAACATTTGAAATAAACACAAAGTATCCGTTTGCTACCTGGGGGTTCAAACGTCTTTCTAAGCGTTGCTGCTCAACAAAGGTGCGAAAATGGTGCTAACTACTCCCTAACTTGACTCAAGACGAAATTCTAAAGGTATCCCTAGGAAGCTAGGAAGTTGAAATTTCGTAGAATGCCTATCTATCATAATACTGTGCAAAAGGGAAAATTTTGAAAATAATATTTAATGTTTTCATCGAAAAACATGTTATTGTTATATATTTGTAAGTTTTGATTCATTATGCCTATCTAAATAACTACCTACAGTTCTTTGTAATACAAAAATCACGTTATTTTCTTTATAACTAGCACGTTATTTCGATTTAGAAGTCTATCTATGTAAGCTGGTAGCACAGTGGTGTTGGACTAAAAAAAACAAAATAAAATACTAAGGCTAGTAGTTAGAGCATACTATGGATTCACACTACTACTACTATGGACAATCACTCAGGATTCGTCTTAGCATCTAGATGCGTTATACGAATGCGACTCTGTCTGGATAAAGTCTAAGATCTCGCCTGTAGTATTTATAATTATGTAGTGGCGCCGACTTGCTCCAGGGGCTGACAAAGTGGTATAAAACGAAGCGTATTGAATAAGAAACTACCCGACTACTTACAGAGGAGTTTCGGTAAGTAGTCGGCTTGCAAAGAGAAAATAAGTAATAAACTTTAAGATTGCAAGTCGATTTACTATGCTAAACATGCGAATATACTAGTTTGTGAATTCCTTAGTACGTTTTAAAATTCTTTACCTTATTTTGTAACAGAAAAAAAAACAAAATTTGTTTAAAAAATATCACAATTCACAGTGCAGGTAAGATATGAATGCCGTAGAAGTTCATCAGGGTTCTGTAAATTTTATTTATACTACATAATAATACAGAAAAGTAAATTTAGGTTGATATCAGTAACAGTAACAAATTGTTGAGAACTAAATTGTATTACATAAAAACCTACAAGTATCCAAGTGCGAACTAATTGCGGGAAGTGCTGGCCTAAGGCAGCCAAGCCAAGATTTATATCGGCATAGAATTAAACATTTAAAGGACAACTAAAATGAACCTTCTCCTTAACCAAAAAATTTCTTCATATCAAGTACTTACAAAAAAATCCAGTGTGGCAATGTGTAGAAATGTTGTACAAATAAATAAGTATTGTCGCTTTGTTTTACATAAGAAAATGCTTTTATGAAAAACATTGTTATAGTACGACGACAAATACGAGTATGTTCGTGAAGCGGGCGGAATAGCGTGAGGCGTAGACTGTGCTACATATTATGTGAGTCGATATATGAGCATCACCTATACGGTATTCAACTGCAGAAAACTTTAGTCTAGGCTCCGTTTTGAAGGTATATTCAAAGTGCTTTTATGAAGGTTTGAAAGCCGCATCGATGTCACGTCGCAGGCCAAGCAATCCGTACGTACGTTCTTGCGAATAACTGTTTTATTGACTGGTCTGATTAAATAAAGTTACGGATCAGCTTTTAAAATGGTTCGGTGGTGCGTGGCCGATTTCTATTTGAAAACTCTGAGTTAAGTGAGTTACACGAGACGAGTTACTTACCCAAAAAGGCGTTATCTTACAAAATAATTTAAACTTATTTGGGGTTTCATATGACATCAATATTGACTTTCATGAAACTCTGCGGGAAAATACGTAGTGAAGTGGCACGTATATCCAATAACCGAACATAAATGCGTTTTTAATCACCGCGAGTGGGGAGTGCGAGAGAAATTCGAGTCAGGAGTCAAAGGCTTAATGATTCATCCGAGTATTTAAATAGAACAATTAAAAGCGGTCGGCCGTTCCGACGGTAAACAATTTTACAAAAGGTTTGATGCGTAATAATTCGATAAAGATGTATGTTGCTACCTAACAAGTTACCGTCTGTTGCAATCTGGTGGATAGCTTAAGACTTACAAAGTTAAAGCAGCATATTTGGTAAAGATTTTTATTTTATTCAAGGATTATTTTAGCTATTCAAAATTAAATCTCTCATGCTCCTATTTATATACGTACTTATGTAAAAAGTTATACCTGCATCTTTTCCTTTAGACAAAAATATTTGTTTACGCATTACAATACATCGAAACTGAGTTAAATAACTCACGATATTAAATATATACGAATAAAACTTAAATTGGATAGAGAAACCATAAAAAAAATTTGAGACTACCGCCACGGGCGCTTTT
Organism: Pararge aegeria; assembly: GCF_905163445.1. Classification (NCBI taxonomy): domain Eukaryota; kingdom Metazoa; phylum Arthropoda; class Insecta; order Lepidoptera; family Nymphalidae; genus Pararge; species Pararge aegeria. Next base: position 6,637,537 of record NC_053192.1, on the reverse strand, counting down.
CATTCACATAGATTCATCTGATTTTAATTACGCACTAAAATAAGTATTACAACGTAAGTATATTCATCCCACTTTCGCTCTATTAAGCGTACTCTGTCCTACGAGCAAGCCAATATAAATTTGAATCTGCAAAGTTGGCTGACAACGGGCTCCCAATAACACATTGCATTGCAACTGGTTCGCGCAAGAGTGTTTCCGACTAACACAATTCACTTCTCCGGTCTGTAGAGTCCTTCTTCCTTTCTATAAATAATATTACTACTAGGACGTAAAGCGTAGTCGTACAAACCAAAGAAACAAAACTTGTCTTTTCGTTCCAAATAAAAATTTGTTAAAAAAAGGCTCGTTTATTAAATCTTAGTATTACTATTAGTCGTACGTACTAAGTCTACTCACAAAGCTCTAATCTATTTTTTTAAGAGATGGCAGCACAGTGCTCTTGGAATTTGACGGAAATCGCATGTTGCTGACATTGCAATTAGTAACTTATGTTAAAAATTCTGTTTTAAAAATATCAGGATGGGAAACAAGGTCTTTCGACCTTGTTTTAAGATTATTTTAGTAAACACAGATATGTCTATCTATACCCTATATTCGCAAAATTAGTTAGTTATTCTTGATATGCTATTCACTTATTTTATCATCGGTCTGTGTCTCAAGAAGGTCCCTCACATAATTAAAAAATATCCTGAGGAAGATCTATAACGGATTCATATTTGTGTTAATGTCAGGGTAGTAGATTAATGTCAATGTTTTGTTTAAGGAATCAAGTCGTAAAAGCCGCTTTTAGGACGCTTACATGGATTACATTGACTTAACTTTACGAGGTACATCAAACACAGGTCTACAGAAAAGTCCGAGGTTATATATTATGTTTATTTCAGAATGCTTAAGACCTCACGTCAAGCAGGAGCGAATCGGAAAGTTAGAAAATAAAAAAACGGACACTGAAACAGATTGGTAGTTTCGTTACTACATAAATTCTATTTGTTCAATTTCTTTGTTGCTTGCTATAAATTTGCATTTCCAGTCGCAGTTCAGTTGCATCCGATTTTTCACTTCATTGTGTCCGGCAATTAACAAGGAATCAGACTGGGTTTATTGAAATAAACTTAATTAATGGATAAATTGTTCCAATCAACGCCACTTGCAGTTTAAATGTAAATGAAGATGCTCACCGAACTTTATTAATGTATTTTATATATAGGAAGTTTATTGAGAAGTTTCTTGATAATATATCTTAAGCTTTATTGGCTTCGCCGTAGCGTGCAGGGCGTAATATTGTATCAATATAACATATCGTCCATTTTTTTGTTTTGTTAGTTTGTTCGCTATGTTTGGCTCAAATATCGCACAAATTTAGATGAAATTTCATATCACATATTATATGTATATACCTTGTTACCTGTTAATGGATATAGGGTTCTTTTCGTTCCGGAAAACCACCAGGGTACGTATCCAGTGAATGACAAAAATCAGTTTTTTTACCTTTGCACAGCTTTACAGCAAAGTGATCAGTTCCTCCATCACATTCTTAGATGTATATAAGTTAGTTGGAATAAAATCGATCACTTAAGCCATTTTTCTATCATGGAAATTTATTTTTATTTATCTATTGAATGTTTTTAGAGAGACAAGTTCGATTCAAATAAGACATTCTAATTTCTCATCCAGAATCCATTTTAACTGATAATTGGTACGATTTGATTTGATTCTTCAGCCTTTCCCGTACTATACGAAAAAAATATTTAAATCTCATTTTTAGAACGAAATTTTTTTTAAGTAAGTTTTTAAGAGCAAAAATTTAATATAAAAAATCAATAAAAATTTTATTTATACAAAAATTTTATTTATATTTTCAAGTATATTTTCTGTACCAAACTGACTTAATTTCTTTGAAATATGAATTCTCTATATTTTAAACATATTTTCAAAGAAAAAAAGGTGACCGATTTCATTGCAAACTAGTTGAGATATTAAAAATTCCCCTGAAAATGTATTTATATTGTACATACAAGTAGCTCGCTGACTATTAACCCGGTAATGTATAAAAATAATCACTTTCATATAAATTTGAACAACAATGTTTGATACTCTTATGCAATTATTTTACGTAAAACAGAAAAGGTGACGCGTGACTCACGTTGAGTCTCGTATTGTAAGAGTACGTAACAACCCAACAAACGAAATTGCACATTTCTTTAGATTACCTTTTCGCTTTTTTTGAGGTAATCCTTCCCATGTAAAAATACTAAGCCGTTTGTTTGAATTAAAGCCGAAGAATTGTATGTAATAATATAATTTCTTAAGTTGATCAGTTAATCACTGATGTATCGATAGTGTTTAGTAGATCTCGCTAAACTAGAAAAATATGATACCTAGCGCTGGCTTGGCTTAGAAAATGAAAGAACGAAGTTCGAAGACGAAAACTCTACTGAAAAAAAACTCAGTTCGAAACTTAATGCCTAAATTTTGAAAGATTTTTTCGTATATACATTTCTACTTTCGTAATGTAAAAAAAAAATCTCAATACCTTTTGGAATTCCCTAAACAAAATCCGAATAGTAAAGGTATTTGAAAGTATTGAATTTCTTGACGACGAACACCGGTTGAGGGAGGTTAAAATATTGAACTAGCTGAGTCCCGTGGTAAACATTTTTGATTGAGATTGGGTTTGTAGTATTATGCTGAACATAACGCCTTATTTGCTTTCGTTCCGTCCTTGGAGACTTAAATATATTATTATGACGTTGGGGCTTCTTGGTGTGGTTCGAAATCTAGTTAAATCGACAAAATATCGATAGCGTAGGTTGATGCTTTTTTGATAAAGATAAAAAAAAATAATGGAGTCTGACTGATATAAATAATTCTTGCCTTTTTTATCTGCTTAGTGATTCTTACTGATACTTTTATATAGATTAAGGCTCTAATCTGCCGAAATTGAATTAAGCTAATTCAATTAACGATCATAACTGTCTTTGGCTAGTACCAGTTCTACTTCGATTCATAAGGATCATAAAACTTGTCAGGTTTTCAACTATAAAATGATGTTGGAAAAGAGCAATCTGCTTTCTTGATTGCAAGAGTTTCTTGCCGGCTCTTCTCAGTGGAATCTGCCTTCCGAACCGGTGGTAGAGTCACTACAAACAGACTGACTCGACGTTTCAAAAGTGCTTATAAATCAGGCCTACTTGAAATAAATGAATTTTGAATTTGAATTTTGAATTTAAGAAAGTCTCAGTACATCATTCAGCTAGGTAAATAGCAATGACCTCTCTAGTAGCAAGAAGAAGACATTGATATATTAGTCCTTACTTATGTTATAGGGAATGTTAAGCCCACCTACCCACATCAGGACAGCGTGAAGGGTGTAAGCTCTAAATTACTTTCTCCTGGCCTGTGCCCAGCAGTAATATAATATAAGTCTCAGAGTGCTTAAGATAAATTTGAATTAACAATTACGCAGCTTACATAGGTAGGTATACGAATAATTTTCCTTTCAGGCCGCACAAATAATTTAATAGGCGGACGCTTGTGTATTGTCATCATAATAAAATAGCGATAAGAAAGAAAACAGCTTTCATAATTAAAGGAAGGGCTTTCTCTTGCCTTATTTAATTGCAGTACTGATACTTCATGGCTACCGTAAATACTTGAATAATGTAGAGGTTGCTATATCTACCTTTCTTTTGGTTCCCCGGATAAAGTGCCATTTTTAAAACAACTTATTGCGTTAAATATATGTTTGCTGCATTAAGTGCATAAAACAGGTTTGGACTAATTTCTTTATTGTTTAAAATTTGAACCTTTATCGCATAAAAGCTCATAATTTTAATACTTTTGCTACGGAACTCTTAAAAACATTTTCATTATCAGTGAGCAATTAAAAGTTATTCAACATAGCTTTTAGGTAGGACATATTTCGTTTTTCTTTTGTTAACCCAAATAAATAAATACAGGGCTTTTGAAAATGATACTACTCGAAGAAGCAATATTCCCTTAAACTAATCAAAATTCTGAAGAAGTACAACATTCATACATAACGTAAGCGGTTCCCGAAGTTTTCCACGAAGTTTTGAAATTTTCAGCTCGAATAGAGATTGATTGAAGTTCTTGAATTAGTTGTGAGACACAGGGACATAATAATTCACAAGCAATTTTACGTATGTAGCAGAATATTTCGTAATTTTTCACATGTGCATAATGTACGATATGCTACACACGTGTTGTTGGTTTTACGTATCTAAAATTCATGCTCTAATACTCATCTCTGCAGTCGAGTACACACTCGTTGGGCATTTATTGTGAGAAACTTTAACAACTGGGCACCCATTGTGATTGTGTATCTTTCTTTGATTGTTTCTGGGTTTCTGTTAAATCAGTACCTACTAGAGATTAAAATTTTTCATTAATCGGGCATAACTAGTCCAGGCTTTGTTCTCTGCGACCATTATCGTCATTTGGCGAATTCTTCAAGGAAATAACGAATTGTCGAGATAGAAGGCGCTTGAAGACAATGCGCACCATTCAAATAATCTATTAAATTGTCGATTTAGTTCGCAGAAGTGAGTCCGGATAAATTAAGCAAATTAAGAGTAAGTTCGGGAGGCTTTAATTACAGGGTTTCTACACTTGGCCAACGAACAAGTGAGTTATCCTCGAATATGGTGGATTTATGGGGAGTCAGATTTTCGATTCTCGATTGGTGCCCCAGGGGTATGTGTTATGAATGCACGTTATGAATGTTATCGGGGATTCCCGCACGCATGATCGAGCTTGAAATTTTTTTTTAGTTGCACTTGACTGCTTTTTTAAATTTTCTAATTTTTTAATGCTATTCATCCTCTTTTTTGTATTATGATAAGAATTATAGAGGTTAACGGTTTTACCGAGTTTACCTTTTTAGAAGTTGTGGATCATTATTCATGTGACTTTTTATTTACAACTCTAAATATACTCGTAGTAGAAGTAAGTAGTAATTAACCCGAAATTTTGTTTTCAATTTGTCAAATGAATTGCTACAACCTTTCTATTTAGATGCTTGAGGGATAACTTCTTCATATTTATCTTTTTAATTTTCTCGAAGTTAAAATACGATTAAAATTACCTTAATTGAAAGAGGTACTAAAATTTGAAATTCAAAACGAATGTGATAATCGTAGGAAGCTACGAGAAAGGATAAAAAAGAGGAACGGAAGCGAAAACATTGTTACAATTAAATTGGAGGTGAAATGAAAGTTTGAACAGTAGAATATGTGGAGGCAACGGAATGACACGTTATCAAATAAAACAGCTGTAGTGCAGGCGCGTGGGCGGGCGGCTCCAGTCCTATCGACTTACCAACTCGCCGGCGCGCGTGCAAACTCACCTCAAAGTCGCCCACCATCGCCAACCGTCTAACCGAGCCCTAAACACATCCCTTTGAATCCCCTTTACATTTTTTCTTGTATATCATCAAAGTAACCCTCGTCCTCCCGGCACTTTACGAGGGCGGCGCCGCCCGAGGCGTCCCAGAGAAAACTGACGGACGTGGCCGCTCTTCCACCGCTTTTATAGCTGGAGGAGGGGTGCGGCAGCGGCGCGAGTTGCGCCGTCGATTCGCGACTCGATAAATAAATTAATTAAAAGTGCAAGTGAGTGATCGCTTCGTACAGGACTGCGAACTCGCCTAGAGCTTCCCCTTAATTGGAATATACTTGGCGGAGTCGTGGATTCTTTTCTAGTAGGAATAATATGTGTTGCGTTCTTCTATTACGTATAGAGAATATCAACGATTCATTTTGATAAGTTTCCTAAGGGATTCGGGGATTAATCAGAAGTTAAAAGTAAGTTACAAACTGGTGGGTGGGTAACAAATTCAAATTCAATTTTGAAATATAGTATCTACTTTTTATTTGCGTAATTGAAAATGTACAGAACTGGTTAACGAAGTAAGCTAATCGATTTTTCAATCCTCAGTTTTAAAATTCTGTGTAAAATTCTATAATTAATTTAAGCGTAAACATTATTTTTACATAAAAGATAGACATTAAACCCGCCTTTGCATACATTTCTAGAAAATTCGTATAAGAGAGCACTACGTACCACGGCAGAGTAAGTTATGTGATTTCTGAAACTTGCACTGAGCTTTCGGATTCGCTGTGAGACTTTGTAGTAATTTGTGAATACCCCAGTAAGATAATTGTCTTATAGTCTTTCTCCTATAAGACAATTATCTTATAGTAGATACAATGGTAAGAGACCTGAGGGACTGACTCTGGGTCCCAGGGAACGGGGACGGGCGCTTTTGTGGGATGCAACATGTGTTAACATATTGTCCTAATTTCATATCAGGTATGTAAGAATGCCTCTCTAATAGAGAGTTACATATTCGTTCAGTTTGTCGTCAAGACCCTGGGGCTATTGGAGTCTAAGTGCAAAGAAAATCTTACGAGACATAACCTCGCGGTTGATTGCCTCATCTGGTTACAGAAGGGCTGGCTCATTTTTTGCGCAAAAGATCAACCTGTCAGAAATGCAGTCAGCGTTTTTGGCACCATTTCCATGGCATTAATAGTAGAGTAACGGTTTAGTTACAATCTTTATTATACCATTATCCATGTTAAAAAAAGTTAATAATTAAATAATCTTATAAAACCACGGAGGTTTCTGAAAAACAGTATGCCAACGTATGCTGGGTACAATAATACGCAATGGAACACATTACACGCGTTCTATTGCGTATTAATCGGTGAAAAGTACACTTTTATGTTATTAACCGTAGCGTTGGGAATAGTTTTATAATACAAAAGCATTTCAACGCTTGCAGGACTCAGCTAATAAATAAATATATAACCTATACAAACATTTTGCAGAATATGTGAAATAAGCTCTGCTGGTATAGCAGTTATGTATTTCCACTGTGCTACTGCATAATTAACAATTACACTGCCATCATAAATACAATTAAGATTACATCTAAAATCACAGGAAAATTATCTAATTTTAGATAAGCTATTAAATATGGTTGAACTAGATTTACGATGTAAAGTTATAATGCGAATAGCATTAGTTAGTATTAGTCAGTTATTATATTAAGGGCACATCTAATATTAAAATGACTGAATATTATAAAAATATATATCTAAAGATAAAACTAAATATATGAAAAGTTAAAAGATTTTTGTTAAAAATTTATTTTCGCGACTAAGAAAAGAATAATGATATTTTTCTACTTGGGACATTAGATTGTATTCAACTATACATAAAAAAGTAATATCAAGTTTTTCTGTTTCATATTTCATAAATAGAATTTAGAATTTAATGTTAAATTGAAAGGAACTCAATGTAATAAATCTATATAAAAAATAATAATTCGTCCCTGCGTGTGTCTATTCGAGTCTCAATGAATAAATTTGCACATAGATAGTTGGATAAATCTAGTTTGTATGTAAAACGTAAGGGTAAGGCGATCTGCCTCCACCTTATGTGTTTGTCTATTGATTTTTGTAATATCTGGTTGATTGATCTGTTTACAGGATTAAAAATATTTTTTCAAGGTAGATATCAATTTCTAACTTGGTATTTATGTATATGTTGCAATATTAATAATATTTAAAATAAAATAAACTCTAAAGCCGTCCGTGTTTTTCTCAAAAAGTTTGACTGGTAATCCGTCTTTTGTATTGGTTGTGCCGAAAATAAAAATGGCCGACTTTAGCACATTGTCGATTTTCCACCACGCCTCAAGTTACTGTCCTGGTCATTTTTATTACTGAAATATGTATATACTCGATAAAAGCTCGCCAACCCGCACTGGAGCAGCATGGTGGGTTATAAGCTCTGAAGTCTAAATGCCACTTTTCCATTAGAGAGAAGACCTGTGCCCCACATACAATGAATATGAAATAATTAAAAAGCTCGGAGGACTAATCCGAACAGAATTATTGCAGTGCATTGTGTCCTAAACAGTGCAAACGCACCGCGCACTCACTTTTAACACGCACGGAATGTTACTAGCTCACAAACATTTCCCCATCTGCCGATTTTATGGTAAATGCTTGAAACACAAGAGAAAATAATTGCAGTCAACTACTAAATGGAAGAAAGCGAATAACCTCCTGTTCGAGAAACACTATTAAATTGGAGTGGTTTTGGATGCTACAATATTAGTCATATTCACGGTTACTGTATGATCGTAATTCCGTTAGCCATAGACTAGGGGAAGGGATGTGCTTTTCTTTATCAGATGACTGCTATTCTGGCTGAATAAAGAAAATTAGATATTGGAAACAATTGCAATTTTTAAGGAAACATAGATTTTGATATTGTAAAATGTATCTAGCCAGGCCAATTCTTCATTTCTAATTTCAGCTAAATCCGTTTTATAGTTTTTGCGTGAAAGAAGAATCTATAATCCATACATCCTTCCAAACCATCCATACAAACTTGCACTTTTTAATATTAGTAGGAAGTAGGATAGTTACTACAAAAGGACTTTCTCGCATTTTATTTAAAAATGTTAAGTTAAATCCACACTGACTCTTAGAACAATAAACTACGCGAAGCCTAATTAATGTGTTTCTATACTAGTTTATCCAATTAACCTAGATTTAGAGGTTCGTCTAAACGATAGACAAACATACAAACACAATGTTTACGGGCGCATGTGTTGAGCGCGGGGTGTTGCGAGCAAGGTACAAAGCCAATATTGAGGATACGTGGGTCTATGGATACTTAGTCTATGCTAAATTATTCGAAGGGGCTGTCTAAATGCTTGTAGTAGGTACCCCTTCCAATCCATATCCACATCACTATTATAAATGCGAGTGTGACTGTTTGTTTTTGTGTGTTTGTTTGTTAAATAAATTCGGCTTAACCATCGATCCGATCTAGATGAAATTTGGCTCACATGTAGCTTGAATCCTGGAGATGGGAAAAGTACATAATATTTATCACCGAAAAGCTGCTGGTAGAACTAATTTGCAGGTTTTACAATGTTTATACATTAATTGCTTAACTTATCTTGGTAAAACTTTGCATAGAAATAGTTTGTACCCTGGAGACTACTGGAGGTCATAAGAAACATTTTATACCAGGAAAATAAAGAGTTAGTAAACGCGAACAGAGTCGTGGGCTAGCTGGTATTATATATAGGTATGATAGCGAAAGTGTGATTTACCACTTTTGACTTGCATCTTTTATTAATGTCAAAGTGTGAAAATTGTAAGGCCCTAAGTCCATTATCAAAATGTGAATAGCCAATTTGTACAATGTATGTAGCGTTAACTTGAAAAGTGCCAACAGATAAAATCATACTATACAACGCTTTGTCGAAGTGATGCAACTTCGTACCCATGTAATGCTGTGCGCACATTAGGTACACGTGCTCTGCGTTCTCCGCACGCGTCTCTCCAGTCCAGTTCCAGGCACCAATGTTTTAATGGGTATTAAAAAGTGATCAGCATCATCAGTATTCCCCAACAAAACGTATATGAGACTTGTAGAGTTACGAGTATTGCAAATACTAGCCTCAGTATTAAATGAGACCCAATTTACCTTATTTTAGGGTGCGTATAGCCATTTAACGTATTCTCACAATAAAATCTCATTCTAAAAACGACGTTTCTTATCAGATTACATCTTCTTATTTACCGGCGAAACGTTTAGATATTTCTAGAATATTTTTTCTTAAAGATTTTGTAACAAAACTTTGCATGCTCTACATGTTGTCAGTGGTGCGGGGGAGGCAGCTTATATCCTTATGTGCGGTCAGTCGGGTTGCAAAGAAACAACGTGAATGTTTTAAATTTTAATGTAACATTTTCAACCCCTGGACCGCTCGAAGACATTTAAGATGGACTCGATAAGAATTATCTGTTTTGTCATATTAACATTTTGGGGAGACTGTAATTTTAAAACCAACTTAAGACCATAAGAAGGCGAACTTGCATACTTGTGCAAACAAAATGTTATTCTTACTTTTGAAGTCGTATTTTTGAATCATTTTTTGTGCAGTTGTCTCGTTATTTGTTTTAAACCATACAATTCTGTAATGTGTTTATCATAAGCAGCTGATCAATTATTTTTATTTTTTTTTATAAAATAAGATTGTTTAATTAATTTATACACTTAATGTACCTTAAGCTGTTGGCCAATTGTAGTTGGTACCAAGTGTAGTAGGAATGGCCAACCCATTTATTTATGGTGATAAAATGAAAAGCAGCTTCCATATTATTGTTGTTCCATAATTACTGATAGCAAAACTGGAGGAGTAGTAAATGGATCAATTTGATTCTATTATGAACAGACGCAATGTTTTTTCCATAAATGTTTAAATATAAATTTGATGATACCTTAATTCGGAACACACTGTAATAGGTACGGACAATAGTAATAGACAGAGTGAAGCGTGGCGGTGTCCGGTTTAATACAGCTATTATTCAAATATGGATATAAAAGCTAACGAATAGCTACCCAACTGTATAGGTAAACCTCTTTGCCTTGGAATGATCCAAAGTATAAAACAATGCCGAGATGGTTGAATTCTATCATAAAAAACACATGAATGCGGAATTACAAGCCACTTAGAGCGTTTGAAGTGACGATGATGCCACATTTTCATCGGGACTGGCTCAATAAGGCTTCCTTCTAATCACCCAATCAATACATTAAAGCCATACTACATTTTTGGTAGGTATAGTTTACATATCGGGGGTGACTTAACGACTACGCGTTAGTAAACATGAGGCACCGTATTTTTTATTATTAAAAATAGGAATATTATGAGCTTAGGTTAGCTCAAGTTATGTCCGCTTTTTTTTTTATAAAAAAATAACCAAGTATAAATTTAACCTTATAATTATATTGTTTTGTGTTTAAACATATTTACTTATTTAATATTGTGGCATATAATATAACCTAACGTTTTGGTTGAATGAAAATACATCCTTCCGCAGCTCTAAAGATGACCAGCGCTAAGTCTTTGATAATAAATGCTGAGTGGAGACCAGGTACGGACCGAACACGGCATTTGTATTCTTTGCTTATTTTTATGTTCCTTGCGTGTTAAATAAATAAACAGCTAACTCTTAAAATTGTATTTTTATGTAAAACTTATACGCAACATTTACCTTCCAATGTGTTAAAAGACCATCGCGTGTACTTCAAATATTTTATTGATAAAATAAGGTATCAAAGTAATGTAAAGAAATTTAGTTTAAAAAAAAAAAAAACAAAAAAGCCGCCCGAACAGGGACTTGAACCCTGGACCCTTGGATTAAAAGTCCAATGCTCTACCGACTGAGCTATCCGGGCTTGTAATAAATATCGTAAAATAGAGGATTGTAATCTGTATTTTTGACGGTCTCGTTTGTGAATGAATATGTTGGCTTATATTGATATTTTAATGTATAACATGTAAATAAAACCTATATTCTGAATAAATAGTTATCATGAACATCAGACATGAATTCGTACACAGCTGTCGAACTACTAAGTTCATGTGAAATGGTTAATTGAATTATGAAATTTTTTAATACTAGCTTGTCCCCGCGACTTCTTTCTTCTTTGTTGTTTATCTGTATATTATAAGCATTTATTTTCATTATATATATAAAGATAGCGATGTGTGTTTTGTTGTAGTATATTTATTTATTACTCCCGTTTGAATTTGACGTTTTAAAATCGCTTGGGTACCATTTTTTTCTCACACTATAAAGTCTTCCCGTCTCTAGCATGGCAGCTTTTTCGTCAAATTTCATCAAGATCGATTTAGCATGTGGGCCCAACATGGCAAATACATAAACACCCTGTTGCATTAATAATAGTACGTAGTATCACATACATCATAGTCACAATAGAGCTCTCAATATTAAAATGTCAACCTAACTCGTGTTCCAGTCGGAAGCCTAGTATTGGAAATAAGGATGATAGGACAAAAGTAACAACAAGCACTGCTTCTTTTCCATGAAGCCTATCAAAGTCAATAGATTTTTAGTTAAAATCAGTAATTATTAGTTTAGATCAGGTTTTTTCCATTTCGGTGGAAGTACCTAAAAATCGGTATCTTATTACCGCTACCCGCGATTAGAGAGAAAATCTGTCGTTTTACATGCTTAATTACACTTTTTTATTTTGCCAACTTCTTGTTCTGAATTACTTAGAATGTTTCTACGGCATTTTTAAATTAGATGCAGTGAAATATTGATTGCATAATTTGTATTTAATATTTTGATGGGAAACATCTATTTGCGCGCCTTGTCAGTAAAATCAACCCGTATGTCGTCACTGCAAACGGCATGACGCTCGCTGTTGACGTCATGCAACCGTCTCAATTCATTTGTGTGTGGGCGCGTGTAACATAGAATACTAACAGAAGGCCGGCTCCATACAACAAGCGGAACCATATATTGTTTTTTTTTTTAACGAAACTCTTGTATTTTTTATTATTTTCTTTATTATTTAATATCCTTACTAATATAATAAATGCGAGAGTGTGTTTCTTTGTTTGTTTTCCTTTCTTTACGTCCTAACAAAGCCACGAATCAACTTGATTTTCGGCATAGAGCTAGTTGTAAGGACGGAGAGTAGCATAGGCTACTTTTATTCCAGGAAAATAAACGGTTTATAAAAAAAACACAACAAAGAGATCGCATTAGTGATAAGACCGCCTTTGCACGCTCTATTTTCTTTTCTGAGTTTTGTGTGTTCAATAAAGCTCTCAAACAAACAACTAGTTAACTGTAAATTCTAAACTTATAAACGTATAATTAAATGAATCTAGCTTAGTTTTATTTTTAGAATGTATGACTTGCCATGTATAAATAAACATTTGAATTTTTTTATTCGATAATCATCCCTGAGTTACCAGGACAGCAGAAGGCCTTTAAAAATGAGCCGAGACCTTTTAGTGTAAGAGATGTACTACTAACATGTTTATTTCTGCCGCTAAGCAGCATTATTGTAATGCTGTGTTAAGGTCTAAAGCGTGTTGTTGCCGATGTAACTTAAAGCACATGAGGCTTAACACCTACACCTAAATTTGATGGATACGGGGCGACACGTTACGGACTTGTTTTTTTCATGGCTTAAGAATTGTAGCTATGGTTATAGGCAATGGTAACGGTGCTGGAATTGCAGCACTCTACATAAAGCGGTGATAGCACAGTGGTTAGGAGCTCGATTTCACTTTAGGAGGCCCGAGCTCGAATCCCAGCACCTCTAACTTTTCTAAGTTATGTGCGTTTCAAGTAATTTAAAATATTACTTGGTTCGACGTTGAAGGAAAACATCGTGGAAACCTGAGAGTTCTACAATATGTTCACAAAGCTATGTGGAGTCTACGAATCCGCACTGGGCCAGCGTGGTGGACTACGGCCTTAACCCTTTCTTATTGTGGGAGGAGATGCGTCGCCTGTAGTGGGCCGGTAATGGGTCGATATGATGATGATGCTACATCTTAAGTTTGTTTCTATCCAGTTTCCAATCGAATTTCATGTTTATTCTTCTTTATTTATTTTCGTGAGGCAATTTTGTGTGAAATAGAGTAGTTTATTTTTACGCATATCATCTCCCTGATTATTTTCTAGTGTTGCCCGAGTGGCGATGACAGCGCCGCGCGGCGGGTGGCCGTCATCCAGCTGTCACAAGCATTTCGAAAACAATACCATTATTTCAATGTAATAACTATCGCTATTGGGTGTCTAAAACATAAGGCTTGTTTACGTTCCATATTGTTCAATCTCGCGTGTAATAGCCATGGAGTTGTTTACAATATGAATAGCTAATTTGTTGAATAACTACGTTCTAAATGTTAAATTATATTATAATAGTTATTTGCAAGGATGGATTGGATGGAAGAGAATATTCGGGTTAGAGGAGTGGATAGTAAAGGGACGGCTGGAAGAAGTGTTAGTGCCGACCCCGATTATTGTTTCACTGTTATTTATTTTTAATACAGATGTTCTTGTAACAGATATGGTTTAAAAATATTTATAAATGAATGAATTAAAATATGCAAAGTTATTCTTAGTTTTATCTCGATTAAAAAGTCCGACAGCTATAAAATGAAAATTAATTCGAGCTAAACCATTTTTTAAATAGCTCCCAGCAACTTTGACCCCATACAACTACTAATAAGTATATGATATTTTCTTCGTATGCTTTACAATACGATAAATAAGTACATAATTTTTGGGTTATAATTGTGTACCTATACTTTTTACCTAGTTACCGTTCCACTGCTAGATACTACTTCTTTTAAAGCTGTTATTATTTTGTAAAGATTATGCATAGTTAATTTTAATGCAATGTTTTGCCAATAACAAAAGAATGGGTCAGTAGCGTCGCATCACTCGTCCGTGCTTTTTACTTTAATTGGTTGGTGTGTGTGAGTATTTGCGAGTGACTCGCTGAACTAGGCTACATCCGCAGAATCTACAGTTACCAGCTAACCTAAGATAACCTAGCCCGCTTGCCTGCTAAAATCTAGGACTGCATATCACCACGAATCCAGGCCGAACTAATATCGAATTTTTAAATTTTTGGGTAATAGGTACTCGGATTCAATCGTAAGAAGTGAAGGAAGAATCTGAAATTTGGTCTTTTTTAGTCTTAGATTAAAGTTTGATGATAAAAGGCTTAGAAATACCTTATTTTATTGTTGAGTTTTTAGTATTCGATATGAATTTCACTCTGGTAACTTAAGCCGGATTTCATAAAAAGGGCACACGAAGATAGATAGACTGAAACCCCGTCTCACCCATTCCCGAAAACCTTTTGAGAGTAGAAGTCAAATTATACAAACGTTTAGTTAACCTTAAAAGTAACATTAACTTTGAAAAAGTATTTTTCTTTAGAGAAAAGCGTAGCAAGTGGTTTTCGCTATTTTGTTCACGAAAGTTGCTTAATATTCCCTTTTTGATTTTATTTTGCTTTCTGTTTTTACCCCACCGGCGCCTTGCTCTCATAAACCCACCACGAGATGGCGTTGCTCGTTTTATTGCCGGATCGCACAACAAGCAGTAATGGAGGACTACAATATTGACAGACCATTAATTCGACAGGAAATTGTGCTGAAGCCGCGATCGTTGCAGGTGATTGTGAACTTTTCAAATTAGCCGCGTGTTCTGCAGTTGTTTCTACTTCAAATAGATAGTACCTATACAGTAAACATGCCGAACGAATAAAATAAAGTCGCTTTCCACTGGGTACTCCGTTAAATCAAGCAACGGGTTTTATGAGGTTTTTACCATCGTATAGATTTTTTTTTCAAAGATGGCTTATGTCTGGCCTATATATAATACAACCTAATAAAAATTATTATTATCTTTGTAATTGAGTATTACGTAAGTTTATAATAGCATAAATATATATCATAAATATCTATAGTACTGTATTATAGTATATAAAAATTTATATCGGTATTTTGTAGTTAATATGTAAATGTATTATGTATGTCCATGTAAGTTTATTTTATTTTTTGTAACATCCTTTATGCACCAACCACTTTCCACTTTTTTATCGGCATCGAACGCTCAGGTTGCCTTTAAAAGATCACTTTTAGTGATAAGGCCGCCTTTGCACCCTAGCACTAAGTACTATTACTGTTTTCCTTGTGTTTTCCCTATTGTGTTGTGTTGCAATAAAGTTTTTCTATTCTATTCTATCCTAATTATTATTATTTATTTTACAAAAAAATCATATTTTGCAAAACCAAATTGCTGAAAAATAAAAAACAGCTTTTACTATAAGCAGTGGCTATACTCTTTTTTTTTCTAATATACATATATCTACAACCTACAAGGCGGGTCTTTAGTAGCAAATAAATTCTAGTCTTGATCTATATGGTACTAATCTATATTTTTGTAATATAGTCATTTAATATCATTTATTATAATAAATAAATTTACGATTAAAACTGAAAACTGACCGTGTGTCTATTTCTTTATAAACGATTATCGCATCATCAAAACTAAGTTTACCCCAAAACGAGGTAAATATGAATAATTAAGGCTATATACGTGTAAAAGTGTGTGTGCGTTTAGCCATTATTGCATGCAGAAAACAAAACAGTGAAAAAGCCCCTCACACATCTCACTTCAAATCCGCGGATGGTTTCTAGCTCACAAACCTTTCCCCTTTTCCCCATTTTATAGTAAGCATTTAGAACATTAGAGGTATAATAATTACTGCCAACTGCTAACTTGAAGTTACTCACTGTCTGTTCAACAAGCACTAGTACAGTGCAGCGCAGTGATTTTTGATGCTTTAATATTAGTCGTGTGCACGGTTTCTGCGTGTTCATAATTCTGTGTATTGCTATATGCCGCGATTATAGATAAGGCCATTGAGTAGGAAGGTCGTTACTAACATTCTACATATTACACATAATATTGTTATTTTTATTATTATTATTATGTAGGTACTCTTAGCGTAAATGCAATATTGTTGGCATTGAAGGTAAGTGTCCAGAAATAAAATGTTCCAAAGAAACCTTTTCTTGTTTATTTGTAGCTCCGAATAGCCATCCACACTCGGCGGCGTCGGATGGACATATTCTTTTAATTAAGCCACGCGGAAAGCGTCGTAACTTTTACGATCTTCGTGATTTAACTATTATTTGTCATCAATTTTATGGGCCCTAAAGCATTACTGTGCTGTTGGAAATATAAAGCCTACAGCTTAATAGATAATTCGTTCGCAACGAGTAGGTTTGTAATTAAGTTATTCTTGATTCTTTATATATAAATAAGTGACTTTAAAATAGTTCTCTAATAACAGCTGGATATAACAAAAATCTAATCGATATCCTATGTTATACGAATATTTGCATTCCATTGCTATACATTTTTTATTACCAGTCTTACAATGTAAAAAATATTTTCGATTCTTTCTTATGTTGAAAATAGGAAAATTTAATTGTGTACATAAAATCCAAAAAACCGTGAGTAACGGTCACGAAATAACGGTCTGACGGAATGGGTACAATTGACGGAGATAATATTGAGTAACATCGCGTCGTATAACCTGCTTCTAGGTTTTTGGTTCATTTTATCAAAGACAGTTGAAAGTTGTATATCAAACAACCAACAAGATCAAAGAAATTAAATTTAACATGCGTAGCGGCCTCTAGTGATGAGTAGAAGTAAACATAATTATTCCTATCGCTTAATAGATGGCGCTGATGACGGAATGGGTACAATTGACGGAGATAATACGGACGGAGACGGAGAAACTAGCACCATCTGGGTGAAGACTATGTACTCTTTCTAATAGTTCTTAGTGTTTGTAATAGATGGCGCTAATTCGTCATTTTGTGAACAAATATTAATTTATACTAATAATATGGGTTCAGTCATATTTACCTCCATGTTAAATTAGTGTGTTTCCATTTCTCGCCTTGCACCGCAAACCGCTTCTTTCTTCTATTGTTTTCATCGTGCCCGGGCTCCCGGTCTGGTCTTCCGCATCTTTTCTTGCTCATAAGTTCTTTAGTGGCGTGGTCTATCACCCCCGTTACAGGAATGCCACCGAATTCCTGAAAATTTAGAACATGTTAATCTAACGAGTTTTTACACCAACTATGATAGAATAGAATTCTAGCGGTTTCTTGTTTTTTTTACTAACATATTTATCAAGTTAGTTTTATACATGGTAACGCACGATCCAACTAAATATTTAACCGTTTTAACGGGTAATATCATTAAAAATGTCCATATCATATAGTTCCTGCATAATTCTACTTGTACTGAGTTAGAGGGCTATCTCCCAGTAGTGCAGTCAAAATCGGTTCAACCATCCAACAATCAATTGGACCTTTATTAAAGCCACTTATTTAAACACTGATATTAATCTGTCAAAATTCTTACAAAAATCAATAAATATATTACTTATTATTTATTGACTGTACTTGTAATAGAAAACTACATACTTTTGAATTAGTTTTGGCATAAGATCATAAAAAAAGAAATGATAAGTGCCTAACGTCTTTTTCAAAATGTACCCTTAAAATTATATCTATAGAAACGACAACAGTACCAACTGTCACTTCTTTTTCAGTCGCAATCTGTCACTCTAGTTTACTTTACTGTTTGTGTAATGAAACTGATACCATTGTGACGTTTTGCGTTTCCCAGGATTTTTATTCTTAACCAGATTTATAGCCATCTCTTCGGCGCTTTTTCCTGGGCGAATGGACGATGACCGAACCGGGAATGAAATTGGAACCCGATTTATGAGTAAATAAATATTCATACTAATAATACAATTGCGAATGTGTGTCTGTTTCTAGTAAATCTTCTAGTGACAAAACTCTTTCGGGCAGTACTAACCCTATTCTTATTTCTTTCGCCAAACAACATTGCTGTGTTCTGGTCTGAATGCCGTGGCCTCCGGTGTGGTTATATGCACATGAGGTTTAATAACAGGTTGAGAATTATAATGATATACTAACTTGTAATGTTTTGATGGCAATCCTGAAGTCGTCTTCGTAGGACTGCTCAACGTCTTCCATCAGCAAGTTGCCCACCTCGGGTTTTTCTTTTTTTAGATACCCATACATTTCCAGGTAACTTCTCTGAAATAAAGAAAATAAATAGTTAGGTTGACTCTCTTAAATTAAGTAACGTAAGATAAAGCTCTCTTGTTCTTTTCTGAGATGAACACCTAAATCTAAATCATGACCTTAATGAGGCTAAAGATGATGATCATATTAAACGACGTTTCATTGTTATACGTTATTTTTCGGGTTCCGTACAATATGAGATAATGCGACTTCACATGCGACATCCTTATTCCATCAACTATTGACTGTGTTGATTATATTGCCATTTTCACAGAGGAGTATTAAAATGGTCAAACGGGGGGTATAAATATTGATTTAAGTTTGTTAAGCAAAAATCTGAAATAAGTACAGTCAATGTAGGTTTCTGTTCGGTTTAATATTAAAGCTAAATTTAACTAAAATAAAAAGAATCGTCAGTCAATAGAGGTAGACACATGTACTTAAATATATAGCGAAATTGGATAAATTTGTCTAGTTTGCAAAGTTATCTGAAAATCACGCTAATACAAATAAATGCGTTGGAAATCGGATATTTAAGGTATCAATTTCGTGGTGTTAGAGGAAATGAGTTGAATGTATTTAGGTGAAGCATTGTAATGAAAATATTTAAATTGTGACCCGTTGTCAAACATCCTCTACTTAACAAATGTGGGACTACAATAGGGTACACATAAATATCTCGATTGAAATAGTAAATGAATAACAAATGAACGCTATTGTGTGAAGACAGCAATATATCCTTATAGGTATGACTTGAGCGCGTGTCTTTTTTTATTTGCATAGGACCACTTTATATTATAGACAGAATATGATTCTAAATTAAATCTCAGTATCATCTATCATCCATATCATCCATTTTTCTCAAGTCTATATACATATTTATTATTTGAAAAATCTACGAGGTGCAATACATTACTTGACACAATAGTTTTATTATCTTTGCGGATTTTGTTTTAAATTTTTCACAAAAGACTTGACTGCAATCCCACCTACTGGTAAGTGATGATGCAGTCTGTCAGATGAATCAGAGTAGAAAGATCTAAGTAGGCAGGTACCTGTGCCTCAAAAAAGGGTCATATTAACGCACATTAAAGTGTCATTGTCAACCGTCATCATCAATCTTAGGTAGATAAAGTTCAGATTTTTTTTATAATACCTTTTCGATTAAGTTACCTTATGCAAAGCACGTCTTCTTTTATTCAGCTAGGGAAAAATAGAGAACGGCCAACGTGTAATCGTATGTTGTTTATCTACGTCTGTTAGCCAGGAATGTATCCAACGACTTTAAGTATAATCGCAAAACTTGTCCCATGTCCAAACAAAGACTGTTAGTAGCCTTGTGCGCCCACACGTTCTGTTTTGTTGGCCATTTTTTAAAGAAAAGAAATCCTCAACTTTATTGCTCTAGAGATGACTGTTTGTATGTATTCGTTACTCAAGGTTACCACTATACAGTGCAATAAGTTTTCAAACAGAATTTAGGAAAATCAAACGAATAGCAGTTATTCGTTGAGCTTACTGCACTTTGGGCAATATACAAAACTAAAGACCATACCATAACAATTGATAAATAATACTACTGTTCGACTGAACCAACCCAAGGTGACTATATGGTTAACTTGTATGCGGTAGTAGAGTGAGCAAGATATATGTAATCACTTAACCTGGTGAGATCTGCAATAAGTTCTTTCATTTCTAGTTGCGCTAATTCAAACAGGTTCCTATTCAATTTGGCGAGGCAAAAAGGGCAGTATCTATAAGCAGTCACAAGGGTGCCCTTAAACTTAAACCCAAGTTTGAAGCCTCTGGAACTGGTTTTGTGATCTGCCACACGATGGAACTGGCACCCGAATCCATGAAATGTTAACGAGAGATGAGAACTTCTTAGTATCTCATGCATTTGCCGTTGTAAATTATTTTCCTCGTACTGTATGACAAAAATCTTTCAAAGCATATTAATATCTCAGTGTAGGGTTGGGACTTATTTAGATCATATTATGATCGGCCATGTTGCTCGAATGCAGGTTCACTAGCTTTTACGTTTACTGATTCATGTTTATTATAATAACAGTGTCTGATGGCTTAATGTGTTCTCCAACAAAGCCAATTTCCTTACTTCGGAGATTTCCTTGGTCCGGAGATTTTCATGAATCGAACCCAGTACATTGTCGCAAAAGAGCTTGCTGACCCGTAGAATAATGAGGCAGTCCGGAATGCACGATATTACAAACGAAAATAAATCGCTTACAATTTTCATTTGCGTTTTTCGTACAATATCAGTTTGAGCATAGTTGATACTCAGAACTAACTGGTCAGAAGATATGATGACCTAATTATTAAATTAAAACGATAACATTGTGGCCATACTCGCGAATGACGACCACAGTCGACCGCTTACCTAAATAGGCCATCCCATCCGTGATATCTTTGACCCATCGAACACGGAATTAAAAGAAGTAGTCTGCCTAATGAGATTCGCCAATTAATTTAGGGCCATTAAAGGACAAATAGGAAGCATCACGCAACTGAAAGTTCAGGTGCTTAGTGTCCTAGATTTGGTAGGAGCGTTTTGTGGAACAACGCCTGTTAAATGGGCACGTACTTACAGATATTTGCGGAGAGCACGCAACAATGCAATTAGATTGAGAGATCTAGATTTATTTAAAGCACTTATTATTTGTTAGAGATTTGGAATTTCTATTTTGGGCCTGAATTGAAACTAAATTCCTAGTTGAGCACTGACAAACTTGTGCGTCCACATTCGACTTGTTTAATTTATCTTTAATCCGCAAAAGATGCACTGATCGATAAATAGGTACATCAAGTCAAATTAAGTACTGATATTTTAATCGTTAGATAATCCACCTGTCAAATAAATTTCACCAATTTCCTATAAAGTACTGTCAAAATATCATGTACTACATCAACTTAAAGATTATTTGGTTGATTGAAGTCTCACTAAGAATTAAATATTAAATAAGTGTAATTACATTAAAAATAAAACAGTTTTATTTTCATATTTTATTCTATTGCAGTGAATATTATGTTATTCAATTCAATACAATAGAAACCGTTTTAATAGGGCCCTATAGCTTCTAAATGTTACATCCACGTTAGCCTAAATCTGTCATTTTACATGGAAGATCTAAGTGATGGTTGTGTAATAAAAATAAGATCTGCTTTAGGGCTATGCTACATTAAGAGCACAAATATGTAAATAATATTCATTGTAAATTTGGACACAAAGACAGCCAATTCTCATGTCGCAAATAATGACTAGAAGTAGAGTTTGTAATACTAATTTTAAATTTTAGTCCGTTGACGGCCCATTGGCGCAGTTTGCAGCGACCCTGCTTTCTGAGTCAACGGCCCTGGGTTCAATTCCCACGACTGGAAAAATGTTTTTGTGATGAATTTGTATATTATAAGCATTTAATGTATATTATTCATAAAAATATTCATTAGTCATCGTAGTACACCACACAAGCTACGCTTACTTTGGGGCTAGATGGCGATGTGTGTATTGTCGTAGTATATTTATTTATTATTTATTTATTTAAAAAAATTATACATAATTTGAGATTCTAAAACCAAATCAAATTTCTGAAACTGACAAATTGTAAAAAAAATATTGTTATCTAAAATGTCCAAAATTTATTATTGATAAAAAACAATTAAAAGCGGCAATAACCATCAAATCTGAGATTACTCATTTGTCGTCAAACATTGGAGGTACCTTTAAAATACTGTTAGGTACAGGAATTAATTAACAATCGACGAATTATACAATTATATCTTACTTATTTGGGTCTGAAGTAATTTTGATAAATTGAAAGGCAGCGGTTTTGGCAGTAAATTTGAAAATGGCAATTAATTAACAAGGCTCTGATGCCAACGATAAATAACGGTCTTAACCTAATTATTGACATATTGGCATTGTTTTATGAGTTCATTGGGGCAATTTGCATGAGTTATTGTGATTCTCTATAGAATCTATAGGTCCGTTGACCTGGCTTACTTTATAGTATGGGGCTGTGTAAAGTCCGAATGGATAAATTCTAAAACTAAATAATTTTAATCGTTCACATTCATTCTCATCCATCTGGTATTTTTCCACACACTCCAGAATTTGGTTGTTATTGTAACTAATTTATATTTTTCCTAGAGTGGGTTACTTCTAAAGTATCAATTAAAACTACGAGTATATTTTGCCTTTCTAAATATTTAAACTTCTTCAATTCCCAAATGTTGAGCTTCTAAACTAAATTTGAGGTAATTACGAACATTAGCCTTGTGTAATTTACTTCGGCCTCCTTTTCAGGAGGAACGAATTCCTACTACGAATCCGACACGCAGTTCTCACTTTTCGGAATTATGTGCGTTGATAAGTGATCTGGATATTTTTTTATACACATTTCCCTGAAAAGTGACGTGAATGTAAAAAAAATAAAAAAGAAGGTAACCAATACCTTCTATTTTTGAACCTTGCGACAACTGACGTTAAAATTGGGAAGCAGTAAATAGGTTAAGCAATTAGATATCACTCGTTTTAACGGTAAAAGAAAACATCGTTAAGAAAGACTGCATACCCAAGAGTTCTCCTTAATGTTCTCATAGACAGTGAAGTCTGTCAATCTCAGAGGAGACCCGTGCCCCGTAGTGGGTCCATAATGGGGTGATAATGAATAATTCCTAAATGTCAAGCTTCTATAAGTTATATTGGAGGTAAGAACACTACATAGACTGCTGCAACAATTAGAAAGAATAGTCCATAATAAGTGAGTCCGTCTAATCTTTTTTTCATAATCATTAGCAGCGTTCATGGTTATACGATTAGCTTAGCAATTAAAATGTCTTTTGTTCGTCGCTGTACCCCCGTGTCTTTCAACATTGTTCAACATTAACTAATCAAGCTACAGAGGGTTGGGCTGGCGTACCCGCTGACATCTGTCGGCACTTCGACCGTCATTACCCTACCGGGAGTGGGTAATAATGGCCTGGGCTCTTCATGCGTTGAAAGTCTCGAACATGGGGTTAAATCGATTTACAATTGATAGCTTCTCTTTTGTTGTTATAAATGTTTTGTTCGTTGGTGGTTATGTTTTAACATTAAAGAAGGTTTTAAATGACAAGGATTTAATAAAGTCTTATAACTTTAAGTAAATATAGTACGGAATAGATCAATTTCTTAACAGCAAAGATTCATGGAACGGAACGGCTTTATATAAGCTGTCTGCACTTAAATTTTCTTTAACATAATGTGGTAAGTTAGTATTGAGATGTAAGACGGTAAATATTTATAGGTACTACAAGAAACTTTGGAAGGCTTTTAATTATTACTTTGCAGAGAAAACCAACTTGACTAGCCACACTTCTTATAAAAAATGTTATTGATTTCGGGACAAAATAATATGTTAAAATGCGCTTAAATAACTCTCAAATCATTTTATTTTCATAGGTTTGTAATTTTATAGCCGCCATAAATCAAAAACTCACCCTGTGTAATAAATCCGTATCATTATTTTTATAATTGGGTGGTGGAAAATCAGGAAAACGGAAACTTTAAGTCTTTCCTTAGTTTATTTCTTTGCTTATTTAAAACATCGCCACAACTTTTATGTAATCTCTAGGGCTCAGATAAATAGTCATTGCTTAGCGACGGCTTAAGCCAAGTAACTGTTTACCATCTGTTCTCATAGACAGTTCTTTATAACCTGCTTTTGTTGAAAGTCAAAGTAAAACTAAGCCAATGTTTAACAGAGACAGAGTTGAGAGTACAGAGTGTGGACAAAGTTTTGCACGACTAGGACTTAGGATTCTATTGCTAAGCGAATCATATAAGCCAAAACATTAATGACTCCCACGTCTCTCAACTCATTACTATCCTTAATCGTCGAACAGATGTTCTTATAACAGATGATGTATTGACCTAATAACCGTTTTAAACTAGTACCACTATAAAACTTAAATTGGTCATCAATTTGTCGTTTGCATCGTTATTATTTGATTCTCGAATCTATCAGAATATCCTTATTAGTAATAATCATCTAAATGTTTAATACATAGCTTATTTAGTATTTATCAAATAGTATATATTTTTCCTACTATTTTGGTAATTTTTAGTGCACTACCGTTTATTTTTAAATTGTTAGAGAAAAATAAAAACAAACTGATACAAAAAAATATTGTGTTTAATTATATTTTTTTGTCGCACTTGTTTTTTTGTGTTTTTAAAACGTACTTTACACTAAAAAGCTATGAAAAGATTATTTACATTATAAGTAAGACAAGTAAGAAAAATAGACTTTACCTAGCAATATTTAACAAAACAAGAAAGAAAATATACTTGAATAGATATTATCCAATTACCTACTTGTTAAAGCAAAAGTATTAATTATCCGAATTATAACGATAGTGCTTCGTGTATTTTGAAGGTCAACTATAATACAGTAGAAACCTTATGAGTTGTTATTTATTAATACACAGCCCTGTAATACCTAACGACGAACAAGACTATTGTCAACGACCTCCCTGGTGCAGAGCTGACAACTGTGGTTAATAATGGGAGGTCCTGAGTTCAATCCCCGGGGTCTGGTCAGGTGGGATGCTTCGCCGTTACGTGACGTGTCGCCAAGCGATTTAGCGTCCCGGTACGATACGCCATAGAAACCGATTAGGGGTATGGGTTTAATTTATCTGCTATACCCTTAATAGGTTAGCCCGCTACCATTTTAGACTGAGTAAAGAGCTAACTAGTGGAGGTAAAAAAAAAATCCGTACATTAATTTTAGTGAAGACCAGTCTGCATAAGATTTGTGGATTTCAAATAACAATATTACGTTATTGGAAATCAATCATATTTCTTCTTGCGGAATGTAGAATAATCCCACCCGTCATTAGATAATAAATTCAGCATCGAAT
Source organism: Pararge aegeria (assembly GCF_905163445.1). Lineage (NCBI taxonomy): Eukaryota > Metazoa > Arthropoda > Insecta > Lepidoptera > Nymphalidae > Pararge > Pararge aegeria. The sequence goes on along the minus strand of NC_053192.1, from coordinate 6,612,072 downwards.
TAGAAACGCAATTCCATGCGGAATAACTAAGTAATGCTTATACGTACCGATTAAATTTAGCTCGTCTTCTTGGAACCAACAAATCATTCGCTGATCAATAACCATGTCAGTTTGTTTATATTATTTTTACCTTTTCATGGCTTAACCAAAATATTAATATGAAGTTTAACACAATTAAAATATGTCCAACATCCTGGAACGTCTAATACGTACTGCGGAAAAATAACTTTGCCTCACTGAAAAGATTCCATTTAAACAACGATCATCTAGGCCTCACTTATTTTGATAATAATACATAATTTGCATAACAAAACTAAGGAGGACAACGACGACGATATAATGCAGCAGCAATAACACAGTGTTATTATAAGTGCCTATAAGTCCTGAGAGTGTCAAAAATAGCCTTCCTTTAGAGCTATTTACGTTGAACAAAAGCGTATCAGCTTCATCGAGCCGTGAGAGGGAGACAATAGTAATCTGTTTGAATTTCGGGGGACAATAAGGGGCAGGATTTGCATTTCAAATCTGCGAGTGACACACGAAATTAAATGAAATTACTTTGTCGGCGGATCCGGCTTGTTCCGACGACTTTGACGTGCCCGAACTAAATATTGGCGGCTTGATGGAGGTTCGCTGGAAATCAATGCAGTAACCGCAGACCATTTTCCTGTACCTATACCTTATATGTACTAGATACCTAATAACAGCTGGCGTCAATGTAGAGTCTACTACAAATATTAATACGTAGGTACCTGACTTTTATACCACAAAAATTGTCTTCGAGTTGTAGTGATTCATTAATTTATTGTATCGTGTGGTGACGGCAGGTCAGAATACAGTTGTCACTATCCCTCCTCTTCACGCGGGTTTCTTGCAAGGTGACTTAAGGGAATATGATGGAGAACTGATCAACATAGTGATTATGGGCAAACCCTACCGTTGGGAGAGGCCTTTAGTCCAGCAGTGGACTGCTATAGGCTATTTATTGTTTCTTTTATTCGTAGTAGTTAGGTATGTTGTTTTGTAAATTTTTACACTTAATTCATTTTTTTGCAAGTTTTTTACGGTTAATAACAAAAGTGTGGACGGCAGATCACTGAACTCCATTGTTATTTTCTTACTAATATCATGGACTAACAAAACTATAGAACACATTTTTCAGAATAATATGCATAAACTATTTGACAAATTTCAGCAACACGTTTTAAAGGATTCATTACTAATGCAGGTGATATTCATACAACCACACACATGTTACAGTAAATATTTATACATATATATATATATATATATATATATATATATATATATGTGTATATTATATATAAATATACACTTTTTATTAAGTATTAGAAATATTGAGGAGCCCTTGAAATGTAGGGACTTTTATATCTGTTTGTAACAAACGAGCTGATGTCTAGACGTAATGTAAACTGAATTCACCGGCTTTTAGTTGTATAAAATTCCATGATCGACTTAAAATTGAAAATAGTCGTAAACAGATATTTATTACCTACTTGTATAGACTATTATTTTACAATACTTACTTCTACTGTTATTTTGTCAAGACTAAACGTTACGTTACACGTTAGCAAAGCAACTGAGCTGATTGCTTATTTATATTCTTGGAGGAGATATGTTTAAACGTAAGAAATTCAATTCAAAAATCGTTTTTATCGATTTATATCCTATAATATACTATAAACATAGTTTAGAAGTTAAAAGCATTATTTATTTAAAAAAAGAATAATAAATTACAGTGAATTACAGTCTTTACATATTCTTTATAATCAATAATTAGATTAAAACATTTGCATCCATCCTAAAAACTCCTATTCTTATTTATTTATTATCAACTCTTATACAAAAAGTTTTGAAATCATTAATTAATATATGTCCTTATATTGTAGGTACTTATTACTAAGTACGTAATACTAGTTTTTGTGTGAGAACTGGAATGCGGCAAAGGAATGTCACAGATTTCATGAGTACCTACTTACTGTTGCTTTGTTTCAGCTTTGGCAGCTTGCCATATTGCAGTTTATAATGGCTCTTAATTAAGGGAGTTGATAAGGTATTATGAAAAGCTTTAAAAATAAAAGTATGTTAAGTTTTCGTTTTTTGATAAAAAAGCATAGATATTGTCTAAATTGACGTCCGAATTTAATAATCAGTCTGATCAATAATGATGATTCTTTTCTACTGCTCCCTGTTGATAGGTATCGCTACTAAATTCAATCTGCCATCTGAAGATTTAGGTTGAGATTGATTAAAATCGGGCATTAGACCATTAAATTACGAATCGATTCACGAAACCGGGTATACCGCCGGAAATGTTATTATCATTAATATAGTTTTTTAATATGCCATATGAAAGATTGTATTTCCACCATCCATCCATCTTCTTTTAGTCACTTATTCTCCTTTCTCATCGGAGAGATTAGAGAGGGATTTAAATCTTTAGCCCACAATGCTTTTCTATTGCGGGTGGGTGGGCTTTTAACGTTTATTAACAAATTAGTGATAATTATCAGGACCCACGATGAACAATTTCCTAATTCTAGATGTACTGAGTACAACTTGTCCGTAACTTAACCCAATAGGTTCCTAAAAATATTAATGGTCTGCCCTGGGAATCAAACATAGGATAAAGTGATAGGTAGTCTCAAGGCATAGGCTGAGATTTAAAAAGCATGTTTAATCTAGACTTAGACTTATGAAACACATAAACCTGTCTCGTTTTGACACTGACTTGGTGAAAAAGATAATTAAAGTAGTGAAAGTAGTTGATGTTCTTCGCGTTTAAAGCCGGTGTCAAGCCAAAATCGTGGTGGGAATCACGAAATAAATAGTTTCTAAATAAAGGCTCGTCTAGGCTATGTAGCGTACATTATGATTCTATCTTGAGTAAAGTCAAACTACGAGTTATGTATAATCTTAGTTTATATATAAATCTTCTCACTATACCCTTATATTCGTTACCTGACGGTAACTTATATGTAAAGTTTAATTATATTCGCTTTTCGTGCCAACCAGAATCAATGCCAGGCGATGCCACTGAGATTGTTATCGGCTTCATGGAACGACGTCAAAGGCATTTAAACACACATTTTGACGCCTGGGTTGCGAACTTAATTGCGTTTTCACTGATACACATTCATGTTTATTTCGTTGTATTGCAGTGGATTAAAGACTGGAGCTTAAAGGTGTGTTGTACTACCTTTATGCCTAGGAGAGTAAGAAATGTCCCGGTTTTTACAAAATAAAATCTACCAGCCAACAGGTAAAACGCCTGAACGTAAAAAAAATCGTAAATTTCTTTGAGCAACCTTAAGGTGTAAGTTATTTTAATGCACAGAATTAAGATCACACAATAACCTTGTGCACGCCTAATAATTGAAGTATCGAAAACCTGTCTACTTTAGATTGGTTTCTCGAACAAGCGGTTGGTCAAACCATTTACCAGTTGACAGTAAACAAAATGGCAAAAAAGCAACATTCCGCGGGTGTAAATGCACTGCATACAATACTGAATGAGGATTCTGTATATTCTTAATTCACCAAGTTAATGTTGCCCTACACTTTGTAAAAATTCAACACCAGAATAGTTGAATCTTATTCATATAAATATAATAAAGGTTGTAGAAGAGAATTATTTTTTTTTCCATAAATTTGGTATTTTGATATTAATTTTTTGACGGCCGAGTGGCGCAGTGGGCAGTGACCCTGCTTTTTGAGTCCTAGGTCGTGGGTGCGATTCCCACAACTGGAAAATGTTTGTGTGATGAACATGAATGTTTTTCAGTGTCTGGGTGTTTATCTGTATATTGTAAGTATTTATGTGTATTATATTCATAAAAAAATATTCATCAGCTATCTTAGTACCCATAACACAAGCTACGCTTACTTTGGGGCTAGATGGCGATGTGTGTATTGTCGTAGTATATTTATTTATTATTTATTTATTTAATTTGATTTAAGCTTGCTTTCTGGAAACTGACATAAAGGCAACGTGGGAAAATTTCATAATTTCACGGGATATAGTAGCAGAAGAATTTAGACGAAGCTCGTCCAGAGAAATACTATCGCCATGACTATTTCTGAAGCCTGATTGCTTGGTTGCTGGTGTAATTACAAGCACCTGCCTCCTACGCCTCAGATTCAGGCCTTCTCTCGCCTCTTCTCGCACAGCAGTGAGATATAGGTATATAGACTGAGAGCTTTTCCTAAATATTCGATTTAACGATAGTATATATTTTAAAGTAAAACGTAGGTATAAGTATCAGAAAAAGATGTTCTATGGTTCACAAAAAAATTAGTACTTATATCTTTTTGCTAAATAAAAATAAAAAACATTTACTTATACGTACATAAGCTTTTAAAGAAATCTCGTGTTTTGTTCTTTTAACTCGATAAGGCATCGAAGTCAGTTAATTAATACCGATAGATACCATTTAAGTCCTACAATGAAAGTGCATCGCATTGCAAAGCTGGGCACGCTACGACTCTGGAATACGTTGAGGTGCGCATACGCAATTTATTGAGCGTGAGAATGCTGTTAAAACATATCTGATTTCCTATTAAACTAAGACTTTTTGTAATCTATACGACGGGACCTGTTGAATTTGCAGAAGCATGTTTCATCTCATAAGTTTAAATAACTTATTAGTTACATTACTTACTTCTAACTGTTTCTTTTCCTGTAAGTATGTTATACGTGCAATAGAGTGTTTCTTCTTCTACTTACGCCGGCATGAAAGATTACATACCGATTATCAACGTGGGTGAAGTTTTAGGTACGAGGCGTAGCTGAGTTCTTTAAGATTTATTCTAAGCTTTCAGCACACACAAGATAAAATAATTAATGTTGGGTATATTTTTACTACCACCCTCGCACTAGCGGTCTTATGAGTAAAATCCCCCGCAGGGGCAATATGAGAATTTAAATTCTAAATTATCTCCGGTTTGGTCCGGTGGACGGTTTCGGTCGTGACTGGTTACCATTCAGCGAACGAATAAGCATTCCGGTACGATGTCACATATGAACAGATTATGGGTTTAACGTTACTGCTATACCCCTAAAAGGGTTACTAGCCATCTTAGACAGCATTATCACTCAGCAATAGGTGAGATTGCAGTGGCGGCTTAACTTTTAGTGGAATAAATAAAAATCGTATAACTTAGAACTATAAATGAAATAAATGAATTTTTGTTTTGATTTTATTAATTTTTTTAAAATTCCGCCACAAGTTAGCTTGGCTGCTGGTAAGTGATGGTGCTGTCTAAAATGGTAAAGGGCTTAGCTGTAAGGAGTATGACAGTTATAGTAAACCCAAACATTAAGTCGGTTTCTACGCGACATCGTACCAAAACGCTAAATCGCTTAGTGACACGTCTTTGTCAGTAGGATGGTAACAAGCCACAGCTGAAGCCTCTCCTCCAGACATTTTGGTATGCAAATTGATTTGCAAACATTGCAGAATGGGATCCCGATTTTTTGATCTCGCCGTACTGGGTCGCCGTCACGGTGATGCCTTTCAGGACTACTCGTACTTGAAAGTCTTTTGTTATCTAATCACCATTATCAGTCGAGGTCCTAGTTTGAAAGAAAAATACCGTCTGTAACCCTATAATATCTACTGCAGCATAAAATTGATGCTCGCCTAGTGAATTCCATTCACGTGAGAGTATAAACTTAATGACCAATGAATAAGAAAAAATGTGTAAGAATATTTTTATTTACAAAAGCGACTATTATCTTGAATTAAATGCAAATTCTTATTACCTCTCGACTCTATTGTCTTTCTCGAAAACCACTAAATAAAATATAAAATAAACGAAATTAAAATCTTTGCAGAAGTGTACACAATATAATTCCGAGACGTTGCTGGAATAAGTATCATACAAAAATCAGTAGCGAAAATTCAGTCTCTATCTCAGACTTGAATTTTCGCTAGTAAAAAAAAAATTGGTTGCCTGTAAAGTCGGTATACGGGCGAAAGTTTTACGTGACAACGACTTTGAGTGGTAAAATAATTTTAATGTGAATATTCATTCGTATAGTAGGAAGAAGGATGAAATAATAGTAACAATTTAAAACATTTATTAATACAAAGAATTATATTTAAAACATTAATTTATACAAAGAATCTCGCACTGAATTTCATATTAACAAAATTTTATTTTTACCTTTACACATACATACGTATTTATATACAAATATACATACAATAACTTGCAATACATTTGCGTACAATGAAACAGCGTTTACTACAAAGGGACGCGTGCCTTTCACTTTTTATGTCTGTCTCTCTCGCTCTTAGGCGGGCTAACCATGCCCGAGTGGAAGGGACGCGTGCCTCTCACTCGCTCTCATTGTGAGCGCATAACGTGAGCGGAGCGTAACGCAGTTTCTTGAAGTGTCACCCGGCAAACCAATTTATAAGTCAAAATGATACAGTAAAATTTACAATTTAAGTTGAAAATCTTGGAAGTTTTCAAAGAGTTTCAAGGTGAAAAGATTGCTAGAACGCTATGGCATGGCTCTCGGAACGGTGCTGAGGCACCAAGTTTTTGTTATTGCCTCCGTGTAAACACTAAAGCTATGAAAAGACTATATGTCTTTTCATAGCTTAAGTTTTCATTGCTTTAATGCAAGCGGTATTTTAGATATTCAATCGGGTTCATTATATTTACGGGGTTTGTGAGTTAAGTTTATAAACTTACAATCCCCGTAAAAATAATGACATTTGTAAATTTTCTGTAAGAACATAATAAAGTAAGAAATAATAATACTGAAGAGTACATCCTGACATTTTATTTTATAGTAGTCCTAGAAGCTCTACCTAATTATTGCACTTAATTTTTTATCAGTGCCATTCTCATTATATAATGAGAGAGAGATATATATATATAATGAGAATGGCACTGATAAAATATATATATATATATATATATATATATATATATCTATATATAATAACCTGTATCCATACAACTTGTAAATGGAAACCGAAATAATACTTCAGAGGGTTTAGAGATACATTATTTACTGTCTCTGAGACTCTTAATAGTTTTTAAGTAACTACCATAGTTTTTACTGAAAGAAATCAGATACAGCCCCTAACATCACATGCAAGAAATAAATATTTCGAATTAATTTGTGTGGAAAAATAAATATGTTTCTTTTGATTCAAAATTTTTACAGGGTGATTCCTTGTGAAATATATTTATGCACCCTTTAACAGTATTTCGTCATTCTGTTACTTTTTGTACACAAAAGAATTTTGTTAAGTCTTGAGGTTGACCTAAGTGCAATTAATTGACAGAAAAAATACTTTTCACTTGTTTCGACGCATTCAATGAGACGAAAGTATGCACACCCTCCATAGATCTTCGGGGATAAATATTAATTCGTCGTTTCCTGTTTCTTTCGAGGCAGTTAATAAAATGACAAAGCTCGCTCCATTTGCTAACATTTTATAGGTGTCGTTTCGTTACCATTACTTTATTTAATGCAGTCTTATCGAACCTTTATCGAACAATGTCGTAAACTTTACAACTGTAGATATAAATTTAACACTTTATAACTTAATTTATATAATGCAGTCTAGGTGGGAAGGATGGTCACTTGTAGATTGGTAAGCATTTTTATTTATTAATAAAATGTAAATACTTATGTAATAAAACTTATATGTTCTATAAATATGCAACTTATATTTTATAGCCTTCCGTTTACACCCTAACTTAATTAAAAGAAGCTAAAAACGAGCCTATGGTTTATTTACCGGTGGCACCATTCCCGCAGCTTTGCACCCCCACAATCACCGGTTTACCGAGCTATGTGCCCCGCATTCAGATTCGTGACTTGTTGAGCTAAGTCGGTAGCTCTGGTTCCTCTACGGATTTCTTCGTTCCTGATTTCATACCGTAGATATATTCCAAGGATCATTCGGGCACCTATTGATTGACTTTGAGTCTTTTTATGGCTCCCATAGTTAGTGATCACGTTTAGAATCCATAAGGCCACCAACAACACACACTGCTCGAAGACTGGACTTTACAAGCGATGAGAGATTTTGAACAAATAGATCTTAACGAGTTTCGTGTTATCCAACAAGAAAAAATTGAAGAAAATTAATCACTACTGGAAGTTTTCTCCACCTGGCCGTGAAAAAGCTATTTGAGTATTTATTGCTCCTGATAAAATTATTATGTTGAATGTGTACGTCGTTAAATTTTGCATCAAATAAGTAACAAAAATATATTAGTTTACTATTCAATCATGTAATATAGTAAATATATTTCGTTTGAGAATAACAGTTCAACTTCGATCGTGAAAATTTTGTACAAGTTTGAATGAAAATTTCTTTATTTTATATGATAATTTTATGAAGGTAAATTGCTTAAACCTCATTTATATTTTGTATTCAAATATATCTTTTGAATGTACCTGCTTCAGTTTAATTCAAATAAGATATTGGGCACAGAGATGTCTACTATATCGATATTTATGTTTATTACCAACCAAAAGTAATATAAGATAAGTTACAAAACTTACTTATTATTAACTTATTGGTCTTAACTAACTCATCTTATGACAAAACTTATGACAATGGTTACATATCTTAAAACCCACACATATGTTCCTAAAATAGCTACTAAATCAGCTAAGCTCAAATTTTGGGTTTTTTTCTTTTTTTGGGTGTGTCAAATCAGCGTTAGGCATCTCGCGGATTTGTCAATAGTTTTTATAGCTACATAAAAGAGTCATCGAATGTTAAAATGTCATTTTTACCATTTGCAAAGCAAATACTTATTTGTTAAAATTGTGGTTGTGTACGTTTCTTTTTTTAAATATGTAGTTTAATAATCCTTTGCAAACAAACTTGGTAATGATTTTCTAAACTGTTTATTCTGCGGTCTTTTTGGATGACATTTTATAATTTATTTTGGATGGAATAACTCCATACCATCTGTTGGTACTATTCAGTTTAAGATAGTCAGTTGTATAGATGAATGAATCTATACAGCTGCCAATTTATATAAATCCAATAGATTTCTTCTGCAAGACTTCCAAAACCAACCCGCTGCGGCGGCACAGCTTTGTTGTTAGCTTTGTCAGCAGCCACCTATTTAAGTTCAGTTATACTAACCTCTGGAGTATATTTTAATAGTTAAGTTAATCTGAAGAGTATTTAGATCGTCTATTAAATTTTCATACCCACCTATTATTGATCATATTCGGTTGTAATATCAAAACCCACATTTAATATCAAGTTTTGACTAACTGTTATAATTTTTTTATAACTACTTACTGTCCTTATTTGACTTAATTGAGAAGTAACACCATGTATAAAAACATGTATTCATGTATTTTAAATTGTTTCGATTTAAAAGCGGAAGTTAAAATGTTTATTTTATTTTAGGTTAGGTTTTAACGTTCAGCTCACAATTATGCTAACCGGTAAGTAAATTGTTTCCTACGCTAAAGAGGTCTTCAGAGCAATAATTTATGTTTGAGAATTAAAGCAAATAAGTGATGTTACCTTAGAAATTACGCATTTCCTTTATGGCTTCATCATTATTTTTCCTAGTGTGTATTATTCTGTGCGAATGACGGTAAAGAGTGAATCAACGTTGCCAGCTGTGGTTCTTGTTATGACGCTTATGGTGAACGAGACTAGTAACTCTCGACATGGGTGTAATGTACAGACTACAGACAAACAATTATAGATGAAATTTAATTCTTTCATGCTCTCAAAATCAATCTGGCCACGTTTCGTTTTGGCTCCGACTCACATTAATTATATTTAAACTTTTCGAATTGTTTAGAATTTCCCGTTCATGGTGGGAACTTGGAGATTCAAATTATCTAGGAATATATACATCATCAAAATGCTTTAGACTGATTGAATGACAACCTTCAACCCAAACGGCAGAAAATAGAAATTAGAATAAGAATATTCTTTGAGCACCCTAAAGGTGTACTAAGAAAGGATTTTATGAATTATATTTTATGAATTTTATGAAACGGAATTCTGGTATATGGGCTTTATGCTCTAAAAATAAACTGCTAACATTGAAAAAAAGCGGAGGTTCTTTATTAAGTGTTCTTTTATATATATTTTATGGTAGTGCATCGATTTCAAATTGTAGGGGCTTTTCTAGTCAGTTTATTTTAAGATGTTTTTTCAATATTTATCTGCCAATACACAATATTCGATTCCATTGATTTTCTGTTACTTTCTAAACGTAATGATTGATTTTCTGTTACCTTCTAATACACACATTCTGAACTTAATAACAAATAAAATTTGAACTTGCACTTTCAAATTTTATTATGTTCATCATGAATGTATCAAAATTTACATCACAAACGTTCACTTCTTGCATAGTCAAAATGCGGAATCCATAGAGAATAATAATAGCCGATGATAATGTCCCAGTGGTACGATTTGTAACCTTTGTAATATCACGATTAATATTAGCTAATTTAGGAAAGGTTATTTTCTTAATTGGCACATGATTGTGTTTCAGTGGTTAAACATGAGATTTAACCCCAGTTGTTCACGAATTGGTCAATATTAAACGTTTCACCCCGAGCACAATACTACACCGTTAGTAAGAATAATTTTGTATTTAAATGCAATGAAAAATGTAATTTTTATTAAACAAAAAAGTATTTCGGGGTCCTAGCCCATGTCACAATAACTAAATGGATAATTCATCCATTTAGCTATTGTGAGTAATTATTTCGAATTTAAGAAATTGGTGGAATTTGTAAGTAATATACCTGAAGACTAACTTTCCAGTAGTACACGAGTCTATAAAAATGCTGTCACACCATTTTAGGGCCTTCGCCTACTTTACAAACTCAAAAACGACTCGACTTAATTTAAATAATAGAAATGTGACGGTAACATGTGATATAAAGTGTCGTTTGAAGTCGGCAATGCGTAGTCCACTTGTCTAAAACTTCTAGCGTTAAAAAAAGCGTACCACGTACATACCAATTAATCAATTAGCTTTAGACTCAATTAGCATTGACATTCTTGACGTAATACTAATAATTTGAATGCTATGCATTTTTGAATACAAATATGAATTTTGAGGTAATAGGCAAATTATCAACTTTTCGCGAGATATGTGTTTTACATACAATTTTTATTTAAAGACTACCTTCTGTCGAGTGTCTGCATTGTTTCTTACACAAACAATGTGTTCAACGGTTATTTATCTTGCGAAGTATGGAATTACGCGACCATTTAATGAATTAACTCCTGGATCACATCTCAAATGTCTGTGTCACGCAAAGTCTTAAACGTTTTGTGCGTCTACTGATTATGATTTTAAGTGGTCATATCATGTTTTTTGCCAAGATTAAACAGCCCTTTCGGACTCACTTTAATAAATACAGAACATTTACGTACAGACTTTGTTGGACAACAACGATATCAAACGAAACAAAAGTGTTAAGTCGGTAGAGTTCCACAATAGGTATGCCTGCGAATGAACTTGAATGAGCTAGACGAAAATTATGTTTATCACTCATGTTTCGCTCCACCCAGTAATCATTTGGAGCTCTACACTCAAATTGTATATACTGATGACATATGATCCAGTTTCGTGAACCGCCGAATTTAACTGGGATGCGCAGCTTCCTTTTTCCGCCAGCGCATCTTTTCGTCCAAAATCTCTTGGTCTCTGAAAACGAAAGTCTTCGAACAGAGCGTGCGAACCTATGATACGAGGTCGCTTTCTGTGAGCCTCATCAGAAGGCTCAGTAGGCGATGGAGAGAATATATCTAAGTGATCAAATCAGAAATGAGGAGATCCTTAGAAGAACTTAAGTTATTTTTTTTTGCAGCAGTGGAAGATTCATATGATGATGATGATGATGATTATGAACCAAAGTGTGGAATGGTGAACTTTTTGGCATAAGTATTCACTAAATAATTTACTTCGGTTGAGTAGTTATCAGTTGTAAACCTCATGTCTGTGAGACGTTACCACCCACATCCCCATGACTTTTCTCTCTACGAGTATTTATATTATATGCCAAATATTTTGCAAAATTAGACTAGATAGACTGCATATGAAACTTCATTTATTTGCTGTTGCATTAAAATATTGAAATATGACTCACAGATACTAATGTAATTCATAAAATTTTAATACAATTTTGTAACCAACGTAATTTCCCACGAGACATACATTCAAATTAGGCTGTGATAGCGTATACTCCATCAACAATATCATATTTGATCCATTCATTATACGACCGTCGATTCATAAAACGCGAGCATTTTTAGTTTTTCAATAATATTGCAAACTTTTTGGAGAAAGTTTCAAATGTTTCCATTTATGTAGGTACCCGTAGGCTTAATTTCCCCTGGGACGGCTTCCAAATCATGCTTCGTTATATCCTCTATATTTTTGCGTTCAAACCTTGTATATACCTTAGTTGAAGTATAAAATAAACTTTGGGAAAACTAATATGTCTCAGTGGTCTCATGTTGAACTTCAAGATATTTTACAGCTGATAAAGTTTTGCTTTAAAGCAAAGTGGACATAAAGTTGAACAAAGTAGCAGCTATTGAAAGTTGGTAGCTTTTGGGTATATAACATATATCAGTAGATGATATGTAGATGATATGAAACTACATAATATAAAAATGGAATAAAACAATACAAAATAATAATATACTAATGATCACCACTTCACCTAAAAATTTTCACCATAAAGATGGAAACAGTTTTAGATGGTTATTCGATCCATGGAAAATGATAACAGAGCTTTCACAACCAATAAAAACGTCGGGCGTCCACTTAAAATGACAACAACAATGCAGTGCTATTAATACGTTGACTTCAACAAGTGATTAAAAAGAGAAAAAAGAATTTATGAACGTGAGTAAAGTAAATACGATAATTACGACATTATTATAACCATCCCAAAGTTACCGTTATGTCAAAGCAATCGTGAAGAAGATCCCTGATGAATCTAAGGTTCTAACAGGACACTCAGTGTCGATGTCACAAAGCGCAAATAGTAGAGATTCTATTCCGGATTCACCTGGCGAGTTCCAACCTTTGTCAGAATTAAAAAGAACTGTAAACATCGAGGCAGCGAGTCATGGAACCAGTTTCCCCTAATCATAGCAACCCATTTGACAGTACATAATGGTTGGTAAATAATAATCAATTAAATAAATTACATCAATACATACTTCAGAAGTATAATATTATGTGCGGTGCCGTCCGTTTTAAATCCTGTTGGTTCAACAAATATTTTTTGTGATTGTTCAGATATACCAGAACAAGTAAGATTCGCTAAGCCAATACATTTTCCGTGTAGAATCGATGGAAATGACATCCCAGAGGCGTTCCTACAGTAATTTTATGATGCCATAGATTAAAGGGATACAGATCCTCCCTTTAACCTGTCCTATTAACTCTGGAGTAAGTTACATTGATTTTAAAGCGTTTCGTTTTTCCATTACTTTCAATTACGTTTAAAAGGGTACAGGGATTTCTGTAGCGAACATGAATTGGGCTTTCTCAATTGCTATATAGCGCCTCATTAAAGAGAAACCTACTTTTCAATAGGCGTTTTATAAACAAGTTACTTAGCACCTAAAAGCCACGTATCTAGCGTGGGCATCGTTTTATCGTATTTCTTTCGTCGGTTGATTTAGTTTGAATTTAAATTATTTCGATAAACGTGTCTATGTTATTCATAATTTTTTTTTTTTAATACTTATTAGTGACGGAACGAGCAGAGGGCTAACCTGATGGTGACAAACAGCAATGCTGCTTGGCGGAAGGAGTAAGCATGGCTTTTGTGCTTCTCCGGACGAGCTAAGCCATAAAAAGCTCTACTACTACTTAAAAGTTTTAGTTCTTCTCGATATAGTTAACGTTCACACAAGTGTATGTTTTAACAAAAGCTGATGAATGAATGAATCAATGAATACACTTTTATTGTACACCTAAGAAAAAAGTAGTATAAACAGAGCAAGGGAGTACCATTTATGATAAACTTATTGCTGTATCTTATATGTGTATATAATACGTATTCGTATTGGCGTTTACGTATGAATCGGCTCACGTAACAGTGTGACGAAATTCTTGGCACTTGAAGCCACGTGGCCGAGAGCAAACAACCATCAGTCACTGAACCTTCTTCAGTGTTCAGTCTGGTCGGATGTTGCACCCTGCACTGAACTGCACCACTCCATTTTATTAGTACGAGGTAATTTCTAAATTCACCTGTGAATAGTTTGTACCTGAATTTATCGGAAGTCTTGTATCGTATTCGTTAGTCTATCTTGGATTTATTTTGCTATTGCTTACTTCTCATTAAGTTATTCTTTCGAATAATGTGTGTTAAATTCGAAGTAACTTCATTTAATTTTTTTTATCCGTTTAGTCAGTAAATTCCAAAAATCTTTTAAATGCCCTATTTTAAATACGGCACGGTATAATTCATAAATATATTAGATTTTCAGTTCAAGACCTCTCTTATGAAGAATCGCAATTCACCTTTAGTGGCACCTCTCATTGTGATTTTTATCATCCAGATTGATATTGAAAGGATAATTGTAGTAAAGTAATCTAATAAAGCCTAATCTAATTGTATGTAATAAAATTGATTTCAGCGTTGCTTCTATTTGAACGTCTAACTTTTGACTGCTTTATTGCTATATGTATTTGTGTCTGGGATGTAAGATCGACCCGGATGGACTAATTAAAATCAATAAATATATTACAACAATACACACATCACCATCCAGCCCAAAGTAACCTTAGCTTGTGTATGGTTACTATAACTGGATAATCATAAGGAGTAATAAAGATAAACTAGAGAATCACCCCGGCTTCGTCTGGGTGCAATGTATGTAAATGTCTATGTAATTTGTTTTTCAGGAGTTGTGGAGCCGGGTGGAGTACCCTATTGAACATCGGGCACTCCACCCGGCCCCGCTTTTTAAAATGATAATATGCTGTACAGGCCAATTTTTATTTCACATGAAATGCACTACGTTCATAGTGTATTTAATTAACTTTAAGAAAATAACCCATTTTTTTTTTTGTAAAATGTTCAAGATAAAAATCGTTATCCCTTGGAGATAAACATATTTTGGACTTTTTTGTAGACCGTTTTTAGGTGTACAATACTGTAGAACATTATTTTGATTAATCTAGTAGGGTTCGCAAACAAATTTGTCTAGATATTTATGACACCACATGAGATTTTTTTTTTAATTATCAGTGATTCTCCACTATATATGTATTATATAATTTATAAACCTTCCTTGCTTTATCTACAAAAAAAATATTAGCTATATAAGGCATTAAAATCCGTTGCGAAATTTTAAAGATCTAAGCATTTATATAGACAGAGAGACGTGTTTGTGTGTTGAATATGAAAAGTCATATTCAACACACAAATATTTTTAATTGTGGGAATCGGACCCACAGCCTTGGATTCAGAAAGCAGGATCACTGCCCATTGCGCCAATCGGCCGTCAATTTGATCTTACGTTTAGTTTTTACGAACATAATGCAAGTTACCGCACAATGTATGTTTTAAAATTATAGGCCACTAGGTGCAATGCAATTATTAAAAAAATGATAAAAGTTTTCTTATTTTAAGCCTTAATCCGATAAATAATAACAAACACATAAAAAGTTCAGCGTGGATAAAATAAAGTTTAAGACTGTAAAGAAAGTAAGATTACAAGAGAGTAACGAACGCGTACCTGCACAGAATGTCTGACCGAATGATTGTCCTAGCGATTGAGGTCCACAATTAAATTACCCCAGTAAAGTCAGTGTAAAATAAAAGACTCGAACTGGTAATAGCTAGCCGAGCACTCACTCTACGTGGGTATTGTCTGAGTGTACATAGTAAATATTTGACAGCTTTCAAGATAGTAAAGACCGGATTGTTACCGACGTCGAGAAAAACACATTTAAATTAGCACCGCATCATTTCACTCCAAATTGCTGAACAAAGATTGTTCTCTCAATTTCATTTAGAACGTTCGGGTTGGGGAAAATAATTTCGTAGTTTACCGATTTAAGATTAATTGAACCATAAGACAAATGGTTTCATGCTAATCCTGGATAGATAAAAAAGAGATGTGATTTCTGTTTTGTATCTTTAATAGTATCTGGGTTAAATGTGTAAGAAATGTAAGAAGAAACCAGTCATGAGAGAAACCAGTCATGGTGAGCGATTAAACACTAAACACTGGTCTATGATATATTTAAGATTAATTAAACCATAAGACAAATGGTTTATCTAGGAAAGATAAAGAAGGGATGTGATTTATGTTTTGTTATCTTTTATGGTGTCTGGGCTTAAAGAAGTGTGAAAAGAAACCGGTCATAAGATACAGGCATACACCAAACAGTGTTCTTTAGTTCAGTATGACAGTAAAACGTAAGTAATAAGTTCTTGAAGTAAATTTTGGCACTTTTTCATAGAAGAGTCAGAGTTCTGAACTGAAGAATCAGAGAGATTCAGAGTTCTGATCTGGCCAGTATCTTTGTAATTTTATGCTGAAAAGTAAAATCGTCTATGACTGGTAGAGGGTACGCCTGGCAACAATAGAGATCTATGGTTGGATCTATGGATGGCCAGGCAATACTTATTCCTTAATGTTAAGCAAGGTTTAATGGTTAAAATGAACATAAGTGACGATTTTAATTGACATCAAACGAGTTGCAGTGAGCCCCTGGACTCAAGCGGCAAAAGACCGTGCTATTTGGAGTTTTTTTTTTTATTATAATAATTGTCGGACCAAAGAAATGACCCAACTGATGTTAAGTGGAAAAACATTGCCCATTAACTTTGCAACACTAATCTGGGTATGCCAGAAACACTGATCACGTCCTGCAACATGCTGCCCTGTATCTATAAACTTGAGACGTAGGTGTTAAACCTCAGGTGCCTGTAATTACTCCGGCAACCATTGCAACAATGCTGATTTACAGCATAAATAAGCATCCTTCCTCGGTCGAGCTCTAGTAAAAAAACTCTACTGCTACTGACATGATCATGGTGAATATACGCAAATTATATTAATTTATTCTGCTCGGTTTTCCTCCTCTTTAATCAGTCAGTTACTGTCTCCAGACAGTTATTTCTTCTCAGCTAATCTACCCACGCTTCTGTATCTCAACATCGTTATTACGAAAAAAAAGAATAACGATTTTATGCAGGAAAATAAACCTCGTCACATAATTGGCTTTTGTTATCATTATGTGTCACATTCGTGTAATTTATGTGCGCTTTGTATTAAAGTAACTGTGTGTTAATGCAACATTAATATGAATGAATACAAATAAAGGCTACCTACTTATCATTATAAAAATGGAAACCGTCTGGCTGCGAAGCTATGTTTGTATTATGCGTGAATAATCATAGCTTTCACTGGCATAAAGTTAAAAAAACAAATGGCGGAAGCAATTTTATCGGGTTAGCTCTCAATATATTTTGAATATACCAACCGACGTTGTAATTCTAATCTTTATTTATTATTAGTTATATCTTTATCTATACTTACTATACTTATATTGTGTCTTAGTTTTCGGTTGTAATAAAACAATTCATAGCACTCAAACGGAACCACACTCATAATTTTTTCACAAGTAAAAATGTTTACCGCCCAACGAACAGGTCGGCTAGTAAAATATAAGTCTAATTCCTGAAATTTGCCATTTATTTACCTCCGCTACAAACCGTATTTTATATATAGCTCATATAAACTGCCTATTAGTGATCTCCAAAGCGAGATGAACGTGATGATAAACGAAATAGGTCGCGGAACTATTTGCATACATTGAAGCGGTAGGTATAAACAAAATGAGTCAATGACCGCGACGCCTCCGCATATCGTAATTCGACGTCAGCAAGGTCATTTCGACTAGGAAGATCGCGAATCAAACAGATTCTGATTTAATAGAATAGAATATCTTTATTTGCAAAATATACGTTTTAAAGCATCATCATATCAACCGATAGACGTCCACTGCTGGACATAGGTCTTTTGTAGGGAGTTCCAAATTTAACGGTTCTGTGCCGCTTGGATCCAGCGCTTAATGTCGTCTGACACCTCGTTAGGGGTCGATCAACGCTGCACTTGACCAATCAGTTCGGTGCTGAAAGTCCAGCACCTTGGGACCCCAACGTCCATCCTTTCTCCGTGCTCTTACTATGTGCTCGGCTCATTGCCACTTCAGCTTCGCGACGCGTTGAGCTATGTCGGTAACTCTAAAACTGGTTGTTCTAAGAATCTCCACATTTGTGATTCGATCGCGTAGGGATACTCCGAAAAAAGTAGTAGAAACGTAGTAAAAAATATATTGGTTACACTGTATTGCCATAAATGGTGTGCAAAATCGTAAAATAATGTAATGAATATTACAGGAAACAATAATTGAATATGAAGATTAAAATCAAGATTGCAAAAATAATAGTTCACATAGCAACTATAAAAGTTTTATCTGGTAACCATTTTTTAACTTATTAAATAAGTTTCAAGTGAAGTTATTTCCGTAAGATTGTACACTGCATTCATTACTTTTAAGAGTAGGTAGTAGGTATGTTTGAAAAATATAAAAAACTAATGCGATGAAATAAATATAAAAACACAAATCAAAAAGAGAGTTTTCAAAAAAGCGTATCAAAAAAAGCTTTTATTATTTTATTTTAAAATACAATCTTTTCACTAAAAGTAGCGAAACTTTATATTAACTTTATTACACGCTTATACTTGCATCATTTGATCTGAATGCTATATATAGTTTCTTCTTTTCACAGACGAAAGTGTATAAAATATGAAAATATTACATTAAAATATAAAACTATTGTATTGTAAAAGTGGTTTTAACTAGTTATACTATTATATTACCTGGTGGTATCGTTTAACTTTGAAATATTCACCGTACCACTAGAGTTTAACAAAATATAGAAATTTACTATTTTTCGCAACCTTGATAACCTACTTGAAATTATTAAGTTTCTTGTCAGGCGTATAGACGGTACCACATCTGGGTAGTAGATGTAGTATATAAGATAGCTACTCGTACATTTCGATCTAGGTTTACCTCTAATATTAATTAACAGTAAAGATTAACGAAGATTAGAGTTTACTGGCTTGCGTCTAGTCCACGAACTGCATTTATCTAAGGCTATTAATTATCTGGACTTTGCGAGGGAATTGTTATAAATTGAAGTGGTCCTTGGGCGTTATTAGCGTCCCTTTCTGTTGGCAAGCGTGATTAATCATTGTGGACATATACAGACGGACAAGCCAATTCGGGTTAACGAAAAGTTCAGTGACTTGAAAAGCTGTATAAATGTCCCATGCAGCGATGCATATTGTTTGATGAATTTATATAATTAGACAGAAGACATGTTCATTAAAAAGGACGTGTGAGATTTAGGACAGCTGATATGCGCAAACAAAGCTTGTTTTATGATATTTTATACCGACGAAATTGCCATTCCAGTCCGTCCCAGGAGTAAGAAGAGTACCTACTCTTTTTTGAAAGAATGATGCACGAAGACTGCCCAAATTAAAATTAATTTAATTTAATTGGTAAATTATTTTTTGAGAACTTTTCACTTCTGACTTTTTGTTTCAGAATCTTATGATTTATTATTTTCGGATGTCGAAGCGAGGAAATTACTATTACGCACTACTCAGCAGGGTTTATTAAACCTTTTTTACTAAAGAGTCTCAACTTCCATAAATCACACAAATATTCTTGAAAATCATTGGCTTTTTCATTAGCTGTCTAAAACAGTTAGGGTATACAAGACAGCTTCTTTGAAATAATTCCAGTGAGCTGTTGTTGTAGGTGAATGAAGAATATTTTACCAAAAGGATTATTTTATAACTTTTTATTAAAATCAGTCAATCGAATAGTCTCCTAACAGTGTGTTATTGGTATAATATGCTCACTTTAAAGCGTAATCGAATACAGAGTATCTGAGTTCGCATTTATTCACACGGGAGATTACGTTCCAGATTTAGAACATTGTTATACTTTGGTAACATCTGCAGGGTCTATCATAGTTTTGATAGTAAAAAATTTAATGATGCGCGTATCTGGCATTTGGATACTTATGAAAGGGCACTTAAGGTGTATATTTGATTAGTTAAGGATGTCCTGAGGAAGTGCTGTAGGCGTCCTTTGATTAAAGAGGTCGTGTGAGTCAGACTTCAAGCGACGTCCCGGCGCCTATCGTTTTCGCAAGCATTTCTACTTCTTGCCGACTCATTCCCCTAGGGATCCGAATAATCTATTTTCACTTTCTGCTAGTATGGAAAGCCAGTACTGATCAATATTAAAGCGCACCTAGCTCCTTACTGTCTCGTTTGATGCAGGAATTTATTGTTATGTTGAGTTGTATGTATTGTGTTTGTGGCGTCAAGTTGCGCAGATAATACACTCAACCAACAAGAATATTTTGGTTGGTTTTAAAGTTAACTTGCCCCGGAGATGCAAATGTAAAACTTTTAGATGAGGTCATTAAGATTACATTAAAGCCTTGTGTACAGACATTTATCTTCAAAATAATGCTTAGGCCATACAATATTATATTCTAGTGGTAGATTTTCATCTGTTGAGTTTAAGTTTATATTTGTATATTAGCGTACTTATCTTCGCTCGTCGAAGGAGATGGGCGACAGGGAACGGCGAAATATCCTTCCGAATAAGATTTAATTAATTTATTCCCTCTGAAGTTATGACGCGTGTTGCCGCATTTATTATGCAGATTAAGCGAAATTTACTTGACTAAAGCGCGAGACCTCGCCTCTGTATAATTTCACAGTTTCAACTTAAATTACTTTGTTATAATTACTTATTAAATAGATCTGAATATTCCCATAATCGCTCGTTATCTGCCTACCATTTATCAGAAGTATTAATGTTTAGTATCTTATTTTTATTCAGGTTGTAAGAGCATTTCTTTAATTTATATCCTCTTCAGCAAAAACCTCTTTGCCGTGTGACAGATCTGAATACAGTTGTTATTTCCCCACCTCTTCCATTCGTATCATATGAAGAGAATATAACGGAGAACAGACAGCAAAGTCCTCTGTGCTATTACTACCATCTACTGCGATCACCAAAGTGGTGATTATGGGCAATCGCTCTTATTGGGAGAGGCCTTTAGTCCAGCAGTGGAATTTTATAGGCTATGGATATTGCTATTGAGTAAATTAATGTTTTTATAAAGCAGGGAACCGAATTCGAAGCTCCCTAACTTTTATAAGTTACTAGCTGTCCGGGCGAATTTCGTACCGCGGTTAATTTTTTTTTTGATGAATGTCATATTTTTATACTTATTATCCTATATTTTTTGAATTCCTCTTAGACCGGACTAAGAGGAATTCAAAAAATCAAATATCATGAAAATTGGTCCAGGCGTTCTTGAGTTATAAATGGTGTAACTAACACAACTTTCTTTTATATTATACTAGCGTACCCGCTTCGCCGGGCTAGATTTTGCTTTATTTTATTTAAACAATAAACTTACATCATTTTTAATTTAAGTCTCATAATATTATAAATCATTTATTTCTCTCCGTATTCATTCTCTTCTATTCTCTTCTCAAGCGGGTGAAGATCATTATCTACACCCATGTACACCCAACAATAGAATATCATCATAGTAAATAAAAGCTGTATGTGACAGTTTGACAGTTCAAAAATAGGAGTGCTCCGATCGTCACCAAACTTTACAGGATTACTCGCCAAGTCAAGCCTGATCGCCTGAGATTCCCTGAAAGTTTCATTGAAATCGGTCCAGCCGTTTCGGAGCCTATACGGAACATACCCACACACTTTCTCTTTTATATATATATTATATATATATATATATATATATATATATATATATATATATATATATATATAGATATATATAGATGTGCGTTTTAAGCATTATTAAAATATAATTTGCTTTAACGGTGAAGGAAAAAATCTTGAGTTAACCAGAATGACCGACAGGCCGCCTTTTATATACTTCTTCTGTCTGTGTTTTCTTGTATTCTTCTTCTGTATTTTTATTTGTGTGCAAATAAAGAGTATAAATAAAAGAGTCTCAAAGGCTAGTGAGATATATGAGAAGCCCACAACAGCCACAAGCTACGGCCTAAATTTTTTTCATTGTGGGAGGAGCATTGTGGGACCCGTGCTGTGTGGTGGACCGGAAATGGGTTGATATGATTATGAGTCTAGTTTTTAATTTGTTGCATACTGTTTTTCAATTAATAGTCACAGTAGCTATCGACAGTACTTAATGAATCAAATTATACGAATGGAACAATAATAATACTACGTATTTACACTTAAATACACCGATATATCAGACATGCGGGAATCCTCCATAAATACAAATAAATTAATTTTCCGTTCATCTTAGTTCTGTTCATTGCTTATATTTCCTGAAACTAATTACAAATACACCACATAAAATATAATATTCGAAGAATATAATTATATCTTATATTCTATATATTATGGAAAAATCAATAGGTATGTAAATATGTTTATGTAACACTATCATCATATTAATCAGGTTTAAAATGACGTCTCGGAATTTGATGTCAAAACTTTTACTGGCTTCTGAAACGTTACCAAATTTTAAGGGATAATTTAACCGTAGGCAACGATTGTTATGAAATTTGTATTTAAAGGATAGTAAGCTAAATTTTACATGTTTACATTTTAGTTTTAATGCATATCTGTTTCGTCCTAATTTCGTCGAGACGTCTATCATGCATTATTAAGACAAACTCAAATGCTTTAAACTAGTTTGTTACTTAAACACACACCCAGGCTTAAACCGAACACCTGCTACCTTCCACTAGACTTGAATGATCAAATATTAACTAAGTAGTTACTCCGCAGAAACTTAAGAACTAATAATTGTTATTATTTATGCATATAGTAGTTACTTAAAGTATTTTATTATAAGAATCAGCAAGACATGTGAATCTTAATTACCTAATTACTAGGGCTGCGAACCTTTTATTAAAACTGTCTTTTTGTCTGTGTATGAAGACCCTTTTTTATAAATAAACCCAATAAGTAGTCGCAACAAATTTCTAGTTTCTAGTTGAACTCAATAAAAAGATACAGTCTTTGAAAGTATATTTTCAAACTAAAAGATACTCACTTACTGCAATAAACATCTAAACGGGGAACTCGCGGCAGGCTTTTCGCGCGGCACGGTAGGTAAGGTAAGGTATTTATATGTTTTATTCCGACAAATCTAGCAAAGCAATTTTATGTTAAAACACCCATTGTGCCAATGCACTTAGTACCTGCCTGAATAAAGATAGTGACCCTTTATAAGCCACGCGCAACGGTTTTAGAGATTTAAGCTCAAATTTATAAAGAATTTGGGTCAATTGCAAATTTGTAATATGTTCGAAAGTTTATGCCAAATCATAAAATACACGATATAAAACATTGAGCCATGTGTTGATATAACGTTCTCAAATAAAAACCAAATTACATTTCCCGAAAGGGTAAAATTGCTAAGTACGTAATCAACCTGAATAAATCAATTTGCTCTCACTTATTGAAGCATTAGTGTAAAAAAACTTCACGAAATCGGTCATTGTTCATTTACCACGTGTACTTTATTGCCCAGCGCCGTAAAACGGTTACTATTGCGCACAATAAATTTTATAGCTACGTCAAAACCGCACGCAAATCTTTCACCAAAGCACCGCCAAATGGTCACTTTAACATAATTTACAGCGAGCATAATTCTTTTGAACTTTTCTGTTGTCATTGCAACATACCGGGGCGCCAATGCAAATGGATATGCATGCAAAATTTATCACGGTACGCACTCTGAATGTACAAAGCGCATTAAAATAATTGTATGGGGGAAATCACACCAACTGCGCGGTAAGCGGCATTTATGCTGACTTGGTTGTTGATATTCAGTGTGACATCTCTTGTGACATACGAATTCTGTTGCCAGCAATTGTTGCCAGGTTGATACTATCTACTTTTCGAAACTGGTGGTAGAGTCACTACAAATAGACATGCCTGACGTTTCAAAATTCATTTATTTTAATACATGAATTTTGAATTTATATACCTACCTGCCAGAGCTGTCTACAAAAAATATATTTTGAGATCTCATCTATAATTTCATAAAATAATAGTAGATATACAAACTCTTCAGGATGAATTCAAGTTACACTAGGTATGTCATCACATTATCATTACAAAGAAGCCAATAGAAGAACGGCACATACGGAACGGCAAGAAGCCAATAGAAGCCAATAGAGATGGGCACATCATTCTACTGATGTGCCCATCTCTCTGTTCTTCTATCGGAACCATAGTAAAGAAGCTAAGTAGTAAGCGTACTATCATCGCACAAAGCAAGTATTGTCATCATCATACCAAACCATTACCGGCCCACTACAGGGCACGGGTCTCCTCCCACAATGAGGAGGGGTTACAAAGCAGTGTTTTTGGTTCAAAATTATAATTTTTACTTTATTACGTCGGGACGTCATGGTATACCAACCGTCATTAAAAAAAGTCCACTGCTTTACATGACTTAACGCTTCACTCTGTTCGAACACAAAGGAGAGACGTAGCTATGCTGCTTCAATGTTGATTGACGTAGGTAACAAACTACAACTATTATGGTGTTTATATAAACGATTTAATGTATTTTTGTAAGGAAAGTCACTTTTGGAACCTCAAAATTGGTCACCACCCCTGTAGCTGGCTTAATTAGAAGCTTAATCCGCTTAATCAACTGATTTAAACGATCGAAACGAGACCACATGAATCTCAAATTGTGCATTAATTGCGGTACAAAAATGGCTTTTCAATGAATTAGA
This sequence comes from Pararge aegeria, assembly GCF_905163445.1. NCBI lineage: Eukaryota > Metazoa > Arthropoda > Insecta > Lepidoptera > Nymphalidae > Pararge > Pararge aegeria. The sequence goes on along the minus strand of NC_053192.1, from coordinate 6,587,164 downwards.
TGACAAAGAACAACGCATCCTGTATTCTTTTTTCATTGACGTAGAAAACTTCCAAAGGAAAACTTGTGGTAATGTTGATGATTTTTTGCGACAATAACGCTTTTTTGCCTAAGATATAAAGGACTTCGCATCTGAAGACTAGGTACGTGTACGGGTGATTCCAGTGAAATAACATAATTAATCCATACAGTCATGAACAATGGCTGTTCGGCCACGTCACCCCGCAAATGTGGCGTCTGGCCTGCATCCTACTGTAAACATAATTAATCACAACTGCTGTTGAGATATCAAGTTTCGCTTACTGATTTGTTGGTGAAAATTCAAAGTCGTCAACACGCGACTTTGATGTCTTTATACGTGTTTAGGATGCACATTAACTTGCGTATCGATGATGATTATCATTATCTTTTTAAAACCATAACCCTTCGGCCTTTGTCCATCACGCTAGCCATACGGGGATCGATAGACTACACATGCCTTTAAGAAAATTTAGCAAACTACCCTGGTAGTTTGCTAAATTTTCTTAAAGGCATGCAGGTTTTCCACGATGTTTTCCTTCACCGTTAAACGAGTGATACTTAATTACTTAAATTAAAAACGCATATAACTCCGAAAATGTATATGTGCGTGCCGGGGTCCGAACTCTAAAGTCCTAACCACTAGGCTTTCAAAGCTTATTTCTAATATGCATTTTAGTTAGAAGGATTGGTTTCAATCTGAGATCCTTTGAGTAGTGCGGTTCCCCTTCATTACAAAACAAGATTCTCGTCAGCGATTTCCAGTAAATAATTTTCCTCCCTAACATCAATCCCTTGTAAGAGTCATTCAGTTCGTTCCGACTCAATCTTCTACACTTTATCCGGTCTTTAGAAAGGCGGTGGATTGGCCTTTGCCGTCCTTTAGACTAATAGCCCTTTTAACGCTCCAAATAGAGTATCAATCGGAACAAATGTATCGAACGATTGCCCTTTAGCTATACAATCGGTGGTATTAAATAAGATTGCTTGTAGTTTAGCTACATAGAAAACATAATAACAATTTAAAACCTTTATTTTGTTTCATATGCGTACCTTGGTTATTTTGATTTATAAAAAATCGTTTAGAAACAAAAACCCGACTGAGAGGAGAACCGAGCCTATATCAGAAATAATTATCATTGGTCTATTGACATTAAAGTAAATAAAATAAAAGGTTCGTTTGATGTCTCGACAAGCAGCTGGTAAGAAAATGTGATAGATTATATCATAAGATATCTTAATAAATAAAATTAAATAATAAATACAAAAAGCCTTGTATTTCTTGGAACTACATATACCTAAGCTAAGTTTTCAATGTTAATTGCTTAATTTACGTTTATTTAAATTTATTGTTATGAATGTTACTTAATTGCAAGAATCCCACATTGGGTAAAGACCTCATCTAAAAATGTCCATTTTTCTCTATCTTTTGCTATTTGAGCCCAGTTAGGCCGGCTATTTTCTCACGTCAGCGGTCTTTCCCTGGCTCTTTTGCCTTTTAGGAATGTTTTAAAAAAGACTTTCAAATAATAAAACAATTTTATAGCAAGTAACCAACCAATAGGATAAGTGTGTACCCCGCTAACATGCGTTTGATAGTGCCGTTAAACCGAAATGCATTGATTGACGGCTTGATGGGGGACCGTAAAAACTTCACGGTCCTATTATTAAAACTGGGTGCTCTCGTAAATATCATTTAGCATTTTATCACCGAGTGCTTTTATCTATCTCGATGGAGTTATTTTATGCTTTTACTTTAATAGAAATAACTATTAAATTTATTTAACTTTACTATAAACTTAATCGAGCTTTACGTTTACCAATTAATACGAGTGCTGATGCTTTCACTTAACTTGTTATCAACAATAAGACTAATATAAGATGAATAATAACTTTAGAAACAATTTCTCAAGGAATCAATTTCTACCTAATAATTTAGAGTTAGACAATTTGTCTAAGAGTTTTCAATCTCTATGAGCCAGAAAATGTATAAAGTAGAGTTCATAGTAATTGTAATAAGGGCAAGTTTTAAATATACATAATAAAACCTTTTTTAGTCATAAAATACTAGCATTTTTTTTTACTTTTAGTATCAATTTTAATTACATTATTAAAGTCAGGTAGTCTCAGTGTTGCAAATTGCCAAGTTATAGTAATATGCATGCTTAACTACGTATTACGAGGTCCTGGGTTCGATTCCTGGGTCGGGGCAAAACCTGTTAAGTATTGATTTTTCTGCCAAAACATCTCGGAAGGAAATTAAGATGATAACGTTGTCCACCCATTATAAACTCAAATATGTTGTTTAAGTTTATTGATAAAGCCCGCTAACCTACTTTATAGTAGCACGGTGGGTTAAACATTTCCATGAATGTTTTTCACAGTCATACTGCGCGTACAAATCATCACAATCATATTAAATTTATGTTTGTGACTGTTAAATTAATAGTAACCTACTATCATTCATCTTTATCGCTACGGGTGTATGCTCTAAAAATAACCTTTACAATTTTATAAATAAATTCAAACTTAAGTGAACTTTATGACATAGCAATAAGATTGATAATTAATTTGCATAAAGTTTCAGAAAAGCCCTCGATGTCTCAATGGGCGTGATGGGCACATCCTGTGGGTTCAATTACATGCTGCACATTTGATTGATATAATTAATATTGTTGACGGTGCGCCTATGGTTCTACATTTCGAATCAAACAATAATTTATTGAATTTAGCCCAAGGTAGACAATTTCTTGCCGAAGGTTAAAGGTTATTTATCATCACCCTACGTTACTCATATCATAAGTATTGCGCGTATGTACAGTAGTATAGTGATAGCCCAGTGGGAACGACTTCGACTTCACATTCGGAGGGTCAAGTTCGAATCCGGGCACGCACCTCTAACATTTTTAAGTTATTAAAATATCACTTGGTTCAACGGTGAAGGAAAACATCGTCAGGAAACCTGCATGCCTGAGAGTTCTCCATAATGTAATCGAAAGTGTATGGAGTCCACCAATATGCACTGGGCCAGCATGGTGGACTACGGCCTTAACCCCTTCTCATTGTGGGAGGAGACCCGTGCCCTGTATTGGGCCTGTAATGTGTTGGTATGATGATGATGATGAAACAGTAGTAGTTTGATTAAGTGATTTAGAAATAGTAAAGCCTTTTGTGACAGAGCTCGTCCAGGGAAGTACTTCCGTCATGCTTATTTCTGTCGCCAAACAGCAATGATATGTTCCGGTCTGAAGGGCGGGGTTGCCGGTTGTAATTACGGGCACATGGGACAACAACAACACCACCTCCTTTATAAATACAGGGAGGGACTTTGTAGAATGTATTCCTTGCTATCAGATGGGTTATCTGCGGGGTCTATCAATTATTATTACTATAAAAAAATTCAAGACATGTTTTTTTTATTTGTCCTTCTTACCTACAGATATCAAAACAAACTTACACAATCGCGTTACAGATTAGTGAAATATGTACAATGTCATTTCAGCGATTAGACAGCGCATATACAGAACAGTTAATTGACCATACACAGTAATTTCTTTTATGACAGTCACTACATATAAACGTAATCTAAAAATAATAATTGCAATGTTTGTGTACAAGGAACAGTGCAAGCATTCAGCAGCGATGCGCGTCTCAATGTTGCAATTCCATTTAAATTTATTACACTCTCAATAAGCACTTTTATCAAAAGCACTTCAGCCACCAACATGACATATCAAACGTGCCGATTCAGTAAGCATCGTCTCACACACGTCTCACATTGGTGGCCATTCGGTTTTACACAAACCTTAAACTAAATTAAACTGGCAGATCTAAGGGTCAGCGCCAATTGGTAAGAAGGCACGGAAAGTGTTATTGACATCAGTATGTTTGAGAGAAATGGCGACAAAATAACGAGATCAGAGTAATTGACCTTCCACGGTCCTTGCCGCATGGGTAACAACAAGGATGCTTGGTAGCCAGCCGCTCTTATCTCTTACAAGATAGAAAAGTTCTTAAAATTGTAAAATTATGTCGTGAAAAAGTGCAATCTGCGGAGTTTTTTGCCGGCTCTTGTGGCTCAATTTACTTGACGTTTCATAAGTGCTTGTACACTAGGCCTACCTGAAATAAATAACGATAACGATAAAATAAATAAGTTTGTGAATAGTGACTCATGTGTTAAAAGCTAGTAAATAATTATATGCAAGTTATAATATAAACGGAAAAGCTAGACGCTTCACCATCCGGTGCATTTACGATTGACGAAACATTTTTTAGCCACGTTTTTAATACAAATCGCTTTAGTGTGGAACACCTATCCGGCTACTAAGTTTCCTGTGGCATTACTTAGGTAGGTAAAGGATGACTAATCATCTTTGTGGGTTCCACCCATTCACGCTAAAACTTACAAATCGTCATTTTTAAGATCAATTGTGCATAAGAAAATCTGCTGATATTACGGTAATACCAAGCGACATTCCGCAAGTATATACTTATAATTGCAATTCATGTGGCCAAGTTAGGCTGGACAATTTAAATCTTAACTTTTTGCTCAGTCATTTGTAAAAGTCTTGTGTATCGGACGTTTGTCCATATGTTTAATATTGGTAACGAAACTTCGACAGTACCCAGATGTTTAAAACGGATTGCTGTGATGAAACGATGTAAGGGAGACCAGCGTGCACTACCACATAAAAAAGGGGAAAAAGATTAAAGTGAAAAAGAGCTAACTTTTTGCGATTTTGGACACTTTTTTATCGCATTGTCATCTTAATCGATATGCGCAAAAACTGGGTTGAAGTGGTTCGAATCACATGATCGCAAGATTGAAGCGTGATAACATTCTTGCTTTTGGTCATTCTTAAATATCAAATGATTTAGGTATTATAAGATAAATAATTTTAATATATCTTAAGCCACGATTTTGGAACATTCCATACCTACGGACTTTATAAAAGACAAATACGCTGCCACTATATGCGTGTCAACCACAGGCTATATTAGACGTTATTTTTATCTTTTTTTTTTAAATAATAATTGACGGACCAAGCAGACGGCCCAGTGCTTATAAGCAGAGTAACACTACGCAGGGCATGTAAGAAACACATCGAACTGAGGCGTATGTGTCAAGCCTCATGTACCTGTAAAAACACCGGAAACCACGCCGGATTTCAGACAGGAGCACAGCATTGCAACAATGCTACTAAGCGGCAGCAAATAAGCATGGCGGTAGTGATGTCACAAAAAGCTCTACTACTATCTACTTCTAAAAGTATCTACTTCAATTTTGCCAGCCGTAATAGAAAACAAAACAATACTAGGGTACATAGGTTGTAGGATCGATGTTATAAAAATTTCACCTGGACAAAGTTTCTAAATACTACCTTAAAATTAAGTGTGATATAAAAGTCACTAAGGACATTTCTGCTAGACGATAATAAGTTACAACTTAAACTCAAATAAAATAATTCTCGCCGCAATTTAAAGTTACACAGCTATAAGAGAAAGTAATAACGCTAGTCCCAAATGACAGTTTGGTATCATAAATTTGTTGTAGTTTAAAATTTATACTGGGCTAATGCTTTTAAAGTGAGTATGACACATAAGTTTCCCCTAGTGAGCCCTAAACATGATCACTAATACATTTAATTATATGCTTAGACTAAGGTTTGTTCGTAGTTATGCGAACTTTGTTACTAATTTTTTAGTGAAGGATATCGAATCATCTAATTTAGCCGTATAACTCACCGCTCACTACAGAAAAAGCGGTTGAGCGAATGAAAAATTTTTCAAATAAAATGTGTCACAAATTTTATAATCTATAATTTCTTTTAAGACGTTAACATAACAGTAATAAAAAGCCAGAAAATCTCGCACTTTTTAGCTGTAACATTGAATAACTTTGATAAAGACACTAGAATTTATGAGTCGTATGAAAACTTGTAGAACACCAAAATGAAGGTGTCTATATTCAAAAATTTAGCCGAGCAGGCCAAGAGGTGTAAATATGAAAACCTGGATAGCAGCTTCATTTTTGTGTCTTTTGGAGTAGAGACTTTGGGACCGTGGGGTCCGGAGGCAAGAGCCCTTTTCAAAGAATTATCGAAAAGGGTTATCGAGTCTACCGGTGATCCTAGAGCGGGCAGTTACCTTGGCCAACGAATTAGTTTGGCCATCCAGAGGGGCAATGCTGCCAGCATCTTAGGAACTGTGCCTCGCTGCGGTGGTTTCGAGGACGTTTTAGATTTTATTTAGTTTTTAAATAGTTTATTTTAGGTTATAGTTATGTATTAATAAAAATTATATTTTAGAGATAATCAAATAAATAATTAATTTGTCAAGCTTCCGAGGTTGCAACATTATCTCTCATTCCAAGGTTGACCCCTTTTTTGTGCTAAAGTGAATTGACCATTGATTTATTATGTTAGTATCGGAATGGACTATTTACATTTGCCATCTTAGCCATAATGCCAGATAAACTCAATTTTATAAAAAAAGGTATATAAACAAAGTAAAACAAAAAGAAGTAAAATCGCGTAGATGAATCTCATTGTTACATACCTTACCTACCTATCATATAACTGTAGGCAGTAGAGTCATGAACAGAATAGATACATTTATCATATTTGATGTGTTCAAGGATCTTCGCTTCGGAAATCCTATAGCTTTAGTACAAATAGTACAATAAATTGATATCAGTATTTGTAGAGCACCTGAATCGGTGTTATGAGTAGATATCTTCATTTCATAATGCTGCATTGGATAGCAAACTAAAGTGTTTGAAATTGTTTGTATGAAAATCAATGTTTGTTAAGCTCGTATATCGGATGAAAATCGTATTGGATTGTGTCTCTCCGTAAAGTGATACTAGGCGGAACAAAACTAACATCTCGGAACACAATCGTCCACGCTAGTATCATCTTTTGATAGGAATTTCGGACGACTGAGGGTATTGAGGTATGCTAACCTGATAATAAAAGCGGTTAACTTTACTGCGGGTCGTGCAATCGAATTTAAATTTGGCTACGCTAGTAATATCCGTGCACACTCGAGACGATAAAGCCAAGGTGTCGCCGTTGACGGATACGTCATGGAGGACATTATTTTGGACGCATTGCTGGTTTCCGGTCTTATGGTTGCTGGTGTAATTTCAGGCACATGCGGCATAACACCGAAGCCTCAGGTCGATCGACACAGGGCGGCACTTTGTAGGACGTCTTACCTGCATGTCATGCAAAGTGTTTCTCTGCTTATAGCCATGATTTTTAACTTGTAGTATGGCCAGCTATATAACGTCCTCGTCTCTCACAGAGCTAAGACCTAAAACGCCGCGCCAATAGATTGGTGAGCTTGTGTTACAATATTACCAGCAAGTACAAAATTACTGCCCGAAACCTAAAGTCTGGTTCGGCGGAGCATGGAAGAAAAGTAAATGTCAAAATCAGATCAGCAAAGTCGCTACCCATCTATTTACGTACTTGGATCTTGGTCCTTTGTTCTCTTTTATTTATTTCTGTTTTGTTCTTCTGTACAAGTATTTTTGATTGATTGATTGATTGGGTCCTAAGATTTTTTATTGTGATTTTAATGCAAGAGTTTCTTAACTTGTGCAAACACTAGTGAGCAAGTTTTCGTTGAGCCGTTAATATATTGTATTAAATTTACGTGGACACTAACGTTTATAAATCACGTAGATGTTTATATCACGTCGCGCATCGCCTCAAATTACTTACTGCAGGCGCGAAACGAACACAATAATATGTCAGCGTTTTATATAACTTATTCATATTATATTAATTGTAGGCAAAGCAACATATGAAGGAGTATACTTTTTATGTAACTGTGCTATATTTACTAGCTTTTTCTCCCGACATCGATTGAGCCGAACATAAGTTCTGTCTAGTATACAAACAAGCAGACACTTTACGCACAAACAGTCGTATTTGAATTAAAAGTATTTCTTACGAATGTAGTTAAAATTAGATTCGTGCAGGAGTTTAATTATTTTTTTATTTTTAATCATGTTTATTAGATATTCAAAAAATAAAAAGCATAAACTAAAATAATGCAACTACATGCAAAAGGCGACCTCATCATTCATAGTGAAAATATAAGTTATAAAGTTGCCTATTCTTGTAGGCCACCTACTCGAATAAAGCCATAAGAGACTGGTGAGATAGGAAATTCTATTAATTAGTTATACATACACATTATTATCAACATGCTAGTTTACTTTTAAACAAAATGTTTATGTTGTGAAAGAATAATTGTAAACCAGGTATCGACCTACTAACGTATAATATTATCATAACTGATTAAAATGTGCAGGCGCCAGGAAACGTATACACCAACCCGCAAGCAGTAGATAGCTACATATGCTGGCGTCGTTACTCATCAATAAAGTAAGTCTGTTATCGGTAGTATGTAAGATCACCTCTTTGGTACAGCGATACTTCTTATTCTGAGGCTCAATTGTGTAAGTGAATCGTTTTTCATTTGACAGCTTTACGATAGTATAAAATCAATGTTAAAACATATTAAATGAATGTTTAAGCCTATAAGTAATTAAATAAATAAATAAATAAATATACTACGACCAATATGTATATTGGTCGTAGTATATTTATCATCGCCATCTAGCCCCAACTTAAGCGTTGCTTATGTTATGGGTACTAAGATGTCTGATGAATATTTTTATGAGTAATATACATAACTACTTATTACAATCGGCTAACTTAACATCGACATATCTAAGTGACATCCGCAAATCGGCTGCCTCAGCGAAGTATTTATAAAATGAAAAAAATTAAACATAAACAGGATTTTGGCATAGGTCATCGAATTGTTAACAAAGAAGGTTTAAAGCATCCACACACAAAATAAAATAACAAATAACAAAAGCAACTGCTGACTTTCAGGTTATAGAGTCACTTAACCAGACGGACTTAACGTTTCAAAAGCACATACTATAGCTGGCATACATTCAAAAATGTTTTTTGTGATTCGATCTTCTTGCTAGTAAAATGAAAGTTAAGTAAACATCGCAGTTAATCAGCCGTGATCAAACATGAGGAATGAATCGTAAGCTTATAAATACAAGACAACGCTCCTAACATTTACATTTCTGTGTTTATTTATAATTACTCGACAGTCGACATTTTATGAGCTCTTTAACTTTTCGAAATTATTTTTTTTATAAAATTGAAATGTCATTCTCTCTCTGTGAAATTGAAAGGGGTTTTTTATTAACCAGATTCCAGTTCTAAATTCGAACAGTTTGCTACAACTAGTTTCAAAGACCCATTTTAAATTTACGTATTTTTTGAGAACAGCCAATATGTGAATCTTTAGAACAGGTAATTTATATGCTGAATTTATTAAGCCATGAATTTAAAGTTACGACATAGTTTGACTCGAGCTCAAAGTTTTGAGATAATTAGCTATTGCCTTGTCTCAATCGTATCTTCAAAACAACTTATACATTTATAAATAGACTTTCCTAATTGACACATAAAAACAAGATATTATCCTTGCATAAATACTGAATTTGTACATTCTATTTATAATGTATCTTAGTTTAATAACTGACCTATTTTAATTTGTTTTGATAATTTAAACAACAAACATCCAAACTTGAGAGGTATGAACACTCGTACTAAGAGTAAGTACTTGTACACCCGTAAAAGCCAGACACGAAAGGTTTTAAAATCATGAAACCACTTAGCAACTTAGTAATAGGTAATATGTAGTTTGATGTAAATTGTAATGGAGATCGATTAATTCCCATAATGTCAAGTCAATAAACAAGGCGTTCACCCGAGGTTGGCCCAATGCCCGATTGATTTGACGAACATTCCACTGCCAATCATTATGATTGTTGCTTCATTAATAACGAGATCATTACATAATTAACGTATATTTTATCTTCATTAGTTAACACTCGTTTTAACGTGTGCATTGCGCTACTAGTAACGCTACTTACTTTGTTCGTTTTTGCTGTTTACTTTGTGGACTACACCACATTTTCCCTACACCATTCTTACTATGGAAAGAGTTCCGTGCCCTGTAGTTGACCGGTAATGGGATGATATGATGATAGATGATGAAAGTAAGTCGGAGGTTTCCAAACAAACTTACACCTAATAGAAGTGACTATATAACAATGTATTCCAATAATTATTGTCATCGCTGCACGAAGGAAGTGAGTGAGTCAGCTAAGTAATCATACCATCTATTCAAATGGACATGGTAGGTAATATAAATATGTCTTACTTTCTAAACTTAAGTAGAGTCTCGCGAAAAGCTTAATCTTATTTAATGGTGATTAAACTTTATATTATTGTATTTAATACACGTCACATAAACAGATACATATAAGGAAAAACAAGCTTCGGTGCTTTACCATCTTACATGCTTCTATTATTTAAAATGTATATTAGGTACCGATTATAAAACCTATAGGTGTTTTACAATATGATAACTAACAGTCTTCCAAGACTATCTATCATCTACACAAAATATCTGAACTGCCGTAGAAATTGTTCAACGGTAGACAAATATGGGCATCTCCTTAAAGCAAGCTAGAAACAAATACAATATTTATTTATTTCGTTTTATTTATTTATTCAATTACAAGTCTATTACAATGTCATGTAGATTACATAATTGTTATTATTATATTACGTTTTTCCTTAGGTTATACCTTAAAAAAACACTTTGCGAACGATAACTTTTAAACAGGACTTTCATTTAATTGACCACCCCCATAGTTCGCCTCCTTCTCCCCTAATGCACTCACTACATCCTCCTACAAAGTTATATCAGCCATTGATCACAAATATTACGCACCATCGACGTAAAGTACAGGAAAGGTTTGCATTGATCGTTTCATAACTGGCAAATATGAACTTTCATCGACCTACATCCATGTAACAGGTTTGCGCTTTTGTAAGGTGAATCACCGACCATATTTAATCGGTGTATCAACATTGAGTTTTACAAGCAAGTTTAGATGATATGAGAAAGATGGATTTATTTCTTTACTATATGTTCAATAAGCGCTTAAAGTTAAAACGATGATCCAGATAGGTTAAAATAACACTGAACTGAAACTTATTTAACTCAAATTCAAATTAAAAATTCATTTGTTTCAAGTAGGCCTAGTTTATAAGCACTTTTGACAAGTCGAGTCAGTCTGTTTGTAGTGACTCTACCATTGGTTTCGAAAGCAGATTCTACCGAGAAGAACGCACAAGAAACTCAGAAGCAGATTGAGCCATTTTACAGTTTACAATCTTTAGAATATACTAGCTTTTGACACATGAGAGCGGAGCGGCCTGCTTGCAAGCAGCCTTATCGTTCAGAAATTGATCAATTGTATAGTAACTATTTATTAAATATATTTAACATATTGTATAACATTTAATAAAGAGTAAGGGTAGTCATACATACGGGGAAAGAAAGACCCTTAGTTAGGTACTGGCCTCAGTAATAAGGGACCTACAATACAGTCTCTATACACAGTTCTACTATTGTATTTGTTTTCTTTCCTCTGATAAATGTACCTAATCTTCGTTTAAAATATCTATTTCTGCCCTAGTGTTATAAAACTACGTGTACACAAATTAAAAAAGTTTGCTCACAAACATGAAATGTGAGAGTTGAAAAAATACTTTTGCTTAACCCCTGATAAAACTGCCTTAGTAATACAGCAAAGGTCTAAAGAGAATAATGCGACCACTACTGTGATTTAACTTTAAGTAAAATGAGATTTTATTCCTTATTTCATCCCCCGTAACATACTGAGGTAATTTGCACCTAATTATTTGTCTACTAAAAGATAAAGTGGCCTTTGACTGAAACTTGTAAACATCAAAAGTACTTTCAAAGACTTCGCCGAACAACTCGAAATTGTCTCGAAAGTCCACATAACTTTTATACAGTGTCTAAGTCTTAGCTGTCTCGACGGAAGCTGCGGGGGAAATGAGGCGAGCCGCTTAGTTGTTCAGTTTACAACAAAAGGATTTTGTAAAAGGTTATTTTACGCATCATTGACCACCGGCCAAAAGCAATGCATTCGTTTCGGTCCCCCTGACTGATTGTTCATACAGAACAGTCCATTTAACGAAATACATGCCAAATAAAATTTGCTTACACATCAAAAACAATCGCACTGACATGATAAAGTACCTTACAACAACTTTGACAAGATGTGAAGATGCATAAAATTATGTACGATGTAAGTCTTCAAATAAAGCTTCCTTCATTCATTAATTCTTAAAACAATATTTATATTCCAAAACATTCAGGGAAAGCTTCTGTGAAAATTAATTCTGGACGAATTCGCGAGTCGTGACGTTTGATGTTGCCAAGGTTGATTTTCTACGGGAAAACCAAATTAAAAAGAACCGCAAGTTTCTTTATGTTTATGATAATGAAATAATATTCGATCAGCTGTATGTACAAAAGGTCAGTTCCTGTGTCGTTGACCCCAATCGATTGAGCATCCCGCCGTAGCGTATTGTACGCCCTTCGTTGAATAACGTTGACGTATTAACTCAGATTAGCAATCATTCAGTTCGGAAACTATCCATTAGGCCTTGAAAATAAAATAAATGAAAAAAACGAAGTTCGCCACGTACACAGTATAACACAGCTGTATCTCCCTCGTTTATCTACTCACTATCTTATCGGTTTATTCAATCATAAGTACGAATTGTGTGATTTCGATTCCCGAGTCGGGCCAAGAATTTTTAGGTTATTGAGTTATACATTATTGAGTTATTTTCCATTAAATATATACAGTAGCTGGCTCAGAGTAAGGAAATTACCGATGCTCACCCCTTCACTCATTCGCTTTAGATCAACGAGGTTGATCTATCCTCTAAAACCCTCTCTCCCTAATAGGTGATGATTTGAAGTATTCACTTGGTACGTAAGGTTTTTGTTGTCCTTTGAAGCAAAAATATTCGCTAGGATTATGTCGTAAGTATGTAAAGTTAGACCTCTTTAAGGTTTTTTCACCTTGTGCGTTAATTCGTGAATTTGTGTGTGCAAACAGAGGTGTGTTGTAGTCTCATTATGCTTGCTTAATAGGCATGTACGCTTCTTCACTGTATAATAGCTACGCAGTGGTATAAGTGACTAACGTTAGATATGTGTCCAAGGAAAGTGTGAACAAAACAAGAAGGAAAAATGAGAACCGTAGTTACGAATTGCTTTGTTAGCGTATTCTGATATTACAAATAACTAAATTACTAATGAAAGTACATGGTATGGAAGCGACATACGTGACATTATCAGAAACTATTGATGATTCATAAATCATTAAAAATATGTTATAGGAGAGACATTTGAAAGCCTGGTGGTGCATAATAGAAATGACTAGCCGCTCGTCGATTTCGTCCGCTTTTGTTTCGAATTTTTCTGAGGCCTGGAGGAATGCCGGATGATGCCAGAAATGTTTTCCCGGATTTAAATATCCTATTTCCCGCTACAGACTGTCCAAGTACGGTTAGGTTTCTGGGTGTTTTTTTCCGAAAGAGTATACTATGTTCATATTCAGGACAAGCGATATGCATGTAAAATTTCATCACGATCAGTGCAACAAATAAAGAAGCTTAAAGACATACCCCCCATTCTATAGATATACCTATCCTATTTACCTGCGTCGTCATAAGATCTCTGTTCGGCTTACGTGGGAAAAAAATGTGTTCTTTAAACGGAAAATATTCCATAAAATAACTCAGTAAGTAGGTCATACCATAAATCATTTAGCATGAACTGGCAGTCCTTTATGATCTCTATGTTCGCGGATTATGTTGTAACAAGTGGGCATTCATTCAAATGTTTTTTTAGTCACTCTCAACTCAAAAGTGTTTCGGTAACACTAAAGCTTAAAAATATTTTGTATCGGGTATGGTAAAAATTAGGTAATAAATAAATAATTATCGCACGACCTCCGAAATCTGTCCTAAGAAGTATTCAAAGTATATCAACATACGGATCCGTTAAGATTTAAACTCGCATCTCTCCAAAAATCGTGCCCTGAGGCTTTTTATTTCAGTGGTTTTTTCAGTGTGATAGCGCCTGTTGACATCGTAGAAAATTGCTATAGACACTCTTCTGTTGTGTTTCTTTCCAGTTCTCTTGAAGTGCAGTAAATTATTCTAAAAATTAGAAAAATCACTTTTCGATTCGAAAAGAATCATCAAAATTGATCGCAGTATCTTGCTCATATACCAAGATGCGATCAATTTAAGATTATTTTTTTAGAAAAAAAACACACGTATGGAATTGAAACCTATTCCCTTTTAAAAGAATAATATACAATTTATATTTTCTTATTCTTCGGTTAGTGACTCTTGGTAGCGATTTATATCTTTTGCCGGGTGAAATACGAGATACTGCAGATAATTGTCTAAATATATAAAATAAACGCAGTAGCTGGCAGTGCGCTCGGAACCCGATATCTTGATATATTACAAGTGGGGCGAACAGCGACGCTTTTTAAAGCCCCAGGGGCGCTTAGCTATTAATATGTCGAACGACCTTTCCAACAACGCTTTTATAGATATGCTCTACAAAATGCTTCCATAAAAGTGAGACCAAAAACAACATCAATGGCAGTTCGTTTAAAATTTATGTTACGCTTAAATCGGCTATTGTAAATAGCATATGGAGTTTGGAGCGCTACCCGGCTTTGCTTGTCATTTTTAATTAGTTAAAGCAAGCTATATGCAGGAGGGTCGGGCGCCATCCCTTTTCCAAGTATGAAAGAGCATAACACAAGCCGTACGCTTATATATAAATTAATATTTGTAAGATAGTAACTTTATAACTGACAGACATGGTCGCTTTATGGCTTTCGTACTGTACACAGTTGGTATAAACACATTTACTCTAAAAGTTACGTACATGATACAGTGACTTACTGTTCTTTAACGCTTTCAAGAAGCTTTTTGTGACAGATCTCGCCAGGGGATAAATACCACCATACTTATTTCTGCTGCCAAGAAGCATTGCTTGCCAGTGGGCTTTAAAAACTCTTTTTTAAATCATATTAATAAGAGAAAGACAAAACATGTTAATATCAATAATTCAGATACAATCCAATTCAATACATCGGGCACTGTTGAAATCAATAAAATAAATCAACTGCAGCGATGTAGACTGACTAAGCATATCCCTGGATACCAAAATAAGCTTTTGAGTCATATATATCGTAATTGCAAGCTGAGACAAATCAACGTTGCTGCAAAACAACGGATTTCTTATCTGACTTATCGATGTTTATTATAATCATTTTATTAGGGCCCTGCTCGTTATATTAAGATATAACAGTGTTTGCAATCATTGATACGAGTTTTACAATGTTCAATTAAATACATTTATCATACTTAGTGTATGAACGCCTCACTGTCTCCGGTCGACTGCCTCATCTGCCATATAGAAGGGAGATATGTAGAGCTAAGACCAACCACGCTACTCCAATTCGGATTGGTGGGCCATGGGCTGTGTCGATATATCACATGTATTGCACGCCTCATAAGCGAAGCGTTGAGGTGGGTATTATACACACACCGAGTGATTCTCCAAATGTCACTTTTTTTATTCTTTATTGCTTTTATAAGTGAATATAATTAGATAAATGTTGAAAAAAAACACTATTTTTAACACTCATGATATTTTTAAATCTCTTTTTATTATTAAATCTAATTAAAAATTCCGTGTGTCTGTATGTGCGGATCCCGTATCTTGTGGTTACGATAAAGAGCGAAATACTTCACTAATCGTGTTGGTTTTTTTTTAGGCTTCAGTATTTTGAGGAATAGAAGAACTTTTCACGGCATAATAAGTTGTAGTTTAATTTTATTGTAATGAATGAGATTATGAGGCGTGCACTTTTGGATTTTCCAACTATATAACAACTGGGACGGATGGCTTATCTTACCATAGAAGATAGAAGAAAAGCAAGGAAAGTTAAGCCAGTCTTATTTCTGCTGCCAAACAGCAATGCTATGCTCTGGTCTGAAGGGCGTGGTTATCGGTGGAATTGCAGGCACATGAGACTTAACATCTACGCCTCAGGTTGATGGAGACAGGGTAAATTTTCTAGGACGTGTCCGGCGAAGTGTTGCCCTGCTTATTAGTGATGATTGCTTGATGACTGACAGCTTACCATCGGATGGGCAGTGGCGTGCACTGCATACATGCACAAAAACACTGCATACCCTAAAAATTTTGTATTACTCATAAAGGGGAAGGATTTTTCCATTTTATGCCATTCTCCTTCTTTATTTATACCCTGGTTAAAAACCCTGTGCACGCCACTGCGGATGGGCCGTCAATTATTACTTTAAAAAGAACACAAAATCTCTTAGGGAAAGTGAATCAATTAGTCACATATTAGTGCTTTACCTGTTATAATTTATAACTCAACGGAAAACATTGTAGCATTATATTTCGTAAAACGACATTTTTATTTAGAGACTGCTCAAAACATAATTGGCAGCATTACTTATCTGATACTTTTCCAAAACTAATATCCAACTCACTTACGAAACTATCTCAATAACTCATATAAAATTTAAGATACAGCTATCTAATAAAATTTATGTACCAAAATATCTCAACAGAACATTAACATTTAAGACACAACATTAATAGAGCACCATTAACACGTGTTTATAATATGGATCTCTGATCTTTGCCCCGTTTAAAAACAGCTGATCAGGTCGCCCTCTCGCGGTGAAAGTTGCTACGTGTATTTATAGCCCCGTACGGGAAGACAGGTACATTACATGCTAACCAGAGCAGTCTCAAAAATTCACGGAAATCTTATTATTTCGTTTTGATCTATATAAAACTATCTGAACCAGAAATCGAAATCGGTCTAGCCTTTAGGCTTGTAAGATGGAGAATTATATAAAGATAAAAACTACTTAGAATATGATTTCATTCAACTACTACCTCTCTCTATGCGATGGAACTTGAAGTAGATTCTTTATATATTTTTTTAAATTATGTATTAAAATCTTATATATATTATGTTTGTTATATATTTATATTTATATTATATGTAAATATATGTTACGTATATTTCTTTTAAATTACCTATGTATTTGTATCCTTACATCTTGGTATTTATGTATATCTATCAACACTCTTGGCACTATTTCGTTCTCTTGCTGTAAATCCTATCTACAAAGGTTGCCTGTAAGAGATTGCTTGCCGCAATAAGGCCGCCTTTGCATGTCTACATTGTGTACTGTATACTCCTTACTGTTTCTTTCCTGTATGTTATACGTGCAATAAAGTGTTTCTTCTTGTTCTTCTTCATTCCTTTATTTTTACCTCATAGGAAATTTAATTTAAAGAATCATTGATTTACATGTATAGACAATCTAAGTAGTTCTGGCCTTTTTAAAGAAGGTACAAAGACATGTTAGGAAAAATTGTTCCAGTCAAAAAAATTATAGTTAAAAGTGTACGATACCCATGAAGAACAGTAAATATATCTAGGCTTAATCTGAGAAAAAAAATCACAGTTGAATATGCATTGAAATTATTTGTATAACGAAAGGGAATGAACTGTTCGTATTCCAGCTATGATAACCTACGCAATATATAAAGTTTTCACAACGGCTGATCACCTTACGCCCTCGCACTAAGAAAGTTACTAAGTGCGTATTTATTTATAGCTAGCCTATACTAATAGGAAATAAAAACATATTAAATTAAACATGTTTCGTATCATTGATGACAAAGGTAGGATGGGTAGGAGGTGTAGAATGTCACTAACTTCTAAGGTAAATCCGAAAATGTGAAAGAGTAAAAAAGTTGTTGTATGTAGGAAATATACTATTATAGACCTTATTTATAGTAAAAAGAGGCAAATATAAACAGCACATGCAAGCTATTTTAGTAATACTCGATCTTAGTCAGGCCTCTCACCCTTTCCCTAAACTTAGACACTAGATATAGATGTTCTATTATAAGTAGATGAAGAAGCCGTAGCCGCATATAAAAGTTCACACGTTACAGGTTTTCATGAAAAACGCGTAAGCAAGGTAATCTTACTGTAATCAAACAATGAAAACTTTTAAAAATGATAATTTTATTTACAAAATTAATCTGTTAAACAACATAATTTTGCGCTTTTTGAATCTTTAATAATATATTTACGTAAAACATACAATTAAAAAAAGATTATTTCGTAATGTCGAACTGTTTTAATCACACATATTATTATGTAACAACTTTAACTAATTAATATTAAAGAGGGTCTGTTGCATTGCCCTTATGAATAATGCAAAAGTATCGTGTATCGTGAGCTTACCGAGCAACTCCTAACTCGCATGCTTACTAGTTTCACATAAAGCAACTTACTGAGAAATCCTTAAGCTCTAATAAATTTTACAACATTTTTTATTGGCCATGAAAGCTTTGAACTTCGTGACTCTATATGCCACCCCAGGCTTACCTTACCCCAGGCTTAATATACCTAGTGATAAATCGACATGAACTTTTATTAAACGGTTTTCACTGAATATAATAATATATAGAACTTCTATTATGAAGTATAAAATAAATCTCAAAGTCACATACATTGATAGCACAATATTATTTCATGCTATTTAAAGAAAACGACGTGAAAATGAGCTTGGCATAAAAACTGCGGTTTAAGAGAATGCAGTATGCACTTTTAAGGCTGCTGTCGACAGTGACCACTGTACTCTAGGCTACTATGCATAATTTTTTCGTCAAATAAATCTCAACTTAGTGTATAATAACTATAAAGACTACAATCGTGAGTAAGTATTTAGTTGAACTTCTTTGTGAAGGCTGTACAAAATTCTAGCTAAACCTGCGACCTGCCTTGAATGTGCGAAGTATTTAATGACAAAAACTTATAATAGGAAATCGTAAATAAGATGTAACTGCTAAAAAGGTATACAGGTATAATAAGTTAGTACGTACTTTGATTATCCAAATAAAATATCGAAGTTTTTTTAGTAAGATAATGCATCGATCACTAATAAAACAGATTATGACATGTGGCAAAATTTATATTGTATGGTTTTTTTATAAAGTCAGTTATAAAGTCTTGCTTATTATTAAAGAATAACGTACCTATCAAAATAACACGCTTAATTAAATACAAACTTATTGTTTTGTTTCATAACAGAACGTGACGGTTATTATAATGACTTGTTTAACGCAATCTTTCAAGCAAAATACATAAATCCCTCTTGTTCTTTAATAAAAATGTCTTCCAAATGAAATTCATCATACTCGTTTATTAATAATGTATGGTTCAGGTATGCTGTTTTTGTTTATTGGTATCAGCCATGGAGATAATTATGTATTTGGGGCAGAAGAAATGTAACATATGACGTTCTTTTTTTTTTCTTTATGTCAAATCGAACTAACCTTTTGGTTTTAAATGCACCCTTAATTGAGATTTTATTATTGTGAGTGTATTAGAAACTTTAAAATATTACTGGGGTACAGCAATCAGACATCATTGATTTTAGAATTTATTTACATAGTCAATATTTCAGTTATACGTAACATTACGGACGACAGCCCTAAGATGGTGATATACAGACAGACATAAAGGCGGATAATTTCTTCCATCTCCTTGCCTTTTTATCCAAGAGCCGTAAAAAAAGTTTAAAAAAAAATAAGTGATTTAAAACAGATAATAAATACAGGTTCAGACAAAAAGACAATCCTTTTCCCTTGAGGGAAAAACAGCGTAAAAAAACTTATAAAATAATTACAATTTAAAAATGGTTATTCATGTAGACCTTATCACAGGCACTATTGAAGCGTTCTACATTTAACATGTTAACACTAATGTTAGGTGATAACTGCATTCGTTAACTGAAAACAAAATCTAAGCCCTGCCGCCCTGGCCTAAGAAGATCAGCCCAGCCACTTAGCCAGTTTTTTTTGTTATCACCATCTCACAGTCGAGTTAATGTAATCACAACAATATGAAACACAAATCAATTTGTGAATTGTCATACGCATGTGCTTAGGTATATAGATACAAAAGCAAAGGTACAAATAGACAGCAAAAGTTCAACCGAATAACAACCGTATATTGCATCAAAGGTAAAAACAGTGAAAAAGTTAAAAAACCCATACTCTTTGGAAACGTAAGTTACTTAAATAAAAGAAACAGCACTGCTGATGGAAACATATCTATGGATAATGCAAACACAACCATATCAAATACAAATGAATTTATAATATGTATAAGCTTGTTTGTTGGTATATCCGCTACAGACCGAACGGACACAAATAGTGAGTCACCGGAACAGATTCGAAATTCGTCCGGACCTCACGTGTGTTGTACGAGATGGGAATACTGATTGTTTTGATTAAGAACCCTGTGACCGTTAGCGTTTGCGAAGCGTTAACAGGGCCTTGACTTTTATTACATCTAAGTTGTAACTACGCTCGTAATGCATTCTGTGACCTCAAATTCTATACCTCTTCATTAAAAACCTATGAACGTTGCATTTAAAAATGAAGTTACAAGTGCCTTTGTGATTTAAATATAACAAAGAATCGAGACGTCCTTCTGTTAAGAACATGACGTGGAAGTGTCAAATGGTAGTATAATACAATTCCACTTTTGGAAGCTGCTGGACACAAGAACGATAAGAACGTGGATTGTGAGAAACTCTTTTAGAACTATGTCCAGCAGAATATGACCTCCATCAGTTCAGAACAAGACGACGAAATGACTGTAGACTCTGCTCAATAAAAAAAAAGAGAGAACCAGCTTGTGTTGTGAAAATCTCTATGAGACTTCTGTCCAGCACTTAATGCCCCTCGGTTTTAACCATAACATCAAAGTGACAAATGGCACTACAATTTCAGTTTTTAAGTCTAATTATTTTGGATACAACAGCGTCCAGCGTTTAGGTACATGATCGTCTAATAGAACTTTAATATTTTGATCAGATTTGGCATGATGAAAAATCTTGAAGCATAATGAGAACTAGAACTCTGACAATTAAGTTAAGGCTCCGTATAAATGAGATGAAACTGAAAAACGCTTTTCAAACGCCATCGCGCTGCCTACCTACATCAGTGTGAAAGGACTTCGCAATTTACAAACTTGATTTATGAAATAATAAACAATTAATAGTATTGTTATATTGTTCAATTATAAATGGGAGTCATTGTGAATTCACGTCGCGCAAACTTTTATGGGTGCTGTGGTCTAATTACCTTTTTTAAATCAACATGGCGCGTACGACAAGAAATAAAATTCATTTTGCAAAGATCAGAGAATTTTATTTTGGGTGTTTAATGGTCACGGGAGGTCACTTTCTTTAAACTAAGATACGTCTACGAGAACATTCTCATTCTTCGTTTCTGGTTTAACAATACATTAATTTTTTTATCAACTATCTCTCCTCGTGTAACTACTATTCTCGTGTAGCCTATTTTTACGAATGTTTTAAAGTCATGACTGAAAGACGACCCGAAAACTCATTTTTTTCTTTTTTTTATGATGTAAAATATGTTACATAAAATATAAATACTACCGAACCAACTACTACTGTACCAAGTGTAATTTTTTAATTCCCGCTGGTAACTTTTATCAGCTACTTTTCCGGGATAAATATTTCTATGTTTATCTCCAGGGTGCAAAGTTCATTTTGCGACATATTTCATTGAGATTGAGCCAAAAATTGAAAACAAAAAGACACACTTAAGCTTTAATAGTGTTTGAGAAGTCTCGTGTTGTATTATTCCAGAAGTAACATATTAAATCAATGTAACATATTAATTCAAAGTTAAAGTCAAATGTTTCTTTATTTAGAAAGGCACATAGATGGCACTTTACATAAAAATATGTACACTGCAGTGAAATGATAGCGATAACTACATTCGTTGAAAGTTAAAGCTGCGAGGGTTTCAAAAGTTCTTCAAGTCTGAAGAAACAGTAAGTAATAATGGAAAAGCTCTACCTTTATCCCATATCAACCATACCTTCTAAACCAAGATCAAATGTAGTCTATGCCATTTTCAAGTACATTAATAATCTAAGTGCAAAATTTTTTTTCACCTGTTGTTGCGTGATAGAAGGACAAAAAAATAGACTAGGCACTTGCACCTGATGGTAAGTGATGATGTTAGCGATGTTATCTGTTAGGAGTATAGAAAAAGCACTGCATACCCTAAAATTTAAATATAGCTCGTATAGGACAAGGAACTTTTCCATTTTATGCAATTTTCCTGCTGTATGCATACCCTGGTAAGAAACCCAGTGCACGCCACTGGTTATATGATATCCTCAACCCTAACTAGCCTATAAGCGGCATAACGGTTGATTGGCGCAGCGACCCTGCGCCAATCAACCGTTATGCCTTTTTAAGTATCTGAGTGTTCATCAGTATATAATAAGTATTTATATTTATGTATTTATTCACAAAAAATATTCATCAGTCATCTTAGTATCCATAACACAAGCTATAACGCTTACTTTGAGGCTAGATGGCGGTGTGTGTATTGTCGTAGTAGTAGTTTGTACCGACGGCACGTCTTTGTCGGTAAAGAGGTTACTAGCCACAGCCAAAGCTTGCCACCAGAAGTTTATTATATTACAAAAGATGTATCGACTATCATCATTTAACCTTATTTGTTTTAATTCACTTATTAGTTTCTACATGATGTGCCATGTAATGTTCATTGCGCCTGTAAGCGGCATCTTGACCGGAAACCCCGCCTCGCGAGTCGCGGGATAAATATAGAACAGACAGACGTACCAATATTATGTCTACTGACTTCGCACGCGACTGCATTCAAGTAACTGTGAACGAATATAAATGCCTTTTATATATGTCGTTAATAATGTAGTTGCCTTTTGAAATAATTGAAATATTACTGTTATATTTATGTGAAATTAGGGCCCGAAATTTTTAGGTGTTAGTGGGGTTAGGTTTGGTATTGCAATTTCTTTAACTGTACCAAACCGAAGTTAGGAAATTGGCGATGTCAACCCTCGTACCTCGAAGAACTCGTTAAGCTTTCGGTCCCGGTTGTTATAACTTAATTTTGATAATAATCATTTAAGCCCACCAGCCCGCAATGGAGTAGCATGATGGGTCTAATCTAACCTTCTCTCTCATGAGAGAGGAGATCTGTGCCTATGTGCACGTTAATAAGCTAACGATCATGATCAATTATTTATAGGCCATCCTACCCTGTTTAGAAATAACATACCTACTACCTACAAATACATCGAAAAACTGTAGAAAACTGTTGTCCTTGAACACTTTACTGTAAAACCGTTCGCGCGAAAAAGTATGAAAATTCAATGAAACACTAAAAATACTTTATCGGTGTCTGCAATCGAAATCGACTAATTATACTAAAATTTTTTAGGTCACATTAAAAGAGCAGGTACCTGTATTTCATGTTAAAAACGTTCACTTCGGAGAAATGAAATCGATTTTATAACAAACAACTATTTGTCACCATTATAATCATTCATAAATAGTCTGACTGATTAAAGTTTTATCTACATATTTAATGAATAATCCGGAATGGATATATTAAAGTCACTATGTTTACCGAGCGAAAATATAGTAAGTTCTGTCTATAACAGAGCAACTACTGAGTTTCTTGCCGGCTCTTCTCGATAGAATCTGCTTTCCGAACCGGTGGTAGAGTCACACAAACATGCATACTTGACGTGCAAAAGTGCTTATAAAGTAGGCCTACTTGAGATAAATGAATTTGAATTTGAATTTGAATTTATACTTACACCAAAATAGGACTGAGAAAGGTACTTGCATGACAAATTTTACAGAGAATTACATCTGCCGCGTACGACCGTCCTTGCCCTCTTATTACTGAGCGCGTACATGGATCAGAGCAAGACTGTTACCGATAATTCACTTACAACAAGATTAGTTTGTAGGTATTGAAAGTAAACCAATAAAAACTAAATAGGTAAAGCTTGCCCAAGCGATACTTTAACCACATCACATCTTCCCTTATAATGGGAATGCTGGGCAATAAACATAGACCTCCCTCATAGGATAGATTGAATAGGAACATTGACACTACGCTGCTATAATAAAAAGTCAAAGTCAAAGTCAAAAATATCTTTATTCAAGTAGGCCCATAGATGGTACTTTTGATGCGTACATTACATGAGAATAACACGATAGTGAGACACACGTACAAGTTGGCAGTCTTCAATATAACCTCTAGATTATACCAAATTGACACGTCTTAAAATAGAGTTATTCTTTTGCAGTGCATACTGTCTGAAAACTTGAAAAGGACAAATACTAACCATTTTAAGTTTATTATATTTTTTTAAATGAAAACATACTTACAGTAATGTTATACGAGTTAAAGCTAAATATCTATATATTTTCTTAAAAAGGTCTTTGTAATCATCCATCGAGCAATAAAGAGGTCAATGGGTGGATTTGCGTTTTTGACGCCCGATGAATGAGGTCTATCACTCCAGGGGTAATATAACACTTCAATGGTGATAGATCGGCATCTCCATCGGCCTAAATAATGTCCCACAAGTCTCCTTTGTCAAAGCATAAAAGGGAAATAGTATACTTACACCGATCTAACTCCAGCAGGGCTAGCACAGGCAGGAGACAAAGATTATATCCCCGATTATATCCCCTGACAAGGGATATACTTAATTAACGTGTCCACCTTCTAAAGCACGGGAAAATGGAATAGGAGAAGTATACCCGTTTATACATATATTATTTTACATAGCTCGGAGAACCGATGGACGTTGGGGTTCCAAGGTGTTGGAATGGCGACCCCGCACAGGTAAACGCAGTGTTGGTCGGCCCCCAACGAGGTGGACAGACGACATCAAACGAGTCGCTGGGAGCCGCTGGAAACAAGCAGCCCAGGACCGTTGATTTTTGAACTCTCTACAAAAGACCTATGTCCAGCAGTGGACTTCAATCGGTTGAAGTGATGATGATTATTTGAATATTATTAACACTTGTGTGCCTCTGAGAGTTGATAAAGTTGTGGGAGAATATACATTTTTATCCCTTCCCCGGGGAGAATTTTGTCTCCTGCCCAAGCTAGCCGTGCTGTACTGGCTAGCGGGTGAAACATGGATGCTATGCAAACGCAATAGTCATAGAACAATAGTTATTCGCCCGAAAACGCCATGAAAACCGCTTAATTATTTGATGGAACTCCATGTTTAAATTAATGCACACTCACCACGCGACACTCAACGCACGGCAATTTCCGAATGCAAATTCCATTAATTACGAAATTTTAAGCCGTATGTACCTACTGTTACGCTGGAAAGTAAATTGTACCTTTTAAAGTTTTTCAATGCCGCCAATTTTGTTCTATTATGAAAATTAAGCTTAATTTGCTATACTCCGTGAAATACAGTCTATAACTTTTCGCGGAGTACTTATAGCAAATTAAGCTTAATTTTCATAATATATCATGGATTTTCAAAGCACCTAACGCCTTCTTCTATCCTAATTCTCATACATACACATAGAACATAGTGGAAAGGATGACATCGAATCTGTTACATTTAATAACAAAAACTACTATTATTTTCAAATGTAATTGATAAATATCTCTTTCCGGTCGTATTCTAACTATGCTAAGACACTGACGAATTACCTTCGTATATAATAATTGAATATAGTTCATAAGTATATTACTATCAGTTCGTATTAAGTGTTAGCCAAGCCAACAAGTTGTTAAATTTAATTTTTCAAGGTTTTTTTTACCTACAGGTTACATTATGTTTGACAATTATGTGATCTTGAAACTATTGCTCCACAATTGCGTAGTTATAGGTATTGAAGTACGCATTTTTTATGCACAAAATTATTTGTTTTACATTCATAAGGTACCTAAACCTATTTGAGTCTTTTCATACAAAAGTTCTTGAGTTATTTGAGTAGTAGTAGAGTATTTGAGTTTAATTAAAAATATATAATACAATCTACCAATGAGTACAATACAAAGAGGCGTGAGCACTGGGTGTTGACTGTTGATAGCAAATGTTAATTTGGGTCAGTGACTAAAGCAAAGCCCACTCCGCTCCGGCAGTACTGCAAACAGTTTTTGTCACTTTTCAAATATTTTATTGTACTCAACACTAACGTTTACAGGAAAACGAATAGGTATCTTGAATTTCTTGAATTTCTTATACAGCCTAGATCAATCTTAAACATTTTATTTATCCATTATTTGACATTTTACATAACACGGCAATTTGTGTCAATGTCAATTACAGGCGGAATTCTTTGTATGTAGGTTCTTTGTTTGTATTGTAAATGCATTTTGCCAATTATCATTATTTTGTTATTCTTAAAAATGCTCGAAACTATGTATTATTTTTATCTGTTCACGGCATGCCCGGCTAGCTCAGTCGGTAGAGCATGAGACTCTTAATCTCAGGGTCGTGGGTTCGAGCCCCACGTTGGGCGACTACTTTTTATATTTCATACTATTGTTT
Organism: Pararge aegeria; assembly: GCF_905163445.1. Lineage (NCBI taxonomy): Eukaryota > Metazoa > Arthropoda > Insecta > Lepidoptera > Nymphalidae > Pararge > Pararge aegeria. The sequence continues at coordinate 6,560,629 of NC_053192.1, read as the reverse complement.
TAAGTAAGAGACGAAAAGGAGATAGTTGTATATAACCCGTTTTTTAATGATTATGTTGATTGCAGACTATTTTATTTTTTTCAGATGTACCTAACCTAAAAAAATGGCTGAAGCTTCAAATATATAGGTACTAACACAATGATGCCAAATATGTCGTACACCAATGGCTACACTAAACTTGATTTCAAGTCTAAAATAGCGCTCGGCTTTTTACATAGTTTCGTATAAAAAAGAATGCAACTATTTTAAGACTTCGTATTTTTTTCGTGTTTTCCTAATGTGTTTTATTATGCTTTACATATTTAGTATAAGGGTCAATTTAAACTTCTAAGGCATTCCCTAAAGATCGCTGGAGAACTTATTCAAATCTACCATTGAGTTATACAAAATTCAGAACTTCGGTAACTAAGTTAGAAAACCTAAACTATTCTGAAGGGTGTTTGGGGATCTATGTGATTTTATTCATCCCTTCTGAACAAGTTAGGATTATGTTAGTACGCTTTGACTTAAATAATCAGAATATACATATATTTAGTTTTTCAGTCTTTTTTTTATATTTTCTTTTCTTTTGAAATAAATAGTAAAGGAGGGTTTTTATTTTTTAACCCTATCTCGCGTTATTATAATTTAGCTCTAGTGGAGGTACAAAATAGTTTTAAATCAACCTACTCGACGAAAAACTTGTAAGTATCAACATTTAGAGAAGATTCTAGAAAAATTATACGCTGTTGGTAGGTACGCTGCTGGACTTGACAAGTGCAATCGACTGATTTTTTCTATCATAGCCAACTCGTTTATTTGACTAGGATAAACATTAAGCAAACATCAAACTATAACTCAGAAAACAGAGGAAAGTCCTACTCCAGTTTTCAATTACTTTGGGTAAGCAATGCTTAAGTGCATGTATGCATTGCACACCACAGACAACACATTTCGAACAACCCCTCTGTACCACATAAGAAAATTACCAATTTACACATCTTACGTAAATCATATATATTCAACTGGGATAACACTTAAACCAACAAACCTTGCATCGCACTGTATACTACATCTAGTAAACATAGCATAGATACTAATTACACGCCCATTCACACTTGTTGCTCAACTGATAGTGCCTTATGCAACTCAGTTACAATAACTGCAGACGGAGAGTGGGACTGTACTTTCTGTAACCAACTAGCGAAGTACCTACCTACGTATTCTGATAATAATTTTACTATGATACGAAATCCAGGTGAAGCTTGTCATACTGACGCTATCTGTAATAATTCCTTGGTACATGAAATGGATAAAATAATCTTTCCTTTTAATATTACCCGCTTTTAATAAAACCTTCTGTTAACTGTTATGTAGTAATAATAATAAATATACTACGACAATACACACATCGATACGTAGCGTAAAGTTAGCGTAGCTTGTGTTATGGGTACTAAGATAACTGATGAATAATTTTATGAATAATTTACATAAATACTTATAATATACATATAAACACCCAGCAATGAAAACATTAATGTTCATCACACAAACATTTTTCAGTTGTGGGAATCGAACCCACGACCTTTGACTCAGAAAGCAGGGTCACTGCCCACTGCGCCAATCGGTCGTCAAGTAGTAGTAGGATAGTATCTAATTGACTACAAATCACGACACTCTAGGCTTGCTTCCTGAGCCAGTCAATAAATTGACAGGTTTTTACTGTAAAGTAATTTTTAGCCCGGAGTTACGACATTGACATACTCTCCTCGCAGGTGTGGTACGATTCGACTGAGGAAATATAAAGGGTTAAAGGGCAACAGCATTCTCTGTTCTACTTCTACAATATAATGCGATCAACAACCTGTCTACCCAGCTGGTAATTATAGACAAACCCTCTCGCAGGGATAGGCTGTTAGTCAAAATGAGGACTGTAATAGGTAAAGCATGGAGTAATTTATTTAATTAAAAATCACTTCTTTTGACGGCCGATTGGCGCAGTGTTCTGAGTTTCAAGGCCGTGGGTTCGATTCCCACAGCTGAAAAATGTCTGCTGTCTCACAGCATTGGGTGTTTATGTGTAGGTATTTATGCGTATTAAACTCATAAAAATATTCATCAGCTATTATCTACTTTGGGGCTAGGTGGCGATGTGTGTATTGTCATAGTATATATAAAAAATAATACTTCTACATAATTTTTTTTTAAATTCAACACGTTAAAATGGTGGATAGAAGCAGGCGTTACTTTGCGGAAATCCATTATATATTATGAAAATTAAGCTTAATTTGCTATACTCCGCGAACAGCAGGAGAATCTGTATGATGTAATTCATAATTTCGTACAACTTTAAAATGTTTTTTTATCCCACTACAAGTTAGCCCTTGACTGCATTCTCATCTAGTGGTAAGTGGTAGCAGGCTAATAACCTGTTTGGGGTATGGTAATTATATTTAACCCATACTACCCTAATCGGTTTCTACGCGACTAGTAACAAGCCATGGCCGAAGCCTTCCACCAGACCGGCCGAAGAAAATTCAAAAACAAACTCCCAAATTGCCCCAACACTAACAGCAATCGTACCCGGAACTTATAACTTGAAACCACAGCGCTCAACGCAGCGCCAGGGAGGTCGGCAAAGAAAATGTGTTCTGCAAAGCGCACTATGGTAACTATAGGAACCTACATCATACTTTAGCGGTTTTACTAGTGCGCCCAACAGAATGGTCAATTAATTGGAAGCTACTTTAAATTGGGGACGAAAGTGATTTCAATTAGAACGGCGTTAGAGCCATGCCTTATCAAGAATACCAATGGTATGCGGTTAAATTAACGTGTAAAACCGCATAAACTGTGGTGTGGGTACATAGATAATTTAAGTTTTCACTGATTATACTCATCACGTAGTACTTAACTTGGAATTGTGCAATTTGCGATGTTCCTACGAACTGCACTTATCCTCATCATTAATTCATAACCTCTGGCGTATCGGCGTACACTCCTCTTGGTATAACGAAATCCCGAGTTCGATTGTTTTTAATAAACCTAATTAGTTATACTTACATGACTGCATTCGTTTTAAGCCACGTAGCTTGAGTCGTAATCAGGGGAGATACTTTTCAGAAAGTAGGTCTATATTTTATCTCATCCTTTCCCCCGCATTGGAGGAAACGTTATACTTTTGGTTCCAGTCATTATTTCTAACACTTGATGTATAAAGTGAGATAGATTGATAAAATAATTATTGCAACTAAACAACGAATAATACCTATAAGAAAACCAAAATAGTACCGTTACTTAAGCCTATATTATAATAAATAAGAGAGATCTATGTAGAGTATACATCAGCATCATCACTAACCGATGATACCTTTTTCCTTAGTTGCCTGGAAGAGATCGCTACGAAACGATAAGGCCGCCTTTTGTATACTTCTTCTGTCTGTGTTTTTTTTATTCTTCTTGTGTATTTTTATTTATGTGCAAATAATAAATTTTATAAATTTGTGTATAAATAAAAATAAATACCAAAAGTAGTCTATATCGACCAACGCGGGTCTATAGTAACCTTCTGAGGGTCCATCGGTCAAAAACACATTTTAATATGTTGTATTTGCAAAAAATCAATATTAGGTTAGCAGGAGATCTACCAACATGATGACTATGAGACAACAAAAGTATTAAGACATCTGATTCAATCTTTATCTATGCACAGTAGGTATATTTTTTTAATCTATGGACTCAATAGGTAGATAGATAATGTGTTCTGGTCCATAAATAGGTAAGTACGACCAAAATAGACTTACTACCATTCTTATGATATAGATAAGGGCCTGGTTAAAATTGCTTAACTTTTGCAGTAACTTGGTATTTATGCATGGGTGTCTCAACTGGACACCATTGCCTAACCTCCTTGTGGAGTTTATTACGCCTTAAAATGTATGTTCGTTAGTAAAAAATCTCACGACTTCACTCGTTTTCCAATTAACAAAATAATCAACTCCAACTTTTAATTAAAATGCTACGTGAACAAATTTTTTATCAACGGCAGCTTTGATTTGATCGCTGATGTTTCGAATACTTCCTTTACCTTTTATAACACAAACTCATCGCAAAATTAATGCGTGACCATTAATTTTGCGATGTGCTTGTGCTGAATAAAACAACAGTTGAATAATTTTCAAAACGATCATATTTTAACCTTTAATAAGATTTTTTTTTTAAATATTCAAAAGCCACTAAATTGTACAAAAAAAATTACACAATGAAATATTCACAGTATTGTTCGAATTGCTTTTGATTTGTTTTGAAAGCATATTTTTAGAAAGATCGGATGTGGATAAGTAATTAAATAAACAAGAATTTGGTGCTTTTCATCGAATCAAGGGGCGGCATCGGCAAAGAGTTAAGGAAATATCTATTAGCCATAATACTTCCTGATCAATTACCTGGTGATCCTTCTTTTGTTTAACTCTTTTAAATCTTTCTGGCGATCGCATACATTTTGACCTACAACGTTGTTATACTCTAAACTATTACTGATTACGTTTCTATGATTGGTTCTTCATTCAATCAATCAATGTCTTAAAATCAACGAAACTGTAACAGTTTCATAACTCCTAACTGGTCTTACTACTTCGAATGATAAGGTTTAAACATTTGACTAGAATGCAGTTGACTTGGATATATACATGAAATATCAATTTCGTTACTGTTTGCGAGTGCAATAAACAAGTGAGATAAAAAGCGGAATATCGCTTATTAGCAATCTCTTTCAAGCAAACTTAGAATATGAGGAACTACTCAGTATTATAATCTGCTTTATTGTCTTTGAAGTTTTGTAGCATGGAACTCATAATGCTACTATTAGTAGAAAGTAGTAGTACTGAGTCTGATTTCTTGGCACAATAATTTATTTATAATTAACTTAAAATTCCGCTTACGTACCAGCTGTATTAGAGCCTATTGGTTTAGCGCGGAGCGATGGCAAGAGACCTGATGGTATGACGCTCATAACTTGGAGGCTTGGAAGGTCACTTCTGTGGGATGCAACTTGTGTTGATACCCTAGCTGCATCACACATCCAGGCCACCTCGTCAATGGTGGGTGCGGCTGCTACAAGTGCCGAGCAGGCCAAGAGGCGTAAATATGAAAACCTGGATAGCAGCTTCATTTTTGTGCCTTTTGGAGTAGAGACTTTGGGACCGTGGGGTCCGGAGGCAAGAGCTCTTTTCAAAGAATTATCGAAAAGGGTTATCGAGTCTATTGGTCATCCTAGAGCGGGCAGTTACCTTGGCCAACGAATTAGTTTGGCCATCCAAAGGGGCAATGCTGCCAGCATCTTAGGAACTGTGCCTCGCTGTCGTGGTTTCTAGGATGTTTTAGATTTTATTTAGTTTTAAATAGTTTATTTTAGGTTATATTTATAAAACAATTATTTTAAAGAATAAATAAATAGTCTTACTTTAAATACAAGGAGTAGTTTTTCATAACCGCATCAATCAGCTTTCAAGATTTGAAGTAACCATTTTAAGAAGTGAAATGCAGCACAGACAATGCAGCGTGGCCCTGAGTATACCTATCACACCTCAGATGACTTCTTGAAATTTACATAAATAATGTGAGAAAGTGAACTTTATGAAAAAGGAAATAAGGACTACGTCATATGCAGTCGAGCCTTTGTTTGAAGCACGGTAAGTGTCACAGGCACGGATACCATCGAAGCCATCGGAAGTAAACTTACTGTCTGCCGAAGCCCTTAAAACGTAGATACCACAAGCAAATTCGTAGGTTTACATTGAGATATTTGCAATAAATTCATTTTGATATTGAGACCCAGACATTATCAAAACATAAATCTTGCTTTGGTAGAAAAAAGACAAAGAAAAACTATATGGTGCTTCATGAGTCATAAGGCAATATTGCACAATAAATCGACCTCCCATTTACTTTTACCTGCACACGAAGGAAAAGCAAATAACATGTAGGTACCTACTACCATCACGCATTATCATAACCACAAAAACTAGCCATGGTCGAGTCATATCCTCGCACTGAGTGTTCTGTACATTACAAATATCGTATCGTTATTTCAAAAACTTAACGTCATAACAACCGTTTTCTAGACTAATTTTCACAAGAATTTCACTTTTAAGTTATAATAAAAGCTCTTTTTCCGAATATCTTTGAAAGCATTTCTATCCCTTAATCTTTTATTTTTTAAATGAATACTTAATTATGTCATTTCGAAACGACTATTTTTCAAGACTGCCCTAATTTGTTGTAAAAATTAAAGCAATACAAATGTAAAAAATAACTAAAGTCAGTTAATCTGCTGCTCTACCCGATATGAATCCATGCCGTCACGTACCACCACCTAATGATCTCGGATATGAATCGAAGTAAGTGCACACGCGACATTGAGATTCAGTCAATCGATTCGTATTTTTGTGGATACGCTTAAATATAGAATTTTTCTAGCTATACAGTGTTTAATTTGAGTTTACCAGGTCTTTACTGTTATTTATAAATTTTGGAACACCGATCTTGAAAAGGGTCTCTAAATTACGATACTATAAAAGCGACGTGATAAATATGCATTGTAAAAGTAAACAACGCTACAGACGGCAAGTCTCCATTCAGTTAGAAATAGGTTTCAATAGAGAAGAAATCCCGAGCGAAGGCAATATCGCCGGCACTGCTAAATGAATATAAATGAAAATACGGGCGTTCTAGGGTTGTAGGGAAAGAACTTTTTTTAACTTTGTCGTTATTATAAACATATTGCATACATCATTTGTTTTCATTTTATTAACATTATAATTTCCTAATTTTCCTTACTAAACATGAAAATGAAAATTGCCAACGGATTTTCTTACTTATACTACATAGTTTGTAAACGGTGACTACATGTTTTATTGAAAATGGAATAACCAAAGTTCCCTACACATGTATTTGTTTTTTTTACAATTAGTTCCTTCTGTAGGTATTAGGTATAATGTATAAAGGAACAACCTGATCAAAGACTTTTTTACCTTCTCTTTATTTCGATCGTACATTTTAAAACAACACCTGAACCGATAAATATAATTCAGCAGCCCCCAGTGTTTCATTCGACCAGATTTCAAAATGGCTGTCGAGGTTATTGGTTTCCGAACCCATTAAGATTTTTCCCATTTCACGGAATTGCCGAGCAACCTTTTATGAATTTTGTATCTGTGAATAACTATAAATTTTGTATTTGTTTGTTGTTTTGTTGAAAATGAAAGAAAGTGATAAATATTTTAATAAATATCGTTCTCAAAATATAAGTCCCATTCAAAGAAATGTCGCTGGCGTGATAAGATTTTCTTTTAGTTCATTTTTATCAACAAGGTAAACAAAATTGAAATTAATTTAGTCATGTCGTAAAGAATAAATTGAAATACCAAGTTATAAATGCGAAAATGTGTCTGTTTGTTTATTTGTTACCAATGTTCGGCTAACCCGATCTTGATGTTTGGCAAACATGTAGCATGCATCCTGAAATGGGCATAGGATATTACTTATCCCAGTAAAGATGCTGTTAAAAGTTGCCCGCAGGAATTAAAAAAATAACATTTGTTACCTGTGAATTCGCTAGTCCGCTGACCACTTATCTTGGTGAAAATTTGCATTTCCATGCAATTTTGCATCCTGAGACGGCCATAGGATAAATTTTATCGCGGGAAAAAAATAAGAGCATTTTTGGTTGCCTGGAAGAGATCGCTATTTAGCGATAAGGCCGCCAAATTGTACGTTCTACCTTATTGTGCTGTTGTATTTGTATCTCTGTAAATTTTCTCTGTGGTGTACAATAAAAGTGTATTCATTCATTCATTCATTCATACATTCAAGAGCAGACGAATAAAGTTTACAAATATAAAGTTCTGACTAGTTTCCTTTCCGGTAGTAACGTAAATACTAAATAATATCAAGCGGTGATTGTTCCGCAGAATAAATATATAGTACCTACTCATATAATAATATAATGTTAAATTTATCTTAGAAGGTGGTCATAACCTACAACATCGGCTGCCACACACGACTTTTGCTCAATAAAAAACGCCTTTATTACTCAAGCTATGAAGTAACGCATAGGCCCAGCTGTTATCATTTATATAGCTTCAACTCGACCTACATGAGCAGGATGCTGCTAACCATCGCGGCCATGCCGTGTTTGAACTATAATTATTTCGGTTGAACTTTGATTTAATTCACCCAGACTCAACTTTTTGATACGCTAATTAATTGATGAAGTCTGTTTGATTTCTCGTGCATGTTATCTTTTATAAAAATTATATGTGAAGTCTTGCATTGTGATTTTACACGATCGACATTTTTTTGTGTGATCTTAAGAGATTGATTACTCACTGTCTAGGCTTGGCTTAAATCAGTGGCGTGCACTGGGTCTTCGGCCAGGGTATGCATAAAGCAGATATGTAGCATAAAATAGAAAAATTCCCTTCCAATACGAGCTATATAAAATCATTTGGGTAGGCAGTGCTTTTGTGCCTGTATGATGTACACGCCACTGGTTGGTTCTTCATTTCAGTGAATAAATTATTAGATAACTCCTACAGTTTGTATAATGATCATGACATGGTAGGTATGTGACATTGAAACAGTGACGTTTCTAGACATCAGGTGCGAAACGTACATGTAATATGTATGTATAGGTTATATATTTGTATAGGTTATACTAAATTTAATTTAATTAATTGTTTACTCTGATTTCAACAAGCATCATGTCATATACCTCAGAATGACATCGAACTCGAAACACATTGACCTTCCTAACATCTTCTTAGGATGCTCCGGCATCGGAGCCAAACGTGCAAGGCGAATCTTAGTGGTATATCATATGAAAACTAAATATATTCATTACCTTTTGGTAATTTTTCTAAATTTAATCTATAAAAAGTCTACTTAATAAATATGACCACGCTAATTGATTGGTAGTGTGAATAGACTGCAGTAATTTTATTGTTCAATAAATAAATATCGTTATTTATTAGTCAAAATCTTTCTTATTACCCAAAACTTCTTAAAACAAATGAAACAAAGACTTGACATATACAAAGCAATTTTGGTTTACGCGGAACTCTGCCCCATTAACAATTACGTGCCAAATATCCTAGCAGTTTATCACTTCCGTTTTAAATTTTCCGGATTTTTCAGTAGCTGTCCGCGTTATAAATGGATGGTGTCTTCCCGACTTACGGAGTAGGACGTGGAGCCTCCCACTCGTCACTTAGCTCATTTATCTCGCGAACGGTCCATCCGTCTGTCACTGTCACTAATCTAATACGACACGCTAGCTTTTTGTCCCCGTAATAGTGGCACTCAGAACGCCTTAAAATGGCCGTTAATCCATCAGAATAAGGGAGCCCTTTTAAGGGACATCAACATTCCAGATAAAAGGAAGGACATTCGGAACGGGAAATCAGTGTATTCATGATCGTACATGGCAGTGTGGACCCTATGTGGTGAGCTAATAAGCGCTCACATACTATAGTATGATTGCTTATATTGTGTTCAATATATGGATGTTGGATAATCAAGTTTTCCTTTAGCTCCTTTACGAAAAGGTTATTTAATTGTTTTTTTTTTATTCGACTACAAGTTAGCCCTCGACTGCAATGTCATCCGATGGTAAGTGATGATGCCGTCTAAGATGGTAGCGGGCTTACTAGTTAGGGAGTATGGTAGTCATACCCCTAATCGGTTTCTACGCGTCATCTCTCCGGAAGACTACACCGCTTAGCGGCGCGTCTGTATCGGTAGGGTGGTAAATAGCCACGGCCAAAGCCTCCCACAGGACCAGACCACAGAAAATTCCGAAATTGTAAATTCCCAAATTGCCCCTGCTTGGAATCGAGCCCGGGACTTTCTACTTAAATTCACAGCGCTCACCGTTGCGCCAGGGAGTTCGTCAAAAATTTAATTGTAAAGTCGCAATTTATAATATAATTATTATGAAAGTATATTGGATATGGTAGGCATATTATAGTGAACTTGGAATTCGCTTGATAAAAAAACACAAAAGAAGATTTTAAGATTTTTTTCTTAGCTTAACTTGTACACAAATCCAGCGTAAAATTGTCAGCTATTAAAGTAGTCCTATTCCTAGGAATTATAAATATTCATTGTTTTGAGTGTTATTCGTTGACACAGAAACCAATAAGAAAAGGGCAGCAAATAACTTTTGAACAATCCGTACTCTTAAATAAGATTTGTGGTCAACCAATGTTTGACTGTAACATCCAAGATCACAAGCCCCATGCACTTTTTCTATAGCATTTGATTATTATTTACATAATATTGTAAGATCCAATAACTGTTATAATACTGACCTAAAATAAACTATGCAAATATATTAATATTTCTATTGTCCCACAAGTTAATAAGCTTGAGGGATTATAAATAACGAGAACCTTTTAAGGAATAAATAAACAACAACTGTGCTAAGTATTATCAAAAGGAACTTCCGTATACGATGTTTATTTACCTGACTCCCACGCTAATCTACCCAACGTCACAACCGTTTATCAAGTCTCAGAGATTTCCGGATTTTTTAATATTTATTATTTTTAAATTCTAATCTAGAGAGAGTAATCTATGGTTACAGCGACAAAGTGATCTATAGTTTCTTGCTACAAGTTTTTGATTAGCTAGCACGGTAGGAATTATGTACCAACGTACGAAAAGTTGCATACGATTATTAAAAACGTTTTACGATTGTTATTTTAGTGGATATCAAAAGAAGAACTTTTAACAACATAACATGCTAACAGTGGTACTTTAAATAGCAGGAGAGTCCCGAAATAATGATTCTTATGTGGTAAATCAACATCAGTCCCGCTCATTAAACAGCGAGAATAAACTGTAATACAATCAAACGTCTGTGGATCCATAGAAACTTTAGACAAACTCGTATTGCTTTTTTGGTACGACAGATAGGGATGAAGATAAGCAGACAATGGAAGTACTTTTATAATGTATGCAGCCGGTTTCCGGCAAGGGCCAGACGAGACAATTCGCTCGCTCGTCAGGGCATATTGTGCTGCTTTGTATGCAAGTCGTAACTTCGCTTTTTGACATGTCCCATCTATAAATAAATGGTTCGGATTTTCAATAAATTTCCCGTAAATCTAGTAAAGAAGATTTCAGTATTACTCAAATAGCTTCACATAAATCAGACATTTTCTTTAAAATAAGAAAAATAATTTATTTCATAAAAAAAAGAGCTTATTTACACATTATTTGATACAGAATACTTATACGAAGAAATGTATTTACTTGATTTCTTACAATCAGTAGGTAGGTTTACATAGTTGAGTTGATGTCCTGAAACTCCACTGTGTTTGTTATATCGGATAATATGCTATTATAAACAATGTGTGTAATACTTATTTTTAAGGTTCTGTATCACATAAACCGTCATAGTAAGTAAGTTGAAATTTTCTCAGATGATGTATTTCTGTTGCCGCTCTAACAGCAAAAACAGAATACAACAGACATGATATAGTTTTTAAAGATATAGAATGGTACGGAAACATTCATGCACAAGTATCACTAGGCCGGTTTTTATGTCTAAGTTTTAAGTTATACGCATTTTAATATTGCGTTTGTTGGAAACGCTATAACTTATAGCGATTCAAACCGGACTACTCGCCTACCTTATAGCCTATAAGGTAGGCGAGTAGTCGGATATATTTATTTTGTTTAGGTTGTTGTTGTTGTATTGTCTTCGAGACGTTAAATGTGAAAAAACCAAAAAGTAAATATCAGAAGGTACTTACCGTTTTCTCTGAATGTGTACTCCGCGAGGGTCTAGACCGCGCCGGCGCAGCTGCGCTCGTCGTCAGCAACATGAACACAAGTCCTATCACGGCCACCAAACGCACGTGCACTCCCATTGTCCTCCCGAACGCATCCGTACACTCCCGCACACATTTAAATTTTAAATCGGCGGCCCGCCTTGCACCACCATAACCGTCAACCCTCCTCATAATCGATCCTTTTCCATATTCGTCTTCCTTCTTATATAACTCACACGCGACCAAGCAACACCGAGTTTCGATTTGGCAGCCATATTTATCTTCACTACTAACTAGATCAGTCGAATTTACGTCTACATCACTGGAATGATTATCGTTCGTTTCCCTATAGATTTTTAAATTCATTTTCGTTTTCGAATAGTCTGTTTCCCGTATATGCCCCATTGTAACCGTATGTTTGTGTTTTATAGTCTTTGCTTAATAATTAACGAAATTCTACATTACTGTTGCGTTTGGTTAATTCGGTTCGGCTGTCTTAGCATGCTAGTGTGAACGTTGTGCGGTTTGCTCATCCAGAGCTACAGCATATAGCACTTTATCGGGAAGCTTCCTGTGTTCATCAGTGTTCCAGATTAATTTCTCTGCGGGACGGGATGCTGATATCGGGCGACGTGGGCGGTACGCTGTTTGCTTTACACTTAAAATCTTCCTGTGTGTTTGTGCATATCTTGTGGTAAAGAAGCGATTTTCTGCAAACAAAGATAAGTTATAATGAATGTAAGCTGATGAGAAAAAAAGTTGTATGGAGCTGGAAGAGTCAGCCGTTGTTTATAGTGAGTAGTCGTTTGAACCTTGAAAACAAAGAAGTTGTTTTAAACTTTATCACGTTACTTCGAATGAAATAACTATTTAATCGATTCTTCTTTTGTACCTTTGTAACGAAAATATAACACTTCTCTAAGCTTAAGGGTTAAAAACCTCGATAGGTAGATTTGATATTCTACACATACCCACATAACATTAAAACAACTTTCTGCCAGAAAAAATAATTCATAGGCAGACCTATAATGTTACTGCAATTTTTTTACCTACTTATATCCGTACAAAATATTTAATAGTCCAGTCATTATCGTAAGTTTACCTCGGACTTCGAGATACCCAGCTGTAAAGTCTGTAAATACTTGTATATTGACACCCTAAAACTTGTCTCAAAACAAAGGTATGGTAGGGTGTATGCAACTATTAAATTTCAAAGTCACCAGTCAGTTAGTTATAGACTCCATGAATGAGATGGCAATAAAATCTTCTTCGATAAAAATGTATTATTATAAATCGAGTGAATTAAAAATTATATGGCTCCCGCTAATGAGATACTTTAATACATGTTTGCGCAAAAAACTAAGCGGGCGAATATAAATACTGAGTGGGCGAATTTGATTTTATATCAAGTGTGCGACTATAAATTACGAAATTATACCTAAATGAAGTGCAATCTTGTTGGCCCGTGCTACTACTAACAAATAAAGTTAAGAAAAGGTGAGAACATAAATATTTTCATGCCAAGTGGTACAGTCGAAAAAAAAATCGGTAACTTTATCAGGTGTAAATTTCTTTCAAAAGGTGGCGTTCTTTAGATTTTATGGAATCCTGCAGGTGCTTTTCGGGATTATTCTCTCTTTTTCCAGGATGCCAGATCAATATACTAAATGTTATCAAGATCGGTGCGAGGTTGAGTCAAACAAAGGTACCAAACAAACACACTTTCCCATTTATAATACAGTTAACCTATTAGAAATTGTATGCCAAGTCGTGGGCAACCGCTAGTGTTCAATAGGGTTGATTCCGCAAGGGTTGAATACGCGAGCGAAGCCGCGGGCACTGTTTATGCAATATGTCTATGACACTACTACAGATAGTCGTGTTAGTCAGAATGCCATTGGCGCCAATTCATACACGTTTAATTTAGCCATTTGAGCTGTTTAACTTATAATTTATGTGATGCGACTAGGAAACAAACGTTAACGTTTTGTAGAGCAAATAAAAACCAATAGGCTCAATGAAAATGTTATAAATCAACAGGGTTGAGTGTTGACACCAAATAAATAGTCCAAGAGCTGGTGACAGATTTAATGGTGACATACTTAAAGGTGTTTTATTTATAACAGTAATTTTGGAAAGTAGATAACTAATTCCACTTTTAATAACTATAAGTCAAAGTCAGTTCTTTGTTCAAATAGGAACATAGATGGCACTTTTATGCGTACATGTAAAATATGACATAGAAGTGAATATGATATATAACTTGAAATGTGCCAGATATTTTACTTAATTGATTCGCATTTAAACTAATTCTTATTAAATTTATTTGTACTTCCTTAACGCCCTAACTGAGCAACCAATCAACTTAAATTTTGGCATAGAGTTAGTTGAAAGGACGGAGTGTAAAATAGGCTACTTGTTTACCCAGGGATACAAACGGTTCCCACGGGATTTGCAAGAAACCGAAAAAAACGCGCGCAATAACTAGTTTAAATAATAATTGACGCACCGCGAAATTCTATTGACAAGTTGTCGTTACTATAGTAGTCTACAAGACTGTACTCTCAATACAAGACTGTACTGTAACTATACAGTACCGTCTTGTATTGAGACTCAGAAGCCGTGGTCTCTTAGGTAGTCGTAATCAATAGAATACTTTATTACACATCTATACTTTTAATAAACTGTCACTGGAAGATTTCTGTACATTTAATATATTTTGAAAATTTTAACCGGGGGATGCTTCATAATCGATACTGAGTCCTATACTGTTTTTTATTTAATTTTTGTCTGTCTGTCTGTCTGCCTGTCTGTCTGTCTGTCTGTCTGTCTGTCTGTCTGTCTGTCTGTCCGGGCATCACGTGAATACTACTGAAGAGATTTAAATAAAATTTGGCATAGTGGTAGCTGGTATTCCGGGTCAACATATAGGATACTATTTATCCCAATATACAATAAGTTTCTGCAAATTTATTTCTAAATTATTCAAATTGAACCTATCGCTTAGAAGTTTCGCGGCAACGACGGGTCGCGAATAACATAGTTTGGAAATAAAACTGCACTATGTAGGTAGCGCGGCTATTAAGTTTCTAGGTTTTTTTTAATTTATTAAAACGATTTGGCGCAGAAGAAGGTGCGCGGGTCAACTTAGTAACGAAATAAAACACAAGAGGGAGAAACTCTCTACAGAATTATACTTAGGTAGGGTTATTGCTTGGGCTATCCAGTACAGCCTTTAGACCAACTTTGGTAAAATAATTTGATATAATATTAATTATTGGAGGTATGTATATATAAAGATTGAAACTTGTATACGGCTTTGGTATCGTGGGGCGATACAGAACAGTGAAAATTAAGAAATTATAAGCTCCCATATTAAAATATAATATAATAATATACTATGATAATACACACATAGCCGTCTAGCCCCAAAGTAGCTTGTGTTATGGGTACTAGGATAGCTGATGAATATTTTTATGACTATAAAACACATAAATATTTATAATTTACATATAAACACCCAGACACTGAAAAATATCACACAAACATTTTCAGTTGTGGGAATCAAACCCACGGCCTAGCACTTAGAAGGCAGGGTCATCAGTCGGCCGTCAAAAAAATCGATTAAAATTCGTAATTCGAATCGTCATCTAATTATTTGGTAATCGAGTGCCTTATTTCCAACATCATCTTTTTCATCCATCCAAAGTCCCACCTGGCTGGGCCGGCTGACGTATAGATGATATGAATGTTTAGCCCACCACGCTAATCTGAGGCGTATTGGCCTACTCAGGAAATTAAATGTAGTTAACCATTAACAGGTTTTAGTGATTACGATCAAGGCTGGGCTCAACTTGTTCTTTATGCAATTTTATTTAACCCTAAATGGGTTAGTCACAGATAAGTCACCTATTCCCTAAATTTTTTTCAAACACCTCTACTCAAAAAAGTTTCTTCACCGCATTTAGATTCGTCAGATATCCAACCAGCTGTCCGACTAAAAGTGTATGCTAACCAGGATAACGGCGTTTCCTATTGATAATAATCACTTGAATTAACTGTATTTCTAGCGAATCAAGTGTTTGTCAACCAGTGTTGATTATCGTTGCTCTTATTTAGATTAGCTTTAACTAACAAGAAATTTTATATTGCCGACATCAACATAATTTATACTTATCTGTGTGTCCGCATCTAAGTAGGTAATTAAATAGTTCTAATAAGTGGGTACTTTGAAAAGAACTGCCTCGTTTGTCTAGTGGTTAGCGTGATCAACTACGGATTACGAGGTCCTGGGTTCGAATCTCAGGTCGGCCCAAATTACACCTATAAGGTATTTTCTATTAAGGAATTTTCGAAAGTTAGGCAGTTGTGTCCCCTTGCCTCGGAGAGCACATAAAGCCATCGGCTCCGAGTTATTATCACTTAATTGTAGTAGGCCACCGACATGCTCTAAAACAATTTCTCCATTGAGAGAAGGTTTGTTGGGCCCAGCAGTGGGACGTTAATAGTCCTTTTAATCATCATCCTTAGATGATGATGATTAATAAGTACTTTAGCGTGATCTTATCTTATAAAAAATTTCTATTTAGCGGTTGCCCACGGTATAATGTAGCCAAACATATTTATAGTAATGTCCTTCTCCTACATAACCGTAAAAGTCCAAAAAAGTATAAAATTAAGTAGGTAATATGCCTGGAGACGGACATAGGATAGTTATTATACCGGGAAAATAAATGGTTCCTACGGAATTCATAACAACATTTGTTTTTTACCTAAGACTGGCTTAGCTGCTGAACCAATTCTAGCGCAATTTAATATACAGAGATTCCTTCTTCGAGCCGTACGGACAAAGAGTACTTTTAAATCCGAGAATTTTCAAAAAGAAATGGCTAATATATAAGCAAGCGAAGCCGTGGACATTAGATAAACATATTTGAAAAATTTATGACTGTAAAGCAAAAACCACAGAATGAATTTGTACGAAATCAATATACTCTTAGACAAACTAACTCTGATAATTTGGTTTCGGTTTCAGGCATTGTCTTATTATATTAATCAGGATATTTTTTATACCAAAACCAATATGAGTATGTTGATAAGTGTTGGAAACAGTTGCATGGCTGGCTATCTTTGATAAACGTATTTAATATTCTAAAGCTGAACAGTTTGTTTGACAGGTAGTTCCAGACATAAACTTGTACGTCTGGAACTTCCATTTCTATCTGAGCAAATCTTTAAGCGTTTGATACATCGTCTAGTGAATAAGGTTGAAGGTTATAAAGCTTTACGCAACGAGCCATAGTAGATGCGGCTAAAAACGCGAGGCTTGGCTAGTTTAGTAATGTGTTTAATAATGAATATATATTTTTTCATTTTACTACTTTCTTTATATACTCACTAGCAGACCTGCGTGTCAATTATGGCTATCCAAAAAACCACGTCAATCTAAAACTCCGTTGCGCGGATTTTGAAATACAGATGGGGAAAAAATAACGATGCTATCCTGTAGAAGCTGTTTGCTTTTCCGGGATAAAAAGAAGCCTATGAGCTATGCCAGACT
Organism: Pararge aegeria; assembly: GCF_905163445.1. Classification (NCBI taxonomy): domain Eukaryota; kingdom Metazoa; phylum Arthropoda; class Insecta; order Lepidoptera; family Nymphalidae; genus Pararge; species Pararge aegeria. The sequence goes on along the minus strand of NC_053192.1, from coordinate 6,543,253 downwards.
ATATTGTAGGTATCTTTGCCATTCGTTGTGGCGTTAAAACGTAACAAACATCCATCCATACATACATCCACCCATACATACATCTATCCATCCATACATCTATTTTCACGAACTTTCGCATTTATAATATTAGAAGGATGGTACGTATGCATTTGATCGTTGTCCCATATGCCTTGCGACTTGCTGTTATCTGTGAAGAATTATGTCCTTGATCTCCGACAATATTCATCAGATCTTCATTAAAATTAGACAATGCATGCTTATTAGTACACACTGTCAAATAAAAAAAAGAATGATTAAAATCGGTGCAAATTCGATGGAGATATGAAGTAAAATTGATAAAAAATTTCATCCTATATCCCGGAGGTAACTATTTGTCTATCGGGATAAAAAGCATCCTATATGTTGACCCGGGATATCAGCTACCACTATACCAAATTTTATTTAAATCCGTTCAGTAGTTTTCATGTGATGCCCGGAAAGACAGACAGGCAGACTTTTATACTGCCAAATATAGCTATAATTTAGTAATTAAATTTAAAAAATCCCATTCGTCATGCTAATCAGTCTTTTAAGAGCATAGAGATTTGTGGTATAAAATTAACAGCAGTTGTAGGATCTATCCCATTTTGTTTCCTCTATTTTATTTGATCTTTTGACCAAAACATCTAAGGTAGTTATTATTTATGCAATAGTTTCATTAATTCTTAGTTCCAAAAAATAATAATAGTGTTAAATAAACAATAAGAAATAAAATACGTGATATTTTCTTTTTAGAATTATCAAGACGGGACGGTTTATTCGGTTTTTCGATTTTGAACAAACCTCGACTGTAAGCTAAGTTCAAATTACTCTATTTGTCAAGATCGTTCATTTGATACCCATGTTGAGGGAGTTGTGGAAAAATTATGTAATTCGACATTTTGTGGAGGCATTTTGAACACTTCCGACTACCTTTCGAACAAAAAAACAATGTCACAATCGGTTCACCAGTTCGGGAGCTACGATGTCACAGACAGACACGCACACACAGACACGTCAAACGTATAGCGTTAAAAATACACTGAATAACTATTTTGAATTTATTCCACGTTTATTGGTTGTGCCTTTTAAGATTGTTTCTATTATTTTTAAAAATTAAAAAAAATACTTCACACTGAGAATTTGTTGAAAATATTTTTGTAAGCAAGAAAAAATAGACTGCGCAGTGATTTAATTCAACATTGAAAATATTGAAAGTAATTTTCTCGCGTTGCTTAGATAAAAAAGAGGCATAAAATAATAAAGAGGGAGATCGTTGTTTATTCTATTAGGGGAATGTTTTTGTTATGGGTTTCGTACTAACGCAGTCAGTATGATAATGACTTAAATTGTTGAGGCATTCAAAATAATGCACAAATAAAAAATACTGTTGAGTAAATCGGTAGGTATGTAGCCGGAAAGTATATATCCCCGTAAATAATTATGTTTATAAATTTAAGTATCGGTTCCCCGCGACTTCGTTTGCGTTTGCTTCAGTTTTCTGCAAGTTTTTTTCGGGGATAAAATATTCTATATCCACTTCTTTGAGAACTATATAAATGTCCACTCAGTGAAAACCGCTAGATTAAAGAGCCTAGTAAAAATACAAAGACAATAAATTTCGTAAAGTTTCTACTTTTTTATTAATAAAATTTCACTCATATTAATTAAGCAAATTGTTTATATCGATCTTATTCACTTTTCCTGAATTCCAAGGTAGGTAACAAATAAATAAACAAACAGAACCCTTTCGTAACAATTTCTAAGTCCTGAGAGTCCTGAGAGACTATGACACGTCCACGCAGTTAGGCTATGACCATCTTCAGAACAAAGATTTCATCTCTTTCATACTTACACTAAAACTAAACTTATAAACATTTTAATATTAAAAACTGCACCTTCTCATTTTCAATATGCATAAGTAGGTATTTATTTGAGTCAAAGACCCCCTTGAAGTAAAATCCTTATAAAAGTATTTTATAGTCTGTAAGTAGGTAGGTACTAAGTTTACTTATATTCATATAATATTCTATCGTCGCAAGATCAGACTTGGCGAAAGTTCTAAGGACTAAGGCAAGTGAACATTACTATTTATAAACGAACGCTGCTGATTCAATTAAAGCTTTAGTTCAGAACTCACAACTGGTAGGGAACAAACCAAACAATAAATTGTAACGAAAACAACGGCGCAACCGAGCAATGCGATGTTAAAATATAATTACAGATTCATTCAAGTCAAGCATTTAAAAATCGATCAATCAATCAATCAATTTTATTTTTCTTGCAGGTACAACAAATTATTCGATCGATAAATAATAGTTTCTAATAAAAGTTCAAAAAGTCCCACAATGTTAAAAAGGCTTTTAAAAATTCATTACTCCTTATGTCAGTAGGTTCAACCCATTAGATTATTTCTGTATAAGTATTTATAGATACCTACCTACTTACCTTCACATTATATTTGTTTATCAACATCCCTTGTAATAACATTATCTTAATTATTCAATTTCCTCAAAGATTTTTTTCTGTTACTTAGGTTTTAAGAAAAAAAGTTAATCTAACCAAATTTTCTTCGATTCGATATGGTAGTCATAAAGTAAAACTGAACTGGGATCTTTCTTTAGTGAGTTTGCTAGTGAAAAAGACGTGTCGTGCTTAACGTCCAATAAAGCAATAAAAGTTATGGAATGTCTTTTGTAAGTAGGGGCAATACATATATATATTTATATAATATATATGTATTATATATATTTTAATTTTAGTTTTACTCCATATATTTACACTCAACATATAAATAATTACTTATCCGTGGAAAATGATATTTTTTCTACTAATATTTTTTGGTGGGACTATATATCTAGTACGGTATTGATCGAAGGTAATTTTAGAATATAATAGTTAGTAGGTAAGTAAAGTACAGTATAAAAAATAAAACAAGCAAAACGTCATAGAGCATTTAACTTACATTTTCTTAATTCGCTCAACAAAATTTGTTGCAAAGAAAAGCACGAAAACAAAACAACTCCCCCTAGCGAGCTTCCTTTCGCTTTCATACGACAGAGACAACAAACATCCACACAGCCACTGAAAGCACTGCTCTACAAAACTTTACACTGAATAATATTCGGTAATAAAATGCATTACCTAGTTTTCAGTCACGATATGACAGACATCTGTGTAAATTCGCGCAGACACTACACTCCTGTCCTAGATTAATCATTCATACCTATGATTTTAATACAGAAAAATAACTTTCGATTTATTTTGTCGTGTTCGTTAGCAAAAATAAAAGTGTCCATGAGCAAAACGCCCGGCACGCGTTCGCCGCGACCACGCGCGATTGTCTACTAAACTTCGAGCGACTCATGAACTTCGGGTGAATGTAACTGCTTTAGGGCGCATTAGGGCTGTCGACAGTGAATCAGAATAAGTGACTGTACTGACGTTACTTCACGCGAATTGTAAAACAAACCCAATAACGCATCTATAGGTGCTCACATTCAATAATACAAGGTGGTTTATTATCTAACCGGAAAAACTTTAATGCGAGGCGATTCAGTGTTAATTGGGAATAAGGGGTTCGTTCCTAACGGCTAGTCCTTAAGTTATATTTTAGTTTTAGTCAAAGTCAAAGTCAAAAATATCTTTGTTCAAGTAGGCCCATTGGTGGCACTTTTGATGCGTAAGTACATTACATGAGTAGTACACGGTAGTAAGATGATGGCGATAACCATATTCGTAAACTTAAAACTAAAGCTCCGAGGATTCGGAACGTATCCTGGTCTAAGAAGACGCCGGGTGTTTTTTTGTTATTACCATCTCACATTGTCATTTAAATTATTAGAAGAGCAACCTGGTTATAGCGATAATGGGTGTACCTAAACCCTAAGGTTTTTTTATCGTTTACTTAGTCCTTTATACTATAATCGGTATTTTCTATAAGCTTACGTTTAATAAAAACTTTGAACTTTTTAAGAGACTTCTCCGAGACGTCAATGGGTAGTTTATTGTAGAATAGTATGTATATTGGCTCAAATCATTCAATTAATTAGACATTATAGGTTTATTTTATATAGGTATACGTAAATCCTAGCTTAGATAAATTAACTATTTAGATAATTATATCACGGCGTTGGCATGATCAGCACAGGTTAAATTAGCATTGTTTTTTTAAGATACATTGAAAACAGCGCTCTTATAATTTTATACAAAATTGTTATTGTTAGATAGGAGGCGATTTTATTTTCTTAAATTTACAGAGCTTTTTTACCTATGAGCTTTTTTTTTGAAAATGAAGCAACCCTATTGGCTAGTGCATGCGCCTCAGCGTGCGTTCTTACACGGCCCACGTGTGTGCGTGGCGCTTCTGGGTTATTATTGGCGACCAATGAAGTGTGGGGCAATTTAGGCTGATTTTTTTTTTTAGTTTATCGATGCTTTGTTTAGTGCTTCGAGCTTTTGTATTGCTGGTAGCAGATGATCCAACTTCTGGTGTTTACGTTAACTAAATAATAAATTATAAATATATTACGACAATACACACATCGCCATCTAGCCCCAAAGTAAGCGTAGCTTGTGTTATGGGTACTAAGATAGCTGATGAATATTTTTATGAATATAATACACATATATACTTATAATATACATATAAACACCCAGACACTGAAAAACAATCATGCTCTCACACAAACATTTTCCAGTTGTGGGAATCGAACCCACGGCCTAGGACTCAGAAAGCAGGGTCGCTGCCCACTGCGCCAGTCGGCCGTCATCTGCCCACAGACGCGCCAACTTTAGAGATCCAACTTACCACACTATCACACCTGCTTCAGTAATACTTTTTTGTGCCATTTTCGAGTGAATGGCCTTAATATTGTTTTGTTGTACAATAAGGCATTATAATTTTTTATTTATTGTGAATCTTTTTTCTCTTAATGTTTAATTGCAACGATAATTTTGTGGTTAGGTTGACACCTTATTTTCCAAGGGGACCGAGTTCGATCTTCGGAAAGGAAAACTTCATGCCCGAGAGTATTGCATAAGATTCTCAATGGGGTGTGAAGTCTACCAATCCGCAATAGGTCAGCGTGGTGTACTACTGTCTATATTTCCTTCTTTGGGCCGATAATGAATTAAGCACGACGAATGAAAATATCTTGGTTTAGTAAGTAGTGGTATTTGGTCTGGAATAGTCTAAGTTGGAGCGTCTGTTAAGCGCTTAATAGACTACCAACTTCGTAAACAACCAAATTAGAGGTAAATGCGTAAAACGGAAGTTACGTATGAATGCACACAATTAGCGCATCAGACTCTGTCTAAAATATTATAGAGGGATTCCTTCATTCGTTAAACGTTCAATAAATCTGTAGTTTCGTTCTTCTCATGTGATAAGAGTATATAATAGTACGAATATTACGTAGAACTGCCTCATGTTCTACTACATGGCATCGACCAAGAGCTCCAGAGTTCGCATAAAAAAAAACCCGAGTTCCGCCAATAATTGTTAAGTAGGTGTTGTGTATTTCTGGTAAAAATAAATTAGTACACGCCCGGAATTACGCTATTGGCGGTGTCAAGCCCCGTGCCTTGCCCCGTGCCGTGGAGAGCACGCTGAGCTATCGGTGTCGGTTATAATCACTTGCTCAAGATAACAACCGTTAAAGCCCACCAACACGCATTGGAGCAGCACTAAAACCACCTCTGCTATAAGACGCGGGGCCCAGCAGTGAGACATTAATTGGCTGCGGATGATGATGATAGACTTACAATACTTAAACCTTTGCCCCTGTCCTTCTAGAAAGGTGGATTATGATTATTATATCACAGGATCAGCCTGCTGCTTCACAAGCTTGATACACTATTTAAAAGTTAAGGAAGTCTTTTAAATATTCCTGCTATTATGCTGCGGAACAATCTGACTGCTGAAATTTGTAAAAGTAGGAAAGCAGCTATTCGTCTACTTACTCTTGATGGATTGCTAATATATGGCAAATAAGCAAAAAAAACATAAAAATAATAAAAACGTACTTGTTTTATAATAACAGATATATATATATATATATATGTCTATATTACCGTATGTATATATGTCTATTAAAGATATTATTGTAACACCTACCTGTCAATTATTATGTCCTCTCCAGTTTTGTTGACAGAGATTGCTTTTTAGCGATAAGGCCGCCAATTGTATAAGTTTAGTTAAGTAGGAATCTTTTTGTCTTTGTTCTGTGTCTCTTGGTGTGCAATAACTATACTTTCGATACTAAACGCACCTTCGTACGATTTATTTTTATGTTATTCCGTTTCAGGAGTCGAAAAGTCGAGGCCACTGCCTGCTAAATAAAACGCACTCTAAAAATTCAAAAAATTCTGAATCTATTTATTTCAAGTAGGCCTAATTTATAAGCACTTTTGAAACATCAAGTCAGTCTGTTTGTAGTGACTCTACCACCGGTACGGAAGGCAGATTCCGCTGACAAGAGCCGGCAATAAATACAGCAGATTGCTCTTTTCCAACACCATTTTATAGTTTAAATCGATCGAACTAAATCAATACCTACATAATAATTTCATTTTTTTTTCCATAAAGTAAAATTTTAGCTTTGCACTTAAGGTATATGTACTATAGTACAAAGTCCAAAGTCTTTTGAACGATTTTAAATCTGGAATGTGGATAAAATAACTAAGTATAAATAGTGATAATCTGAACGATATTAGTTATCTTTCTTTAAATCTCGAGCTAATTATCGTAAAAGGTATGTGGAGATTTCAAAATTGGAAGGTCAGCCAAGTAGAAACAACCCCTGAGATCGCTGTGCTTAAAATAGTAAACATGTAATTTATGAAAATTGAAGTAAGTCCATCTGCTCGTAGTTCCCTTGAGCGGTGTCTAGACTCCAGTTGCCGGAGCTTAAAGTTAATCTTCACACACAGTTTAGTAAAGCTTAACTCTCTAATATCAGACAAGATTTATAAAGTTATTAAAGATTGGGCTGTTTTATAAACAAACCAGTATGTATACTATACTATAACTCTGGATTAAATATAATCATTTATCTCATTATTGTTTACCAATCAACCAAACCAATGAGTTTTTTTTGTTGTTAGGAAGTTAGTCCTTTGGAATATTTCTGCGTTAAAAGACTATATTTGGATTAAATAAACTACTACAAGAAATTATAGAATCAGAAATTATCGTCAATTTCTCCTCCTTTATATATTTATAAAGGAATAGATTAATTTCGCCATAATTACTCCGTTTACTAAAAATTTACATGCCGTTCTCTATCAAACATCGTGCTTTTTAATTACGAGTTTGTCCTACAACTGTTGACTGTTGCTGTCCCTATAAATGCAAAATGACAAAGCATAATTTTCAGCTTATGCACGGCTAAAGGCTGCCGTCGAGTTACTACTACCTTAACGATCCGTATAATAGCGTTGACAAAAAAATAAAGTATTCTGATACGGTAAAGTCAGTTATTATTTAGCCACAGGTTATGTGGATTATTACCGTGTCAGGACAAAAGGTGCTATTGCAAGGTAGTTATATTTTTATTCTGTTTTATGTATGTTTTTATACATTACTCTCATTTTGCTTGAATGTGGTAACATATCTAAGCCTCTTTACCTTATTGCCATCAGCCACTATGTAATCTGTCGTTCATTGTTTTATTTCACTACTAGTTAGGCCTTGACTGTAATCTCACCAATCGGTAATTGATGATGTTGTCGCGAATTTGTTCCGGAACGCGAAATCGCTAGCCAGCACGTCTTTGTCGTAAGGTTGTAACTAGCCTCGGCCAAATTCTCAAAACGGACGAGATTGAAATCATAAATGAATTATACCCGAAATGTCTTTGCCAGGGGCCAAAATCAGCACCTCATACCTTTAAGACAGTGCTCACCACTTCGCCTTTTTCGAACTTGGTGGCCTGTGAAATATAAATTGTAGTTACTATGTGGATATGCCCTTTTTAAATACCCCGCTCATGACTAATGAAGCATCGAAGTGATTTAACTTCCAATTTTGGTATTCGCCTTTTATGTGTACTTACTATGATTAAGTGTTATTGTTCTAAGGACTACCGGTTGTCCTAACTTAGTAAATTATGCTGCACTACCGCATTAGTCTGTTTCTTTAAGTTGCGAAGATATTTCTCAATGCGAAAACAGTAGATATAACGAAGGCTAATATTATTAGCTTTTTATATAGTTACTAGCTGCTGCCCGCGACTTCGTCTGCGTTTGATTTAGTTTTTTGATGTGGCATTAAATTTAGTTGTAGTTCTGAAAAATATTAAAGTATTCAGTATCGCTAAGCCTTCAATGAGAGGTTTGCTGCTGTCCGCTGAGGAGTTCTCTCCTCTATCTCCAACCACAATTTGGGCAAAATTAAACACATATTATAACCTGTATAGTACAAAAATTATTATTCAAATCGGTTATAATTCGGTCGGAGTTATGGTGTCAAATCTTCAAACACTTTCATCCAAGGAACATCATCATCATCATTAAAGGAACCTATCCTATATTACTTCTAACACTTCCAAGAATATGTGTACAAAGTTTCATAAGGATCGGTGAAGTACTTTTTGCGTGAAAGCGTAACAAACAAACTTACATTGACATTTATAATATTAGTAGGGATTATTGACCAATCAGATGGCCCTGATGGTAAGCATCGCATATAAACAGAGCAACACGTCATATAAAGTGCCACCCTGCGTCCATCAACCTAAGGCGTAGGTGTTAAGCCTCATGTGACCGTTATAACACCGGCCACCACGCCTTTCAGACCGGAACAGAGTAATGCTTTGCTGCTGAAATAATTATGGCGTAGTACTATCCCAGACGGCCTCCAACACAAAATTACAAATATTTGCGGAAATACAGGATGATTATATATATCACAATAGGCTTGCGATAGGCTTAAATCTCACGATCTTTGCTATCAAACTTCACTTTAACATACCCAAAAAAAAGTGTCGGACTCCTATCGCAAGCCGGTCGTTCTGGACAGAGGTAGGAGGAGAGTTTTCGGGATTTTGTTGCATAAAAAAAGGAATCTACAACACACACACCTCGTAATTTGTACTTGGGTACTATCTAGCGTAATACAGCTATTTTGATCGAACTTTTTTGGTTCAACTTGTATTTGTCAATAAAACCAAGTGATGAGTATGCTGCAGGAAAATGCGAATACCACTACGCACTTAAGGACAATAATATTAAACCACAATAAATTCTCGACATTAGATTGACGTCCGTCCTACTTTCATTTAAACATTTATTTGTATGTGCTACAATCATTAAAAGGAGGCGGAAACAGAATAAATACATACTTAGCTTACACTAACGGAGTCATGTAAAATGCCTCCTTAATAGGTGGAGCAAAGATAACAGGACAGTGATCTGTATCGATTAAATTAAAAAGACTGGGGTAGGTATAAATTTATAACTACATAGAAGAAAGAGGACCAAAAACTTTGAATTAGACCTGGAAGAAACTTTAATCCAGCATTTAACAGTGGACTCAAGATTTGATAGCTGAAGATGATAACTATTAGTTTGTTTCGAAATAAAATATGTATGTAAATGCTTCACTGTACACCACAGAATTTTTTAAATAATAGATTATAAAGATAAATATACGTATTTGAACCACATTTACTGCAGTCTTGCAATAGTCACACCACAATTGCTCTTATCCGTTTGGTTTATCTCCGCAAATCACTGTTAATCTAAGCCTGTCCCTAAGTTTTGTAATAGTATATTGTGCAACTAGTGCGACAAGTTGTCGATTGCCCACGAAAGCGAAGTTGAACGCACGAGAGAAGCGAGTGCGGTCACTCGCTTGAGTGGGTAATCGATGTCGCACTTGTTGCACATACTATTTTGTATTACTCTTGTTGCGGTTGAAAAAGAACCGTTTGCCAACGTCAACCGTTTGCCAATGGGCAAGCGTCAAGCGAGCGTCAAGATACTACTTTCCCCGCATGAGTGATACAAACTTATCTTTCTGACATCCAAGTCAATTTAGCACACACACGTGTGGGAAACCATTGTAGCATAGTTCTTAATTAGTAATCGCCTTTTGGTCTACCCTTGTACCATACTTAACTTTTAATTTTTGGTCACAGATCAAGCAATGACTAACTAACACGGGAACAGACCTGAACGTAAGTTCAGTTCTTCCGAGTACTTGACCTACTGTCGGATACCTACCGTTACGTTGATTTGATGACTAATGACAGGTCAATAGTTTTTGCCAGCCGACGACGTGCGAAATCAGACTGTTATTGCAATTTTTTATCCATTAAACGAGTTTAAGTCGTGTCGCACAATGATGATTGCTGTTTGTAATTGACTTCAAAAGAAGGGAATTCTAAATTCGTCTAAGGTATGTGTCATCTATATGCGTGTACACATCGGTGTTTAAGCATTTTATTGATTCAACAACTTTTAACTTTTAACATTTCCTTATAATATATAAACTAAACACAGCAATTCTTTTTATATTTTTATTTTATATTGTTCGATCATTAAGGCTGTTTAAATATGATTATTTATAAACTGAATTTTAGTTCTAATTAACCGAGTTTTTTAAAAGTTAACCTATATTTTTTCTTATTATACAGATAAGTACTGGTTTATGCATTATTAGGAACGTTGTTTTTGTATGTTTGTATAATAACACCCACAAATAACTTAATTACAGGAGGATAATGCTTTTAGTTAAAAATTATACTTAATACTTTGTTATTAACATCTGCCTGGGCGTAACGTAATGGCCAACATTTTTTTTACAAAAGTATTTGTCTTAATAAAAGTTTTATTTTATTTTTGTACTTTAATGCCTATACATTAAAAAAAAAAAACAAATTGGTCAAATTATAGTGGAAGGATGGTGGAAAATACCAAAATGTTTACTCACAGCAAAATTTGCAGTTAACTGACGTAAAAAAACCCAGTGATTTGAGAATTTTGTGCTTTTTTTGGAAGTCGGTTTGAAACATTGACTTTTTGAATGCCTAAAGTACTCTTTCCTACACCTTTAAATGTTTTGTAGTAATTTGTGTGTTTGTTTAATAAGTGACACACAGGGAACTTGTCATTACTCGGGGATTTTTAGAACCAAACCTTTATTGAGAAAAATACGTATCAAATGACGTCGAAACAGTGTTGGGATTTGTGTCTCTGAGAGTCATTGTCAATTGAAATTAAAAATATAATATTTGCAAAAAAAATACTATACTACACTTTACTTTTGCGTTGGTTTTTTTTAATATTCTCAGAAATCACTGTCATAACAGGGAAATTAAAGTATGCGATATTTGTCATCAATAAGTAGCCGTCACAAAACATTCCCAGACTCAGGCTTGAAAAACTAGGGTACAAAACTATTATAATATAGGGAATCCCCCAAAACAATTATTCTGTATCAATATATTTTGGCTCACGTATACAAATTCCATACTTACATTAAATATTCGATTACAATGTAAAACTAAACTACTTCGAGGTAATAATCACACTAGTTACTTTAGCGTTACATCCAAGCATTGCCATACTATATGGATATAAAAATCATAATGAAAATATTATGGTACAAATAGATAATTATACTACGAAATTCAACCTGGCTAATCCTTATTCTAAGAAGCGACTGCAGCAAAAAATTGTAGACAGCTTGGCACTGGATGTCTGGATTGATAAATGATTCGAATCGTGGGAATTAAATGATTCAACTAAGATATTTAACCCTTTTTTTTTAAAGAGTTGACTAAAAACATATGAATTAAAATTGCTTCCCACCTCATCTTTTTTATTGATATTATAAATGTGCATTGCATAGGGCTTTAAATTTATTTTTATTTTAGTTAAGATCTGACCTGCGGTTGTTTTTGTGTTTAGTTTATATAAGATCGGCTTTCCTGTTGAGCCTTGCAAAAGTCACACATAAATAAACGAGCAGACTTACTGATTAGCATCCGTATGATATGAGGCCAGATACTAGCTTAAGACGGTTTTATCTTAAAATAACAGTTTATTTGACAGACCTTGACGTCCTAAAAACAATCCTTCTGTAATAAAAAGTTTAAAATACTATAATAATACTGCTTTAAGAGGTGGTAAAAGAGATTAGTATTCTATTCGTATAACAAACATCCTTAGTCTTAAACATTTGGTAAGAAACTACTTGTCAACTTATCTAATGCTTCGCACAATTTAATCAAAATTAGGTTTAATTGTATTGATTACTCAAAATTCTACTAAACTAATAATAGGTATATTGGGCTCGTTGTATGACAAATATAATTAAAACGCAATAACATGTTTGCACATGTAATCAGTACTGCACTACTGCTTGCTTAACACTATGAACTTACCTTACCTGAACTTAGTGCCTCGGGGCCGCAGGCATTAATAAAATTATTTACAATAAACAATAATTTTACTTTAAAATTATATAAAAACATTTTGAAGCATTTTAGTTTATTTATAATAGGTACCTTATTATATAATACCTCATATAATTACCTTCGGCACATACAATGGTAAAAAAAAACGTTTGCGCAGTTCAATCGTCAGAGGGTATCAGGTAAGTGTGAAACCTAAAACCTTAGCTCACTAACCCACAATGGAACTAGGTAAGAGGCCTGAAGAGCGTGAACACCAACACTACCATAGAGTTCTAGCACAGAGTAATAAGTAAGAGGATTTTTGTATGAACAATTCTTAGTACCACCCCGGAGATTGGAAACTGGCAACGAAGCACGCCCGTGCCTCGGAGAGCACGTCAAGCTGTCAATCCAAAGCCTAATCACTTTCCAGTCATATCGGAGCTGCCTTCCCATCGGGCTGTAAAACTGAGGGAATAGCGAGTGCACCTGTATTTGTGCACTCACCCCTGCACTCTTGGACGCCGGAAAATCTCTTACTTACGTTAGCCGTCATCTCACTATCAACTCCTTTTACACGCATAAATCCTTTTTCATCCATCCATCTCTTTGGGCTTTTTCTACTTGACCTTCCATATTTAAATTTAACATTCTTTCAGTTACTTTATTTCCTTCCCTCTACATAACATGACCTTCCCTTCAGTGGATATATTGTGCTTTACCTACGTTTATAATATTAGATTTTGCACTCATGACATTGCCGTTCTCTCGAACAAGGTTAATACAACTGCAATACTTTCAGTTTAACTTGGAATTCTAAATTGCAATTAATTCAACATTCTTTCAGTTACTTTATTTCCTTCCCTCTACATAACATGACCTTCCCTTCAGTGGATATATTGTGCTTTACCTACGTTTATAATATTAGATATTGCACTCATGACATTGCCGTTCTCTCGAACCAGGTTAATACAACTGCAATACTTTCAGTTTAACTTGGAATTCTAAATTGCAATTAATTCAACATTTAAGGAAAGTTTTTCGTTTGTACCTTTTCCGACCCACTGCTGGGCATGTAATATATGGGGATGTTAATAGGTTGCGGATAATACTGATGCCATATAAAGATGCTAACCTTCATTTTGGATATGCAATCATGTTTGACCCGTAAAACTAACGAGTATACAGCAAATAACACAGAAATCAATTTAGGTATAACAATTAGTTAAGGCCTGTCAGTGCGACGACCCGGCCGACATCCTGCGCGATAATGCGCGTGCGCAGCGCTGGTGGCCTGCTCGTAATGGACCTACAAACATAAATTAATTATTTATTATTATTGTTTTAGATAGCTACGAATGTCAACAACTCGATGATTTTTGCCAAGCCTTTTCTGCAAATTTTTGTTTGCCTCAGTGATCAGAGCCACAGCCCAGTGGTTTCGAGTTTCCTGTATTCAAATACATTTGAATATAGAGTTTCATCTGTCTATTTTCAGTAACTCTACCTCCCGTTCGTGATTATATGAAGAATTGCTTTCCTGTCACAATGGTGATGGTATCGGTGTGGTCTTATAAGTGCATCCTATGTGCGTTAACAAAAATTGGGAATTTATAATTTCAAAATCATAAATCTTCTCTAATGTGTTGGACCAACAAAGAAGAGCCTTAATGTGACGTGCCGTGACGTGGGTGTGGGTTTAATATAACTGCCATACCCCTAAAAGATTAGACCGCTACTTAGACTGCATTATCATGTACAAACCAGATGAGACTTCAATTAAAGCCCGACTTGTATTCGTCATATCAACCCATGACCGGCCCACCACTGGGCACGGGTCTCCTCCAACAGTGTGAAGGGGTTAAGGCTATAGTCCACCACTCTTGCCCAGTGCGGATTGGTGGACCCCAAACCACTTTGAGAACATTATAGAGAGCTCACAGGCATGCTGGTTTCCTAACGATGTTTTCCTTTACCGTTGAAGCAAGCGATATTTTAATAGCTTAAAACTTGTGGACTTGTATTGAAATAAAAAAATCCCTCAGCTGAACCCTTTACTAATATGAGAGGATTTTAGAGCACCCCTCCACCACGACACTCCTTAAGTGGATTGGCGGGCTTTAATCATTATCACTAGTTAGTTATAATAACCGGAACAGACGGCTCCGAATGATCACCGGGAACTTTTTTTTTTTTTATAAATAAATAAATATACTACGACAATACACACATAGCCACCTAGCCCCAAAGTAAGCGTAGCTTGTGTTATGGGTACTAAGATCACTGATGAATATTTTTATGAATAACATACATTTAAAAAATAGCAATATACATATGAACACCCAGACACTGAAAAACATTTATGCTCATCACACAAACATTTTCCAGTAGTTGGAATTAAACCCATAGCCTTGGACTCAGAAAGTAGGGTCGCTGCAAACTGCGCCAATCGGCCGTCGTATTATAAGTTAAAAGTACTTCCTATATATCCATTAGTCATTATGTAAACAGTAAACATTATTTTATATGTGTAATAATACGGTTACCCTCATAATACATTAAAGTGTACCCATAAACGTAAAAATCGGGGCTATTAAATGAATGAATTGAATGGGTCCATCCGGAGAGTGCAGATGCGGAGGGTTTGAAATGTCGTGATAAAAATGATTGATAGGGCGATAACAATCTCTTAATAAATACACCTTACTTACCTAAAAACATAAGATCTTTAAGATATCTCTATATTATTATAGACTTCTAATTAAAATTCCTATAAAATATTATTTGAACTGATTTTGATGAGATTTAAGTAGAAAATATCAACATATTATTATTTTTGTGTAGTGAGGCTTCAGCCGTGTTTAGTTACCACCCTGCCAAAGACATGCCGCCAAGCGAGTTAGTGTTCAGGTACGATGCCACACAGAAACCGATTAAGATAATATTGGATAAGGTTAATAATATCTCGTTTATGTGTTTTTATTTCTTCGCGAATAATGCACTTTTTTTAACCGGGTTCTCTATTCAGTTGTCTTTTTAATTTATGTTTGTTTGCTCAGAACTCTGTCATTTATAAAACCATTTTAATTTTTTTTTCTTTGAGACGGTACACTTTCATGTGGTTTTATTTTTAAACTCTCTATCTGTATACCACAACGTTAACATATACAAAATATAATAAAACAGAAACATATAGAAAGAAGTAGAATACAAAAGGCGGCCTTATCGCTTAATAGCGATCTCTGCCAGGCAACTTTTGAATTATCATTATTTGGTTTTCATCAGGTTAAGATCCTTTAAAGGGATCACGAGAGCATGTAAGAACACCTAAAGCGATTTAAGTACTTTAACTAAGTTTAAAGTAACTTGCTGTTGAAAAGCACCATTTGGTCAAGTGAAACTGATGATGAAGACAACGATGGCCACATTAACTACTACACATTAATAAGTATTATACTTTGCGCTTTGAGTATTGAATACCTATAGGTTATACAATAATCGAATTGTGTATTGTCTATAGTAGGTAAACAATTTATAAAAGGTATAGTTAGTCACAATAAAGGAGCTGGTGGTGAAGTGCCGAGAGAACTCTTCAAGCCCTAACCTCGGCTTTGGTAAAGCATTATTTTGTAGAAGGATATGAGAAGTTGACAATTGGCAATTATGACTTTGATATGAATGCAGACCTACACACTAAAAGCGTGATAAAAAAAAATTTAAAAATTTTTGTCCACGAAGAAACGACTTTGTTTCACAACTAAAAAACAAGAAATAAATATTTTCTACAACATTTTAAAGTAAAATGTAGAACATTACTGGTACTTTCCTTGCTACTATTTAAATAGGAATACGAAGAATAGGGTCCATACATAGTAACTTTCTACTTTTTACTTGGCACCCACTTTAATAAATATATACCATAAAAAAATTACAAAAAAAAACAGACAGATTTTACAACTAAAATAAATATTTTCTAGAACATTTTTAAGTTAAGTAAAATACAACCGAATAAAATAGAAAAAGGAGGAGCGTTTAAAAATAGGTTATAGTTAGTCAACTTTGAAAGACATAGACATATAAAAGAAATCTCTTCGGCATTTATTTAAGGTAGAATATAGATGCTAAGTTCAGAACAGTGGCGTGCACATGGTTTTTGACCAGGGTATGCATAAAGGAGGAAAATGGCATAAAATGGAAAAATCCTTCCCCTTTATGAGTAATACAAAATTTTTTGGGTATGCAGTGCATGTATGAAGTGCACGCCACTGGTTCAGAATGTCGCTATTTGGTGGATACCGGTTATCATCATCCTCCTAGCCAGTCCTTGCCCCACAGGAGGAAAGTAATATAGAGTATAAACCGGCCACGCTGCTTTAATGTGGGATTGCGGGCTTAAATTGCAATCCCTAATCACAGTTATAATCACATTTAGAGTATAAACCAGCCCGATGGCTTGGCTCAGCGCGTTCTTCGAGGCACGGGGCTGGACTACGTCAAATTTACTTACAGAGGATTAGTATTGTCAATTATCTAAACCTGTAACATAATAAGACCATTAAATTTTTGGCGTTACCCTGTAATTAAAACCAAAACTTCGTGATCCGCAGTTCAACTCAATCAGTTCTCAGACCTGCAATATGATGTACTATTAATATTCACTATAAGTGTCATCGTCGATATCATTGTCAACCCAATACACGTCCAATACACGCCAGGGTTCTCTTTTCAGAATTAAAAAGGTTTAGGCCGTGGTCCACCGGCTGGCCTAGGGCAGATTGGTAGACTTCACAAACCTTAGAGAAATTAATGGAATTATTAATGAAATTAATAAGAACTCTCAGCCATGACGTGTTCTCACAATGTATTCCTTTACTGTTCAAGCAGATGACATCTTAATTGCGTACATCAAAAAAGCCCCTAAATGCGTAAATTTGTGGTGAACAGGGACCGAACTCAGGGGCAAGGAAGGGCAGGGTTCTTACTGAGTCAGAGTTTAATTAGTTATCTCCGATAAGCAGATAACTAATTAAACTTCTGAAAATTTACCATACTGCAGGAGAGTTTCCAGGATTCCCAGCGGACGGATCGACGGAAAAAAGTATTATACACAAAGTCAAAAAGTCAAAGTCAAAAATATCTTTATTCAAGTAGGCCCACAGGTGGCACTTTTGATGCGTACATAAGAACCACACGGTAGTGAGATGATGGCGATAACCACATTCGTAAACTTAAAACTAAAGCTACGAGGGTTCCAAACGCTAAGAAAGAAGAAGCCCACAACAAACTTAGCCGGGTGTTTTTTTTTTTTTTTGTTATCACCATCTCACAATGTCATTTTAAATTATTAGAAGAGCAACCTGGTTAGAGCAATAATTTACACCCAAGCTTTTTTATCGTTTACGTAGTCCTTTATACCATAATAGGACTTTTCTATAAGCTTACGTTTAATACAAACTTTGAACTTTTTAAGAGACATCTCCAAGATGACAATTGGTAGTTTATTGTAGAATTGTATGCAATTTCCTTTAAACGAATTATGAATTTTATGTAACCTAGTGTATTGCACTGTAAGTTTATTCTTACTTCTAATGTTTAAATTATTGCAGTCACATTTTTTCTTAAATTTAGAAATGTTTTTATGAACGTACATTAAATTTTCAAATATGTACTGACTATACACTGTCATTATTTTAAAATCTTTAAATTTATCTCTCAATGACTCTCTCGGACCCATTTTGTAGATAGAACGAACAGCCCTCTTCTGCAGGACGAAAATAGTGCTAATATCAGCAGCATTACCCCAAAGTAAAATTCCATATGACATAATGCTGTGAAAGTAACTAAAATATACCAGTCTCGCAGTTTCTACGTCGGTCATATGGCGTATCTTCTTTACCGCATAGGCAGCAGAACTAAGCCTGTTCGATAAATTATTTACATTTACACTATACAAGTTATCTATTTTTGTATGTCAAACAGAGCCTCTGACAAAATGAGCAAAGGCAAGTCATCGTATCTCAAATAATGGTGAGTCATTTTAGAGGCACAGTGAATTTTTGGTGGTGTTACCTGCGGTGTACGAGGAATTGTATGTAGGTATGGGGGTCACCGAGGGATTAGCGTAGACCGTATCATGTTCATTGTGAGCAAAAAATTACTAAGATCTTAGTAACGTTGATTGCATTTGAATACATATAGTTTAATTCAACGCATGTTGTTCTGTTTAAATACTTTTTTTTGTTTTATCATTGAAGCAGTTATTGGTTACGGATTATTTAGATTTTTTACAGCAGATTTTGAGGTTTTGCTGGGCTTGCTAAGTTATGTCGGTCAAGGGTTTTCTTCTAATTTATAGAACTCAAAATTTTGAGCGCGGACGCAGTCGTGGGGAACAGCTATTTTTATAATATAGGTAAGTGTAGACAGTAAGGGGAGAGACAAAAAATATTTTTAAGTGAGGTTTAATACGATTTTTTATGGTGCATCTAAACATAACAGTAAATAAAAAAATATTTGATCCTTGCTTAATAAGCTTTTGTTGACCTCAATGGTGCAACATTGAATTTTTTACAGAAAGAAGAGTGCGAATCCACGGATTTCTTTTGTGAACAATTTCGTTGAAAAGGCCACGGAAACCCAGACAGACACGTAGACACTTACGGCAAATGTTTCAAAGACACGACTAATACTAACTCAATGAATTACCATTGTCTGTCCCTTTGAATTAACAATAGAATTTAGTTTATACCCGTATTCTCCTTTACTCTTCACATATAGAAGAGTTATAGTATTCTTAAGGATTCCACGTGTATCACTTAGTTTTTATAGGGCTTGTAATTAAGGGTGACCCAAAATCATTTGATTCCATGTTATTCAGTTTCCTGAGTATGTAACTTAATGCATTACGATAAAATTAGAATGAAAACCAAAAGGTGCTTCTTTTATGTCATGAAATAGTAAAAAAAATTATCTCTCTCTCTCAAGTTGACTCAACCTTAAATCGAATTCGCGACTTTACTGACGAAGCGAGCATCCGTACGTGATTCGTACCTACCGTCTGAAAATTTGTCGCAAATTTATTTATCCTCGCTGGCACTAGAAAGTTTTTAAAGAATTTATGCATCTTTTCCGTAGTCCTTAAAATCTTGCTTAGAAACAATGTTTACCTACTAAAGAATATTTTACAAAAACCCCTGTTATAAAATATCCCAATTATTTATTTATCTACAATCTAAACAAAATCCTCTATTATTTCTCAAAGCAGCAGATTTTGCAAGTTAAATAACGTTGACACAAGTTTAGTAACTGGATGGACGACCGAGTATCAAGGTCCAAATTTTTTCTTTCATCACACATCGTTCATATGCCTCGGGAAACATAAGAATCGATCCGTTCATAATCTCGATCAAATGATATTAATCGTCAGGTATCCGATGCTAAAGCTCGCCAATCCGTATTCAAGCAAAGTGGTGAATAATCGACGGTTGACAAGCATCCTAGTACAGTAAGTACCTACCGAGCGCTGAGGTTTTATGGATTGAGGTCCGGGATTCGATCCCCATCAGGGGCAATTTGAGAATTTATAAGCTCAGAATTTTCTCTTCCCTGGTCTGATAAATTGGTGGGAGACTGCAGTGACTAGTTACCACGCTACCAACAAAGACGTGCTGCCATGCGATTTTACTAAACATGCCGTGTAGAAACCGATTAGGGGTATAGTTTAACAGCTACCCCACTACCATCTTAAACTTCATTACTATGACAGGCAAGTTACAAAAATTATGTCCCCCGATTAAAATATTAACGAATGAAAGAACTTTACCCCCGATGATTACACGTGTATTATTTAGATATTATTTCCAGTTTTGCGCCAAGCCTCGGAGAGTTGATAGAGCTGTGGGAGAACATAAAATTGTATACTTTCCACGCGGAGAAAAATTTATTGTGCTAGTCGTGCAAATAAATAAGGATTACAAAGAGATAATCAAATTTTTTAAAATCTATAATAAATGTTAGGTATTTGTTTATATGGAAACGATACATGTAACAGTCATTAGAGTTTAACTTCATTCTAAATGTATTGAACTCTACATTTGCTTTCACACGTACCTATATTACATGACACGAAAAACTCGACAAAATGAATGACTCACGTACATGCATCGCTGCAACCGCCACCTCACCACCATTGATACTGTTTTTCATTTACCAAAAGAGTTAGCTGGGTCCGTTTCTTTTCAAAAAAATATGCTGATCATGATCGAAATGCAGTGAATCATAATTGGTTTAACAAATATGTAAACGAAAGGAAACAGTTAATACCAACATTTATTGTATTATTTTTCCATGTTTACCAAGTAAACATTAGCATATTTCATACGCAGTTCTTAATTTACTTATTTTTGGAAATTCCTGCTGCCATAATTACAGTTATCCCGGATTTTTTATGATAGGTACGAAAGCGGTGATAGCATAGTAGTTAGGACTTCGAGTTCGAATCCCAGCATGCACCTCTAACTTTAACCTCAAATTTCTATGCGGTTTAAGCAAAAATATCACTTGATTCGACGATGACGGAAAACATCGTGTAAAAACCTGCATGCCTGGGATTTTTCCATAGTGTTCTCAAAGGTGTGTGGAGTACACAATTCTGAACTCAGCCGGCCCACTACAGGGCACGGGTCTTCTCCCACAATGAGAAGGGGTTAAGGCCGTAGTCCACCACGGTGGCCCAGTGCGGATTGAATATGACCTACTTAATTATTAATAATTTGCCAAACCGTAATATTAATAACTTATAGTTTGTGAAATAAGTTACCGCAAACTAATATCGACATCTAATATCTCAACAGTATCTGAGCAATATAAAAGCAGAAGGAAGCATTGCGTTGTCAAACATTCATTCTGTATCAAGTTATTGTAGGGAAAAGCACTGTCCGATTATCCCTATCCCTACTAATATTATAAATGTCAATGTAAGTTTGTTTGTTACGCTTTCACGCAAAAACTACGTAACCGATCCTCATGAAACTTTGTACTCATATTCTTGGAAGTGTTAGAAGTATTATAGGATACTTTTATATCCCGACACTAAGCTCGGTTCCTTTGTGAGAGGGGATGAAAGTGTTTGACGATTTTACACCATAACTCCGACAAATTATAAACAAATTAAATATTGTTTTGTACTGTAGAGGTTTTATTTCATTTTGCCCAAACTTTGTCTAGATCTGATGAATGTGGTTGGAGATAGAGGACAGAACTCCTCGATACCGAATACTTTAAATTATTTTAGAAGTACAACTAAATTGAATGCCACATCAAAAAACAAAATCAAACGCAGACGAAGTTGCGGGCAACAGCTAGTATGTAATAAGATAAAACGCGTATTATTCAAGTCCTATCCCCACGTTGTGTGTCATTTGTCTGGTGGGAGGTTTAGGTCGTGGCTAGTGTACAGTCAAAGACGTACCACTAAGCGATTTAGCGTACGGTACGATGCCACGTATAAACCGTTGTCGGGTTTGTTGTAACTGACATTCCCCTAAGAGATTAGCCCTCTACCATCATAGACTGCATCATGGCAGACCTCCTCTTTGATAGGAAAGATTGTTTAGAGCTTACACCCATCAAAGAGCTCCATCACCTGACTGGCTTTTATAAAGATCAATACCACGTGTTTGTGATTTGAACCGGGACCGAAGGCTTAGGCTGAGATCTATAGAGCGAACTTTTGTTTGTTTAGTGTATATTTATTTTAAAAACAAGACAGATTTATGTCAGACATGTAACTTTGTCTAGTTATAACTTATTTATTCTTAGACTGAGCAACTCAAAGTAGATACCTACTTCATAGTTCTCAGCCTTATTGTGCTCGTCGAGACACGGGGGTGATAAACGCGAATACGTGGTTCTTAAAAGAATAACCCGTATTCTTTTAAAAAATTTAAACCGACCCGGAAATCAAATCCTTTACATCCGAGGTTGAATATGCTTACTAGTCTAGACTAGCAATGTAATTTCTAAGTCAAAGCACCACTCCGAACTGACAATAATTTCAAATACAATTTCTAAAAGCGATATACTTTACCTACGTAATCGCATAACAGCGTTTCCAGTGTATAATTATGTTAAATTTCACTTGAAAAGCAATATCCAAAGTGGCGCATCTTCCCAGTGGCGTCGCGGAAGCAATAAATCAGTTCAATCATAAAAATCCAATAAAAACAACTGCGTAATATGAAAAATTACTTCTTTAGAACAAATAAAATAAATAATATTATTTTGCATGCACGGTACACGGATTTTTCTGGTTATAATATAATAATTATGTGGTAAACAAGCTTGACACATGGATTTAAAGTCTAAGGACCTGATATCCGATCTGAGTTATGGTTTACCAGGATCATAGAGAGAAATAAAAATGAAAAAATGATAAAAATTGGAATATGTTTATCATTTTTTCCTTTTTAGCTATAAGCTCGAATAAAAGCCTGTATTTGTTCTTTTGAATTTTTTAAAAGACGGTTTAGTGTCAATTGGATAGCTAGCATTGCATCCTAACGAAATTAGTCTAGAATCCAGTCGTTTATATTGCCTACTTATCACAAACTGTGTCCGCGAATTTTTTGCGAGAATTCTTATTTAGGCCACTAATATTTTTTTACGATATTCAATCATCCAAGGTAAGAAATTAAGTGCAAAATACAAAATAGGAAAATTCATTGGAAATTTTTAAGGTATGTCATAATTGCCCGCCCTTATCAATGTAATACGCATCGCAGTTGATAGAAGAGCTGGCATTTATACAAAGGAAAAGTTTATATCAAAATCAAAAGCAAATTATAATTTGCAGTACCTACTAAATTAATTACAACAAGCACAATATCCATTTTGCTCATTACACTGGCAATAAAAGCCGTCACTCCAGCAGTAAAAGACGGTTGAACGATTCAATATGTTCACATTGTCATCGTACCGAGAAATGAACGTATGGACAGAATTAACTTTTATTATCATCGATTTCATAAATTGAAGCGACTACACCTCATAAACCCTTTGCACCAGAGATATTTGTTGCTTGTATGATTTAAAGTATTTCCATAGCTTATCAAATTTTTTTCCACAGGAGCTAAAGACACGATGCTAATCGTAGGCTTGATAGACGCAACGTTAATATTGCGCTGCAGCGACCTGGCGCGTATAAAATGTTCATCCGTAATACTCCTCCATATCACGTTCAGGGCACGTCTCGTTCCCGCTACGGTCTATCATATAAATTATTGTTAAAACTATAATCGAAAAATAATACCACTTCAAGCGATACATACACAAATTTAAAGAAAAGTTTAATCACATATAGTTTTCCGTATAACTTAGCCTGGTAATTAACTGTGATCGCTAGTAATCCTAACCTTACTACCGTATCAAAAATTTAAGAGTACATTGAAAAAGTTGCTACTGAGCAATATATTTTATTCAATTGATGAATTTCTGCTATTTAAGCCTTAGATCTAGATTATTTATGTTACGTAAATTGACCAAAATTTTGTATGTTTGGTTTGCCTGACTGGATATGTTGCGACTTTTATTTTGTAAGAACTTATTATCACATATTCACACCAATAAATTCATTTCATTTCATATCTAACATCTCACATGACACTAATTCCAAAACATAGATACAAAATAGAATCAATAACGTCAGTAACATCACTGTTTGCCATATTTTTCGATACATCAACGTTACCAACACTGAAAATGTCATAAAACTTGACGTGAAAAACCCCTTTTCGGCTCAGACATGTTAAATGGAAAGTCTGTGACACAGGTACGTAAAATATCAGACACGCCTTTTAATTCAAAAGCAATTTTCATAATCACCAATTTTAATTAAAGCTTTGCGCTTTGTCACTATTACCTTCCAACTTAGTCATGCAATAACCCCTATATAGATATTTTACTTTATATATCTGCATATTCATTTGCCTGAAGAAGTAAATGTTTTGTTTAAAGAGAAGTCGGTTGAGCTCTAGTATTCTACGTAAATAATCTAAATAAAATACCATATCATAGCGATGGTCGTTAACAACTCTGTTGGCAATAAAGTGTTTTTATCCAACTACATCTATTTTTTGACTTAGTGTCTATCTAGGATCCGAGCACAGAAAATATCATCTTACCAAACATATACTTTTACACAATTTTCAATTCCAATTGATTATGAAGTAAAAATTGGAAGCAGGCCAGTTGAAACTCTTACACATAGTTTGGTATAGTTAACACCGTTGATACAGCCCCGCTGACACGCACTTTCAATACAAACAACTGTGAACTCGTACCGAAGTTTATTTACACTGTAAATAAAGTGCGTTGCATTTAAAATACATTTTCGTAACTGCAGCGTACAGTGTTGTCCGGCCGACTGGTAACTGAATTTTATGGGCACTTTTATTGTGATTCGGTGCAATGAAAGCTTGCTGTTTTCGGAAATCGTAAAGAAAAATATTTTTATACTTAGTAGGTGAATTTGAAAACAATTTTATAGTGGACCCAATAGTTTAGCGGCCATTATAATCATCATGCAATAGCAAAAAATATATATATACTACGCCAATGTTCGAACGAAGCGTAGCTTGTGTTATGGGTAATTGGGTACTATGTATCTTGTAATGAGGCCCGCTTCAGCGGATGCACTTCGACCCTCCAGGATCTTTTGTGTTCGTAATTTTGTAAATTGGGTACTAAGTGTAACTATGAATATTTTTATGAATTATTAAAATAAATACTTATAATAAGCATATAAACACCCAGACACTGAAAAACAGTCATGCTGATCACACAAAAAAAATCAAACCCACAGCCTTGGACTCAGAAGCAGGGTCGCTGCCAACTGCGTCAATCGATCGTCAAAAAAGAACAATAATTAACAAATTAAAGGTACCACTGTTTACTCTCTTATTTCTCGGGATAAAAGGTAGCCTATGTTCTTTTCCATGTCAAAGGCCTACATGCATGCCAAATTTCATCCAAATTCGTTCAGCCATTTTTTCGTGATTGAGTAAGAAACATCCACACTTTCACATTTATAATATTAGAAGGATTAGAAGGATATTGGGCCGAATGATTTTATTTACCATAACATTGATATGCCGAGTAAAGAAGTTTAAAGGTAAAAAATTATAAATAAAAACCACTCCTCCGCTTGCGGACTCTTAAATACCTAAGCAACCGGCGGCGGTCAAGGCTCCAGAGTGACGTGCCGTTTCAAGAATTACTGCCTTCTGTATACGACCCTTGATCCAACTGTAATGAAATGATTTGAAGACCATTGACTGAAAAAACTATCATAACAACAATTGTCGACAAAACACTCCGCGGTAATCTTGTGACGAAGGTCCTAGTATTATTTATACTTTTTCGTTTTCAGCTTTCACCAAATTCATCATTCATTTTTTTTCAGAATTCATTTCAAAACTGTCATCATGTGGAATATAATAGAGAAAAAAATAATAGAAGGTCAGATGTAATATTGTTATATTATAGTCAGTGATAAACGTTCGATCCCATTAGAGCAATGCACTGCTATTTTTAAGAGCTGACTTCGGGTCACACCTAAAGCAAGGCATCTCGAAATCTATAAGGCTGTAGGTTGTGGATGGATTATTCTGGCTATTTTATTATGTCTATGCAAGTATTTGCCGTTAGCAAGATGAGAACACGCGGCGATGACAAGCTCGACATAGTATGTCTAGAATGCCATCTTTCAAAATGTGTTACGTCCATAATTGCACAGACAAAACCCTCGGTTTCCCCAAATAGGTCACCAAATTGTAACCAGGATACAGTATACACATGCGATTTGATCTATATCCGGTCCCGACAGGGCCTTGTAGAATCTGCCATGCAACTCCTTACTCTTCCATACCGTCACACGATCTGAGTTACTAAGTACTATAGGCTTGCACCAGTTCTCTTTAGTGGAGTATTCAAGGAATAGTGGAGTAAGACCCTTATCTACGACGTCCGACAACCTTATATGCACCCACATTCATTCTAAGAGAATGATCTCTAGGATTCGTAGATAAGAACTCCGTACTGGAGAAGGCATCACATCCCCCGCAGATGTCGGCAGAGTATTAAATTCCTCCAACACCGACGACGACGACGCCACTGCGTCTCATTTTGATCAATCTTGCACATAGTTAATTAGTATTTCCATTGTAAACTATTGATTTTTATAAAAACTGAATAAAATATCATAAGTTGGATGTGATAAGTAAATGAGATTAAAATCTGAGATATTCGACGGGTGAATTAATTATTATTATTTCAGTTAGCGATTATTTGTGGTTGTTATTTTGACGGCCGATTGGCGCAGTTTGCAGCGACCTTGTTTTCTGAGCCGAAGGCCGTGGGTTCGATTCCCACAACTGGAAAATGTTTGTGTGATGAGCATGAATGTTTGCCAGTGTCTGGGTGTTTATATGTATATTCTAATTATTTATGTATATTATTCATAAAGATATTCATCAGTCATCTTAGTACCCATAACACAAGCTACGCTTACTTTGGGGCTAGGAGGCGATGTGTGTATTGTCGTAGTATATTTATATTTATATTAATGCATCGTTCGATAATTAGACCGCCTGGTGGTCAAAAGTGGAACCATCTCATCAGTATTAGTATATTCAACGCATAAACTAAGTACAGACGTGTATGCTTACTCTTTACATGAAATTAATATGTAAGTAATAACGAACTTCGTTCCCGTTTGCACCACACGTATTTTGTGAAATTACGTAACACTCAGTAGCCATGCCGCTGCAAGACCTCAGATTGAAAGTATTAAATATAAAGGTTTTATAGGGAGGTCTAATTATCTGCAGGTTAATATCTCATAACTATTAGTTTATCTTCTTATGTAAAACATTACAAAAAACGTTAAAAACATTTCAATGGAAAAAAAAATCACGTGGAAAAAAATCTAGTATGAACTGGATATTTTCATATCATGTAAAGGACCTTACTGCCCGTTTGACTGCGCAAACTACGATTTGTACTAATTGTGCAAGAATGCCAGTTTTAGCCCATTACATTATTGTAATAGATAAACTACGAGAGCTTCTTTTTCTATTAGTTATTGTACCCTAAATACATATTCACTAGCTAATTTAATCGCACTTTCGCGCAAGCATTTTTAAACTGGGTATGACGATGTTCAGAGTTCTTTTTACGTGATTAAACTAATACTCAATGTTCTTGAAACAATAATTAAGTATTTACTTACGTTACTGGCTTTCATTCAAGTTTTCCTTTTCCAATAACCAAAAGTTCACTCGAACACGTAGGTTAGGATCAAAGTTGGGTGAATCAAAGGGATTCCCGCTTTCAAAGCATTTGCTTTGCGTGCGACAACAACCGCAAACTAAGCAGAAACCACCTTTTTAAAATCAGTGTTCAAATTAATACGTTGTCGAGATGAGTCAGAAATATCCGGGTAGGTAAACTACTCGTTTTGAACCTAATACTCACCTAGCTATAATATACTTATGATTAATTTTTATTTATTTTCAATGAGTTAACTCATTCAAAATAAATAAAATGTTATATCAGTTCGTTTCTTAGAAATTTATAGGAAATTACTCATTGTTATCTTCATTGTATCATCATTTCTTTATTGTATGACTAGCGAACCCACGCGACTTCGTCCGCGTATGAGTCAATCGAGAAGCTAGAATATTTTGACCCGGAATATCAGCTACCACTATACCATATATACCACTATATTTAAATCCGTTCAGTAGTATTCGCGTGATGCCCGGACAGACAGACAGAAAAAATTAAATAAAATATTTTTACATATAAGTATAGATTAATAAGCCGAACAACCTGTACCTAAGTATTTTAGCAGCGTAGTGAGTAAAAACTCTTAAACTCCTCTTTACTGCGAGGGAGCAGGGACCTCCTAAGAATAAGGATTATAATTCTGTACGAATAAAACAACAATATTATAATAATATTGCTTTAAGGTCTGATAGAAAGGCCCTAGGCGTATGATGGATATTAAAATCTTTATTAATAGTTAGGTTCTTACTTATTTTGAAATGTAATTAATCCTAGGATACAGCTACTACTAATCTACCGCCAATCTTCTTTAGAAATCTATCAAACTGTTAACTGTAAACCGTTTCTATGTATTAATTGTTTGATTATTCCGTCATTTTTTTTGGGTCCTATCCCATCCATAAGACCTACAACCCAGAATTACACTGGTTAATTACACAAAAGTTACACTGGACTATTCATTTGTAACTATGTACCTAGTATTTATTCTGCTCGTAACGAATACAGTTACTAACTGACCCGTTATTTTTTATAGCTCCATTATAAATGAATGTTAACTACTTACTTGAATCGCCCCCATCTTGTTTATTTGCCATATCCGGTATAACACAATGGTTAACATGCTTTACTTCAAAGTACTTCTTACATATGAACAGGGCGTGGATTTTTACTACAGTGTAATCGTAAAACACTCTAACCATAATTTGTGACTCAAAAAATGACAGACCTTGAAGTGCCATTTACCTCACGAATTGTTATTTAGGTATGCGCTGGTAAGGTTCCAATGACTTGGGCAATTAGAACCGAAGGGGCCTGCGACCATCGCCTAAAGCCCAATTTCATATTGTTGTTATTGTTTCATATAGAACAATGATAATTCCTATTTTACGGATGTCAAGGTATCTTCATAGTGTAAAACTAAATCATGCCCGCTGTTTGTACCTACGCTTGGATTTAAACTACGCAACTACACAATCATATCATCATCATATCAACCCGTTACCGGCCCACGAGCACGGGTCTCCTTCCACAATGAGAAAGGGTTAAGGCCGTAGTCCACCACGCTGGCCCAGTGCGGATTAGTGGACTAGTATCATATAAAACTCTATATTTGCGATGAAAACAACATTTTAAAGTACATAAAATTTAAATTTATTAATATTGTTAAATTTTGTATTATACACACATTTAAGAATCCAATAGAAAAGACAATCGAAACCCGACGGTCCATCACTATTGCTTATTGCGTATGATGCTGAAACACGACCTCGCAACTGCAATTGCAGCGCGCGTTGAAAGACATCTCCAGTCTTCACTATGTTGACAGACTCAAAGAATAGTAAGGTGTAAGCCTGTTTTTTTTTTCTCGTTGGGAAAACCACTACACCACGGGGAGGTGCAGTGGTTATGCCGGACTCTTACCGACTAAAACCCCACGGTGTTCCAACTCATCGCCTGGTGACTGGGTCTTGGGAACGCTTTCGCACACAACCACAACAAGGTGTAAGCCTAACCTAACCTAACCCTTTCCCTTGTATTAATAAGCGTAGCGTAACATCGGAATACTTTCACAGTGTTTTTCCATACCATTTTCCAACTGATAGTAATCAACTATTTTAAATTTCAGACTGTGAAAAACACTGCATATGCCATGTTTGTCACCGACGTTTTACAACGTCTATTGCCGTTTGAATCCCCTAAGTATAGATCTCCCCGGCGCATTGTTGAGCGCTTTAGTCTTATAAGTTGAAGGTCTAGGGTTCGATCCCTGGCAGGGCAATTTAGGCGGTGTCCATCTGTTATCCCTGTACAAAATATGCGATTAGTTTACAACTGTCATTTCCAAATGATGCGTTTTGTATGAAGACGCCGGTTGGCAACTAGTTTTAAAAGTTATAGAGTCGGTCCGGTGCACCACTGTGCATCGGACTTAACTCAGTTATATTTTAGAAACCATGTTATTTTTATTGGTTTTCAGTAAAGTCGATGCTTGTTTCGTAAATTATATGCTTCGTCCGAAGAGATTTGAAATATACACACGTACAGTGTTGCCTTAGCGCAATGAAAGTTGAAAGCCTAAACTAAAAATAAAAGATTTTTATTTATTAGATGAGGTTAGGTACTTTTCCTTTGTTCTGTGGTGTGTTCGGTTGCTCATTCACAGTTCAGTGCTCTGCCGAAGCGCACGTATTTTTTAAATATATCTAAATTTATATCTACTATACTAATAGGTACCAACTAGGCACGGCCCAAGAGCCGTGCATAGTAGGTACCTAGTACCGCTCTACCGATATAATACATGCCGCCAAGCAATTTAGCGTTCCGGTACGAAGCGCTTAGAACTCTATTACGGGTATAGCTTATAGCTACTGTAACCCTAACAGGTGAGCCCGCTACCGACTTAGATGATCCAAAATAAAAAAATATATAAAGGTAAATAAAACCCAGGTATAGGTAATCAGCAGTTGATTTCCATCGATCCTGCCATTCGTATGTAGGTATTTTATTATACCTACGAATGGCACGAATGAAGGAAGTCAACTGTGTGCTGCGTATAGGAAGCCAGGAGTTGACTTCTATCGTTCGTGCCACTCGTGTCGTCGTAAAAATACCTACCTACGAATGGCACGTACGATTGAAAACAACCTATACCTTGCTATAAGTAGCCAGCAGTTGACTTCCATCGTTCGTCACGACGATGTGGTTGTAAGCACAAATTCTATGCCCCTATACAGCAGAACAGGCGCCACGACGCTGTGTCCTGCTCAGTATTCCACCGTCGTGCGCCGCAGGAAGTGGCACGCATGACAGACAGTTAGATTAGCTCAGCAACACCAATGACCTAGCTGAGCTGTGCAACGACCACTATTGTAATGTTAAGCACATCACGGTTAAATCGCAAATAAGTAAACAGCTTTATATAATCCGTCATTGATTGAGCGTATGTCTAAGGTTTATTCGGGCAACAATGAACTTTGTCAGTCTGTACGTCCGTCTATCCGTCCATCAGAGCCCTAAAACTTTTGAAATGAAGAACACAATGGTGCTAGTTAATTTAACCCAAATCTCGGAATTAATATTGTTCTACAAGATAACCTTTGGCAAGCGGAGATGCAATCTAATATAAATATTATTGCGCCATCCTGTTAGGGGTACGGGCTATAGTTACGTTAAGCCCTAATATAAGGTTTCTACATGACATCGTACCGGAAACCTAAACCACTTAGCTACACGTCTTTATCAGTGAGGTAGTAACTAACCACGGCAGAATCCTCCCTACAGACCAGACTAGAGAAAATTTTGAAATTGACCTCCTTAAAACAAAGCGCTCACCGTGGCATAGAACCAGAGGTACTCAAATTTTTTAAATTTTTTTATATTATATATCTGCAATCAGTCGCGAGACTATAATCAGATGTGCTTGGTGAGTATTTGGCAGTTACAGACGAGGGAGACATTGCTCGACCGTCCGTCAATTATCGAGCACGTCAGCTTGTTTTAGGCGTGCCATACGTGGAGCTACTAATAATGAGCTAGCAAGACGGTTTGGGTGTTTGGCTAGGCGTTCTTTGTGTTGTTTGCAGAATCTGCCGATTTCCTCAAATGCCGTTGGCAGTTCGAGATATTGATGAATCTCGTCGTTGCGTGCGAACCAGGGAGCATCAGTGATTAATGTCTAACCTCAAATATTTAAAAATACTTGAGAGAGAGTAAAGCAGTGTTAAATTTAAAATAAGAAAAAAAACAAGAATAGTTTATTGTTAGACACATCGAAAATTATATAGACATATAAAAATTCATCTATCTAGATACCAGCCCGGCTAGCTCAGTCGGTAGAGCATGAGACTCTTAATCTCAGGGTCGTGGGTTCGAGCCCCACGTTGGGCGACTCTCTCTTTTAATCCAACTTTAATCACAAAAAGGTGTTAGTTATATAACTTTTCCCAAATTTGTATGTGTTGCGCAAAACGTATGACAAGAATTAAATGGCGTTTAAATATATAGTACGTAAAAATACTTTTTGAACAGTTTTTTCGTTTTTTACGAACAAGTTATGTTTTGTTATGTTCATATTTTCCTGATTACCTATATGCCCTTTAGTTTTTCGCATTAAACTTTAAATTAGTTCTTAGCTTATAATTGAATTTAAATACAAACCACCAGGGGGAGCCGCAGACGATTATTTTCACCCAGGAATTTTAATAGTGGTGTTAAAGCTTTGAACGTATTTACTTGGCTTCTCGACCGCCATTATCTTTTTATTCAAAGTAAAAATAAAACATCTATGAATCAATAGCATGAAATCAATACGAATTCCCACTGTTAAAGCGTTCAATACGTCACTTCCAAAAACCCTAACACTTACCTATAATAATATTTTTTCACATCAACCAAGGAAACACTTAAACCTCTAAAGTACTTTCGCTCGCCGATAAGAACAGTATGCTTGCTATGTGATTTATTACTTAACATTAGCTGGGTTATCTCAGCCATGTTTACTGCCTATAATACTTTGAAATAGCTTACTGATAAGCTTTTATCAACCACACTCACTCATCTTCTTTACGTTCTAAAACTTTGAAAATAATTTTAAAGCCTACTTATTTTAAAACTTGAGTTGTATCAGAGCTTATTGTGATACAGCTTGTCCGGGGAAGTATTACCTCCGTGCTTATTTCTGTCGCCAAGCAATAGTGTTGCAATACTATCTTCTGGGTCTTATGAACGTTGTTGCTAGTGTAATTACAGGTTTATTAGATTTACCACCCACATCTCAGGTTAATGGACACAGGGCGGCACGTTGCAGGATATTTTCTTTGCAAGCTTACCATCAGTTGGGCCATCTGTTTGGGCGTTAGGTTAGATAGAATTTTGAGTAGGTCACTACTCACTCCACATACAGTAAGTAAAATATATACTACGACAATACACACATCGAAAGAAAGAAAGAAAAAACATTTATTCATGTTAAGTGTTACAAACAGTACATCTTATAATAATAAAGTAACAACATAGTATACAACATACAATGTCTGT
This sequence comes from Pararge aegeria, assembly GCF_905163445.1. Taxonomy (NCBI): domain Eukaryota; kingdom Metazoa; phylum Arthropoda; class Insecta; order Lepidoptera; family Nymphalidae; genus Pararge; species Pararge aegeria. Next base: position 6,509,948 of record NC_053192.1, on the reverse strand, counting down.
GTGTAACACCAGACAGAAAGGGTGTACAGCTCAGCATTTGCCATGCCTAAGTACATGCATGCCGCTGATTTTCAGCTGAGACCCGAGTGACGATACGGCAAACTAAATATATAAATAAAAATAATGAAATAAATAAATAAGGTGAAGTACATCGCCGCCTAGCCCAAACATAGCAGCTTGTGATATTTTTGACAAATTCAAACTCAAAATTTCTTCATTCATGTAGGCATATCACGGACACTTATGAAGCGTTCATAAAACTACTATAAGCTTATGAATACTTTTATAATTATATTAAACATAAATACTTATTAAACATATACAGATAGACACCAAAACAGTGAAAAACATTCATGATCATCATACAAACATTTTTCAGTTGTGGGAATCGAAACCAAAAAAATCGAAAGACATCGTACTCAGAAAGCCGGCCACTCGGCCACAGAAGCTCGCCACTGCGCCATTCGGCTGTCAATTGTAACATTGGTTCCGTTCTAACTTCCATTGTGCTTATGTTGTATATTGCACCGATGATTTCTCTGGCATTTATAAGTGAGAGGCAGATATATGATGACGTCTAGAAACTCATAAGACTACATTGAAGGCAAAAGCCTTTTATTTGTTTTCATGTGTTATAGTTTAATCTTTATGTAGTTCTTTTGTTTTACTCTTGATTTCGATAACTTGCAATTAGCTTTGATCTGCTTAAAGTTCCGCTAGACAGATGTATATTTCAACATAGTATTAGTAACACGGGATGCTGAGCATATTATATTATATTTTCATTTATAAAATTAATGCAGAATGTGTCATTACCAATGAATCACAACCGACAATTTATCGTAAAGGGGTATAGCTATTGTGGTGATAGCACAGAACAGATAATAAAACAGTCGCAATAATTCGCAGTAAAAGCAGATTATGACCCAATTATTGCCAATATTTAGTCCTTATTTATTAAATCCCTGATAACATTTTTGACGGAACTACGTTGGATATTCGACGGCCGATTGGCGCAGTGACCCTGTTTTTTGAATCTAATACTATGGGTTCGATTCCCACAGCTGGAAAATGTTTGTGTGATGAACATGAATTATTTTCAGTGTCTGGGTGTGTATTTGTATATAATAAGTATTTATGTATATTATATATTACATTATTCATCAGTTATCTTAATATCCATAACACAAGCTAAATGGCGATGTCGTAAGTGTTGTCGAAGTATATTTTTTATTATTTATTTTATTTAATAAATGATTTACTTTATGGTCACGTAATGTTTACGAAAAACTACAGAATCGATATACCGTCTTAAACATATCAACAAATCAGCTTTTAGATGATAATTTACTGTTGAATACGAAAAACCACATTAGAATCTTAGTGTTTTAGGAAAATGGTAACACAACAAAAACCTGTTTTAAGATTGGCTGTGACCCTGATATTAAGAACCCTCCATACAAAAGATCCATGTCCAGCAGTGGACTTCCATAGGTTGACACAATGATGATGACGATGATGATGATATATTTATAATATAGAACAACCTGTTTTAGATGCTAAGGGGATAAAGGTATAAAACTAACGTTACCTGCAAATTTTTTTCTTGTCCATTTTATTACCACTTCTAACAACAACAAGTCTGGAGCTACTGAATCTTTTGACTAGGATACTACGATAACTGGAAATGAACTAAATTTTTACATTAACTACTTGAGTATTTGAATTTGCTTTTATATTGAGTAGTATAAAGGTTGTTAGCATTAAAACATTTGAGTACACAACAATAGCTCTCTTTCCGGATAAAAATACTTAAAAGCACTCTACGTACAACGTAATACCGGGTCAATCAACATACCGCACGACACCCTTTGAAACAATCGCAGCAAACGAGCTCAGGCCGATTAAGCTTCCCTTTTACGCTTTTTAAGCCACACAACCCTTTGTTCGCTCCGTATCCAATTATTTGGTACGTCCACGCCCAAAGTCCCCTTTACACAAAAGCTTGGGCATTCATTTCGAGTTTCCGAATCGGATTTAACGGGTCTGATCCTTGTAGCCTTGAGAAATTGCTTATTAGTATTTAGTCATTATATAAAACGGAGATTGTTGTGTTGTTTGAGGATTTTTTTACTAAAGTTTAAAAGACGCCTAGTTTTATTATATTCCGTCACAAAAAATGCAGGACATATTCGTTTCTCGAGGAATACTTAAGGTCGCTGATTTAGTTATATTGTCACGTAGGAAAGCTAACCATTATGTCGATTGCAAAACTTGTGATTATCACTTTATATGGCTAAAGTTTTGGTACTCCCGCTCTAATTGCCGAAAAATATTTTAGGGGGATATTTAGAATTTTTCTCGTAGGACACTCCTTAACCGATACCAGATAGTAGCCAAAATATTTCATTTATTTTTTGGCCCGTATGTCTGTCTGCATCTTTGCTGCGCATCACACCGTTACACTAATTTGATAGAGTGGGTAAAGTTAAACTTTTGATAACTGTAATTTCATATGTGCCAGATATTTTATTAAATTGATTATATATAAGTAGTTTTCAAGAAATAATTTAAATGACATTGTGTCGGCGGGTATTCTGATGTAAATACGAGTGCATTTTCGGTACACTTTAGTCTTGTGTGAGACTCAGACGATAAAAATATAATGGTGTGTCAGCCACTATTGAGTGTTTTATAAGTGCCTGTGATCTCTTTATCTTTGCCTGGCCTGATCACGTTTAGTCAGGATTGGATCTTCTAGACATTTTTACCAGGACTTTCTGCCCTGGGTAGTGAGATTATCTAATAGGGCTTTCTTGAGGTTCCGAATAACGGCCACCCAGGTTTAAATCCATATTAAGAGCCTCTGATAATTTATGTTTCATTTGATACGATGCAATTTTAAATTTTTAAATTTTGCTTTGATAGATGCTATTTATGAAATCTAGTTAGCAATTAGGAGTCTTGGTAGATGCTTTTATGAAGCTGTGATAGCCTTGTGGATAAGTCTTTGGCTTCCCGTTCTGAGGGACCGAGTTTGGTCCCTGGTACGACTCTACTCTAACTTTGAAAATTTTTTGGCTTTTCAAGCAATAAAATATAACTTGCTTCAACGATGAAGAAAAACATCGCTAGGAAACCAACATATCCGAGAACTCCCCATAATGTTCTCAAGGACCACCTTGAGAACATTATGTGTAGTCTACAAATTCGTACTAGGACACTTTTCACTCTTGAGAGAAATCCTCCCTGGTTCGATTCCCCGCAAGGGCAATTTGGGAATTTATTGTTTCCGAATTTTCTCTGGGCTGGTCTGGTAGGAGGCTTTGGCAGTGGCTATTACCACCTTACAAACAAAGATGTGCCGCTAAGAAGTTAAGTTTAAGTTAGTGTTCCGGTGCGATGTCACGTAGAAACCGATTAGAGGTATGACTACCATACTCCCTAACAGGCTAGCCCGCTACCGTCTTAGACTGCATCATCACGTACCATCAGATGAGATTGCAGTCAAGGGTTAACTTGTAGTGGAAAAAAAGAGAACCGTGCCTTGAGTGCCAAGTGTGACATTTTCTACCTATGTTGATTACGATTTATGTTATGGTATCGAAATAGCAAGTAGTAGTCAATAGATGGCGCTCGTTAGATACCATATAAATCGCAGTTAACTCTCACGTGATTGAATAACTGAACGTAGATAGAAAGTCTAACACATGGCACTCTGTAGTAGGCCTGTAATAGGTTTATTCATATAATATGATCTATTCTTGGTAAAAACACAGGGCAATGCATGAATTTCAATATGCTTCCAAAGCTTTCAAACGATGCATACGAAATGTGTTGAGATATTAAAATTAACTCGTCCCGTTACAACGGCCTGTAACACAATAGCACGCCTACGTGAGAGATTATACAGATTCAGAATTCCAGATAAATATTTTATTAGCATACTCCTGATTCTTTATCTTACAGCTGCACGCAAAATAAATGCTGTGACTAAGTTATTACGTAGAAAAATCCTAATAATGTAGGTTTATTTGATTACGAATAAGATAAAAAAGCTTTGGTATGAAGAATTTATTGCTCTTTATAACAATTTATTTATTGCTCTTTATTAATCTTAAATAGTTTTAAGACACAAAAATAGACGGTGGCAACACCAATTAAGCCTTTATTCTTGGACCAGTGCGCTTTGGAACCCTCACTCCTCAAGCTTTAGTTTGTGAATTTTTGTATGTATAATGTAGTATCAAAATTGCCTTCTAAAGGTCTATTTGTATGTATTACAGAATCAGTGCCCTGTGCCTTATCATGTTAATTAACGAGGATCTGATATGACTTCGACTGCATGCAAACTTGGCAGATTGTCAGTCTTCTATTTTCTTACGTGTAAATTTTCATGCTGTCAAAGTTAACTTTGTATAATTATTAAAAACTATCTTCATATTTACTTATTTTAGCGGTGATAGTCTGGAGGTTCAGTTTCCCTTTTCGATCTGGGAGCTTGTACGATCCTCGATGTTCGATGATGACTAATTATTAATGTTGTCCTTGTTGAAACTGTTGAATCTTCATTATAAGTATATTTTTCATTTAGACGGCTCATTGGCGCAGTAGGCACCGACCCTGCTTTCTGAGTCCAAGGCCGTGAGTTCGATTCCCACAACTGGAAAATGTTTATTTTATGAACATAAATGTTTTCAGTGTATGGGTGAGTGTTTTACATAAATACTTATAATATAGGTGCAGATATTATATTATTTATAAAAATATTCATCACCCATTGAAGTACCATTGATGATTAGGAGGTTATTAAGATTTTGGTACTTAAACCAAACGAACTACGTTAGATGGGGTAGTGCGTTTTCCCTCGATTATAATCTAGAGTGCTGTGTAAGACAAGGAGGTTTGACCTCGCCAATCCTTTTTAACCTTTATGTAAATGACTTAATTGTTGAACTTAGCAGAAGACATATGGGATGCTGGATTGACAATGTTTGTGTTAATAATCTTAGTTATGCTGATGATATGGTTCTGCTGAGTCCAACAGGTCAATAAAAGAGTTGTTAAAAATTTGTGATGTGTACGCAGACAGTCATGGGCTCATATATAACGAGAAAAAAAGTGAATGATCTTTAGGGCAAAAGGTATACCGACGAAAGACTGTGAAGTGAACTGTATCATACTGAATGGTCGCCCGCTTAAATATGTTAAGCATTTTAAATATCTAGGACATGTTGTTACCGATGACCTTAAGGATGATGCAAACATAGAACGAGAGCGTAGGGCTTTGGCGGTGCGCTGTAATATGTTGGTCCGCAGGTTCGCCTGTTGTAGCCATGAAGCAAAAGTTAGTTTGTTCAAAGCCTTTTGTCAAACCTTTTACACGGGATCCCTGTGGACCAACTATACACAGGCATCACTAAACGCAGTACGAGTTCAGTATAATAATGGTTTCAGAATGCTGTTGGGCTTACCCCGTTATTTTATTTAGAGCATCAGAAATGTTCGCGATGGCTCCTACCGATGACTTTTTTGCCATCAGAAGAAATCTAATAGCATCCTTGATGAAAAGAACGTGGGTAAGCAGTAACGGCATTCTGAAAGCACTAATAAATTGATACGACTCTCCAATTAACAAGTTGTATATAAATTAAACTCCACGTAGGGCTGCCTGGACGCAGAAATTTTAATTTGTAACTTTTTTTTTTATATTGCATATTAATATTAATTTAAGTTTTTTTTAGTTTTTAATTATTCTATATATTTTATAGTGTAGTGCGTAGTGATGGGTCATAGATACCAAATAAATAAATAAACAAAATAAATAAATAACACAACCTAGGCTTACTTTGGGGCTAGATGACGATGTGTGTATTGTAGTATATTTATTTAACTAAAAGACTTTTTGGTTTGGTTAGACATAAATTTTTTCAGAACAAATATTTTGTAATGTCGTAAGAATTTCTTATAATAGGTACCTACTTAGTTATTCTTGTGGTGATGTTTGGAATAGTATTGTACTCAGGTAAAAAACAACCATTCGTCATACTAGAATAAAGAATGGTTGACAGGTTTGCGTTTGATATCGATCTCATCTTACAATACCTACAAACCTTTATGGATGTAGTATGAATTAATAACAAACGATCCGTGATTTATTATTAGTTTCTTATATATCTTCTTTATCAATAAACTAAATAAGCAAATAAAATAATTAAGAACCAGGGTACCATGCATCGACCAATATTTATATGAAAGACAAAACCAATGTGTGATGCTGTTCAGGATACTTTGGCGCATTCGGTACAGTCCTAAACTATACGGACTTTTTAAAGAGCCGAATGAATTTAAAACCATTAAACTCCAAAGAAGTCCTCGAACTTGAAAATGCGCCAACTATTTGAGCAATTAAACTATAGGTTTGTTTTTTTTTTGTTTGTGGTAAGGATGATGTAAGGAAGCACTAGATAAAAGCAACATATGTATTGGTAAGTTAAAGGTAGGTACAAAATCATAATAAATCATAATTACTATCATCTTAAATGTATTCCGAACCTACCTACACACCTACACTCAAGTTTATCCATGGATCATCATTACATCCCATTGAATGGTATTTAAACCGTTACGTGTTACTGAGCGAGCAGTTATAACACACGAGACGTGCCAAAGCCATGTCTGTACAGATTATCCCCTAACTGCAAGAATATGCGTCACGGATCCGTGCATATATGGATATGGGGTGTGGTGAAAATAAATCCTTTAACATCACTGTTCACAGTTAGCTATGGAAACAAATCGCAGGGATTTCTTTCCTAACGAGTTTTTATAAAACACATTTCCATAAATATTCTATTTTTTAACTATTAATTTCCTAGTGACATTAATAATTATCAACGTAAAGGTAAGAATATACCTACATACGTACTTATAAAAGTAAGTTTATTTTAAGTTAACAGCGCCATCTAGCATGGAGTAGCATAACTGCGTGATGTCTTAAAGTTTTGTTACTTTTTTACTAGATGGCGCAACCTAAAACTAAATACATAGTAAATATATAAGCTAAATAATAATATAATAATTTGAGATTTACTGGGACGAGGTTACCAATATTAGTTTATAAATATTTTGTAAATATTCACAAACTAATAAGTTGTGTTTATAAATTTTTAACATTAGGTTATAGGTTTAATAGATTGCCTAGATTCTAATTTTTAAAAACGTAGTTTCTAGAGAAACTACTATTGTTAAATAGCATCAAATATAAATATGTACATTTTTGACTCGTCTTTCACAGCCGAAATAGCTCAGTTGGGAGAGCGTTAGACTGAAGATCTAAAGGTCCCTGGTTCGATCCCTGGTTTCGGCAGAAAATATTTTTATTATTTCGATATTTTATTATTTTAAAAGTGGTATTTAACTGATAATATTTCTTCCTTGCAGAACACAATAATCATGCAACAATATAACTATCACTAAAGAAAAATATATCTTATAAATGTATTGTTTTAAATTAAATATTTCATTATCAAATGAGATAATAAATTTAAAACAATACATTACATTATTATTATTATAATTTAAGAGTGTAAATATTATCCAACAAAAATCGTAAGAAAACGGATGCTAGTATTTGAGTACACTGAGGAAGAAAACGTAGTTAATAATTAAATTGCATTAAATTGTTAAATTGTAAATGAATAAATATGAGTAAAACAAAAAAGAAAATTGCATCGGCCGGGAATCGAACCCGGGCCGCCCGCGTGGCAGGCGAGCATTCTACCACTGAACCACCGATGCTTGATATGTTTTGATGAAAATTTTATACGTTTAATATAAATTGATGAATAGACTTGTTTCATAATCAGTACAATACATAATTTTTTTTTATTAACTGCGAACTTCGTTTTATGTCCGCGAATAAAAAGCCGGTTACACAATCAAGAGCTATCACGCGACTAACATGAAATCGTGACACTAGTAGGTACTACTACTAGGTTTATAAACGCTAGAAACATTTGATATAAAATTAGTTGCCAAGACTTTTGACCCCACATTGCATTTAAACTATCAAATGTAATCACAGAGCAAAGTCCATTCCTACACCAAGAACTAACTCTATATATCCAATCTATTGGCCGTTTCGTGGCAGTCACACATACACTCCCATGGAAGTTAGTTAGGTTTTAGACTCCGAAATATCAAAATGAGAGATGGGCATTAATATTTAATGCGATTTAAAAGCTTATCCTTTCAGCTTACTTACAAAAAAATACTAAAGCTGGCGGTAACGTTTTTACGAACTCTTTGCCCATACCAAGCTCAATGCAACAGTAACGATTGCGATCTTTGCATTCAGTAAAGTTCACTGACACACGAAACGATTGCAGCCATGACCAAGCAGGGGAATCGATTTGTAAGTAGGTACACTTTTATTTTATCAACGATGCTTCAATAGAGTTTATTTTTGACTATCCTCAATTGACTAGGGTTGCCAATTCTTATTAAATACTAGGTACCTAACTTGTATATAAACCAGAAATATTCCTACGTTATTTGAAATTATATTTTTTTCTCTATATCGAGTATTACTGATATTTTCATGATATTTTCTTGTTCTTATACTCTTTCCTATAGTCGTGTACTATGTAGGCATTACAATTATTAGGTTCCGAGCTAGGTAAAAGCGCTGATGGTAAAACCTATAATTTGTAGAGCGAAACGACACCTGACATTGGCTAATCTCTGTAAAGCCAGAAGAGAAAAAAAAAAAAGAGCGAAGCGACCTGCGAGTTTTTGCACTTTGTTTGTCAGTCAATCAATCCATCCGTCATTCCGTCTATAGGACAGAGCCATTACTTCTGAATTACTCCAAATTCACAGACATTATATAAAACTACAGCCCAAATCAGATAGTAAAATAATAGGTAATAAAACCAAAAATATTTCATGTTTGTAATTCACGAAAACGAACCTTCTCCTCCCTACTTAGTGATATAAAATTGTTTCTATTGCAGTATAAGTATCTATTTAAATACATAAATAAAATTTATCTCCAAATGGTATTTTATTAAAGGCAGGTTTTACCTACCTAACGTTCGTACGTACTCTATACCGACTTCCAAGAACGGTATAAAAAAACATTACTCGTTTCTATGTATCATAAAAGACATTTCGCGATTTTGATTTGATTCGTGAAGATTTATATCTCCAATCACGAATTGATGCGCTGTCAATACACGCTTTATGGACGCTCACCGTTATAACATTCAAAGGATATACCTTTATAGTTAATATTGTTTATTTATTACCTTCTAGCTTGTTGGTATAGTGGTTGGCCTGCTCGACTGGTCGGATTCTAATCCTGGGTCGGGTGATTAAATATTAGGTATACAGTTCTGCCCGTATTTAACTAACATTGCCAGTCTAAAATGCCTCAAAGCCGCGTTAATTTTCATTGCTACAAGCTTATTTTCTTTAATTCCTTAATTATAATGTCGTTTGTGGATTTTAATTAACTTTAATGTGTTTAAAGTAACTTTGTTCATGTTTAAATTTAGTTTTTCTCCAAAATTATGGTGCACTTTTCCATGACTTAAATGTTTTAAAAGAAAATCGGAGCGGACGTGGCGCATGGATGGTTCCAGTGTTTTTTTCGTCATAACGGCGGACAGAATGTCCAAGTATGCAAATATATTTAATTAAGAGCGCGAAACAAGCATTAAAAATTATTTGTAGTTGAAGTCTTTTAGTTTTTTTCGTATAATCAGTTTTAATATGAAAGGAATTCTGAACTAGCCGCTAGTGGCAGAAACAACCAAAACACTCGGCGTAAGAGACGAGACGGGTCTTTGTGTTGTTTCAAATATTTATAGTAATATAAGCAAAACCATTAATATTTTTAAACAGTTTTTTTTCTATCTGTATCTATAATGAAGTGTAGCTTTCCAGCAAGCAAACAAACCATGATGTCGTAATTTAGGATCAATCAGGGATTGAATTTAAATTAGGAATTATCAGTTTCCTTATTACTGGCACAGGGCTACTGTATCACAAAGAAAAAAAAATATTTTCTATATGGCTGTGAACAAACTCAGTACACACACGACTCATTCTAAACAACACAAAAATATTGAAACCTAATATTATGTAACAATGTGTCAACCAAATCTCACAGAGAAGATAAAGAATGCAGTCAACAGTCTCTATGCCCTTTTATTTAAACTTCAGTAAGTATTTACAATACATTTTTTGAGACATAAACTACATACATACTCTTTCTTAAGTTGTTTTGTGATACACAAATCAAATTAAGAAAATATAATAAGCAAGTTTAATGAAAACAAAAGAAAAAATAATCTGATAACAAGAAGCAAACGGTCAGATTTGTTTTACATAATGAAGCCTTACCAAACTTCATTCTGTTAATAAAAATTGGCTGCTCTACTGGTTACTCGTATAGGTACGTGATAAACAGCGATTTGATTTTTGCAGCATACATGGTGCTATTTGAATCTTGTCACGCCATTAGGTAGAGCTTGCTATGAAGAAAAAAGGAAAATTGTATGATTTCGGGACTTCATGGATTTTGTAGTTCTATAGAATCCATCAATCAAACCAAATTCAATGTTAAATCAATGAAAACTACAGACTTTGTCAATGAGCCTAATTACATCTCAGACGAATTCAAACAACGAACCCTAAAGCTTATTTAAAATAAATTGTGTCAGGCAATTATGACCTTCACTCCAAAAAAATATTTGGGTATATATGTCGTGTCCTGTCCTGTGTGTTCTGATCTGTTCATAGTGTCAAGTTTTGTATATGTTGGTTGAAAGATAAAGTGTGGGGTGAGTAAGTAGTTAAGCCATCATCATCATCATCGTATTAACCCATTACCGGCCCACTACAGGGCACCGGTCTCCCACAGTGAGAAAGAAGGTTGTAGGCCGTAGTCCACGCTGGCTCAAAGTGGATTGGCTGACTACCCACGCCTTTGAGAACATTATAGAGAACTCTCAGGCGTGCAGGTTTGCTCACGATGTTTTTCTTCATCGTCAAAGCAAGTTATATTTTATTTGCTTAAAACGCACATAGCGCACAATTGTCTGGATTTTCAGGTGGGAGGCTTCGGCCGTGTCTAGTTACCACAATAAACATAAAGAGCAATTCAGCGTTCCGGTACGACAACTGTCATACCCCTAAGTTAGGTGCCATCTTAGACTGCACCATCACTTACCATTAGCAGGTTAGATTGCGCTCATGGGCTAACTTGTCGTGGAATAAAAAAAACGAACATGAAACTCAACCACGCAACGGGTAAGTACTTAGTTATTAGCTTGTCGTCCTGCATGGGATACCTGTGAACTCATCTGTTTATCAGAATCCCCTTTATATAAAAGTAAGTGAAGACAAAGCGATGCATAGATCAAACAATAAAACAAAACAACAGACAGGAAATCTTTTGATAACAAGCGAAAGTTAAAGAAGATTGAATCAATTTAAAGATTTTAAGCGGCAAAATGATTTGTAAATACATTGTATCGACAATGGGCCATCCTGATTCGATTCAAAGGTCGAATCGAATAGGCGCAATGAGACAAGGTCAATAGGTTAGTGCTGCCGTCGAAGGTCACGGCCAGCCCAATTCCTGATTGTGTTATTGAAATAATCCATATCACTGCGAAGCTTCATCATTCTCGGCCTATTAATATCCAACTGCTGTGCACAGGGCGAATGCTCCATCAATTATGGACTGATTTGGAAGGCTACTTATACACTCTCGAGTTATAGGTAACGAGTTGACCAATCGTTACCAAGTCAGGGTCCTATGTAAATGATCCTTTTTTTTATTCAATTACAAGTTAGCCCTTGGCTAAAATCTCACCTAATGGTAATCATGCGGTCTAAGATGGTAATGTGTAGTATGGCATTTATATTAAACACATATCTCTAATCCCCAAGCTTCTATGCGGTAGTTACAACCTTACCGACAAACACGTGCCGCTAAGCGATTTAGCGTTCCGGTCCGATGTCGTGTAGAAACCAGGGGCAGGTGTGGGTGGCGGTGTTCACTGAGATCCGCTCTGTCATTAGCTCGCTATATATTTATATTAAAAAAAAACTCCGTAAGATGAAGCACTGAATCTTACGTTACTATTACCTAGGTAGTTTCGTCATCGAAATGTATCTAGCCCAGCAGATTTCTAGTCCTTAATGACCTAGTAAAGTAAATTCATGATGTAGATAGAACCAGCCTTTGTAATGAATGAACGGAGAAATTTAAGGCGACTGGTTTTATTGTAGTCGTAAGCTCGAAACACGCCCTACACCATCTTGTTAAGCTCCTTATACATTAGCAAGTAAACACTTATTGCACGCAGAAAAGCGCTAAAGTTTTTATTTCAATCGATTTCGAAGGAGAATAATTTTTCCATCTTTAGTACCTACGAGTATATCATCTGTTGTATTTGCACTGTTTATTTCTCTCTGTGGCGCGGGCATAAGCAAGATTTAATGCAATAATAGATATTTATATACCTACTCCCATGCTTCAAATCCTCGATTAAACATTCTGAAACAGTTAGCGTATTGCCAACATTAAAACACCCAATGTAATAATCATATTTCCGATCCCTTCTGCGCAAAGGTTTTACTCAACAGACAGCAACATTCTTACTTCTATGTGCGAGATATCCGAATGAATTAAAAACAAAACATATTCATTCAAACGGGTGTCGTGCAGAACGCCGCGAGCCGTTAAAAAAAAGTAGGTTATTGGAGGCCTCGCCATTTTTCTTTGTTTACAAAAAATGAGCGATTCAAGTTTTGACAGCACACCGCTTAAGCTTAGGTTCTAAGATAAATAAATAAACACTAAGAAATGCGCGAGATATTTTAAATATATTTTTATATTAATAATTATATTTTTCGAATTATATTGAAAATAAAAGTAGTGACGGCAAATATAAATATTCCGTCGAGTACATGAGGATCGGGACTTTCCAACTTTAAAGAACATATTGAAGTGAATTTTAATAATTACACTAAGTATACACAATGTTAATTACTACGACAGTGGTTAATTTATTTGTATATACTTACTCCGTAATGGATGTTATAAGGTTACTAGGACTGGCTGTTTTAATATTAGCAGTTTTAGAATCTTTCAAAGAGGTTTCATACTATTGGAGTAGAAATTGGGTATTAAAACACTCATGTGATATCATCGTGTTTTAAGACCCCTCATTATACAACAGTTGCATAAATAACTATTAAAGCGTGGGAGTAGTAATATAAAAGTGTATAAATTCATCCTAGCATCTATAAATGTACTGGGAACTCTTACACGTGATAACGTAAAACGAGGAATTCTAATTTCCTAATTCTGTATATGTAATATTTAAATATAATGTCTAAGTTAACTTGTTTGGAGGAAGCTATGGAATGGATCGTATTTTATTGTAAGTAGTTATTTTTTATCCGTTAGTATAAGACTTTGCCACAGAAACCATAGATGTATCAAACCATAGTCCCATAGTATCATCATCGTCACAACCGAATGACGTCTACTGCTGGACATAGGTATTTTGCAGACAGTTCCAAATACCACGGTCTTGTGCACTCGCACCAGCGTCTCTGTTGCGATATAGCCATTCCAGCAAAACGTCCATCAGTTCTTTGAGCTTAGTACCCTGCCCACTCAGCAGCGCCTAGTCAGCTTCGCGACTTGTTGACGTCGCTATAATAAATAAATAAATAAAATCATTTTATTTCAGGTCGGGGCCCATATACAAAATTTAACACAAAATAAATATAAGACAGATTTTAAAAATAAACACAAAATAAATATAAGACCGATTTTAAAAATAAATAAATAAAGAAAAAAAAACAATAATTAACTAAAATCTAGAATTAAAAATTACAATCAATTAAATTTCAATTAAAAAATAAATTAAACTTCAATTAAAATTAAAATCCAACTATTCTATGTCCAAGACTCTGGTTGTTCTACAGATCTCCTCGTAGATTAAATAAAACTAAATTTTATTTAATTAGTTGATTGTAGAAAGCACCATACCATTCTTTATTTCCCGCCATTTTCCGAAATTATGTCAACGCTATAAACTCGCTTTAGTTTATGCGGTCTTATTTTATCCTACCGTGTGCTAAATTAGGCATATATGTTATTTGATAAGAAAACTTGCAAGGTTTCAAATTGCATGGACTCACATCTTAATGACGTAGGCGAGAAACACGTACTATATCCAAGTCATTTGGCCATGCCCAAGGCAGAGGTTGGGTTGTCGACCTGTCTACGCAGCTGCAAATAACTTAGAATCCTAGGGCTAAGTTATAATATATAACGACCAATTTCTCTGCGATTAACTTGGATGTTTTATTACTCTGGACCATACGAGCATTTACGACTATCGACATTAAAATGTGGTCATACATTTAAAAACGACATTTTTTCCAAGAAAGTAAAGAAGGTGATACTCCACTACTAGTTAGCTCTTGACTTCGACTCCTCTGGTCGTAGCGGGCTAAACCGTTCACGTTATGGCTGTTATGTTAAACCCATATCGCTAATGGGTTTCGGGCACCGTAACGGAACTCTAAATCGCTTGGTTAGCCAGACCAGAGAAAAGACTGATGTTATATACTTATTCCCAAATTTAACCTGCTTTATATGACATGTCTATCCCTTACAGGGATAGGCTATGACAAGATAACCGTCATTTTGCGATAGAGGTAGCTTTGACATTTTTTTCTATAGAGAAAATTTTATGGAATCGTGTACCCGTTGTATAAGTTAATTACATATAACTTCTTTGCCATAATATGTGCATTGTTTACCTTCTTATATCCGCTGTAAAGATGACATGGATTTAATAATAGGCATGATGAATAATTTTCAAAAGCTGCCCCTTGATTTATCTTCTATGTCGGGAAATATCTTATTTTTGTAAAAATTAAAGGTTTTCTTGATATAAATTTCCAAATAAAAAATATTCTAGCGAAAACACTCGCTGGGTGTCAAGGCCACATTCGTGACGTCATAGGCAAATTAGAGCTATCTGCCTTAGTAAGTCCGTGTTCAATAGCTGATTTTGGTATTGATAACACAAAACTGAGCAACAAATGTATGAGTGCCAAGATTTCGAAATTCAGGTGGTATGGTATGGTAGATAATTATTTATATATTTGTCTTTAATTACAGAGAACTAGTTTGGCCATCACAAGGGTCAATGCTGCCAGCATCTTACGAACTGTGCCTCGTTGCGGTGGTTTCGAGGATGTGTTAGATTTTATTTCGTTTTACATAGTTTATTTTAGGTTATATTTATAAAACAAATGTGAAAGTGATATTGAAGATACATCATTACAAATATTGTTTTATGAGTGAATGAATGTATTCACTTTTATTGTACACCACAGAGAAACTTTACAGAGATACAAATACAACAGCACAATAAGGTAGAACGTACAATTTGGCGGCCTTATCGCTAAATAGTGATCTCATCCAGGCAACCAAAGGCATACAAGAAAATGCTATTATATATAGCATTTATATATATTTTAGTAATGAAATATTGATTTTATGGGTATATTTATTTTATGGGTATATGCACCACCTAACGATTTTCTGTATTTTTTATCTTCACCATTGGTTGCCTGGAAGAAATCGCTATGAAGCTATAAGGCCGCAAATTTGTATACGTTGTTTTGTTATACTTTTATTTTTTTTATGTTCTTTTTGTGGTGTGCAAATAAAATTATATCCATTCATTCTGTTCATAAATACGGAATTTGCGTTTCACCTGCCTTAGCTCTTTGCTAGATTTTGCAATTTTATTTATTGAAAATAAAAACCAATCTTACTTAGTTTGTAAATAAAAAATAATAAGTCCTACATGAATCATATATTATCATCATTAGATAAAAACAATATTTTAGCGATTCTTTGTTAGTGTTATCATCATGTTAGAATAAGTACTTACTCAGCATCTTAAAAGACTAAAATGAAGGAAATTAATACAATTCGTGCGTAGATAGGATAACAACGCTATCGAAAACTTCGACAGCCTAGATGAGACTGTGTACCCAATCACAAACCTGTAATTTTATGTTGGAATACTAATTCCTATTTCCAACAGATACCGTCAATAATAAGGATTTAATAATGATTTTATACACTCATGATAACATCTACATTTTATCATTATACGGTGATTCTAATTTGTAATGCAACTTTGAATCACCAATAATGTTACGCCTGGATAGCTCACTTGAAGCTACATAATAAATGGTAGGTATGATTACGTGACCGGTTTGGTTGCCATCGGTAATACTGAATGTGATTCATAAATAGGGAAGGATATATTAAATCTAGGTATTGCTGTTTTAGCAACCCATCGCACTCTTATAGTTTATTTTTATAAAGAAGCGCAGCGCACTCTTTAATAATAATTTAGTTGGTGGATCTTTAGTATACTCTATTTTTTCTCGTCGTTATTTCTTACCTGTCTTATACATACCTAACATAAATAATATATTGGTTTCTTTTAAATATAAATAAAAATAATACACAAGTACAATTTCTTACAACAGAAAATATTTTGAGACGGACATTTTTCACGTCAAAATTGGCACTTTTAGAAAAATTATATTGGTAAAATAAGTATTATAAGGCATAAAGTGTTGTCTTCTTTTGTTTTAATTTAATTTCGTTGTTAAATTTTCGCTTGGTACTTCATTCCTAAGCAATTCTGGTTAATGTTATCGTTTATGTATAACTAAGTTGTGGAAACTTTATTGGTTTATGTTATATAAAAAATACGGGATTACTTTTATGTGTTTGTTAAACAGTTGTTTCCCTTGAAAAGCTAATAAAGAAATAAATAAAATAAAATAACCTTAAATATGCGCTGTGGCAGCATCACAGTAATTTTGTACTCTCTGAAATCTGAAAATGATATCTGTTATGATATTCAGGTGTTTATATCTGAGAGCCATTGAAGCTGGTTTTTTTTTTTTTAAGTTTTAATTAATATATAAAACAAAGCTGTCAAGTTATTACTTATTGTTCGTTGGCTAATGCATAAATAACGTAACAAAAACAGGAAAACTGAATATAAGTCGTCAGCATCACATACAATAAACAATAACCTTTACTCGCAAGTTATCATTGTTTACTTTATTCGTTTTATCTGTAGCAAAGTAATCATTCTTAGGCTAGAAAGTGAATTGAAATAACTTAGCCGACCACGTCAAATTGCCTCATTATTACGAGTGGCACAGTAAATACTTGTATTTATTCTGATTTGGTTGGTTTACGCCGGTGCGTTCCGATCTGAGTATCAACACTTTTTTACAACCAGCCAGTCTGACAACTGGCGCTCTGTAGAGCACGTGTTCGCGTTCGTATTTTAAATTTCGCGTGAGGGAAATCCGCGCGAAAATAATAATAGAATAAGAATTTTTAGATTATCCTTCATACATTTATTTTACTGTTTAGAAATAGATTATTTCAAAAGAATATGTAACTAAGTGAAATTTTGGGAATTGTTAAGATTTTCGCGAATTCTTATTTCCTTTCACAGTTTTCTCGGAGAAGCAAAATGTAAGTAAAACATGATTTAAAAAATATAGCTAATAATTTTGTACTAAAGATAAATATTTTTTAATTTTTATTCTATTAATGAATTCGCAACTTTATTTTTCTAAATTTAATTACTTAGTACTTTAATACAGAGTCCTGCAGTTTCTTTTACGATCTCGCTTTGAATATATTTTCGTTGCTACTCTCAGATGTAAAAATGTAAATTTATTCTCGAATGAGTCTTATTAAAATATAAATAAATAATTAACACAACGTTTGTCTCTTAGGGTAGGTTTTTAAGGGATCCATCCCCCAGGGTGCCAACGGGACCCTATTATTATTAATGGGGTCTCTCTCCAGCCCGTTAGTCTGCTATCGGACTGGATCTCATGAACCGTAATAGGTGATGAGATCTAGGCCGACAGCAGACAGAGATCTATGAACCAAAGTAACACGTAAGAATTTAATCTGATTACCTACCTATTCAGGGGCTGGGGTTGTAGCTAATGGATAGACGAGCGGACACACAAACGTATGGATAGATAGCAAAGATTAAAAATAATATAATAACTGGGCATCGTTCGGCACGATGCCCTTATTATTTTGATAACTCAATAATAGTTATAATATAGAAGCTTTCGCATAGTTGTTTGATCAATGTTCTGATACTGAAGGCAGTAGTCCTTGAAACGGTGCGTATTGTGAGGAGGTTCTTCACTCTGGAGCCCTGACCGCCGCCGCTGGTTGCTTGGGTAATCAAAAGCCCCGTGAGCGTAGGACTGGATTTTTTATATATTTTTTTGTACATTATAATTTAATATTGATGTGAAATACAAAAAATTAGAATAGAATAATAGTCTGTATATAACTTGATAACTTCCTATTAAATATCAAATAATACAGCCTATGGAATTCTTTAAACCGATAATGATCTGACTTCATAAATCATCAATAACAATAAAATGTGTAGGCACTAGGTATGGTACTGTATATTTTTTATAAATTTTTCTCACCATCCTAGTATTTTGTGCATACGGAAAACACACGTTAGTACTATGTTTTATAACCTCAAGAATTTTCGTACCTTCTTCTCTAATATTAGATTATGTGACAGTGAATTAAACGCCTGAAATTATACGTAGGTAGTTAAATAAAAAGGTTCCACCCATATTGGGGTAGATTTTAGACATTTAGGGCATTACGAACAAATGTGGCATAACGTTGCAATAGTTGAAACAGCCGATTGGAGCATTGAGCAGCGGCGTTGCTTACTGAATGCTGGGTTGGGTGGGTTGGGTTCAATTCCCACAACTGGAAAATGTTTGTGTGATGAACATGAGTATTTTCAGTGTCTGGGTGTTTATTTGCATATTATGTGTTTTATAGATGTATAGTATGCATAAAAATATTCTTCAGTCATTTTAGTACCTACCCATTACCCAAGCTACGCTTACTTTGGGGCAAGATGGCGACGTGTCTAATGTAATGGTATATTTATTTATTTATTTACTTTTGTTATAATTTGTCACACTTTATCTGACAGCGCCGTTTAAATATACAAGCGTGAGACAAGATTACAGTACAAGATTATAACCAAGGGATAACTTCTAGTTGAATAAAAATGGTCTTTACTATCTCCACTTATTTTTGTGATGAAGAGTTTTATTATTCGTTTGTATGTTTTCTTTGGCACTATTTCGTTAAACTATACACATAGATCGATGTAGGTAACCATACCTATTAAAATGTAAACGTAATTCTTCATGGCAAGAAATTATAATTTAATTTAATGGAGAATTTAAATTGGTATTTGCATATAAATCTCATTTTAAAATTGAAAAACGTTTAGATAATAATGTCTATATTAGTCGTGAAACTTCAACACTTATTATTTTATTTACACAAAGAAACAAAAAATTAAGTGTGAAATATTAAAAGCACTAGTATTGAGTACCTACTTATAGTTATTTATAGGGTAACCCGGACCTAAGCAAAGAATAATATTATCATAAGAAATGGCTTCATGTTATATTCTAAAAAAGTTTTCATTTAATTTTATTAAAGACGTTATAAGTTATAAATACATATATTGCTAGTATTGTTTCTATTTATATAGTCTACATTTTTTTTTTTTTTTTTTAAATTCGTCTACCTCATAGTGGTGACCGACGTTGACAAATAAGTTATAGGTTAGTAGGTTGGTAGGACGGTTTTCAATTCTCTTTAGTCCGCCGTAGTGGGAGGCTTCGGCCGCGCCTATTCACTTTACGACAAGGGGAATGTCGCGTGGAAACCGATTACTGGTATTTCCCTAATAGATTAAATGTGCAGCGTCAAAATAAACTGATGTGAGTTTCAGGATGCGAAGAATAATAATTTTAGTAGTTTGTGTAATAAATAAACAAATATTATAAATAAATAAATAATTAGTCTTCTACCTTTTCAAACTGCACAATAATGAGATTGCAGTCAGATAACTATATAAAAATATTCTATGCCCATCTCCTAATATACCCAATTTTGGGAGATGGGACTGAGTGTCGCAGGATTTAAAAATCGGTTTTCGATCTAGGTACATCTCCTGCATGCCTGAGAATTCTCCATAATGTTCTCAACGGCGTGTGATGTCCACCAATCCACACTTGGTCAGCGTGGTGCACTACGGCCTATACCCTTCTCATTCTGAGAGGAGACCCGTGTCCTGTAATGGAATAATGTTGATTACGATGATGAACAAATAGATTTACAAGAATCATGTGCATGTTGCTTGCACGAGTAGCTCGTGCGAGTAACTTGCGTAGGTATGTGACTTTGTAAAGTTTGCACGACTTGCGCGAGTGCACCACTTGCGGGTGGAAACTCAGATTGTATGCAATCTCAAAAATATCCTTCGATTGAGATAATTGGACTGCATATTGTAGTAGTAGAGCTTTTTGTAACCCCATCTTACTGTGGGAGGAGTCCCGTGCCCGGTAATGGGTTGATATGATGATTTAAAAAAAATCCCTGTGCAATCCATCGCTTGCGACGGATTGAACATCGCCGCATTACCCTGTCTAAGACGAGTCTAGTCTATGAATAAAGAAGAATTTCTCTTTGTCTACATTTGTAATCAATTGCTTAAATCTAACGTTCAATCATACATTAGAATGCCCGTCAAATGTTCGTGCAAATGTGGGACAAGTGGACATAAGGACGTAGCTGGTGACTAACCCGAAAGGAATACTTAATTTAATGCCGAATCCTAGTTATGAACGTTATATCATGTTACGAAAAAACACGTGCAATGGCTTGAATGCAACTTAACGTCGTATATTAACCTATCTGAAATGTGAGACCGCAGACAGCTGCCGAAAATAAACAAAGCGCAAAGAAATAAGGATATAAAAAGTACTTACTACAAAAAGTAGGTTTTAGTAAAAAAAAACTTTAGGTATATATACTAAATAATAATTATATAACTGTTGGTTATTGATTTAATTGATTAAAGCAGAAATCGGATACTTTACTTTTAGACAGCCGATTGGAGCAGTGGGCAGCGACCCTGCTTTCTGAGTCCAAGGCCGTGGGTTCGATTCCCACAACTGGAAAATATTTGTGTGATGAACATGAATATTTTCAGTTTCTGAGTGTTTATATGTATATTATAAGTATTTATGTATATTATTCATAAAAAATCATCAGTTATCTTACCCATAACACAAGCTACGCTTACTTTGGGGCTAGATGGCGGTGTGTGTATTGTCGTAGTATATTTACTTATGTTTAACTTTTCGGAATTCCATGATATGCGATGATGCTATGCTCTGTTTTGTATGGACACTGGAGTATAAAGATTGAAGGTATTATGCTTTTCGCGGAGTATAGCAAATTATGCTTCATTTTCATAATAAATCATATTTTAACAATCAATAGACTTATCTGACTTATGTGCCTCTGTATGACTATCTTAAATTCAATAAACTTCACCTTAACGGAAAGTAAAGGTTGCTAAGGGAAATACAAGTAATCACCATAGTAATATTATCGTCGAATGTTTTATTGAGGCGTTCGTTTGTTACGCCGATACGTTAGTCGTTCGATAAGCCTAAGCTTACATATTCGAACCAATGAAACCATAAACCAAAATCATGTTTGCTTAGTAAAACGAGGTCAATATATTAACTTCGTTAGGAGTGACTATCGGGTCAAGTTTTAAACATTACTATTTACTATATAGGTTCCGGGTGACTTCGCTCGCATACATATGAAGTAATGTTTTCGTACAAAACATATCATCCGCTGTTCTACACAATATACCTACCTCGACCCAACGCGTAACATAGCCTACCCTCGCTCTTAACTCGTTTTGTCAGCTTCTTACGCCCGTTTTCAATAAACGCAAGGAATCACCTAAATCAAACGCCTTATGATTTTGGCCTTATTTTTTTGGATAAGTGGAAATTAAACAAATGTATGCCTAGGAATTGGCCTAGAATAAGCTAGTATTAGGTTACTTATTAAGGTAATGCCTTGTTCATCGGTATTGAAAACGGGCATTAGGGTCGTAGCATGGTGGTATACAACCTATACAACGTGTAACAAAATTACGAAATAATACTGAATGATGTATAAGTATATTTAATAAGGAATTACCCTGTAAAGATATTACATCAAAAGAAGCATGTTTATTTTTCCATATAAACGTAATCAAAACTTATGACAACCCTATTGAAGATAAAAGACCGACATGCCCATAGTACCTACGCTACGCGATGCGTATCCAATAAAGGGACAGGAGTCACATGGTTTAATTTTGCATGTTATGTTGGGACTGTATCTGATTTCTTTCAGTAAAAACTAAGACAGTGGTTTTCCAAAAAACTATTAGGTATTTGGTTTCGCAGATAAGCCTTAGGCACGGTACATAATGTACCTCTAAAGCCTGTGAAGTATTAATTAGGTTTTCATTCACATGTTGTATAACCCAGTCTAGGAACTAACAATGGCGCTATATGTCAAACTGCTCACCTAATATCCCCCATATTAGGTGAGCAGGTAGTAGTCTTACGAATGCTAAAAATATATAATAGGCTCGGTATTCTTTAGAACCCGAACTCTATCTTATCGATACAGTATGCAGCTTTCAGCTTTCGCTTACTGATCATTTCGTCTGTGGTCGATTTCCAGTAAAGGTATTGGCGAAATCACGCCGTTACATCCAATTTCCAACTTAGCCAGCTAGCCCAAAGTCACCTGCAAACAATATTCCTCTAATAGGTTTCCGAAGCCTCAGTTATTCGCCTATTGCCACGCCAGCATTGCGAGTCGTTGAGTAATTCGTTTCCGTTCTACGGGTCTAATCTTTCTATCACTCACTCAATGAATATGCGCCTTTTCCTATCACTCTTTAAATGAACTGCACCTCTTTCCATCACTCGCTGTATGATTCGTCGAGTATTTTTGCTCACTCGCTACATGAATCTTAGCCTCTTTCCATTACTAACTAGATACCTGTATATGCGCTTTCATATTATGAGGCTCGTTAGGTTATTGAAAATCCTTATAATTCATATTGATGTCCCACTCTTTACCAAAGACCCTCTCTCTCGTAGGATACCTTCTATGGGAGAGGAGGCTTATGCCATAGAGAGAGAACTCCATTGCAGATTCACGGCTTTAATGTTTCTTAGTTATCTTATACTTTGCTTTTTGTCGACCTCCCTAGCAGCGGTGAGTTTAAAGTTGGAGGTCTTGGGTTAGATTCCCGACAGGGAGATTTGGGTGTTTGTTATTCCCGAATAGACTCTTGACTGGTCTAGGGTGGGAGGCTTTGTCATACGCTTGTCATACGACAAAGACGTGCCGCTATGCGATCTAGCGTTCCGGTATTATGTCGCGTAGAAACCGGTTACCTATGGGTTAAACATAACTGCCATACTGCCTCCCATACACAGGTTGGCCCGCCACCAAATTAGACTACATCATCGCTTACCACCATGTGAGATAGCAGTCTAAGGCTATCTTGTAGTTTTATAAAAAAAATGCTAGTGTTAGTAACCAACACAGACGGTTTTATGTGTTCTCTGGGACAACATAAATTTCCTAACTCTGTTCCTAAATACTTATCTAACAATTTTTAGGGAGTCGATTTGAGTGCAAAATTAATTGAGGTGTTGGTATGAATTCATAAAAATTCTTCCTTGCTATCACGTACAATCACAGTCGACTTCTGACTCAATCGCCATCGGATACTATCACATTCCTCGACCTCATCCATCTAGCACGTTCCATCCATAAATGCAGCATTATTTACACGGTTCCATTGGACACACTCATCGTTAGATAATTATATAAAATAATTATAATATAATGACATTAATATTAGGTTTAAGTAGTGACTAATTTATTATGTAATATATATAACTACTTCTTTAATTTTATATGAACCTCAGTTGTATTCAAATGTTATACGCCAGAATTGGCTTAACGCATGTAACGGTTTGTGTTGCAACAAATAATTATATGATAAATAAATAATAATTGAAACAGTTTTGAATAAACCTACTGAGTGCTAACAAAACTTCAATTAATCACGTGGACAATAAAATATGAGCTCATTGACATTAGATCCTATGTGAAACAACGTATGCTGCTAAAAACGTGGGAATAAGACTGTCAACACGACACCCAAAGTATCTCTCTGTAATGATTAATTATATTCTTTGTCATTGCCATGAATCTATTTTGAATCAAACTTACTTTTACTTAATAAATCATTATTTTTCTCATATGAAGGTACATTTACTGTACAGGTTTTCATAAAAACAAACTCATGACTGGACTGTAGTTTTTTTTTTAAATACGAAAGAACTTAAAAATATAGCCTTTTTTCCATGAAAAGCCTACATAATAATTTCTATAACATTTAAATAGGAACGATATACAATAGCAAACTTTTTTGCGGTAGACCGTACACATTTGCTAATTAATTCCTAATCACTAAGCGACATCATTTTGC
Organism: Pararge aegeria; assembly: GCF_905163445.1. Taxonomy (NCBI): domain Eukaryota; kingdom Metazoa; phylum Arthropoda; class Insecta; order Lepidoptera; family Nymphalidae; genus Pararge; species Pararge aegeria. Next base: position 6,485,343 of record NC_053192.1, on the reverse strand, counting down.
AGTTTTACCGGTGTTCAGAATGTTTAAATGTCCAATCTCAAATTAACTTAACCATTAGCACGAATTTAACAGTTACTTAAAGGTACTTAAAGTTAAAATAGGTTAAGTAAAAGCTAATGTGAACCTTACCCAGTACCACTGATTCCATAATGAGACGTTTGCCAGGTCAGCGGCTCTAACCATTAGTTAAAGACTTTCATTAGGAACATAGTGATAAATGATTTACCAAACTGTATGAAAAGACAATAAATTAAATAATACAACTTTACAGTAATAATCGTAACTACAACGTATCAGCGTGAAGCCAAAAACTTAAAAATTAGATTTACATAGATTTGGCGTAGGAAACATGGCATCGAAATTAAAGAAAACAATAATTATTATATGTTGTAGGTTCTAGCGCTATTGAATAGTGAGTATAATCCACAGGGGATTGGCGGCATGAATAAAAAAATAAAACAATAAAATATTTACGAGTAAATAGGTATTACCTACTGGCTAATAAGCAAATGAAAAAAATGGCGCACGTTAAGTAATACTCCTTAAAAATGTTTTTTATTTATTTAAATATATATATAAACTGAGTTTAAAAATACACTCTTCTGATACACTTCTTCATCTGATATTCAGAACGCTATAAAATAATTATCCACAGACACGAAAAATACTTATTTAATTGTTTTGATCTACATGAATAAAACCTTTTTTTTTTAAATTTGCTTATTAGCTAGTTACATTTTAAATCGATATTGTTGTTTGAAAACTGTTATGTATATTTATGGTACCTACATAATATAAGTACCTAGTAATTATTCTAAATTTCTCAAAAACGGACAATTTGGATTCCCTCCCCATATAACATACATCTTCATATACTAGATCGGCTCCAAAAGCTCAAGGCGTGATTGTAAGTAGCCAACATCAAGTATATAAACATATTTTTTACATCCGCCAGTTCATACAAACAAAATAACAAATTCTTCAGCATTATTAAAATTAGGTAGGTAGTAGGTACAGATTATTTAACATTGTTTGGCTTTTTAGCCAACTCTTGGCCCTTGCCAAAGAAATCGACTGCGGAACGGCATTTCATAACTCCGTGATAATACATTACCTAACATTGCTTTGTTGTGTCGGTAATCAATTCCAAACACAATAATTATGCGGTCGATAACCTTATTAAGTGGAGAAATATTTGTTTAAGCTATAATTAAATAATATGTATTTAATGTGTATTTTTTTCGTTCTTTAAGTTCCGTGCCCAAACGGAACCGTTCCGTGTTATAACGTTGCGATGCTGCGCTGTTTGTATGTCTCGGTTAGCTCGTAAACAAAATGAGATACCACGCATGTTTCGATATTTAGTATTGAGTTAAGGCCTATAACCGAATACTAAATTAGAAAATCAATTCAGTTATTTTTTTATATATTGTGTTACATACAAGAAAAACTATATTTTAATCTTGCCCTCACATATTATAGGGTCTTATTGTCTGCAAGGTACTGTGTAGATAACACTTTAAATATATTTTTTAACTTTTTATCTTCAAATCAGAAAAAAACTTAGTGAGTTGCAGGAGATTTTTGATATGGGATCTATCTCAAAAACTGAACTTGTAAAAGGTATTATTTTTGTTTGTTTTTGAGGTGTTGTTTAGTTATCTAATTTAAATAATTAACCTTGCCTAAGATACAGAACCCCAAGAAATATTGCACGATTCTGACTTGCGCCTGGCCGAATTTTCGTCATTATCTAAAAACAGTTTCAGTTTTCTGAAAGATGGAGACTATAAGATTAATGTCACCGTTTCTTACCTAGATTAGAATTTGATGAGCACTTACGGAGGTTTAGGAACAGGTACTTTTAAATTGGAATTCATTGTATTTATTCTAACGCTTATTTTTTAATGTTTGTTATTTGTATAAGTAAATAATAAACCTACAAATTGATTTATTAAATCGATAAAATACGTAATTCCATTCCAATGGCATCGCAGTTGCAAATTTCAACGTAGTGTTCTTGGACACGGTTTTGGAAAAGTTAGTTTCATTTCTTGTAATAGATAGGTACCTACTTTTTAAACATGTTTACTTATCTCTACTTATTTAACGTTTATCAATGACAATTACTGCTGAAGTAATAACCATAAAAAGGGCCTTTTTAGTTCGGGAAATTACAATTAAGTAACAGTTACCTAATTTTCTATCAGATAATTAAAGCTATGGCAGATACACAGGTAACGAGGCATATTACATCAATTTTAACATTATGTTATGAAACACTATGCGGCACAACTTTGATCTGTTAACTTATTTAAACTACCGATAGCCATAGGGGTTTATTTCATGTTTTTTCTTGCCTAACTACTTTAGTACCTATCTATTTATGAGAAAAAAATCCCATTCGAACTATTATAGCATTATAAATTAATTCACCAATGATCATAACATCAACTCGTCGGTATCAATCAGATATCAACGACCTGATAATAGCTATACAGTTTATAGCAAGAATGTTTTTTTCTAAGCGGGGTAGGTATAAAGACAAGATCGTATAAATACCGTTTTCTGATCACAGGTAACTGAACTTATCAACCTTATGAATTCTGACCTCTGAATTAGCGGTTACACGATAACAAACTCTAATGAAGACTCGTAAATGTACAAAATCGTTATAAAAATCCGACTTCAAGAACGTATACGTACATATTTTGAAGTAGATAATACTAGTATTCTGTATGCCCGCCACACCTGTGAAATATGTTTAGGAAAAAAAATATTTTGTTAAAGGTTGTAAATTTTTAAATATTTCTTAAAAAATGGTAAAAACTAACTCATATACAATGCGACTTTAACCCGTCAATCCAACTTAATATTTCAATAGGTAGGTATTCAATAGGTAGGTAGGTTCTCATGCTATCGTAAATTTGAATATTTAAGTAGTTACAATGGAATGCATTGAAATACTTGTATACGTACTTTGTACATACCGTACAATTTTTGACTAATATAAAAAAAAGTGATACGCGTCCCGCGTCCCCGATCTTCGTTCTAGATTATCAAGGTTTTTTTTAATTCCATGTGAAATTAGCAATAATCCTTCACAAACAAACTAACGATTTACAATGATGTTATTTATGAAGTCCGATGATTTTGATGCGATCGAACAATATCATTTATTAACTAATTAACTTTATTGATACGTCATCTTCTGAGGTGCTCGAAAATAACTCGCGTATTTAACTTTGCTGGTTATGACGGTTTCTTACTTGCAGGGTGCCAAAGGGTCCGTATTACTCAGCCTGTGTGGTATGTCTGTTGAAAATTAAAGACTACAATAAAACGTATTTTTGGTGTTTTTACTCGATCTTAATTTTGGCAAAACTCCGATGCGTTTTATATCGCACGGTGGTAAGGAAGGCCTTCTTTTTAGATATTGTAGACAGGTTTGTTTCCATGTCTACAAGTCAACCTATTTTTAATTTTGAATAAACCTATTTTAGTTATCACCCTATTTTAATTATACAACTATTTGCAAGTCATTAACTTTATACATTTACAATATGTTCCAATATAGTTCCGTGCTCAAGGAAATAAATATCTTTAGTTTTACCTACAAAAACAATGAGCGGCACATTATTATTTTTGGTAAAATATTTTAATGGCGACTGTATAGTTTGTTTTACAAAAATATTTCCAAAAAAATCTTGAATCTTGGGATTGAAGCTTCAACGATGCTGCCTATGTTGGGGCTGCTTCTGTGTTAGTAGGGCTTAACGTGCTCTACAAGGCACGTGGAGGCGTCAATTTCCAAACCTTGGTCTGCTATTCGGAACTACTTCCGTTACCATAAAAACGCTTTATTTAAGAATTTTGCCTCGGGTATCAAATCTAGGAACTGACTGACTGATCTGCAGTCGACCAAGCTAGCAACCAACGAGACAGCAACAACCCCAAATAATACATAATAATAACAACATATGAAACCTATATTAATAATGAATTTGAAAGTAAAGATTTTTCCTTGTTGACAACAAACTGCAAGGTTGGATTATATATTTTTAAATCTTCTACACTGGTGAGTTCCAAAAAAAAAGAATAAGATTCGCCTTTATTCCTTGTTGTAAGTTTTAATGTAAACCTAAGGTCTACATCGCCGTTTGTAATTTTATATTGAAGACCTAATGTCAGAATTTGATTCTAAAGCACACACTTCTAACACACTACTGCTGCTAAGCACTTACTGCTTTAACTGGTTCGGGACAAATGATATTCAGTCTTATGCATGGTACAATGGTGTCAAACAAGGTTAGTTTGACACCATTTCAAGTAAATACGCACCAAAGAAAAGTTATTAAATATATATTTAAGGATTATGGACTTGGTAACTGGAAAGGTATGTGGTCCGATCTAGTTACATGCTTCACTTTAGTTTGGGCCTCATAAAAAGGCTTAGTTAGTCAGCGAGCGATGGAGAAAGCGATTTTCGGAGTATCTCTGCGTGATCAAATCAGAAATAAGGAAAACCGTAAAAGAACTAACGTTCGGAGGAAGAACTAGAGTTCGGTAAATCTAGTTCTTCTACGGATCTCCTCAGCGAGTCGCGAAGCTGAAGTGGCAATGGGTGGGGCACACAGCTCGGCAGATCCCGTCGTTGTGGAGACGTTTGAATCCCAAGATGCTGGCGACCCTGCACTGACAAACGTTGGTGGAACCCCAGCTAGGTGGAAATACGACATCAAACCAGTCGCTGGGAGCCGCTTGAAACAAGCGGCCCAAGACCGTGGATTTTGGAATTCCCTATAAAAGATTATGTTCAGCTGCAGTGGACGTCGATCGGCTGTGGTGATGATGATGATGATGATGGGGCTTTATACCCCTTGTATTTCATGGGAAGTTAGAATCGTTACCCAAGAATGAGAAAGAGAAAGAGTTTCTCCCCTGCACACTCCCTAATTAAAAATATGTTTGAACTCTCGGGCAAGGATCTTAGTCCAACACGTAGATGCTTTCGTGAGATAATTGATCTAAAGCAATGGACGCAGCAACCGGATCTTATCCTTACTCAATACATCAAAAGGTAACATTAAATATCGGTCGGGATTCCGCATAGATATAAAAAAATAAATGTTGGTTCAGTTATTCAATCAATACGCAAATGGTTAACCTATATACCTAGATAATTTATTATGTATGTTTAACCTTCCAGTTCATTTGCTTTTTAAATACAGCTGTACTTTATTCAACGTAGAGTTATTTATGTATTCTGAGTACTTACGAGCTTAAAAGGAATAATACAAAAGTTAAGTACCTTTCTTACACATTCTTTTTACAATAAAGAAAAAATGTATAGTCCTTAAATAGTTAAATGAGTTTGGATAAAGCACATGCTGAGTTTCTTGGCGGCTTCTTCCGGTTACAATCTGCCTTCTGAATCGGTGGTAATGGTAGAGTCACTAGAAAGATGTGATGAGGCCAACTTGAAATAAGTGAATGTTTAATTTGAATTATTATTCCTGTACCTGCAGACACTGACTGCAATCTCCCCAAGTAGTAAGTGGATGCTACAGTCTAAGATACAGTCTAAGACGAACTAACTGGTTAGGGGTAGGTATAGCAGTGATACTATTAAAACGGTACCCCTAATCGGTTTGTACGCGACATCGTATAGGCAAGGTTTAATCTACCAGGCAAAAGGCAGGCAGGCGTAAAGTGCTACATAGCAACGACCGAAGAATCCCACTAGAGAATATGAAATTAACACGGTGAACTTCGTACCCCCTAAAGAACCTCATGTATGGAAAATAACCTTTGTGTTTTTCATAATTTTCATTTTTTTTCATTTGTTTTGAGGCAAAAAAAAAAACATTATTTATAATTCATACCGTTATTTGTAGTAGCCCTTACAGTTTCGTATTGCCTGCAACTTAGTCTAGTCTAGAATGCAATGTTCCCATACAAAATTTCATCCCCTATTCTTAAGGGATAATTTTCATGCAAACGCGTTGTAATTTCTTTAGAATTACTATTTTATTAGTGTCCGGCTTTAGTGATTAACTTTAAAAATCATAGGACTTTCATACAATTTTACAATTCTCATTCTATTTATAATAATTTATTTATTATTTATTGTATTTTCACAAGCAATTTATTCAAAGGAATTATTATCAGCTATTTACGCATCTGTGTCATAATAATATACTTAATATCGCATTTACCTTTCATTGTTCAATTCGTTTTCGCGTGCTAAAAATACTAAGTAAGTCACAGCTCAATACTAAGTAAGTACTATCACTGTGTATCTGAATCTGTTATATTATTGACAATAGGTACAAACAAAGTGTGCTACATAATATATACTCAATTAGGTTATCAGTGAATAATGTAGGTAGGTATGTACATCTTGTGTAACATCTTATTACCATAAAAATTATGTGAAACATGTAAAAACTATTTATCGTGGCAACTGGTAGTCTATACCACTATGGCGGTGTGAGGAATCCGATACAGAATTTATGAGTCCTATTGTTTATGCGCGTGTGCTAGAAAGCCAGTTGGTTTCGCAATAACGCATCAATATAACCAATTACTCGCAAACTTTTATGGCATTCGTTTTCGTACCTTAATTGTTACTTTTTCATATAGGAAGCGAGGAGGAAAAAATAATAGTTATTTTAATTAACATTATAATATTCTACCATTTGGTGTACAAAGTGAGTTGGTTGTTTTTTTTTTTTTATTTTAAGAACTTAAGTAAATATACTTATGTTTGAGTAAGACATAATACTGAGAATTTATTGACAAATCACTTCACTATTGGATTATATCAACTCCACTAGATTATATACTAAATGTGATAAAACGGTTTCTTGGTTTGTTATTTATAAATAAGTTTTATCTTTTCTGTGATTTAGGTATCCGTACTAAATGAGTATAAACTGTAACTGTTACCTGCGAATTTTCACGCATTTGCTTTGGCTTAAAACCGAATAGAATAAATACAGTATATACAACGTGTAAATAAAAACCGCAATGATACTTCACAGGCTTCAAACGTACATTATTAAATGACTCTGAGACAAATCCTACCTAATAATTTTTGAGTTATCCACGCCATAGTTTTTAATGAAAGAAATCACAGACAGCCCTAACATCACATGCAAAATTAAAATCTTGTGACTCCTGTCACTTTATTATGTACGCGTAGCGTAGCAGTGGTACTTTGCGCGTGTCGATCTTTTGTCTTCAAAAGGGTTGTCATAAGTAAACACTTAGAATATTTTGTAATTCGTTTACATGGAAAAATAAACAAGCTTCTTTAGATTTAATATTTTTACAGGTTGATTCCTTATGAAATGTACTTATGCATCATTCAATGTTATTTCGTAATTATGTTACATGTTGTATAAAGGTGCCTAATAAAAATGTTTATATCCTCTTTGCTCATTGAAATGTTTAAAAATACTTGACAATAATGATAGGGAAAAATCAAAGAGGAAAGAGAAAACTTGACACAGCGTCCCTCCCCAAAGGATTCTTTCTACACAGAACGTAGAACCTATTCACTCTTGAAATTGTTCTGACTTATTCTAGCACATTTGAAACTGGGATTGCCTTCAATGAGTTTATAGTAATGTTTTGTATCAAGGGTTTCCTTACAGAATAAGTTTACATAAAGCTTTTAAAAATATATTTCCCCCCTCATACCTAACACCGTGCGTTTTGTTCGTAGTCTTATGGCAATTAAGGTCTGTAATGGCTAGGTAAGTAAAACTTTAAAAAAACATATTTAGAATGATCTTTACATATACGTGTTGGCTTAAAGTGATCCCATATTACACGGGGTTTAAATTATGCGATAAAGTTACGGCTATTTCTGAATGCCGCATATAACACGTATATTACTTTCTTATCGTCTCTTGAGAGCATACATTGTCATGCAATATGCATGACCACATAATATAAACGGAGTAGCAAATACTTGTGTTGCATCTTTAAAATGTTTCACTTTCGTTGAATTATCGAAGTGCAAAGTCATATTTTTCCGTAATTATTTATCTAGGGTTTTTGCTGCATAACCCAGCACTCTGCTCCAATGTCACTTTACGGATTTCAACGATTAATAAATATTACAACACATAAGTGTCAACACCTTCCTATAGGATGTGCAGAGTCAATATTTGCTCGGGCAGATAGTCTTTACATATCGAGTTTCTAAGAACGTTATCTATACTTACCTACAAAAGTCGAGACATACAAAACTTCTAAGCTAAGGGGCTTAGAGTTTTTAAAGCATTGATTTTATATGTTGTTATCGTAAGCTTACTGATTTTAAGCCTGTGTACAACCATTCCCTATCTGACGCTAGAATAGATTTGCCAATCTTGCTTGGGCTTACTTGCATCGCAAGCAAAGCGATATTATTTTGATATTGTTGATGTTTCGTTTTATAATAATAAGGCTGGTTATTATAATAATAATTTAAAAACAATAATCTTTTAAGCAATAAGTAGTAAACCTCCAAAATTTTACTTTTAGCAATTATGCCGTTGAGATATAGGTACAAAGCCAAAGTAAATATAAAATCGAAGAAGTTATAATCGTAACAAGCTATAGTAGATCATAAAAAAATATTTGTCGTCTATTTTTGTCCCGAATATAGGTAACAAACAAATATACAGACACAATTCTTTATTTATAATATTGGTATAGATTTTTAAGTTTAAGTTCATTAATTTATATCAGTTGTTTATCGGAAATGAGAGATAATAGCTCCAGACAAGAGTTCAAGTAAGCGTTGTTTCCTATAAACAAGGAACTCTCTTGACATACAGGATCTTATTGTAATAATTAATATCTGTTGGGTCTATCACTTTTGCTTCGGTGCGTCATTTTAAATTATTCGATTGTATTGGTTAGATACCTAACGCATAACCAAAGGAAAGCTGCCCTTGTATCCACCGGCTTCTCCCACCAGTGGGTGCAGGGGGAATTCATACTTACCCATACACCCACTGTCTGCGTTACAGTGGGATTATATGTAAAAATATATCGATACATTTTATCGATAATATTTAACAGTAATATTTTCGTAGCGATTTAATAAAAAAAATATTATATTCAAAAATAGAATATAACTTAATATTCATGCCTGTATCAACTATACAGGTTGATCAGTAATGTATAGTTTGGAACTGGAACTTTCAGACCTTCGAAGGTCTGAAATTGACCTTTCCTCCGTGCGTTATTAATAACAACTTTTTCCCTAATAAGAGTAACTTATCAACTTAACTTGGGATTAAAGTTAATCCGTCTTTATATCGAGTTGTTTATTTTTGATGTGTGGTCCCCACATCTTAGTAATTTCATATCGAACAATGTAGGTATACAGCAACAAACTCAATTGCTTTATCCACGAAGGAGTGCATAAACACTCCGACGAAGTTTATATGTGATACGAACGTCGCCAATCCACCAACCAATAAATCCACCAATCCGCAATGGGCCAGCGTGGTCGATTACGGCCTTAGCCCATTCATATTGGCTAGGAGACCCCTGTTCTGGGGTGGACCGGTAAAGTTTTAATACGTTACGAATATCGCAACCTTCATTCGGACCATTACAACAAGACTTTTGTCTTGCAGTGGGGCTTTAATTAGTCTGATTTTAAAAATTCAAAATTCAAAATTCATTTATTTCAAGTAGGCCTAATTTAAGCACTTTTGAAACGTCAAGTCTATATGACTCTACCACCAGTTGGGAAGGCAGATTATACCGAGCAGAAGCCGGCAAGAAACTCAGCAGTTGCTCTTTTCCAATATCAACAATTTACATTTTACATTTTTTAATTCATTTTTCTATTTTGTGAGAGATGTAAGCGGAGCCGGATGCTTCCAAGCAACCTTGTCATTTAGCTCAGAAGTAACATGTTAAATCAATGCATATACTCCTTTGTTACAGATAATGTTCACCAGTAGTTCAAGTTTGCTTCTCTTCTCCACTATCATCCTCACATTAGCCGATGCAACGGTACCTGGCACAGCGAGCGCTAACGAAATCAATCAAAAAGCACAAAAGAAATCCCCAAATCCTGGTGCGGCTTTGTACCCTCAAGAGACAGAAACTAGATATTTAAGAAATCTAGACGGTATATGGAACTTCAGACGGTCGCCCGTGGACCCAGAACACGGATATCGAAATGGCTGGTACGAGCAAGACCTCGATAAGGTAAATAAAATTTAATATAATATCATTAGCTTCAGGATCAAAAATTACGTGAGAAATATCATAGCGAAAACTATATTAAAGAACTTCTGAATGAAGAAGTACACTGATATCGGTGGGCTGACTTTAAGAATCTATGGACAATGCAAAAGAAAAACAAATTGTATGGCTAAACATATCAATTTTTTGTCTCTCAAAATCCGATGTTGACATATCAAATATGCTGATACAAAAAACAATAGAAGTTCGGAATTAAAATAATAAAGCACAAGCAAGTTGCGCTAGCTGGTTTTCGTGTTTATTCGTCCATAGTTCACCAGGTTATTTACCCCGGATTCTGGTTTCTCAATGAACATATTAAGCGATTCAAATTACCAAAAGTGTTAAGTTCAATAAAATTTAATTTATGAACGACATCAAAATTAATTATGCATACAAGGATTTTTTTTAATCCTTACGGGCGTACAAACAAAAGCTATTGTATATCTAATAGTATGCTAAATGCGTTCTTCAAAGATTTCTCATGTCGGTTCACACAGATATCAAGCATATCTTAGTAATATGCGAACGGAAGTCTAAAAATTGTTTCGTAATTTAAGAAAAAATATTTTTGGTGGTAATAAATAAAAAACGGATTATCGGCTTAGTTAGCAAGTTCATAAAGAAGTCCTGAGGCGGGCCAGAAAATGTAACGTACCTATCGAAATTTGCTGTCCACAAATTATCAGTTTACCAGACCGGACGAAAGGGGTACGAATATTGTAGTACATAGCCTGTGTACCTTAGAATAAGTTAAAATATTCGCACGGGAAGCACATTCGGGATTCACATAAAAGCGTGAACGTTTAGGTTATTACAAGTACTTAATATAGCTATTTCCCTGACTGATCTCGGCCACGGTGGTCCATCTCAAAACAGATTTTCGACTTAATATACATACCTAATGGTCAAAGCCAGCCAGCCTTATTGGATCAGCTTTCAAATTGAATTCAATTCAAAATTCTTTTATTTCAAGTAGGGCTAATATAAGGACTTTTGAAATGTCAAGTATGTCTGTTTCCTCTTGTTGTTCGGAAGGTAGATTCTACCTGGAATAAGCCGACAAGAAACTTTTAGTATGGTAACTTTGATGCTTTGAATGTGTTTTTATATATTCTTTAAATTGATGGTAAAGGAAAAACTAATATTACTCTCAGCTTTGATGGTCCAAGCTCTAATTCTTTCTCTCCTATGAGAGTTAGGCCTTTGATCTTCAATAGCATGACCATGTCATAAATTATTTACCAAATCTAGACTGACTCGGCCTTAACTCTATGAGCTCGGCCCTGGGTCGCTATGACATTTAAAACAAAGTGCATTTTGTGACGTCTTTTTGCAGGAACCGGAACATTTATCAAACCGGTTTCGGTTATTAATTCCTGATATTGGAATAATTTCAGAGTTAAGTTTCGGATTGGTTCCATTAACCGATTGAAGAGTGAGACAGTTCGAATTTCGCTTGTAAAATAAAATGAACCATTTTACCATTTAACCGCTTGGAAAAAGAAGCTCTGTGCTAACCATTTTCCTGAACTCAAATTCAGCTCTTTTTGTTATTTACCGCGCTGGCTGCGAGCTGGAAGGAATAAGAGAATTAGCGTCAAAAGGAAACCATAAGCGGAAGCAATAGAACTCTCCAAAAGTATCTAGTTCGTTAAATATATAAAGGATCCTTCCTAGTTAGTTAAAGCTACTTCATTTTACTCCGTAAGACTAACCTAGCCTGATGATATATAGCCGATTACCTTCTTCGATGAAGGGCTTATCTGACTCGACTAGCGGATTTAAGCAAGTTGAATCAAAGTTTAATATTAATTTGTTATAAGTTATCTTTGAATCAATTTGTAATCCGATTAATTTAAATTATTTATCTATATGATCGAATTTCGAAAGTTTTTTTTTCTTCACCCAGACAGGACCAATTATTCCTATGCCGGTGCCTTCGTCATACAACGACGTGGGTGAAGATGCAACACTAAGAGATCACGTTGGACTGGTGTGGTACGACAGGCGGTTCCACGTGCCAATATGGTGGGCCCGCACAAATCAGCGAATTTGGCTGAGATTCAGCAGTGTTCATTATGCCGCCCAAGTGGTAAGTTTTTTGATGTTCTTAATTAATCTACCACTAATATACTTTCATTTACATGAAAATATCAATCCATCAAATCCATCCGCGCCTCCGTATTTTTATACGGAAGACCAGCGCCTCTGGTCCCATCAAAGGATGTGGACACTTTTGGAACCATAAATATTACTTACCTACACGAGATTTCTTTAATTAAAAATATTTTGTTAGTTTAATAATTCTAAACGTAATTATGAGTGGCAAGAAGACGATTCAAACAGAACATCAGAGGGCTTGCGTGTCTCGGTTGAAGATGCCGTAAATCGAGATTGATATACTTAGTTTCCTAATAATTTAATACCTACTCAATGTTTTCGATAAACCACTCCGAAATTATAAGATAACGATTTTGAAGTATAATTAATTTAGACATATGCGGTTAGATCGCTCCTATACGTTGTAAGTAATCGGATATACGAATGTAAATTTTAGGTACCTACCTACCTAGTTCATTGCCATAACTGTTTTTGTAACACATAAGTAATATTGTATCTATTCAGAATCTAATAACAGCGCACGGAGCGTGTCTTTTCTGGTAAACAATAGTTGTCCTCTAAGTTTTCCTACTAGATGCACATTTTAATAAATCGAATCGATTCAAAATATGCAATAATGCTTTCAACCTGAAATTAGAAAAAATCGCAGTATAAAAACCCTTTTCTTTCATTTTTGCGTGATAATGTAACAAACACAGCTCTAATTTATTACCTGTCCTAAAGCGGTCATAGCTTATTGGTAAGGACTTTGGCCTCACCCACGGCCGTAGTCCACCACGCTTCTAAGTTCGGATTTTTAGACTTCACACGCCTCTGAGAATTATCGAGGACTATCAGACATGCAGATTTTCCCACGATTATTTCCTTCTCCCCTTAGTGCAAATATATTGTTTTCAACCTTTTTATACTTACGGCAAAATTAAAAGTAATTTACGGAGGGCCGTATGCAGGTTTGCATCCTTACGCAATAGTCAAAAGTTTTCCAATAAAGCGCGAAAGTGGGATGGAACTGAATAAGGTGCACGTAACTGCTTTAATGTAGGTATCTATGTCAATCATCTGTCGCTAGGCAATTGGTCGGATAATTGGACAATTTGTCAGCTCGGGCGAGAGCGGTGTCGCGACCTGACTACGGAATGGGCCGACACACCCGCGTCTCTCAGTCAGGTGACCCATATTAACCCATGCTAAAATTGTATAATTCTTAACTTACTAGCTTTTGCTCGAAACTACGTCTGTTATTTATTTTCTAGGTATATATTCATAGGTTTGTTAAAAAACATTATGATAATGACTAACGTAATTGAGTGAGTACATTTTTATATTCACTTCATCTACTTCAGTTCATTAATGATACTAAAGATTAATGGCCCACTAAAGAGCACTTGTCTCCTCTTAGAATTAAAAGGGTCGAGGCCATCGCGAATTCGCACCCCTTTGAACTCTCAGGAATGCAGATTTCCTCAGTGTTTTACTTATCCGTTGAAAAATATACACATAACCACTGACGAGAACGAGGTTTCCATCCTCAAAAAAGACGGACTCAGATCTTAGGCCTCCTACGTTGTTCCAATGGGGGTTTGGAATATATTTTTAGAATATATATTATATATCTATTGTTAAATATATCTTTGTTAAATTTATGTAAGCCCGCATTTTAAAATCTTAATATGTCGCAGCACAATAGGAATTCATCAGTTTGTCGCAAAGACACGATTTGCCGAATGACGGCCGAGTGGCGCAGTGGGCAGCGACCCTGCTTTCTGAGTACAAGGTCGTGGGTTCGATTGCCACAACTGGAAAATGTTTGTGTGATGAACATGAATGTTTTTCAGTGTCTGGGTGTTTATCTGTATATTATAAAGTATTTATATGTATTATATTCATAAAAAAATATTCATCAGCTATCTCAGTACCCATAACACAAGCTACGCTTACTTTGGGGCTAGATAGCAAAGTGTGTATTGTCGTACTATAAAAAAAAAAGTATAAAAATTATTCTACGATATATACATATGTTAAATCAGAAACCGGAAACACATGAAGAATTACTCTATGTAGAGATACTCTTACGGTAGCGTCGCTGAATACTATAGTAGAACATTAACCTCAACATAATCGCATTAAATTAATGCAGTCGTAATAGGCTTAAACGGAGTCAGTCATTCACAATTGCTAGACACGTACCTACGTACTGACCTCTGTCAACTCATTTAAATCTTTATCTCAATAACTTCTGGTCAATGCTACGTTTCATAATCTTCGTTTCTTAATCGCGACTTCATATTCATTTAAATACCGATACATCTACACAACTAGTAAAAATATTTTCATAAATTCACTCCTATTTTCCTCCTAGACCTTTTCCCATTTACTTGGCGTCTGCCTTCCTTGTCCATTCGGCACGGTTATGATCGGCTGCCACCGTATGGTCACCTGGACGACTTTGGACGGACCACGTACCACCGTAAGAGTTTATCTGCGACCTTTTTTAACCGACTTACAGAAAGGAGGTTCTCAATTCGGCTGTATTTTTTTTCTACCACCCGATAACTTCTTCCTTTAATGGAAATATTTATTTAAGTTTATATATTGATATATATATTATTGGATATTTATACACATATATAAAAATATATATGTTTTAAGTAGGTATATAAATGTAGTATTAGTATGTATTGTATAAGTAATGTACATAATAAGCAAATTTGGATGTTACACTATCCCATTTTATGTAATATGTTTCTTAAACCAAAGTTGTCTGGAGGAGATCGCTTCAAGCGATAAGGCCGCCTTTGTGCATATGTTTTTTGTTATCGTTTATTATGCTAACCCGGTTATCTATTTGTATGTGCAATAAAGACTTCTTCTTCTTCTTTTTCTTCTTCTTTTGTTTATTTCGGTTCGTTTTCATTTTTCGCTACAGTGGTAAAATAAAAATCTGCCTTTCTATTAAAAGATATAGCGCACCTACACCTATCAGATACAAAAGAAAATAGTTTATATTGTGTTGTGTTATTATAGTGTAAAAAGGCATACCCACAAACCGACACACGAACAGACAAACAACCTATACAACCTCTTATCGCAAACGTATAGCACACTGCGGACATTTGCGAAAAATGTCCGGTAAATTTTTGTCAATGTTAATTTGAAATCAGGATTTTCAGATTCACATTTACAATGCAACATTATAAAAACGTCTCATTAGTTTTTTAAAGAATTAATCCGGTTAGGTATAATATATATGGTTAAGCACAAATAAATCCGCCTTCCGGGATTGCATAACTATTCAAGTGCAGGACACAAAATTTGTAGACCCTGAATCGAGATTTCACAGTCAAAAAATAACTCAGGGTAAAAACATATGTATCCGTTTATCCAGTCTTTTCTAATGACCAACCGTTATCAGATTTATTCACATTGTATCATTTAACAAGCCATAGAAATCTTGTAATACAATAGGTTGTAAACTGTATTGCGGTTATGATTTGAGACCGATCGTCACATCTAGGAACGCGGTATGATATATGAGACATGATATTCATGAAAGTCCTCGTCCAATATGATATTATGAAATCATGCCAGTTTTATTTTCGATTTGAACTGTAACATGTAACAACACTATGTTAAAAAAAAAATTGTTTCTAATAACTGAGAAAGTATAAAAACAATATTTACGGAATTTCATAGAATAGATAATACAT
This sequence comes from Pararge aegeria, assembly GCF_905163445.1. NCBI lineage: Eukaryota > Metazoa > Arthropoda > Insecta > Lepidoptera > Nymphalidae > Pararge > Pararge aegeria. The sequence continues at coordinate 6,469,249 of NC_053192.1, read as the reverse complement.
AACAGTATATACGAATGCGTGTTTTGTACACTATACTCTGATGGAAAAGATAGGATTTGGGGTTACGATCATGGCCACGTTCGGGACCAAGGAAAATGACTAGATGCATATGAAATGATAGGCCAACTCTTGAGGGTGGAACTAAGATTCTTATTTCAGTAATTCAAGGTACATGTTTTCCGGCTTGTCCCGTAAAACAAAATCATTTCATTGACTTATATTTACCCCAAGCCTCTAGATATATAATTTCAGTAATGTTATACAAAGGTTCTTCTTTTGAAACCATAAGCAACAGAATCTGCATTCTTACGGAACAATACTTAACAAGGTATCTGAATATTAATAAACATTCGAAAAGATATACTTAGATTGTGCGAAGTTGGACGGCCCGTTATTGGTTTGTTTTGATCTAGCAAAGCAATATAAACTTAATGTAATGTCCAAATATATTTATTATAGTTTTAATTCCCTATTTGTTTTGAGTCTAATTATACGAAAGTTCTTGTTGGCATTTCATATAATTAACTTCCCCTCTAAAAGCTGTAAGAAAAAGAAGAAGTAATTTTCCATAGTGGAAATAACCCAAAAGGCGTACAATAAACAAACCTTTGTAGTTTGTTATCACAAACCTTGTTAAGCTAAATAACAAATTTAAGTTTCACAATATCAAACCCAAAAACCTTAAAAACACGTGCATCGCTGCGCTTATCTATCAGCCCCACTGAGTCAACAAGTAAATGCTAAATAGATTGTATTGACATAAGAAACTACTTGAAATAAATGAATGTATATTTGTTTTTTATTTGAAAACATGTCGAACGAATTCACTTATCAAAAATGATAACAGTGCAATCGTTAAGAGTAAATAGCGCGATACCCTCAATAAATTTCTAAAACCTTCCACTGTTTACAGTTTTGACCCAAAGAATATTAATCTATGAGATTTACTAGATGCTGTCACAACTTTGTAAGCATTGGTTTTTACAATTTTACAATTTACCTAACCTATTAGTATCGGTTACTTGGATGTAACCCTATTTAATAAAATAAACTGATAAGTACAACCTTTTCATCCAGTTATTTGAAACAGACACTGAGAAATGTGGCTTAGGCCCAAAAGATTAAAACATATTAAAGTTTATGAAAGAGAAAGCAAATTTATTGGTCCACCCAAAAAGTATATTTTCAAATTGATTTATCACGATATATACCAGAAAAGAAATATTTGAAAATGTATCTGCCTCAGAGTTGATTCAAATTTTGTTTGCTCGCTTTTAACGCCGCCTTAATTCCCTTCCGATTTTTGGAAAATCCTTTTATAGCAGTTGCCCTATAGGATATCTAGTGGGCTTTATAACTTCTGAGATTTTAGTCAGTGGAGCGTATTAACTTTTTGGTTATTATTTTAATTAATCCTGTATGCCTCTATTGCTGGACATAGACTTATCAGCCACTTCTTGCAAACTTTTTTTGCCGAAGGCTACTCCACTTAATTCGATAATTCACTAGATCGGTAACTACTCTGGTATTTCATATCGTGAATTTCTTAATTATAAGGTTCAGTTCATTATGGCAGATTTAACTAAAGGAACCCTTTGTAGAGCTAACTTTCCTACTGAGACTACGTTGAATTATAGTCAGCATCAGCGTCATCATATCAACCCATTACCGGCCCACTACACGGCTGTAGTAGACTTTCAGACCTGTAGGTTTCCTCACGAAGTTTTAATCGCACTTAACTTATAATAGTTTAGAAGTGCGAGCTTGGATTCAAACTCTGTCCCCCAAAAGTGAAGTTGAAGTCCTACCAACTGGGTTATCACCGTTTCTTCGAATTATAGTTTAGTTCATTGATTCATATTGTATCTCTAACAAGCGGTTCTTCCTTATTCATGCAATAATCGATGCAACAGCGATAATCGATGACCTATAATTGCACTTGCTTCTTGAAACAGTTAAACTTAATTATAGAACGAACTCAATTTGCTATGAGGATTGTACTTTAAGGTACCTTATGAGCTCAACTATCCAAGACTACGTTAAACGTAAGTCTCCTTATTTTCCAAACAATTAAGTAAGGCTGTTTAACTTTAACAACATATTATAACTGTAAGCTGTTCTTCCAGTGGGTGAACAGCAAACCGGTGAGCTACCACGAGATCGGTCACCTACCGTTCGAGGTCGAGATCACTGATATAATTAACTACAATAGCAGCAACCTCCTCACTGTCGTGGTCGACAACACTCTGCTCAGCGACACCGTACCACAAGGCACCATTCGGGATATTTTTGTTGGGTAAGTTATTTTTAGTAAACTTATTAATTTATACAGCAAATTACACTAAGTTATTCAAATGATCAACTTTATCAAGCATATAAAGGATTGCAAAGCTTATTTTTGAGACTTAATAAGCGCCAGATCTTTCTAGACGCGATTGAGCTCAGCGTTTGTGATACAACTCTACGAAAATATTTCGAATCTGATGCGATGCCAATGGTACTAAGGTTTCAATCAATACAGAAGTACTCAATTACGTTTTAACTGAGAAAATGTAGTCATAACAGGCTCTAAATTGGCGTATTTTATCTACTCAGTTCAAAGATAAAAATATAAAATTAAGAAATTATCCCAAGATATTATGTCCGATTAAACTCCACTTCCATTTTTCAATCTCGTTCTCTTTTTTTATCGTCCTTATGCAATTTGTCCTCATTTCAATGGATTTTATTAATAGATACTTGAAAGCATTGTCAAAAATTTCAAGGTTAATAATTATGAATTCAAGCCTCATTGAATGCGGTAAAATAGCGGAAAACTAACTGAAAGGCAACGAGTGCCGAATATTATTCATTAATTTTCACGCTTTGCAAATTTCAAAAGCCACTAACAGCTAAAAACATATTTTGAGGACAATAAACCAAATGAAAATAAGCCGCGACTTTATTCAAATCATTTCTTAGGGTTTAAGACAAAAAAGACCCAGACCCTTCGTAAAAGACCCAGTTAGTTTATCTACGAGATATACCTAAACATATTACAAAATTAAATGAATCCCTACAAGTGAGACCTTATCCTGCCAACGGCTTTACAGATTAATTATAGTCTTGCCCTCCATTTTCGTATTTTTAAGGAGTTGTATTGTCAAATTTATTTAAGATTTAGATGTCGAGTTAAATTTAAGGATGATTTTATAAACTTATTATTTTCTTTTAATTATAATATAGATCTGTTGTCGGGCTACTTTATGCGCGCGTTTTTTTCATCCTGTTTGTACCTTTTATTAAGAAACCATACAAAATTTTGCATACATTTGTTTGCTGTTGTGCCCTTCATAGGTAACAAAGAAGAGAACAAAAGTACCTATGTTTCCGCCACGCCAAATATCTCGTTACCAATTTTAATCAAGTGAAGCGGTAAAGCAAGTCAAAACCAAACAAACGACATTAACAAAAATATACGCCTTTATATTAAGAATTTCGTTTGTGTGCAATGACACCTAGAACACAAGCACACAAGCTGACCTCGAAGATGCTAATTCACTCATGATGTGAAGTTAAATACTCATATAAACGTGTCAATGTTTCAGTACGACAAAAGTGCGCCAGGAGCAGTCTTACACATTTGACTTCTTCAACTACGCCGGTATTCACCGGTCAGTCTTCCTCTACACCACGCCGCAAAATTACATAGACGATGTTGTCGTCAACACTGATATCCAGGGACTCACAGGTGACGTGAAAACTAAAACGAATGGTAGCTCAGTTACCCGGTAGCCATTTAATTAGTTACAGAGAGAAATAATGAAGTTTAACCTCATGATTATCACTAAGATAGTTAGAACAGGTTTTTTATAATACTGATAAGGGAGGAACTACGTCCTTCAGACCGGAACACAAATGGGCATGGCGGTATTTCTTCCCCGGACTAGGTCAGTCACATCAAACATAAAAAAAAAAAGTTTTTTATTAAATAAAAAACTCGCTTATTTCAGCAAAACGCAGGAAATAAGAGACTTTATTTTAAGATTGTAGAGTGCAGCTTTTATAGTCAAACTTTAGTTTCAACTATTTTCTAATATCTAGGTAGTCATAAGAGTTCCTCTATTTGAAAGTACGTAAGGCCTATTCATAATCCTTGAATAAATTACGCGGCACATTTATTGCAGGCTACGTGACAATGCAACGATCATATCTGCGTTGCACTGGATGGGACACAATAAGCTAACGGTTCGCGTCAATGAGGTTGCTGTATGCTACTATGAAATGCGATTTTTATACCGTATTTATCATACTGTATTATTAAAAGTCGATTAACGTAATAACTAGTTGACGATTTGCTACACTATAACCACGAAAATTAGGATGATTTAAATAATATGGTCAGCAAATTTACATTTGTCAAAGGTTTACTTTTACTTGTACATGTACTGTACCTAAATATGTTCATTCGGTACACTAAAGCTGTGCGCATATGTTTAGCCCGTCGTTATTCAAGTGAGTTTTTGGCAAATAAATTCAATGCTGTACTACTGTCAAGTTCGGTTGGTATAATTTCTAAAACTAGATTACTTCTAAATTCCTATGAGATTAGGTATATATTTAATGGCCACTATCCAAATCTAAGTGCCTTATTTGTCTGTGCTACGGGTAGTATGATTCTATTTACTATGTTCTTTGTGAACAAGGTTAGCACTTTTTTTAGACTTGTCAATTTAATTCTGGAGATATCATCCTTGAATTTTTATATTTTAGAATATGTTTACACAGATATTAATCTATTTAAGAGTAGTATTTTTTAGATAAAATCATGCTAACCTTTTACTTTATTTGCCTGCAGGCTTCGTGGTATATAACGTTACCTACAAGGGGGCCGCTGACGTGAACTGTCTTATCCAATTGTTTGATAAGAACGGAGTGCAAGTAGCTGGGGCGAATGAATGTGCTGGTCTTTTAGAGATTGGCAACGCCAATTTCTGGTGGGCTTATCTCATGCATTCTACTCCTGGTTACTTATACACGTTGAAGGTAACTTATAATTTAAATTTTTATTATATTTTCTTATCAGGCATAACTCGTGTCATAACTATATTATCATCAGTCTAAGATACAAGTTGCTAGCAAAAAAGCTATACTTACATACAAATTCTAATACTGGTTTAAAAATGTATATATTTTAATTTTCAGGCGTCTTTAATAGGTCCACTTGGAGAAATCTTAGATACTTACAACCTTAAAGTGGGCATTAGGACTATAACTTGGAGCAATACAACGATCTACCTCAACGATAAACCTATTTATTTAAGAGGCTTTGGGATGCACGAGGATTCCGACGTAAGTTGACAAATATTTTTCTTGTCAGTTTCTTTTATTTCTCTTACACTCCATACATATTTTTCTAGTCACTAATACTTTCCTATAAAAAATGTGTTAAAGAGTATTTTACATTTATAAATAAGAGGTTTTAAGTTTTATTTTATGATGATTGCTGCAATGAAATTAATGATTATATTTTCTATAAGCAATCCAAAACGTTGTCATTGTATAGCACTCGTAATACTTTTCATTCATCAGATACGTGGTAAAGGCTGGGATCCAGTGCTGTGGGTAAAAAACTTTAATTTAATCAAATGGGTAGGAGCTAATGCTTTCCGCACATCGCATTACCCTTACGCCGAAGAAATCTATCAGATGGCCGATGAACAGGGCATCATGATTATTGACGAATGCCCTAGCGTTGATACTGAGTAAGTACTAGGAAACATGGGCCAGCTATATAATGTAAAGGTTGGAAGGCCCATCAACAAACCCTGTACCACACCATGCAATAAAAATACTTACTGTAGCGGTCTTCACATTACAAAAACTAGATGGCGCTACAAAAATCCTGCATCGCGCTAGCGAAGTGTTCACGAAGAATGCCCATATATACAACTTCCAAAAATGAATGTTCGGACCTCGGTCCCCAAGCACGATCACCCGCTCGGAGGAAGATCTTCCTATTGTTACGGTCGAGCGTATCACCACAGCTCCCGCACACATACTGACTTGTAGTTGTCTACGTATTTTATTGCATGGTGTGATAACTTTTTAAGGAAAGCTAATCGACACCTAAAGTAGCTGCATCTGCGCACTTAATGGTTAATGTAAAATTCAGTCAAATAATAAATATATATTTAAAAGTAGCTTGTATTCATCATCCACACGAATGGCTCTTAATTTAATTTGATTCAACAGCAATCTTATTGTTTGCCTCATATTTTTTTGGTGTTGCACAAGGTTGCTTGATGGGCCTTAAGTCTCTTCGAATATACATTATTGTTAATTTATTTATTCTGTTGTATTATTCCAGCATATTCACGGACATTCTTCTAGAAAAACATAAGCAGTCGTTAACGGAACTGATTCGACGAGATAAGAACCACCCCAGTGTGATCATGTGGTCCATTTCTAATGAACCCAGATCCAGTAACTACAATGCTGACGCTTATTTTAAGTAAGAAGAGTTTTATTAATTATTAGTTGTTACCTAAGACTGCATCCACGTAAGCTTTTAGTTTTCTTTTAGAATAATCCATATAAAATCGTTGATACTTTCTTCAACCCTGTAATGGATTTAATTAACAAAAAGTACCTTTTATAATTTACTGAATAATTTAAAAAAAAAACTTTTGCAGGAAAGTTGTAAAACATGTTAAAACCATGGATTTATCAAGACCTGTTACCATCGCCATTTCTCAGCGTTATTTAAATGATAAATCTGTAAGTATATTCTTATATTTACAATCTGATAATTCTATATACACCACTGCTCATGGAATTACATTTAAATTTCCTAAAGTATAAACTGCTGAACTGAAAAGAGAGGAAAAATAATAGCTGGTTATATTTTCAGGGTCAATATTTAGATGTGATTTGTTTTAACCGATACAATGGTTGGTATGCAAATACCGGACAGCTATCAACTATAGCAACGAACGTATTTGATGAAGCTACGGCGTGGCATAGCAAACATAACAAACCCGTTATCATGAGTGAATACGGTGCTGATACTCTTGCTGGCCTTCATTTGGTAAGCTTAAACATAACCTTCCCTTCATCAATTTGTTCCGAAAGTTTCCGAGACGCGGATAAACATTTTTTTCCTATTTAAACCCCTAAGATAGCTTCTGATTTTATTTAACGTTTAAAAAACATTGTATTAAACCTTAATATTAATAATTACAGTTTCCGGAATACGTGTGGTCAGAAGAATATCAAGTCGCTTTGCTCTCAGAACACTTCAAAGCGTTCGATAAACTTCGTCACGCAGGGTTCTTCTCTGGAGAGCTCATTTGGAACTTCGCTGACTTTAAAACTGCGCAAAGTAAGTTCTACTGTGTACAAAACCCAGTGAAAAGACCTGACGTATCCACTTTCCTCTTCGATTTATTTGTTTAACAATATTGTAAGACAGTTCTTTGAAAACCTTAATTTCTCAAGTTTATTCGGATTAATTCATTGAAACAGGTGTCTAAAAGGGATTTTCAAATATATCTCGCTCAAATTGAAGCTGCCCAATTTAGTTTTCAACTAGACTGATGCATACTTATTAAGCTAACCATTTTTCCAGCAATAACACGAGTGGGCGGCAACAAAAAAGGTATCTTCACACGAGAGCGACAGCCGAAAGCTTCAGCGCATCACTTGAGAGCTAGATATCACGCAATTGCAGCTGCCGAAAACGGAACCCCTCCACCAGATCTCGCATACTACATCAGCGACAATAAACCCGTCCTGCATGCAGAGTTATAATAGATTGTAATAGATAAAATCTTTTAATGATTAATTTTCCTTTAACACGGTCAAATAAACTTTGCACTTCGCTGAAATGCGAGAAACAGACAAATATTTATGGTGTACCTACTGGTTATGTACATATTACTACGTTGATGGCACGATCCTGCTCTCTATATGCAAGTCCTGTAAACAATGGTCTGTAAGAGATTGCGTGCACCAATAAGACTGCCTTTGCATGCTGAGCAACTCGAAACAAAATCATGCTTACGTCCCGCTCTGGGTGCCTCTGTGTGATTTTCTCTGTTTCCCAGTATTAAAACTAGATGGCCCTCTTTCGATTCCATACAAATCCTAGTTAACTTCCACGCGATTGAATAAGTAAACGTAGGTAGAGTATGTCATTGCTTCGCTTTACTTTTCAAAGGACAATTGCAAAGCGCTTATTTGTCTCTGTAAAGTCAACATCTCCTAGGCTTCGGCAAGCGAAACGTGTGTAAAGAGTGTGTTGGAGATACTTGTTTAAAAAAATTGCGATCACACCGTGCAGGTTTGTCTGGTTGTGGCGAACTTCAGCAAAGCTTCATGCTTTCATATCATATCATGGACATCCGCAAAGTAGTGCCTCAAAGACTCCTTATTTTTAAATAAATTTGAAAATGTGAAATGTGAAAAAAAAAAAATTCGCGAAGTTGATACCGATATCCGGCGTAGGTACCGTCTTTTGTATGATATTCCTTTCGTTCGGAAAGAGAATAAAAATACTTTTAATATTTATGATCTTATTTGAAGGGTTATCAGTTCAACTTTTTTGCTTTTCACTCAATTGCCAGCCACACCTGCATTAAGTAAGTTTCTTCAACCATTGATCTCCGAAAACTGAGACATAAGGATAAACGTGTTTTATTATTTTGTTTTTACCTACACTTAGAGTAGATGTCAATTTATAATGTTTAAACCACTAAGCTACGGTTCTCTGTTTCGAACCGTAGCTAAGTGGTTATAAATACCTGCCGGGTATTAATTTTAAATGCACTTAAAAAATATATACATTTTATAAACGAGTTGTTTCGAAAAGTACCAAGGGTATGATTATATTTTCGAGAATATACTAAAAAGTATCCATGGGCTTGAGGCGTGTGTATAATAAAACCGGCTAAGTGTGAGTTGAACTTGTTCACGAAGTGTTAGTAGCATGGTGCAACATGAAAAAGCTTAGATACATGTTTCTTGTATGCTCATACATTACATATATGCAACTTTTTTTGTGAAAATTTGAACTACCTTCTATGGTGGTTCTAGAGATACTGACACATCGAAAGACGCGTACGGACGGACGGATGGATCGGCTTAGTAATAATGTCCCGTTGCCACCCTTCGCGTACGTAAACCTACAAAAGTAGCAACTATACATATGGAAAATGAACTACCTTGAGAACCAATGGCATTTAAGTTTAATTTATTTTATCAGTAACTTGTTTTTATCAGTAATTGGGCATTTATTGGATAAGCTTTAGAAGTGTTTTACACAGTACGTTTCCTTTTTAGAGTTCCGTAGTCAACAAAGAACCCTTATCCTGTCTACATTGCGCAAGGCCCGACACACACTTTACCAGTTTTTTTATTAAATACTTATTTATTTGTATCTACAACAACAGAGCTTAGAACATAAGTAGGTACATTTGTATAAAATTTAAAGAACGATATGACATAATATATCTAGAGATAAGATAGACTTTGTGCCCACCAACGAAAACTTAAAATAGATATATCTACATAATATCATGCAAACGGTGTTTTAATTTATTAAATAAACATGTGTTTAATTCTTAATAGAAAAAAAAAAATTAGTTAGAAGAATAATAGCTGTTGTAGGTATCTCTAGTATTAATGTTACTATACCTAGGTACTAATTATTTTTACGTTCTGTCGAGTTAAAGTGTATGTAGATAATAATAATTATGTAATGCAGTTTTGTAAATATTTATTAAGTGTAATTTTCAAGTACAAAATTAAACAAACTTTGTTGTCTTAATTCACCGTTATTCTACCCTCCATAGGTAGAGGTAAGGAGAGTCATCTTATATGGGAGAAAAGTTGAAAAAGTGTCCAGTGTATGCGCTAAATAACAGTTCAAAAATCCTCCTCAATGGCGCTGGTGGATGCACAGGGTATGGTATGAATGTAGCAATCGTAGATGAATTGAAGTATGCCGAGTTAAAAAATTTAATGTCATTATCGACTAAAGTAGTTAATTATTGAGAATTTCAACAACTTACGTTGTACAAAATATTGTGGTAAATATAACCTTACTTCCTTGTATCTCCATACTTCCTTGTTTATTTTTCAAGCCTACTCTAACAATATTTATATTTGGCGCTTCTTTTAAGAGTGACCCTGATGCAAATGTGGCGCCATCCTAATTTAATTCATTTTGACGACACTTTTTCATATACACAGATGACTCTCCTTACCTCTACCCTCCATACCTACGGCGAAGAAAAAAACGAAAATTGTCATGTATCAAACGTCAATCCAACGACTAATGATTGAAGTGTCAAAACAAACTTCGCACATGTGCTAACTTTTTTGTGTTTTAAATTTTTTCAAATAGGTACCTAACAATAGAAATCTGAAAGGAAGTCATTAAATTAAATATAGTTTGTATTAGTTATCAATCAAAATATTTGTGAGAAAATAATTACCCTTCATACATCAATTTTTTAAAGATGAGCTGTGTGCAATGCAGTAATGAATCAAAATATAAATGCCCTACATGTAGAGAGCCCTAGTGAGTAATAAATTGCTTTTATAAAACTGCTTCTATAACAACAGATTGTGTTAATTACCATTAAGTATTTATACTATTGTTTATTTGTGTTGAGAAAATACTAAATCGTCATAAACTCTCAGCTTATAGTACATATATGTAAAGTTGAGATAATATATATTAAAAAGAAAAGTTTAGTGGTCATCGGACACAAAGCTTTTCAATAATATCCATGTCTAAACATTGGTCCACACGTTTGGTCCGAGAACTGACACTTATTTAGCCCAATGAGCAAGTCTAGAAATTCAAAGAGGTCATAGCAGCAGCTGTTAACCATTCCCATAAGTGACCACAGTTGGACTGCATAGTTATTTTGCTAATATTTCATAGGCTATTATTAATTCACAGGTTATTTTTGTTTGTAACTATTTTATTTATTTGAATCTTTACTATGCAATGGAGTATTAATGGTAAAATCTGCTTTATAATCTCAAAATATGATAGTCAATAATAATCTGGTAAGCTGTGTTGGTCGACCCCCGATAAGATGGACAGACAAGATCCAGCACATCTCAGGGAGCCATTAAAAACAAACAGCACAACCATGGAATTAGAACCTTCCTAAAAAAAACTGCTTAGCAGTGGTTGTTATTATGATGATGATAAATATCTCATATCCCACGTGTCTTGTCTGTAGAAAATTGCTAACTTAATGTTTTCTTAATGCAATTTCAACTATAGTTGCTCAGTTGCCTGCTGCAAACTTCACAAGGAGATGCTGTGCTCACCACCACCGCAACCACCAGCACCACAAGAACAGCCTCAGAATCATACTTTTGAGTTTGATTTTCCTACAGAAGACACTGTTACTACTGAAAAACTGAAACTGCTAGGTAATTATAATTGAATTGTAAATTTATTATGAAGTTTAGAGAGACTTTAAGAATTTGGTTATTTAGTTCCCTACAAAACACCTCACAGAGTCTAAGTAACACATGGTGCTTTTGATAAAGTAGACAACACTGTCAAGCTCAATCTTCTGCAAGATCAACTAATATAAATAAATCTGGCACTAATCCACATTTTTTGTAACAAATGAAACCACAATTTGCTACATCAAATGTTATCTCATAAATAGAGTTAATACTGTACTCTAATAAAAGTTGTTTCTATAAATGGAGCTTCAATATGTCTTGTTATTCAAAAATAAGTAGTCAAATCTGAAATTGCAACCTGATATAATACACAATGATCAATTTTTGTACTCTGCTTTACACCTTGTATCATCATCAACATCATCACTTCTACCAATTCATGTCTACTGCTGGACATAGGTCTTTTGTAGGGAGTTCCAATATCCACAAAATCTGCTGCTGGGGAACTAGTAGAGAGAAAATGTAGAAGCCTTATAATATGGAGTGTAACAAATTTCACTAGTTAATGAATTAATGTCATTGATAAGTTTATTATTTTATATTATTATAAGTATAGATCTTATGTTGTAAAAATGATAAAATTTTGATTACGTAAATGTTATCATTATTGATATAATTATATTGTTACAGAAGAGTCAAAAGAATTAAGAAAATGTTTAGAAAATCCACATGTAAGACAAATACTAGAAATATTAGACACAGCTCCTCATCCAGATGTTTTAATAAATGAATACATGCAAGAGCCAATTTTTACAGAATTTGTAGATGCCTGTTTGAGTGTTGTTCAATGTAAAAGTGATTATAGTTAAATAAAACATTTACAGATTTATTTCTTTCCTTCATTTTTCCTGTTAGGGATAAGTCAATTTTATTTAACCTTTTCCCTTAACCATTTATACGCGGCATCGTACCGGTATGCCATTTATCGCTTCCAAGCCATGGCCCAAGCCTCCCATCAGACCAGAGAAAATTCAGAAATTATAAATCCATATTAATGCCTTCACAATACAACCTGTAACTCCCAAATTTTAAGACTTTACCACTCAGCATTGCAAAGTAGGTCCTTAAAAACTATAATAACAGATAAAAGGCTATATTTTGTTCAATACAACATATTTGGAATAAAAAGAAATCGACATAATTCAGCAGTTGTAGTTACCCTCCATAAGTTGTAGGTTGCTTATAGAACTCAGAAAACGTGATCCTGTTCTGCTCAAACAAATAAGCTTTTCTTCAACTCAGCATGTAAGAGTGTAAAAGTTTGTACTAAGAGATTAAATCTCTAAATATTATACTGTCTCTTCATCAGCTTTATTACCGGCCTACTACAGAGCAAGGGGAACCTTCTCTATGACTGAGAAGGGTGTAGGCTGTAGTCCACCATGTTGGCTAAGTGTAGCTTGAAAGACTTCACACACCTTTGTGTATATGTGAGAACACTGTTTCTCAATAATATCTATCAATTTAATTGACAAGTAGGTGCTCCCTACTTTAGTTATTATAATACGCACTTTTAAAACTTCAAGTCGTATCTGTATGTAACTACTTAAAAAAATAAGTTCATCAAATTCATGACCATGAACAAATAAAATAAAACAAAATATTCAAAAATCAATTTACTTAGCATTTTATAACTTTGAAAACTGATCCCCGTTGAGTTTATAAATATTTTCCTCTTCATTACAATAATACAATAGGTCTAATGACTTTCGATAAATAACTTGTTTTTAAATCTAAAATGCGACAACTTAAAATAAAAAGAAAATGTCTAGAGGTTTTCTATGGCTGGTTTAATGTTTTGCGATGATAACATGAATAAACGTCTATACATCTTGAAATAATAATATTAATGGTACACAGGAAATTCACTTTATGTTTATGTATAACTGTTTTAAAAAATTTAAATTTCAACGTAGCACGCCCCTTGATATATATGTATGCAGTCCTTGGGATTCGCTAACATAGCAGCAGTAAGAATTTATAGCTCTGTAATGAGGGCATCAACAAAATTAAAATAATGCTGCCTTAAGCGATGGTAGTAAGTTTAGAATTACCTTATCGCCAATCATTTAATAAGACATTTATCTTGAAATTTCATGTTACTCAATCATTTATAAATTAACAATTTGTAATCATTCTGCTCAAACACTACTATATCCTACAGGGGAAAGCACTGATCCCCATCATGCGAATATTAACTTGGGTATCAGTGTCTTAATCAATCGATCCGAATTTGTATTAAGTGAATAAATTATATTATTTATTATAAAATTATATTTATTACATTGAAATAAATACATTCATAAAATATTATTACATTTTAGAACATGCTTTTACACATTAGAAAGTGCTGATCTGAGTAACTGCTCAAGTTCATCGGATTTCTTTTTTTCTTCATTTAGTTGATCTTCCAATTGAGATACAGCATCTTTATAAGTATCAAATGCAGATATATTAATATCTGCCATTTGTATACTTTGTTCCACATTTGAAGTGTCATTTTCTTCAAGCATTAAATATTCTTGCGAATCTTCATCTAACCTTCGCCGTTTAGCTTCTATGAAATAATCTAATTCATCTTCATATTCCAAAACTTTGTGTTTTGCTTTTGAATAAACTTCAATTTCAAACAACCAATGAATATTCCGATATTCATCTAGGACAGGTTTTTTGTACATCGCAAATCTGTTCTCAAAATTGTCTAAGCTATTAATTTTCGCATACACTATTACATTTAACAAATCTATGAGATCATAGTTATGGAAGTACTGACTAAATTGATCACTTGGTATACTTGTATCAACTAGTTCACTGGGTAAAATGGCAACAACTTTGCAAACCACCTCTTCGGGATCAGAAAACCAACCAATCTGATTGCAGTATTTACGTATCTGCTCTTGCATGTTACATATACTCTTGGGGAAAGCATTATTTGGATCTGGAAGTTTAAGCTTTTGCATTATATTAATAATGGCAATAGTATTGTCTGATTGTTTCACATTACTAGGAATAAATTCGTACGGTTTTGGGTATGGAGACATTTTATCTAAATATTGATCAAATTCTAATGGAAAAGAGGGATAGTTGAAAAGGTCTTCATCTGTTATCACTTGTGTTAACTTATCTACAGCTACATTGTAACAAGCAACGAGTTTATGTAAACTTTTAAGAACAGTTTCTGTTCTTTTATCCTTTTCACACTTTAGTTTGTACCATATTTCATTACCAAGATATCTCTGACAAATTGATTTTAAATGATCTATTTCAAGACTGGGTGTTTTTGGAGAATTTTTTGCGAGCCATTTTAAAGCGCTTTTCGTACAAGTATTAATCGAATTTGCTATATTTGTAAGTTCGACGGAAAAAAATTTATAATCTGAAATAGTACCATTATTTCTAAATAATGTTAACTTCTCATTAATATATTTTAGCTGCATCGGTTCATGAGATTCTGCTATAATTACTGCGATCGGAACTATTTGATATTGGTATTTATGTTTTAAAGTCTGCTCAATCACTTCTATGTAATTATTATCATTTTCAGTAGCATAAAATATTACACCATTTGTACCGTTTAATGCTTCATTGGCAATACTAAAATCTTCACTTTTGATTAAACTAACAGAAACAGCAAAGTCTATTAAATTATTCCATGATTGTTTTCCTACGTGGATAAGTGTGTTACTAATTTCATGATTTTTACTGTCACCCATTGCTTCCTTTATCCATTTTTCAATATGAATTTTCCTATAAAGCCATTTTGTACTAGATGTTACTAAAGTTACTTTCCAAAAAAAACACTTATCATATGGATGTTCAATTTGCTTCATGCGTTTTAAAAGAGGTGATCGTATTAAATCTACAATGTTGTACGGTTTTGGAGGAGGTATTGATTTCAATTCACCTACAAACCTGTACCCTCTATGAATAGCATTCATATTACTCAACGCCGCTTCTTCTGTTGCACGTCTCAGAAATTTGGCTTCTATTTGGTGATTATTATTTGTTAACCAAACCGGCGTATCCTCTAACAGAGTTCGTCTTTTACAGTTCCTAATAAATTGATTTCTCCAAATATGAAACCACTTTTGCGACATTTTCCTAGTTCGAAATATTTCAGCTTTTATTTCCGATACGCAGATTTCATTAGATAATTCGGTAAGTATATCTTCAGTGATTTCCTTAGCATAAGAAACCAATTTCATTAAGCGTTCAACCTCTTCATTTAAAATAACATGAATAGTTTCATCATTGACCTCTCTTACAAGTTCATCTATAAGTTCTAAAGATTCTTTTTCTACTCTTTCCTTAAATTGTCTTTCCTGCTCCTCTGCCTGCCGTTTTAATTCCATTATTTTTTCTTCCTCTATTTTTTTTCGTAATTCTTCTTGTCTCACCTGCTCTTCTTTTTTACGCTTTTCTTCGATTTTCCTTAGTTCTTCCAGCCTAAGCTCCTCTTGTTTTCGTTGTTCTTCTTCTTTTCTTTTCAATTCAAGAAGTTTTATTTCTTCCTGGCGCTGTCTTTCTTGTTCTTGGCGTTTTCGTTCTTCCTCCTCTAGGCGCTGTCTTTCTTCTTCTTGGCGTTTAATTTCTTCTTCTTGACGCTTCCTTTCTTCCTGTTGAAAATCTCGCTCAGCATTGCTTTGTAGGTAGTTATTATCGTTGTCACTATTGACAAATTCATAAACGTCGTCTTTTGATTGTACAGAATTAAAAATATTATCGGCCACTGTTGGTGCTTTATTTTTGGTTTGAAAAATTGTGTAATTGGTAACTAATGCAGGTTCATTCGCGCTTTTGAATAAGCTGCTTGGTGACATTACTGCAGTATCACCATTAGAGATATTTTTATTAATGTTCTCCGCCTTAAAAATAGATTGCGGATCTAAAAGAGTCTGTGTTTTTTCATTTGATCCAAAGATATTAGGCTGTAGTGATTCTTGTGGTTTTGCAAATAGATTAGCACTTTTTTCTACATTATGAGAGTTGCTGAATAAATTGGTTACTGCATTCGAAAATATGTTTTTATTAGCACCAGTTTGAGAAAATAAATTAGTGTTAGTGCTTGCAAAAATATTCTTGTTAATTACATTTCCTGTTTTGTTTTCCTGTGAATTAATATCGTTTTGCTGTCCAAATATAGACTTTACAACTGACGCATTTTGGAATACATTACTGGGTTCAGTAGTTTTAAATGCATCTTTGACATTGGTAAACATGTTGCCTCTTACATTTGCATTAGTAAAAACATTTTTACTATCTGTATTTATTTTTGGTTCAATAATAGATTTAGCTGCAAATACACTACCCATTAAGTCTTTTGCACGTACGTTTGCTTTAGTTTCCTGTGGTTTCGAAAAGGTGAATAAATTTTTGGAACTCTCCGGTAAGACTTTTTCAGGAGAATTAGTTATAACCTCTGTCGGGGCAACTGGTGTAGCTGGTTGGAATGAGAATAATTTGCTTACAGGTGTCTCAATCGTGGTTTTAGTAAATGTGTTAAATTCTTTTCTTTGCTTTGCTTCCGTTCTCACGATATTTTTGGCCGGTTCTGCCACTCTTTCTATATTCTCAAAGCTTCTTCCTTGTAATAATTTTTGCAATTCTAATTTTAATGCCTGCACATGTTTATTGCTGTCATTTAGGGTATTATAACCTAAATCTTCAGCAATTAATGCAGTTTCTTTTAATCTTCCGTCTGTATTGAAACTCGAATAAAGATCATGTCCCGCATAATTGTAAAGTGGAAGTTGACCACCCGAAATAACTTCGCCAACAGTACATTGTCGCTTAATTTCTATCAGATTTATAGCTCTAGAAAGAGGGTATGGATCACTATCTTCAATGAAGTGATTTCTGTTCAAAATAACAGTAAGCTCTGTATTAGTTTTCGAAAATCGCAAACCATAATGATTAACAAATGACTTCATGTTTTCGACTGATTCAAAAGCGAGGGTGTTCATTAGATCTTCTGCAGGATATCGGGAACCTCCTCTGGGTGCATATGCTTTCACAATCCTCGCTAACGCTCGTGCCCTCACGTCATTGAAATATCGCAGAAGAATACATGCTTGAAGATATGTAGCTTTTTCTTGAACGAGACGGAAGAATTTCACGTAATTGTTGTTATCAAGTGTTGTGTATATTTGAATGGCGAACATGATAGATTGAGATTTTTGGATGATCTGTGGTAATTGTTTAATCTGCAAATAAAAAATATCTGTATTAACAATTGTGTAACAAGTACAGAACCAATATAGGTTACATTTCACTTTACAATGACAATCTCAGTAAAGAAGCAAACGAAAAGGAAAGAGTGGAAAGCCAAAGGCAACATGGAACCGGACTCTGGAAGCGGAAATTATGGCTTTCAATTTATCTTGGACATCACTTAAGTTTGCAGCTTGGGATAAAACGAATGGAAAAAAAGTAGTCTTAGCGCTATACACCACCAGGTGTTGAAGGACTTAAAAAAGAAGAAGCATAACTTCTACTCCACTAATGGGGTACTAAAGCACAGTTACTGGCGTTTATGATAGGAAGACGGCGTGCGTACTATTTTAAAACTAACCTCCCACAAGAAGTTCGCGTCTCCGAGATTCAGGAGCGCGATGTACCCCCGGAACTCTGCCTCGTTGGGTTTACACTCGGGCCCAACATCTGCATACATGTGTTTGAGGGTTTGCAGACACTTGGTGAGATTGTCAGTGTTCAATTTTTGGTCAAACTGTGTATTTTCAAGGTCAGCGAGGCGAGCGGCGCAGTGCGCATGGAAACGAGCACAAATCTCAACCAGGCGTATGGATTCTGATAAACAAACAGTATTATTAACATTTTATTTACGTTCAACAGCACGCGCTCCGGAGGAACGCATGTTGTTGAACGATAAAATTTGTGTTATAAAAATCATATATTTCATAATATAATATTTTATAATTAGGATTATAAGGTCCATTTTTCTTTGATGTTAATACAATTGTGAGCGAATAAATGTAATATTAAAAACCGACCAAGTGCTAGTCAGACTGGCGTACGAATTGTTCCGTACCATAATCTAAAACAATCGCAAAAAGTCACATTTGTTGTATATTATAAATATTAATTTTAATTTAATTTAATTGGTTTTTTTTTAAGTCTATAACTTTATTTAATACTCTGTGAATGTTTCATGCATCTACCCGTTAAAAAAAAGGTAAATATACATAATATATATACATAACCAACCTGAACAACAAAGAGCCTGTTGAGTAATGTCTTTCCGAATTCCTCGAAATCGATCCCACATGAAATGGAACCAGTCTGCTAGCGTCACCTTGAGAATATCAAGAAATATAGTAGATCTATCTCTTCTATAATATCATTATCGGGCATATCTTTAACATGGTCGTTAACTATGGGCCTCATAAGAAGGCTTAGAGTCACTCAGCGGGCGATGGAGAGAGCTATGCTCGGAGTATCTCTACGCGATCGAATCAGAAATGTGGAGATTCGTAGAAGAACCAAAGTTACCGACATAGCTCAACGAGTCGCGAAGCTTAAGTGGCAATGGGCCGGGCACATAGTTCGGAGAAAGGATGGACGTTGGGGTCCCAAGGTGCTGGAATGGCAGCCCCGTACTGGTAAGCGCAGCGTTGGTCGACCCCCAACGAGGTGGAGAGACGACATTAAGCGCGTCGCAGGTAGCCGTTGGATCCAAGCGGCTCAGAATCGTGGAACTTGGAACTCCCTACAAAAGACCTATGTCCAGCAGTGGACGTCTATCGGTTGATGTGATGAACTTCTTTTAGCATTCATAAGCTTGAGATGTCGTTTTTGGGATTACAAATTAAAACACTTCCTGAAAGGCCCTTGACTGGTCGTAAGTAATTATTCAGGGAGATCATCTAACCTTTTAGTGGGTATGGCAGTTATATTAAACCCATAATATCCCTAATCGGCCTAGCGACATCGGTAACTAGCCACGGCCGAAACCTAGCGCTAAACCAGACCAGAGGAAATACAGAGATCCCAAATTACCACTGCCGGAAATAGAAACCGAGACCTCCCACTTCAAACCACAGCGCACAAAGATGTGTCAGGGAGTTCATCTAGTTCGAAGCTCCCTTATCGCTCATTCTCAACAGAATTTGCTCGGATTTACTTTTTATTGATTTAATTTTTCTATTTACTTCAATGGATTACAAATCATTGGTTTCTGTCAAGCATGTAAGTCGCAATGTTTAAGCGTAGCTCATAATTCAACAAAAATAAACTGTTATCAAATGAACCTAACTATAAAAGCAGGCAGCACAAGACCGTGGAATAAGGAAATCGATTCAAAATCCTATGTCCAGCAGTGGACGTCTGTCGATTGGTGCGATGATGATTTTGACATATACCTGCCGTGTAGTATCAGCTATCTCGTGCAGCAAATAAGCACTGGTGCGCATAAGAACGCTGGCCGGTCTTAACTCATAGCACATAGGTATCTCCTGGTCGGCAGAGCTTCTACTGTACTGTTTCACCGCACGCCAAGGCTCCAGCACGCCGTCAGAGTCAATGACTGTTTCTAGCGTCATAACCTGCAAATAATAGATCAATTCAAATATATCACTACCATCTGGGGGCTTTCAACAATCGCTTAAAGCTTATTTTAAAATGACAGTTTGTGTCCTAAACCTATTAGGTTATTTAAGTATATGCATACGAACAAATATCTATTAATGTACGTATCATATATGTGCAAATAAATATAAATTAATAATCTCGCTTACAAAAAATTAGCAATTTATAAACTGTTGTTTTGGAAATAGTTGGTGTATTATTTTATAACTCTTTTTAATTTACATCACACTAAACTACATAGTATTTTATAACTACCAAAACAATCCTTTTAAAAACTTGAAAGGTGCATGATATTGAAGAGTTCAATGGCTTTCGTAGTGTTTCGATGTCATTTATAAGGTCCGAGTAAAGTCCCAATTTTTAAGTAGTATCACTAAATACCTGATGTTCCGATAATCTATGTAGCAATTCTTTTTCCGGACACATATCTGGGCACGTTCCGATGGTAGCACCGCCTACTTTCACCCTGGAGCCTGCTCCTCCCCAGGCTCTTAGCACTCTAAAAACATTTGAAATGTAAATATAACGAGAAATATCGGTCGGACCGATATTTCCCTGACTTGACTTAACAAATATCATAATCCAGAACGCAAATTAATAAAAACATCGATAGCGCGGTTTATAAGTGCAATCCAAGAAGTTTTATCATTTCTAATTTTATAAAGCAAAAGAGTATGTTTCTTTGTTTGGTTTGGTTAAACGCGCTAATCTCAGAAACGACTGGTACAAATTGAAAAAGTATTTTTATGTTGGTCTATTTATTATAGATCAAAAGGAGCATCATTGAAATATGTTGCGAAATTGGAGAAACCGAAATATCCTTTTGAAAGCTTGAGCTGCCTTGAACTAGCACAAAAAAAGTATACGGAATTGTTGCCATTTAAAAGTTGTTCAATACGTCATTCATCATGATTAAAAAAAAACTAACAAACGTGAACAAAGTTGCGGGCACCAGCTGGCAAAAACGAAAAGTGTAATAATTTCAAAATGGTACAATACTCTTCTGTCAGTCTGTGGTACATTATAGCGTGAGCATGATTATAATGATTACAATATAATACAAGAATTACCTGTCCCTTGCATCCAGAGTTCTCCATTTCTCATCAGACGTTAAGGAGATCCTAGAGCGAAGTCTATGCAGTTCAATTGCTGCCTCTGAGGTAGTGAGACTGGTAGGAACTGTTATCACCGCTACAGGAGATTCAATACCACTGGCTGGTTGACTGAAAGCAAACATAATATTATCATCATCATCATCAACATATCAACCCATTAATGGCCCACTATAGGGCACGGGTCTCCTCCAACATTGGGAAGGGTTGAAGGCTGTAGTCTATAAAGCTAGCCCAGTGCGGATTGGTGGACTCAACACACCTTTGAGAACATTATGGGGAACTCTAAGGCACGCAGGTTTTCCCACAATTGCTTAAGCATATATTATTTGAGTATTAACATAGAGAGTTAGAGGTGCATGCTGGAATTCGCACTCGGCCGCCCGAAAGTTAAGACGAAGTCCTACCCACTGGGCTCTTAAACATATGTTTCGGTGTGGTGCGTAACGGTATATTGAGAACAAAAATGGGATATAAAAATATATAAGTATAAAAAATACTGAAATACAAAAAGGCACAGAGATGATTTGTGTTTAGTATAATATGATTATATCACATGATTCCTCAGGTAATTTTGAAACTACCAATGCATAAATGTATGTGATATTTTGTACATTTTCCAATTTTGTATTATATACAATATTTTGTAGTTTACTCTATATTGGAAGGCACCACTCTCTGTAACAAAGCATGACCTAGCCCAGAGGGACAGGAATAATTAAGTAGATTTAAATAATTTAGTAATAAGAATACTACAATAATACAACAACTGAATCAACCTGCATTGGAGATGCAGGGCAGGTCTATGCTCGGTATCCCACTCTCCTATAGCGAGGAGCAGACCAGAGCAGTGCCCAGCAGAGCTTATAATAAATAGAGTAAAGATGAGGATGACATAATTTACTATATATACTTACTACTTGGGTGGTTTAATTTTTTTTGGTGTTTCTATAATAGTCTTTTTTCTCACAGGCACTTTTAAGTCCAACGATTGTCTTCTTGGTACTGCAAGCTCCATTGCTGTAACAAAAAAAAAATAGTTAATAGCAGAAAAATCCCTATATGGAGTACTGGGTTGGTACACACTCACCAAGTGCTCAAGAGGGTACTTACCTTAGATATGAGATTCCTAATTATTTATAGATTTGGCCAATTTTAGTTTATAATATAGTAAATACTCGTAAGATAATTGTTATTGTTGTAGCTATGGATTTTTATCTTAATTAAATGTTATTATTATTATTATTATTAATAACTCGAAAAGCAATATCCATCTTCCAATTCCTGGTAGTGCCTTGGAGCTATATTGTTCTGTATTCAAGTGTCTTTTTTTTAAAACTAGGATACTTATTTACATTAAAAAATCAATATTTTGTAAAAGGTAACAAGGAATTTAGGATGAGGAAAGTATAAAAAATGAGACAAAATTGGTTACATTTACTACTTATTATTACTATGCAGGAATTGTGCTGTTATCACACAATTTCAACCCCAATGTACAGCTGTTTGAAATTAACACTAACATAAATATTGTGTTCAGATAAAGTTGTAGCATCACCTCAGAAACTTTTCTAGTACTATAGCATAGCTAGCATTGGACTAGACAAGCTTTTTTCCACAAGGAATGGATAAAAAGTTTATCTTCTCCCACATTTTTATCCGCTCTCCATGGGTTCTCCTTTTCTCGATTGCAGGGCTTTGGCAGATGGGCAAGTCAATTGTATCCCTAGTCACTGGATATCATTTTGATTTACTGCCTATGCAATGCACAGTTAGCATTGTATTAATAGCAGCAGTAAAACGGCATTTTAAAAGAAATACCTACATAAAAAAGTTTCAGGAAAGAAAACCTTGTCTAAATAGTAAATCTAATTCTGCCAAATCTAAGCCATTAGTTATTTCCAACATACAAAATATATATTTTCTGATATTAAGTTATAAAAAATATACTGTCACAGGTTCTCAACTCAAACCACTATACAAAGCAATGGAATATTTGATATTAAATTTATGAAAATGATTATAATCTTGGAGATTGTTGGAATCTTGCTAAAGAAATAAAAAATAAATATGTATACATACGTTTTTGCCGAGTGATTCTGTATGCTGGCGCTCCAACCATAGCTGATAGCTCTGCTTTTACATCTAGGTCTGGGAGCCAATCAGGGTCATCATCCCTTTTACTTTTTCTTCTTCTGAAAATTTATACCTTCATGTTATTTGTCAGTTAGTAGAAATTTGCCACAACCTACAGATATTCCATAAATTAAATTTGCACATTATAATATAGCATTCTTACAGTAACCTGTAAATTTTTATTGTTTATGAATACCAAAAGAAGTGATAGAGAATCGACATCTGAAAAGAGTTGGGAAACACTTATTTCAATATAAGTTTTTTATCATTTACATATTGTATGTGTATTATAATATACAGTTTACAAACAACATATATTGTAGGTATTTTAAAAAGGTTGTACATGTAATATCTTTCAAAGAGCTTTCTAACAATAAAAATACCTATTATACAAATTTTTGTTTTGAATATTGTAGTAAATCTGAATCTTATTTTTAAATACATATATAACCCTTAAACATTGTAAAGTGTTGCACAGTTATTAAATGTTACTATGCAACTCTCATTAGTAAGCTCCATACAATTATACCAGGCATTAAGTTACTTTACACCCTAATTTAGTTTCTAAGTTGTTTTTCTAATGTTTAGTTTTAGCATATAATAAAGAGTTTTATTATTTTATTAAGTGATGTTGCAGCATAAGGAAGAGTGTGCTTGCCTTGAGGCCTATTCTCTCTTTATCAGAAGTTACTCATATTGTTGATGGTGAGAAATATTGAATCCCAGATTGTAGCAGTACATATTATACACAAGGAAGCGAAATGCTATGTATTTGTGACATATATAATATATACAACAGTCACAAAATCTAGCAGTTTGATGATAAAAATCAAAACAGAAAATATTACCTAATAATTTTTTTTTATACTTACACTCTTGGCTTAGTACGTGTTACATCAAACATAAAGCCATCAAAAGCTCCAGCATTTAGCACAGCTCGTTCTGCTGAAGTTTGCTGATCATATTCAACAATACACATATGCTTCTTGGGCAATAAACGTATCCTCAACACTTTCCCAAACTTACTGAAGTGCTTCTCTGCAGCTTTGCTTTCAAATAACCCTTCTGGAACTTGCATGCAGCTGAGGAAACATAACATAATATAGTATATCGTTTGCATGACACAGCTCTATTTAGCAGCAAATGAAAGAAAAAAAAGTTTTAGAACAACATCAGAGTTTACGGCTATATCTTTACAAAGCCGTAGTCGTCAGTCGCTGTTAAACTAAAATAAATTGTTAAGTAATGTAACACGGAAACTACGATCAGAATGCGAATTGTTTGTTTTTAGAATTATAGTTAAAAATAACGCAATCGTAATTTCTTAGCTCAATCCAACATCCAAGTATGATAAGTTCTTACGTTATTGAAGTTTTGTTGTTAAAAGACTTGTCCAGAAGTGGACTGCGAAGTTTTTTCACAGGACTTGGAGGTTCTTCGTCCATACTCCCAAGATTATTATAACCTCAAAATAATAATGTTTTTAAACGCAATTACAGTTATATTTTAGTAATCATCAAACAAGTCACATTCACATGAACCTAAACACTATTTGAGTTCAAACACAATACAAATTTCAAAGTAACGAATTTATAATATTAATCATAATCATAATTCAATTTTCTTCAAATTTCGTAAATACAAGCAAAGAATCAAACTTATCAAAGATATTACAGATGAGAAAATAAAGAACACAGATAAAGACGAAGCTGACAAGCAAAGAAAATGTTTTTTTAATTTTTTTATTATAATTTGTCTATGTTCGGCTCGAGCCTCTAGTCTTTCGCAACTCTTAAATATTAGATCCAAACATAAAAAAATTGGTGTTTTATAAGGGAGAAACAAAAAGGTTTTTAAAAATATAATATATTCATTTAATGGAAATATGTACAATTAGAACTAAAAATTGGAACACCTTTGGCACAGCAAGGGGACTTCGTATATAATTCTCTCGTGAAGTCGGACAACGAAATCCCAACCGACATTCACAGGAGAATTACGGCAAATGAATGTTACTTTGTTTTTGTTACCTTATCTTCAATCTAAGATCCTGTCGAAAGGCATTGCTTCGGCCAATACTTACATAGGCACTGAGTGTTGATTCTTAAGCGAGAAAGGCGAAAACAATCTGCCCATTTTCGAATGAAGGATAAAACTTTTTAAAGAACCGAATGCCGCCCAAACCATTAAACTGTTGAGAATGTAATAGGCGGGGTATGTGCAATGCATGGAAGGCACGAGCTTCCAAAGCGATTGATGAAGGGCAAATTGGAGGGGCCTAGAAGCCGAGGACGACCTTGGTATAGTGATTGAGTTGAAACGGATATGAGGGTTTTGGTAGTTCGGAGCTGGAAAGAAGCAGCAAATGGAGAAAATTGCTTGATCGAGCCAAGGCCCACCCAGGGCTGTAGAGCTTTGGTTATGATGATGATGTACCTACTATTGCAGTATTTATGCACTTTTCCATCTCATAGGTAGTTCATTGATCCCTTTACTAAAACAAACCATTCGGAAGTATCAAAAAAACCTTTAAGGCGCTTTGGAATGCCCCATCGGAATTGAATTTTTTTCCTTGAAATACTTTATCCAAATTTCGAAATAAATGGTAATCTGTTGGAGTAAGGTCCGGGGAGTACGGTGGACGTCTTAGATATTCCAATTGATCTAATCTCGCTTGCGGGGCTTTTGTATGCCCAAGCAACCGGCGGTCAGGGCTCCAGAGTGAGGAACCTCACAATACGCGCCGTTTCAAGCACTACTGCCTTCTGTATCCGACCCTTGATCCTACTACCAAGCGAAAGCTTCTTAAGATGTTGGTCGAAGCTTTTCGCGAGAAGACCATTTACTGTCGACTCAACATTCCACATTATAGGTGGACCTTTATTATTATAGGTTCACAAATACTCATAATATACAGATAAACACCCAGACACTGAAAAACATTCGTGTTCATCACACAAACAGAATCCAACCCCCAGCCTTGGACTCACAAAGCATGGTCGCTGCCCACTGCGCCAATTCCGCCAAAAATGGAAGCACCTAATACTTACTTATCGCTCTCATTCGCTGGTGTACGATCTCTCTTTCTAATGAGTTATCACTAAAGGTTTTGCTTATTTCATGACCTACTATACTATGTTTATAAATAATCAAAAATTTGGAAAATCCAAAAGTGCACGACTCATAATGCTCATTTATTTATCAAATATTGAAAAAAAAAAAAAAAGAAAAAAAAAAATTTAAAACAGCTGTACTTGGAAAGTGATGCCCAGGCGCCCCTGGTGGAATAAAATGTACATAATATCTATAGATATAGATATATCACCATGTTAATTTTACATGGATAAATATAGATATACTAGTATATCTATATTTATCCATGTAAAATTAACATGGTGATATATATATAGTCTTGCAGTTTTCGTTTTTTATTAATTGCAATTAAACTACACTGAATTAATTAATCATTCGCATTCAGTGACGTTCAATCGGCGATTAGAATTTTTTTTTTAAAAATTTAACTCAAATAATGGATTTCTTCACAAGTGTTTTCGGGTTACACGCATGACGGACAGGAAATTTTTTTGACCTATTTTGGTGTTTTTTTCCAATTCTATTGCAGTAAATCAATTTTTTTAAAGTATGGAATTAATCTCCATTAAATTATCTCGACAATAGTATGCAAAATATCTTGATTCCGTGAACTAACAAGGCTATAATAATAAAAATAGCCGCCGAAATAAGGCGAAAAAAATTTTTCGCTTTATTTCGGCGTAAAGCACTCTCTGATGCTTCGCATCATGAGTCGTGCAATATCTAGGATTGCTACGTCCGTTCTATAACTTTTAATAAAACTGTTACACATATAAAGGTATATAATATAATTTATATTATATACCTTTATATAGATTACTGACGTAGAAATAGCAAGACTTGTTTGCTTTGCGTACTTTCATAGTGTGATGTCTTACTGGATCTTATTATGGGTAAGATCCAGTAAGACATCACACAATCTTATTATGGGGCAAAGATACTGATATTGAAACCATATTCATATTGCAAAAAAGAGCTGTACGGTCAATATATACCTAAACTTAAATCACGTTAATCCCTCCGTGTAAAATTTAAAGAAATGGGTATCCTTACGGTAGCCTCACAATATATTTATAACAATATAGTATTTGTAAGACAACATAAACAAAAAAGTGGACATAAACAGTCGACTTACAAGAAATAGTCATAAATTAGTGACATCTGCATATCGTCTGCGAAAGGTGCAGAAGTCATTTGTGGGATTAAGTGTATACGCTTCTATAATATGATTCCTAGGGTAATTTCGGACCTACCAATGCATAAGTTTAAAGAATGTGTTATAACACATTTATTACAGCGAGGTTATTATACAATTGATGAATTTCTTAATGACAAGGTTGCTTGGAAGAATCCGGCTCCGCTTTCATCTCCCACAAGATAGAGAAATGAATTTTAAAATTTTAAATGTAAATTGTTCACATTGGAAAAGAGCAACTGCTGAGTTTCTTGCCGGCTTCTTCTAGGTAGAATCTGCCTTCCGAACCGGTGGTAGAGTCACTACAAACAGACAGACTTGACGTTTCAAAAGTGCTTATATTAGGCCTACTTGAAATAAATTAATTTTGAATTTGAATTTTGAATTTATATGTTATTGGACTATCTGTACATTACATATAAAGTGATATAATATAAATTGTAAGTACATACGTATTTTTAGGATGGGCTCGGACGTTCGGAAGTAAAAAATAAGCCAAAACCAAAATAACAAATCTGTCTATAAGTTTTAAGAAGACTTGTTGTACGGCCCCATCTTACTTGCCCCACATAAGCTAACTTATAATATATCAAATGAATATTTCAATTTTTATTTTTTTTACTGAATAATATTTTAATAATAATTTATTTATAAGCTTAACGCTAGAATAGATATAATATATCAATTTCAATAATAATAATAATAATACACCTCGCATGGCTTACACCTCGTCAAAAAGACTGATGCCAATTAGACTGGTCGCTTTCTGGAGTTTTTGTACTGTCATATTTTTATTTTTTTGTTTGCGCATCACACTTCATCGACATAATAATAATATTCATCAAGGCAAACCAAAAAAGATTTATGACTGTATATAGCCGTATACCAGTCACCTCGCAGGCGATCCAGTTCCGGTATATTTCGGATGTACCTACCTTGCTTGCCTTTACTTTCTAAGCCAAACTGCTGTCCGAAATAGTTTTTTTATATCTATTTGAGATCACTAGTTTATTAACCAAAAGCATCATTATTATCACCCCATTACGGGCCCACTAAAGGGCACGGGATTCCTCTCAAAATTAGATGGATTTAGGCTACAGTCCAACAAGCTGGCTAAGTGGGGATTGGTAGACCTCGCACCCTTTTGAGAACATAATGGAAAACTTTCAGACATGTACGATGTTCACCTACATTTTTAAAGCAAAAAGGAAAGCTGGAAGCTTAAATTGACAGAAAAGTTAGTCGGTAATCGTTATGTCTGAACGTACTGATCTCAGCAAACACCAAAACTTTTGAGTTAGGTAGCCCGTTAATTGAGGGAATATGGTTAATGAGGTTATAGGCAAAAAATTAAGCTTGTGGTATATAATCGCGGGGCTCAGCTTAGTGGAGCAGATCCGCAATGAAAAAAATACTATACATGGTAATATATATTATGTCGTAGAACTTATTTCAACTGCGTAACGTTTACGACACAGCTCAGAGAGAATGTTAGCAATGAAGAGGCATTACTACATTTGGCAACACAACTAACATAGCAAGTGACCTTTCAAAAGAAGTTAAGATCCGCGACACGTGCGCCTTGCGTCCGCGTGGTTACATCAGCGAGTCCTGTGTGCCTGGCCCGGCTAGGTAATGGTGCGGTGAATCACCTTGAGTGACGTCACTGAGATAAATTCGGCTGTCGCATTCCGTCCACGTTGCGACCAGATTATATAAAAGAAAGTGGCGCGGCCGTGGGGCGACCTTGCGCGGTGAAAGGCGTGGCGCAAGTGGCACAGCCGGAACTCGCTCTTCCCACGGGCCGATCCCGCGCCTCTCGCCAGCGCGGCGATGCCGTTATGCGCCCGCGCAACTTTCGGTAACCAGTTTGCTGGTAGCGCAAAAAACGCACTACTGTTGGACTGCTGCCAGAAGAATAGCATAAAACACGGAATGCTACAAACGTTCTGTATACATGTTTCCTGTTTTCTGACGAATGTGCCGAAAAAAGGTTATTAACGTGCTCTTATACCTACTATGCGAAAAAGCGTGATCTCTTATACGTCACTACACACGGAATCATGCCAGCAAATTATATAGATTTTATATAGATTAAAATTTTTTAAGGTATACATACCTATGAAGCTGAAAGTACAGTATATTTCGATGCGATCAATTTATCTCTGATCAAATGCCCTCGCGTCGCAGAATGAAGCAAAGCTTGATTTTATCTGTTCCGAATCCACGGATATAGAAAACATGGATCCACGGATGTTGGTTTAAAAAAATAACAGACAAGTTAGTTGTATGGAGACCCTTTGTTGAAACTTTATTTTTATATTTTGTCCTAAAGTGGTAATAGTACATCATACAATCTGTGAAAATTTCTACTCTACCTATTACGGTTAATTAGAGCAGCCCATTAAAGACAGTGGACAGCGAAGTTTAAGAATAATACGTTTCTTATTGTAGGTACTCTGATGCCGAACCCTTGACTAGCCAGTCCAAATGGCGCTTAGTAATTTTTTATTTATTTTACCGTACTCATTTTGATATTTTTAAAACATTTAAGTAATTAAAATACACTACAAAGTGTAAATAAACTAAAAAACACTAAAAAATTATGAAAAGACTGGTTACATAATGCCACTTGGAAATAATTAATAACGAACGTAGGTATCTATCTACTAAGAGTAACAAAATAGGCAAACGTGAAGAAAGCTGCACTTCCTAAAGTCACAAAACTGTATCACTCGTGAAAGCTGTATCACCCGTAATAAACAAGTAAAATGTAACACCGTTACCTACAAGCAAAAAATAGAGTCCAACTCTTTTACTTTATGTAGTAGGTAGGATTGCTAACTTTGTAAACAGGAGGTATTGCAGAATAAAAAACAATACACGCGGATAGTTAAACCTCATTTCGAATGAGAATCTCTTTTACGTGAAATCGCTTCTAAACTTCTGTAAAAGTTGTGTTTGTATCCTCTTTGTCGAAAAATGCAAGAGTCAGATTCCTCCTCTTCCTCCGCTGTTTGTTAGCGTCCCACTGCTGATATCTAGAGACGGTATTAGAAGCATATACTCACCATGCTCGAATCAGAATGTACCTATATAAAAACCGAGATATAATGTATCATGCTGAAGGTTTATCGAAGTGGAATCAACGAGTTATATAAAAGTGGGTCGTTGCGATAGCGTTCCCGTGACATTATGAATTTTACCACCGTGAGGTACGCCTCCCTGTATGCACGCAGTCTTTTTTTTAAGCCTTGGCCGATGGAATATCTCCCTATATCGTACCTAACGTTATAATCCTTTGGCCATTATACCTTAAAGTTAAGCCCGAAAATATAGTCGTTAATAGTAATGAGTCAAGAAAAATTTCATGACGTACTCAAACTTTTAGCTGACCTAGACCACCAATTCAGATTTAAGCAGCGTGGTGGGCCCATCTGTATTCTTCTTTTCTGGACCTACGCCTAAACTGCTCGATATAAATCACTCTAAAAATGATTGTTACGACCAACCTATATTTAAATCACATTTTAGTCCCATTCAATTATTAGGTAAAGTTTTAAGTCGGACCTGGTTTTTTACTTTTAACCGCTGGTATAATTCCTAAATTACGAAACGGAGAGAATCGAAAAATATTTTTAGAACTGCAGCACGTATCGAAGAACAGATGAAAACCGCTTGAGCGAAGCAACGGGCGAAAACAAGAAATAAAATGACTAAAAAAAGCATTAAAACATGTAACGAATGAATAAAGCCTTTTTTATTTACATCTTGCGAGAAGGAGACGGAGAGCGGTTACGGAACGCTGGCCTAGAATTTAGACAATTTCCGACTGGCACAAGCTGCCGAGAGCGTCGGCTTAGCAACAAGAACTTACGTAGGTACCTACTGTGAGGCTTTATGATAAAAACTAGTGCCTCGGGATTTCAACAACAATTTATTTATTGTACGGTATTATACTAACTCTTTATTACTCTGTACACTTACAATATATACTACCTCCCTGACGCAGTCAGGAGTGCTGTGGTCTTATAAGTGGTAGGTGCCGGGTTCGATCCCCGGAAGGGGCAATTTCTTATCAAACGTGCCACAAATCGTTTCAGCGTTCCGGTATGATGTCGTGTAGAAGCCTATTGGTAGGTATGAGTTTAATAAAACTGCCCTAACCCATCTCAGCTGCATAATCACTTACTGCCAGGTGAGATTGCAGTCATTAGCTAAACTTGTTCGGAAATAATAAAATGTGACATAAAATGACAATAATTTGACATATACCTACAGAATAAACAAATTAGCCTATACCTACAACTGTCTGTATAATGGAGTATTCTATTTATAAATATGTAACATTTAATATTCTCTATACATGGCTGCGTAGATCCCATCAATCGTTTTAGCCGTTCCAAATAATAGCTCGGATAAACAGACAGAGACGCAGATATTGAAAAACTTTTATTGCTCTTCTCTTTTTAAAAAATACTAGAGGTCTTAGTTCTCTTGAAATGGAAATTGGAAATGGAACTTTTTTGCATAGATAAATATGAATCTGGGTATATTGTACGATGAATGTAATAAATGTTCTTGTTAGGTGTACCTACCTACTCACTTATCTGGATATTAAAAACAAAAAGCTATCTAAGATTTATTTCAAGCATTTATAATATGTTATCCAACCTTGTTATGATGGGTTGGGAAGTGTGAAAATTAATAAAAAAATAAGCTTTTAGTCATCACTATTTTTGTGATTTTTTTACAATGTCACGGCTAAGATTCAAAATCCAATAAATTTATAAAAGATGTGTAACTACATAAAAAAGGGCTACAATATAAACGGGTCTGTAGTTATCTACATACATATAGCTTCACAAATTAAAAAGCCTGCATTTTGTCACTGCGTAATACCATCCTTAGGTATTCTCTGCACATGTATTTTATATTTATAGTTTCTTCAAGAATATGTAATATAGTATACAATCCTATGGTAATTTTCTACCCTAATAAAAGGGTTTTTTGCTAACCATACATCTACCATAAACATAAACCTATCGTGGCAACTAAGTATTTGAGAATATTAAAGAGACTCTTAAACGATATACCTACAAGCAGTACGTCATCATAAAGTCTTGTTGAAAATTTTAATCTGCATTATGATGTATTTTGTATGTATTCACACTAACAAATAAAAGTCAATACAAAATCAAAACCTTAAAAACTAAGTTTAAAAATGCTTCATGTAAGCTTTTCATTAAGTTATTGGTCCACCTGCCTTGCCTACAGAGCAGCGGCATGGGCAGCGACTATGGACAATAGACATCGGCGCGTGCGCCGGCGGCCGCGAACCCGGATGCGGAGGTATGACGTAACGCAGCCTTTGCCCCCTCTCCGCAGTCAACACCCCTCTCCGTCTGCACTTCCCCCCTCACCCCAGAAACCTTGCTTGCACTTCTACGCGTCTGGCGGAGCGTCTGAGCCCACTGCCGTCTTTGATCTTTTCTTGTCTCTGTTTGGCTCAGTTAATTAATCCCTAAAGCGGCGTACTTACTTACCTATATAACTACTCGTGTCTATTCGACATTCGCCGAGCTATCACAGTGTCTTCAAAGTAATTTTCCTACCTCAATTCTTAAAATATTCAGCTCTACATGTTATTGTATTTATCATAAACGACCTTGTATAAGCAATAATAGTGTAACATTAACACATATGTCTGAGCGTTAATTATTTTATTTCAAACTACGATGTTTAGTACATCAACAACAATTCATTAATAACTGAACAACGTATATAAGTATGGTCCTAAATTACGAGTATTTTTGCTAACTTACGTTATGTTTATCTGATTGTACAAAAAATCTCCCATCCAAATAAAATAAATAAATAAATATACTACGACAACACACATCGCCATCTAGCCCCGAAGTAAACGTATCTCGTGTTATGAGTACTAAGATGAGTGATGAATATTTTATGAATAATATACATAAATACTTATAATATAAAAATAAACATCCAGACACTGAAAAAAACTCATATTCATCACACAAACATTTTCCAATTGGCTTTTGAACATGATAGCGCTTAATAAGGCTCTGCTAAGAGAGCTTAGAATCACTCAGTGGATGAATGGAGAGAGTTATTGTTATTACTCTTTATTTGTACACCATATCAAGTTAAAGATATGTTTTAGAATAGAAACAAAGAAAGTTGTGGTATATAAAAGGCGACCTTTTTGTTTAGTAACGATCTGCCAGAGAAAAAAACAGGAGAAAAGAGTGCGATTTAATAAGTAATTTCTATGTTATTAAGTCAGAAATGAAGGATCATCATATCATATTGAGTTGATATGATGATGATGACTTTTGGCAGTCTTCAAATTTAGGCTACCTAAAGATAGGTATAGCCAAACCGTGTTTTGGTTGAAAATATAGCTTTTGCGATAAGACGCTTCATTTTAATAGACACCTGTAATTAGGTAGATTAATAATTAATTAATGCGCCACAAATGACTAAAATTATTACTTTAGATTGAATATAACGTTACTTACTCGTTCCGGTCTGAAGGCGGGGCGTTGACGTTGTTTTGTTCTCTGCCCAGTTAATTCGTTAACTTGAATTTGATTTCGGTTTTATGACGGTGCATTTCTTACCATAAAATGTTATAAACATAAGTACTATAATGCCGCCGCGTGATGGATCCGCCTTTCACCGGCAATGTTCAACGTTAAAAAGGTGCTAGCAAACATACGGTTACCTTCTCATCTTCTAATTTAATAAGGAAATAAAGTAAACACGTCCATTATAACATTGTAGATTTGTGATCTCTGGAACTAGACTCTGATTTATTTTTTATAAGGTTAGTTACGGCATACGGGTCTATTTTATTGCCAAGGCATGCCAATATTATTGATTTTTTACATCTAAAAGCGACTTAACCTATACTTACTCTTGGATTACGCTACCTTATATAGGTATATGGTTAATAGGTATACCGACTTCATAAATATTACCTACTAAGCTAGTAAAAACTTTACGATTTCTAGTTATTTCAGTAAACTCAGTGGAAAAGTACCTACTAAACCTCATCTTACATCGACTAAAACTTTAACACATTCCCTTAAATAGTTGCAGTATGTTAAACACAGACTTTCTAGACCTTAAATGCTATATTTTAAAGCATACAGCTGCATTTGATGACTACACAATTAAGCTAAGAGATCATAAAACAACCTTGTGTACGAATCACGGTGAAACGGACGCATCACGCAACACTGACTCACTCGCTCTCAATATGAGTGAATCAAACTCCGGGAATTGCATCATTATCGTGGGGTCCATAAGTGCCACATTAATTTCGGCGGTCCTTACCATTACTAATATTATAAATGCGAAAGTGAATCTGTCTGTTTGTTTATTTGTTTGTTACCTATGTTTCGCTCAGCCGCTTAACCGTTATTGATGGAATTTGGAACACATGTTGCTTGCATCCTGGAGATGTACATATAATATTTATCTACATAATGGTCATACAGAGGGCATGTTCAAATGCATATTTCATTTATTTCAAGAAGTTAGGCTTGTTTTAGAAAGTATGTCTGTTTGCAGTAGGTAACTCTAACACTAGTGTTACCATATTATTTAATCTTATGCATTGTTAAGTCCAAAACTCCTTCGAAATAATGCGTATTATTCTGTATGTCGATTTGTTATAAGTAATACCCTTTTGTTTTCCAACTAACTGTTGCCAGACTTCTACGTCCGCGTTTATTAAGGTTTTTAATTTGTTTTTAAGATCCCGTAGAAACCGTTGGTTTTCCTTTAATAAAAAGCCCATTTTACTCTCAGCCCTTTCAATTAACTCTGAAACAAATATCAAGTTGATTGATTGCCAAACAAAAGAACACGCAAAACCCTTTAGCATTTTAAATATTAGTATTGGCATCACAAAGTTTTGACTTTAAGCCGGAGAAACGCACAGATATTTCGAAAGTTAGATCCAATTAAAGTGTGTCGTGTGGCTGTTGCTGCAGATGAAACTCGAGATAGGGGCTCGGCATTGGCAAGTAACCTCGTTGGCGAATCTGCTTACAGCGAGCCGGCACCGGCGGCGGCGGCATTCCTCAAGGCCGGTCATTCATACCACTATATTAAATCCTTTTTTTATGTTTTAGCCGCGGGCACATGGCTTTGGCTACGTGTAAGGTGTACTGTATTTCTACTTCCCTAGTAGCTAATGTTATAAATGCAAAAGATGCCTTATAGAAGAAGTACAAACTAATAAACTCATTTTCATGACTAGCTGCTGCTCGCGTTATTCGTCCGCGTTTACTAAGATTTTTACAAATGCCGCGGAAACCGTTCGTTTGCATACGATAAGAATGTTGCATTTATATGCATTTTTTTACTGTTAAGAGAAGCAGTTAAGGAGACCCATTTTTAAAACAAAAAAACTACTAGGCATTCTCTTAAATCACCATCGAAGTATGTTATATTTCTGTATGGGAAACTCATCAAAAGATGACGATGAAGTTGCGGGAATCGCTAGTAATCTCTATACATGCAAAAAATAGCAAAAACTTGCTCTGTGTCGGCGTGAAAGAAAGACGAATGAACAAACAAACTTTGGCATTTATAATATAAGTAGAGACTAACTTGCAACATTGAAAAGGCTCGAAATAGTTTCGCAAGATTTTATTACGAGAAAAATGGGCTATTATTAAGCAGCTTTTTGGAAACCAAAAAGCTGCTAAGTAAGTAGTTTTGTCTTTTGAAACAGATTTCTTTGACAGCCGATTGGTGCAGTTTGCAGCGACCCTGCTTTCTGAGTCCAAGGCCGTGGGTTCGATTCCCACTACTGGAAAATGTTTGTGTGATGAGCACGAATGTTTTTCAGTGTCTGGGTGTTTATATGTATTTTCTAGGTATTTATGTATATTATTTATAAAAAAAATATTCATTAGTCATCTTAGTACCCATAACACAAGCTACGCTTAAATTGGGGCTAGATGGCGATGTGTGTATTGTTGTAGTATATTTATTTAAAAAAAAAAAAAAAATCTAAGTTTCACTCTACAATTATTTTGAAAGACGTCGACCGTTTTTAAAACATTTGCATTCCAAGTTATGATGTTAGACTGATTGACTGAATATCGACAAAGACAGAATGTTTGGAGGCCACAGTATACCTAATTAAGGTAAAAAAAATCATAATATTATGGTCAGATAGTTTCACAATACATATGTTTTTTCTTGGCTTGATGGACACAATTGTAATTTTAATGTGTCAATAAAACAAATTTTGCAGTTAAACTTTTTATTTGATATCTCAGCTGCGGTAATGTACCTACCTACGTATAAAACGTAGATAGTTGTATTATATACATCTCATAATATAGAGTAAAAAAATTACCGCCTTTAAAACTGCACTACGGCACTTTATATTATGGAATCGCGTTTTCCACTAGTTTGGGCAAATTTTTGGGAACCTTGAATTTCGGTCCTCTCTGGTCTCCTAAACATACTTTAGAGATTAAAGTGGGTACTAAAATGCTACTCAATTCATCGAAAAAAAAAAACATAATATGGAAGTATTAATTACATAAGGACTTCATTCTATCTTATCTATTAAATTCATTATTCAACAAATTATCCTAATTACCCATGCTAATTCTGAGTAAAAAATTGATTTAAATAAATAAACAGAAACCAGCCTGCACAAAGATTCCACATCGTTATACCTAAGTTTTGTAAGCCTTTTTATGTATAATTGTATCTTCTATAATTTTGATAGCTTGTCAGCCATATTACTTTTTGAAAGCATCCAGTTAAATTTTTTTGTGATATCACCTAAGAAAAGATAAGGAAATATATCACAAATCTATTGAAAGTTCAGTAACTTAGAACAATAATACCTAATTTTAGAAAAACCTATTTAAATGTGAACCTTCTGTTTTTTTCGTAATAAATTGTTTGAATACAAATGCTCTGCCATGTCGAAAGCTGGTCTATACTCTACAGACAGATTATTGCGTCTATGAGCTCTCTTAGCACGATGCTAGATGTAGGTATTGTGTGATTAGGGATGTCCATTATTATCGATTTCTATGTAACCCATGATTAATACAAAATAAAAGAATAATTATTATTAAATAACGAACTCAGCCTACTTGAAGATAGCCGCGCACAAAATATTCAGCCATCTTGCCGAACAAATTTCGAGGACCGTTCCTATATTATAGGTTTTATTATAGGTTTTAATAATTTTTGATTTGCGTCGTAGTTAAACTACGACGCAAATCAATAATTTTACAAAACATTATGAAAGATTTAGCATTATGAAAGTCGAATTGAGAAATAATTTTATTTAGATAAATAACCCCATCTGAAAATCACACTTATACTGGCTTTGAATTGTTCCTTTACAAAGTTAGTAAAGGACATAGGTTAATACATTAAATTACAAATTGAAGCACAAAACAAGTTATTGTGTTCTTATATAGTTTTGTAAAATAAAGCAAAAAGTCCACCTTGTCACTGAAGGTAACCTTCCCAGGGTCCAGTAGACCTCTTCTCAATCTCTGTCTATTTAAATCTAAAATGTTCAATAATTCTTCTAAAGGACTGGGCCGATATTACCCGCTTTAGTGTCACCCACTACACTTTTCTTTACAATGCAAAAGAGAGAATCCCTGTGGATACCCAGCTGGGCTGGTTAGGCTAGGTAGCGAGCTAAAAACACCCCCTCGTCCCCCTATTGATTATGTTCTTTGCCTTAAGCTTAAAACACGTTTTTTTATATCATGATATCATTTTTTGTTTTCTTCTCTTCTCATGTTTAGGAGATAGATTTTGCAAATGTTTCTTTTAGGTGATCTGCGACAGTTACGAAATCGATTTTTCATTCAGCTTCCACAAGCTGTCAACACATATATTTCCGCTATGAGTTGTCTTTTCTTGTCCCTTTTCAAGCAGTGTAAGATGTTGTGCAGTATGCATTCCGTATCTGCTACCCGATTCACTTTGAACAGTTGCTTAGCGGTAACCACCGCTTAGCAACTGCTCAAAGTCCAACTCATCGCTATCAATTTATGCGTTTTGTATGAAGACAATGAGTTGACAACTTGTTGACTTCTTAAATTGTTAACTTGTTGTAAAAGTTAGTGAATCGGGCAGCAGGTCTTCACCAGGCGTGAAGTGGCAACCCTGGTAT
Source organism: Pararge aegeria (assembly GCF_905163445.1). NCBI lineage: Eukaryota > Metazoa > Arthropoda > Insecta > Lepidoptera > Nymphalidae > Pararge > Pararge aegeria. Next base: position 6,430,425 of record NC_053192.1, on the reverse strand, counting down.
GAGCAGACATCGCACTAGCAACAACGGTACCCGGCCTCTAAGGGCGGGCTCTGAATGCCGTCCGACTAGTTTCTCCTTTGCAAGCGGAATGTCACCCACATGAGATATATTAAGACCATTTAAACGTTTAGGATCCTAATATTTAACACCAATGCCTTTTATTATCCTTTGAAATCTGACTCCTGCATCTGAGTCATAGTTTAAATATACCAGTGCAATTACTTATCTACTCGAACCTTCATCTTTAACTCAAAGATTATAATATGTTTTGTGTATGACACTAGCGTTATGACGTTATTTCCTTGATGAAACACCTCAAATGAACCGTTTGCCTTGGTTGAGTAAAGTTGATCCAATTCAGATAATAGGTGGGTTTGCTACTTTTGAGGTTCGTATAGCTGGATCTCTCCAGCCAGCCAAGCGCACTCCAGAAGCTTAGCAGGCCGCCCAGGTCGCCCAGTTCTTCAGGGAGTGATGCTGAGGAGCCAAAGTGTGCTACGCATTGTTCTGTTATTCCATTGCATTGAAGTACTGCGTGTATCGGTTTATCTTTCTGTCTGGTGTTTCATATGTCCCCGTGCATGTACTGCAGTCTGCACAGAGGACTGTCGGTTATACCTAAAATATAAAGGTGTTTATTTAATTGGTAGTACTGTTAGCATTAATATTATTGTTATATTGTATTGTGAAATTCGAACCCAAGACCATTTGAACTGTAATGACATATGCTAACGACTAGGCCAGCGTGGCAGTTAGTATCGCATCTAATTAACTCGTCGCATTTGCTAATGCAACTTTCCATAGGTTTATTGGCTAGCGAAGAAGCTTGTCCCATAATTCCTAATGATATACCTAATAGATGCAACATTCTATCACGTTTATTCCCTAGCGGAGCACGTTTGTATGTAAGAGCCGATTTCGTTTAATGTCAAAGCGATTACGTTTACGTTACGTTACTGTAAGTACGAAAGAAAATAAGGATAAACTTTTCCGTGATAAAAAACATATATATATATATGTAACAAAAAAATTGTTTAAGCAAATATATTATGATACATTTAAGCATTTACCCATTCTATTATGATGGGGTAGATACAGATAATAGAACTCCTCAGCAACAACACACTGTCGTTAAGACGTGGCTTTAAAATATATATAATACAAATACAAATACACAAACAACATATGGACGGCCGTATGGAGGCGTAACAATTTTGTGGAGAAAAGGTCTATTCGATTCGGTGTTGGTGCTAAAGTGTCAGAGTAATCGACTCTCTGCTATAAAGATTTGTGTGATTGGTCGAGTAATAATAATATTTAGTATATATATGCCAGTAGATGTAGTAAAATATATGCTTGAGTTTACGAACTGTTTCAGCTAAGTCAGTGCTCTAATAGAGAGCAACGATTCCGAGAGCGTTTATATTTTAGGGGATCATCCAGGTAAACCTTTTAGGAGCGAAATGTCTAATTTCTGTGCAGATTAAACTCCACGCAGGTCTGCCTGGACGCAGAAATTTTAATTTGTAACTTTTTGTACATTGCATATTAATATTTAATGTAAGTTTTTTTGTTTTAGTTTAGTTATTAATTATTCTGTTGTTTTATAATGTAGATGGGTCATAGTTACCTAATAAATAAATATTGTAGGCAGGCATGACCGTTACACTTACATGATTATGACTCTCAATTATCCCATTAAATCACCAACCAAACACCGACCCTAATTTATTTATTAATAAAAAAAAAATTATAACTCTACATAAAAAATAACAGGAAGTGTATACAAGGACAGTTTATGTGTACAGAGATTTTTTCCAGTAAACCCCTTGTTAGAAAAAAAAACTAAAAATTAAAATTTGTTTATTTATCTCATTTGGTTTAGCCTGTTGAGATAAATTAAATTTTGTAAATAAATAAATCTATATATAATCTAGGTATAATGTAACTGTAACGGAAACCGAATTCTATCTATTGAAGATATATTGAAAATTGATTTTGGAGGACAATCTATAATTGATACTGAGGCCAAGAGGTTTTTTTTCAATTTAGATTTTTGACTGTCTGTGTCTGGGCCGAGTATCGCGTTGGATCTACCGAATGAGTTTAAATGAAACTTTGCACGATTTGAGTTCATACTACAAACACTATCAGTTTAGTTTTGCCCAAATTTCGTGTATCTGATGAATATGATTGATGATAGAAGACAGAACTTCTCAGGGGATGGCAGCAAACCCCCCACTTTAGGCTTAACGAAACTGAATACATAAAGTGTTGCTACATTTATGAGAACTTTAGTACTAGGACTGAATTAAAAAAGTTAGAAATCTTGGGTATAGCATACGAATCACCAAGGACGTAGGATCGCCAGAAATACTTAAGGGTAGGTTTTTATAACTCTTACAATGCCTAGCTTTAAGTTTTTTATAACTCTTACTAGAGATTTTCTTCATTTTATATCATCTGCATACCCTGTGCATACCGTCTATGCATGCCACTGGCCGCAGGGGACGTCCAATAAATAAATAAACTAATGAAAACTATATACTAAAAACATATATAATCCTCATTTAGCCATTATTGTATGCAGCGCATTGTGCCCAAAAACAGTGAAAACTCCCCGCGCACTGCTAGCTCACAAACTTTTTACATTTTATGGTAAACGCTTAGAACATTAGAGGTAAAGTAATAACTGTCAAGTGCTAAATCGTATGCAGTGACCAAACCGCCTGATCAAGAACACTACTAAAGTGGCTTGGTTTTTGATGGTTCAATATTAATGTTTTCTGTGTTAAAAAAAAAATCCCACAGAGATGCAGCTTCAGTCTCGACTAAATGGGTCATCATAAAGGATAACGCTTTGAGTCCTGATTTATAACTATTAACGTTGAAAATACAACCGTACATAAAGCACGGTAAACTTATTAAAGTTCTTTGAATGATGATTCAGTCTAAGATGGTTAAAAGACCAGCCTGTCGGGGGTAAAGCAGTTTCATTAAATCCTTATCCCCTTATTAGTTTTTAAGCGACATCGAAACGGAACGCCGTTACGCGCACGTCTTTGTCGATAGGCTGTTTACTAGTTACCTACGGCCCAAGAATCCCGCCAAAGAAGTTTTAGCAACATCACAGACTGACAGATCAATTTTATTATTTGTGCAGAAATATCAATGGATTAAGTTTCAAGATCACTTATCCAGTTATACTATGCAGTTATGAACATTAAACAATAAATTAGATCAAATCGTTCGGCCTCCCACGTTCGTTTTTGTAAATCTGCAGGTCAGGCTTAATTTAATGTTTTTTTCATTTCCTTATACTGCCTGTCATCAATCAAAATTATTTTGAAAATTAACTACCTAACCTACCGAGGTATAAAAATGCAATAAATACGATTCAAACATACTAAATTAAAAATATAAAAAATCCAGATAATGACATGGACAAATAACACACACACTAATACTTATTTAGATTAAACGCATAAAATAATGCAAATAAAAAATATATAAAATTTATAAACTAATATATACTATAACATTCTATAAATACTTGAATGTGAGTAATAATAAATTACCAAATGTCGTCTGTATTGCTCAAGATAATGGGGCTTTGACAGCATGTTTGAATATATCTAGTGACCTTGACGGTCGTATGCTTATTGGGAGTGCATTCCACACTTGAACAGTGAACGAATACTTATAAAACTTTGTTTTATGGAACGGCGTGTTAAAAGTTAGCGTACGACAAGAACGCAAATATTGAGGGATTTGTGGAAAAAATGTAATTCGCCATTTTGTGCTGGTTTTCAAATTTCTCACAGTATAGTTTACTATTCTAAAAGTCAAGGCCTTTTATTTGATACTCTTATTGAGACTGTTGTGAAAAAATATGTAAGCTGTAATTTCTTAGCGGCGACCATCTTGGACCGATTTGATAAAACATAGCAAGAACACTGGATAAGTCGGTATTCATCTTACAAACAAAAGAAAACAAAATCAAAGTCGATTCATCCGTTCAGGAGCTATATGCAATTGCAATAACAAAAATGCTGTGGTAATTGATAATATTCAAACAATAATTTACAGACGGGTTCATACGCACACGCGTTCACGTGTAAATGCGATTCATTAAAAGTTACTTTATATTAGTTTTATATATATGTAGTAGTTAGTTACTTTTATATGAAAACAAAAACGTGCATACGGTATTTAAAAGTATAATAAATTCTCCGAATCCAGTATACAGTAGGTATACAGTAATGGGTTATTTGTTTACACCTAGCCTTGTTAACTCGTATATATTACTTAACTCTAAAGAAAATATACTCACCTGTTAATCCTTACATGTTACTTCTTACTTAGTTTACATTCGAAATTTAACAAAAATTTCTACTTGATTTCTGGGATAAAAAGTAAATCAATAACTACCTACGTGATTTGTTTTTGCCTGCCGATGAATTCCCGTAAAAAGGGTTCATCAGTTGCATAGATCATCGTTGACTGTAAATATTTTATTAAATAGACCTACAAAAATATCTGAATTTGCAAGCAATAAATTGGAATGTGATGAAGTTGAAAGACAGGACAAAGTCTAAATATTCCAAAACTGCCAGCCTTTGATATTATAATTGTTTATCTCGTGTTCTCATGATGTTATTCCTCAAATTGCCACGCGGTTATTTGGCGGAGCAGAAGACATAATGCGCGCGCGCCGTGACGAATCCAAGATGGCGGGCTCGCGGTTTGGCGGTCATTCACCCGCGCCCGGATCGCATGCGCCGAGAAACATTTTGATAATTTTTAAATAGTGCACGTAATATCTACTGCTTATATTGCAATCTAAGAAAATGTTGTACCTACTCAATAAATGTGAGTTCAATTAGAATTTTACTGCAATCTCTCCCGTAGGGCTAAGATGCGCGCCATGAAATTATGTTTACTCGTCTCCTGGAAATAATAAATATCTTGATGCACATGTTAAAGCACACCGGTCGGTTTTCCTCTCTTGGAGACCGAGTTCGAGCTGAGTGCCAGTAATTTTCCGAAGTTATGCGCTTTTTAAGCAATTAAATATGGCATACTTTAACGTGGAAGGACATCTTGAGGAAACCTGCATGCAACGGTGTGTGAAGTTTACCAATCCGCACTTCGCCAACGTGGTGGACTACGGCCTGATCCTTTCTCATTTTGAGACGGGACTCGTGCCCTGTAGTGGGCCGTAATGGGTTGATGATGATGATATCTCATGAAAACCGGTGAAGGACCTTTTTTTTAACAAAATGTAGTGTATGTAGTTAAAGTAATATTGTTGAACAAACTTAAACTTATTAGAATCAATTATTTATTAACAGATAGGTAATTCTCATTATTATTAAAATTTATTGCACTACCAGCAAACAGATCGATAATAATATTAAATCTAAATAAAAACATGAGCTGTCGTTTCTTGGAAATAAGGGGCAGGCACAAAGCTGATCGCCCAATGGGCTGAGCGGCTGACGTAACCTCGGCAACTAGCCTGTGAGTCAGCCTGCAGTGTTTCACCTCCAAGCAGAAATATTAAACTAGGTCTTAGGGCTTCGGAACAGATATGCTATTTTGATATGTATAAGTATAAGGGTCCCTCGCGACTTCGTCAGCGTATAAGTAGACCTTAAAAATCAAACTCTTCAGCTTTATATATTAGTATAATGGTATTAGATTTATGAGCAAGTGATAGTCTAGTGGTTGGGATTTCGGCATCTCTTTTGGCGGAACCAAGTTTCAACCCCGGCACCCACGTTTTACTTTTTAAGCGAGGCCAAGTGCGAATTAGTAGGCTTCACGCCTTTGAGAACATTATGGAGGAATATCAGGCATGCAGGTTTCCTCACATTGATTTCCGTCCCTGTTTAAGCAAACGATATTTAAGTTGCTTAAATTAAAAACGCACATAACTCCGAATAGTCAGTGGTGCGTGCCTGGGAACGAATTCAGTCTTCAAGAGAGAAAAGCCGACGCCTTACCCTCTACGCTATCACCGCTTTTTAAACTATTAATATAATATATCTATTTTGTGGTGTGCTTATACCTATTGAACATATTTATATAATTGAATAAAGTTTCTTTTGAAACCAAATTCATGTTATAATATTATTATTAAATACCTCGCTAATCGTACATAAGTACATATCAGCTGTTATAAAATACCTACTAAGAAAATCAACTATTTTATTTTATCAAGTTTGATATGCTATCTCCATTAGATAATAAATAATTGGCGGCAATTCTGCTGTACATAGGTAAATCTCTTAACTTAATCGACACTTCCAAAAATAGTAGTATCCTGTTCCACAGAGAACATTGTGAAAAGGAAACACTTTAAGACCTGTCAATTTATTTTAGTTCAGATACTTTAAATTACAAATGTCCACCAGTTCTTCTAATTTAAGTTCGTACAATTTAAGAGAAGCAGAAAATTCAATGTCGACTTCTTATCAACAAATAAGGTGTCGAAATTCTAAATTCAAAAAAAATCAAAATTCAAAATTCATTTATTTCAAGTAGGCCTAATACAAGCACTTTTGAAACGTCAAGTCTGTCCGTGTGTACTGTGTAGTGACTCTACCACCGGTTCGGAAGGCAGATTCTACCGAGAAGAAGCCGGCAAGAAACTCAGCAGTTGCTCTTTTCCAACATAAAAAATTTACATTTTATATTTTAACATACATTTTTCTATCTTGTGAGAGATGAAAGCGGAGCCGGATGCTTCCAAGCAACCTTGTCATTAAGAAACTCATCAATTGTATAATAACCTCGCTGTAATAAATGTGTTTTAACACATTCTTTAAACTTATGCATTGGTAGGTCCAAAATTACCTTAGGAATCATATTATAAAAGCGTATACTCAATCCCACAAATGACTTCTGCACCTTTCGCAGACGATATGCAGATGTCACTAATTTATGACCATTTCTTGTAAGTCGACTGTTTATATCCACTTTTTGTTTATAAAGACTAATATGTTGTCTTACAAATACTATATTGTTATAAATGTATTGTGAGGCTACCGTAAGTATACCAATTTCTTTAAATTTTTCACGGAGGGATTCACGTGATTTAAGTTTATATATTGACCGTACAGCTCTTTTCTGCAATATGAATATAGTTTCAATATCAGCAGCTTTGCCCCATAATAAGATCCCGTAAGACATCACACTATGAAAGTACGCGAAGTAAACAAGTCTTGCTGTTTCTACGTCAGTAATCTGTCTAATTTTCCTGACGGCGTAGGCAGCCGAGCTTAGTTTACCTGCTAGTGTATCTATATGGGTACCCCACTGAAGCTTACAATCCAAGGTCATGCCCAGAAAAACTGTGGAATCTTCCATTTTTAGTGATTCTCCATTTATTATTATATTTTTATTAACTTTCTTTACATTTGGTAAAATAAATTCCACACACTTAGTTTTTTTTTTGCATTTAAAAGTAAATTATTGACAGTAAACCAGTGCGACACATGCGACATAGCACGGCTTACATCGTCAGAGTTGTCTCTACCTCTATCAGTTTTAAAAATTAGAGATGTATCATAAGCAAACAGTACAATGTCACAGGTTTCACTGACATGGTGTGGTAAATCATTTATATACACCAAAAATAGAAAGGGACCCAAGATTGAACCCTGTGGGACACCCATTGACGTAGCCGACCCCTGCGACTTAATGTCTTTTATGCAAACCCTTTGGGTTCTGTCACCGAGATAAGAGGCAACCAAATTTAGTGCAACGTTTTTGATACCATAATGGGCTAGTTTAAGAAGCAAGGTTTTATGATCAACACAATCGAATGCTTTGGATAGATCACAAAAAACACCAATGGCATTCTGCGAATGTTCCCAGGCATCGTACACATGTTTTAAAAGTTTAGCGCCTGCATCCGTGGTGCTACGACCTTTAGTAAAACCGTACTGCTCCGGATGTAGTAAGTTATTTACATTGAAGTGATTCAAAAGTTGATTTAATATAATTTTTTCAAAGACCTTACTAAGAGCTGGTAAGATTGAAATGGGTCTGTAATTGTTAATGTCGTTTTTATTGCCAGATTTAAATAGAGGTATAAGTTTACTATGTTTCATTAAATTTGGAAAAGTACCTCTATCAACACATTCATTAAAAAGTATGGCTAAGTAAGGGGCAATAACGTCTATAATGTTAGATATTACCATTACAGACATACCCCATAAATCACCGGTTTTTTTCTGTTTCAACAACTTAAAATTCTTTATTATATCATATGCAGATATATGTTTAAAATTAAATAAAACGTTGCACTCATTAACGTTGTTCCTCAATAAACTCTGAGCTGCAGTAGGTGAAGAATTAAGTGAATCAGTCAACAAAATAGGAACACTCTGAAAAAAGTTTTCAAAGGTACTTGCAACCTCACTGTCAGCGGTAACTTTATTATCATTAATAATTAATTCAAAGTTTACGTTGCGAGATTTAGCTTTCCCAGTTTCATTATTAACAATTTTCCAGGTTGTTTGTTATCCGATTTTATGATTTGATCCTTAAAGTATAGCGACTTAGCATGAAAGCAAACGTTCTTAAACGTTTTAGAGTACATTTTTACGTGTTGTAGGAAAGCTGGAGTATGGTTATATTGTTTTTCACTATAGAGCTCATACAAATTATCTCTACTTTTGTATATGCCAATAGTTGCCCAATCGCTAAACTTTATTTTTTTATTGAAATCTATATGTTTGAAATTGAATATTTTGTTAAATTCATTTTCTATAATATTAAAGAGCGTACCATAAATGCTGTCAGGATGACCGTTCTTAAAGACAAGGGCAGGAATTTTGGATGATATTTCACCTTTGAATCGCGTCAATTTGCTCTTAGTTATCGGCCTACACTTGACGATATGTTCATCTTTGTTTATATTATTCAAAACAGTAATTTGTTGGCCACAATGATCTGATCTTAAGTTGGTTATTATCGATTTACCTAAGATATCACAGTTGAGAAAAATATAAGCTAAACATGATGCTGAGGTTGCTGTGATTCTAGTAGGTTCACTAAAAGCATAATTTAAATTAAAACATTTAAATAAGTTTAGCAATTTAAATGTTTTAATTTAAATTACTAAGTAAAAAGTCGTAGTTGCATTACTAAGTAAAATATCAACATTAAAATCCCCGCATACTATTGCTTTTTTTGTGGATACAGACAATCGCTTAAGCACATCTTCCATTACATCCTCAAAAAGGCTAAAATCACCTGAGGGGGGACGATATACACACACTATTATAAATCGCTCCAGCTCCACACAAGATAGTTCTACAGTGCGTTCAACAGAAAGACTAACTATGTCTTTTCGCTCCTTACAAGTTATATTATTGTGTACAAAAATTAAGGACCCACCATGAATTGCAGTCCTTCTGAAGAACACACTTGACATTTCGCACACACTCGAAATAACAAATATTAAGACAGTATATAAAATAATAGCTTGAAACCCAAATAATAGTTTAAACTTTTATTTAATCCTTGAAGTTAATAGTGGGTAGATAGCGGGTAGGTATAAGCTTTTGAGTTACGACATTAAAATTTGGAAAGAAGGAGATTCTATTATCTGCAAAGTAATTTACTGATAAAGGGGTTAAATTGGGCGCTGGGAAGTATGTTATGATGATAGCAACATAAGAGTCAGCCCTGAATAGATGCTCTTGTCAAATTGGCAAAATAAGGCTGTCTGTAAGTGTTATTTTTATTTTTTAATATGTTTGTTTGTTTTGTTTTAAGTCTTTATTGCACACACAAACATTTTATATAAATTAAACACAAAAAAAGAAGAAACTTAAAAAAATAAAAATAAAATAGAGCGTGCAAAGGCGGTCTTATCACTAAAGCGATCTCTTCCAGACAACCTTTGACGTTAGGAAAAAAAAACGAAAGAACGGGTTGGTGCAGCTTTTCAGTATAAAAATATATATTTATATATATACAAAATAATTTTAATATACCTAATACTTACTCATAAATTCTAATACTACATACTTATTATACATAATATAATAAGTATGTAGTATTTAAGCAATATACTACATACTATAATATTACATAGATAAGAAATGGTTTTCCAAACGCTTCTTGAATACATTTAGGGATTGAGCCTGACGTATGTCAGCAGGCAGGGAATTCCAGAGTCTGACACAATTAACCATTTATAATAATATAGTCTTTGTGAGGCAAAATATTACTCTTTATAAATCAAAAGCTAAAATTAACAATCGACTTACCAGAAACGGTCATAAATTAGTGATATCTGCATATCGTCTGCGAAAGGTGCAGAACTCCTTTGTGGGGTTGAGTATACGCTTTTACAACATGATTCCTAAGGAAATTCTTGACCTACCAATGCATACATTAAAAAAATGTGTAAAAACGCATCTAGTACAGCGAGGTTACTATACATTTGATGAATTCCTCAATGACAAGGTAGAATGGAAGCAGCCAGCCTCGCTCTCATCTCCCGCAAGATAGCAAAATGATTGTAAATGTTGATGTTGGAAAAGAGCAACTACTGAGTTTCTTGCCGGCTCTTCTCGGTAGAATCTGCTTTCCGAACCGGTGGTAGAGTCACACAAACATGCATACTTGACGTTTCAAAAGTGCTTATAAAGTAGGCCTACTTGAAATAAATGAATTTGAATTTGAATTTGAATTTAACCGTAAAAGAGTTACTATAGTATTTCGTGCGACTGAATGGAACCTGGAGTTTACCGTCGGTGCCAGATCGAAGCAAGTTCTGGCCGTCCGCTCCGTAATAAAATAAATCGTTCCTTCAAATAAGGTGGTGTTTGAGGAAAGAAAAGGACACGATATAAAAGGGCCAAAGCATGCAAGTCTCTCCGCTAACTGATTGACAACCACCCAAGTTCCGCACGAAACTGGGATATGTGGTCGAACTTACGCAGGCCATATATAAATCTGATGCATATGTTTTAACTAGATTTCTTTAATGTAGTAATCATCATCATCATCATTGATACGCAAAAACCTATTTTTCAAAGTTTGAGTGGAGAAATTTTAGATCTAAGTAAGTATATATATAAATTTTATTTATTTAAAGTACTCCATGCTACTGTACCTACACAAATTCACTTAATTCATTAAGTGTGAATGTGCGACGCTGCCTGTCTTTTACCTAACGTATTATTATAAAATATTCAGGAAATTAGAACATTGGACTGTAGCTTGCTTCTTCAGTGTAAGTTTTTGCACACGGAACTACACGGATGTAAATCAAAAATATTCGTTGGGTCAACTAAGTAGGTACTAGTAACATAAAAGTCTACTTAATTGGAATGGGGAGCACCACACATAATATAAGGTGGCATAGTAGTGACAAGAAAGAAGTTAAGATTTAATTTTCATGTAAGAGAAAGATAAATATAATAACAACCCTAACAAATTTTTATTGTTTAACATCACAGTTACAAGTGTCTGTGTGTGCGTATGAACGTGTGTGAATGTGCAGGCGTTACTTTGCTAAATTCCATGGTATACTATGAATATAAAGCTTAATAATACTCCATGGGGGTAATTCAATCTTTACACTCCACGCCAAACAGATCTTCAGCAATGAACTCTCTACGCCCGTTTCGCTCCGACACCGGAGCATCCTCAAGAGTTGTGTACAATGAATAATTGTTAAAACTTAATCTTACCTTAGACATAGTAATCTGTGACCCCATTTAACCATAAATTTTGGTATGGTTGTCAGTGCGTTGGTGCTCATAAAATAATCTTGAAGTTATTGTTTTTATTATTACTTTAACAATTTATTTGTATAAGTAGAATGTATACGAGAAACAAAGTTATTGCTCTAAACGTGTTGATTTCGTTGTTGTGGAAGTTTTTCATTATTGGGAATACAGAAAACCCCAGAATTTTCCAACTAGTTTTAATACCTGATAATTTAGTTTTTTCTAATTCTTTTACTCTAACTACTAGAATCGAGATAGTTACGAAATCGCGAGTATAACTGCTCTTGTAAGTAGGTATGGTACCTTGTGATCAAGTGACACGCCGTTACATAGCTTGATAATGTTAGTAGAAAGTTACTACAAGAATATGTTATATGTTAAATTAGCGTAGCACTATGTGCTATAAACAGGTTTCGACGGGATATTAGGCAGTTAAAATTAGAAAAAAATCCTTCATAAGGGATAGTAAATATATTTATAGTAGGTAGGCTTTTATGTGTCTATGAAGTGCAAGCCACTGAATATTGAGTGTATTTATAAGTTCAAAGTTTTGATTAATAAATATTTCATCGATTGATAAAACTATCTTACCATTGATTAATAATGTTATCACTGTTAATGGTGACAACATTTATAATCAATGTTTATCAGCTGGAAGATTTAGGTAAATAGTGGATAATCTACAGTGTTATGACAAGTTCTGTAGTACAGCCTATAAATATTAAATAAAAACTTTCGTGAACTGCCATAATCCATTCCAATAACATATTCGATCACGGATGTAAATCTGAAAACAAGATTTGTAGACAAGTTCGTGAGTCATCAATGTCTGAACATATCGGCGAGCCAATAATATAAAAAAATATTCATGTTTTTGTTCGGCACGCTTAATTATAAGATATCATAGCTCGGTGCCATGACTAGTCAAGGCAAGCGTCTCGGCTTGAGAGTCCGGTGCAAACTTTAAAATAAAAAGTACTTTTGTGTATGGTTGGCTGCATCGAATGCAATCAAGGAGTAAAAATTATTAAAAGGCATGAATGAAACAATAACAGATTAATTAATAACGTCTACTACAGGTGCTTATGTTGGGTGCACTGTCTGCGTCTTGGACCGGCGCAGGCGCAGACGTCGGTGAGTCAGGGGGCGGTGCTAAGGGCGCTACGCCCTGTCCCGCCCCGCTCCGCCCAGCCAGCCATGATTTTGCCGCGCTTTTTTTTTCAATCAGGCCATACCTGCGTCACTTTTGATGTGTTGTCAAACAGTGGTGCGCTCGCGTCAGCTTACACGTTACAAATCAAACGTCGCGGCCTATTCTGTATATTGAGCAACCCATTATTGCTATAGGAATGAATTTCTGAACGGTATATTTTTTTATCAGTGCTGTCCAGCTATCCGGTTGACTGTCACCTCAAGTGGCTTCTAAGGAGGTAAGTGGTATTTGGCTTATCTACTTTACTAACAACATTAAATCATAAGTGTTGAATCTTTTGAATATACATCACTCAAGTTTATGGTATTAAGGACGGTGAGTAACATAGGTTACTTTTAGTCCTGGAATAACATCAAATTCCCAAGGGTGGTTTACAGGAACATTCGTATATCTGTACGAATAATCGTCCTTCATTCAAGCCCTAACAAAACAACATTGGTTGTTTTTGTCAACACTTGATTTTTGTCATAGATATAATTGAAAGGACGGAATGTAACATAGGCTACTTTTAGTCCTGGAAATCATAATCTTTTTATAGTACCTAATTAGAGATGTGTACAGACAATTTCACCGCGAAAAACACCGTAGGCAGCTAGTCAATAATAAAGAATAAAACATTATATTGTTTCTGTTGCTAGGTCAACATAGTGACCGTCCTTATAAATCATTTGCGATAATAGCCATTACCGTTGATAAGGCAATGAGCGCAGTGACCGAGTGAGACAGAATAAATAAGCCGAATCGCCTAATCTGTTAGGTATGTTCTGTTATGTCTAATTGGCTAAGAAAATAATATTTTTTATTTTGAATCTCATAATATTATCATATATTTTAGGTAGGAATGTAGTAGCATGATAGAGCCAGGTTTTGACAGAGCCACTTACATTTTATTTTGGTTAGTAATTATACTTGGTATAACTAGGTAGGTAATGGAGTCATTGGCGTAAAATTTCAAAATTAGTCGTGAGGAGCATACGAGTAAGCCTGCCTCAAACCACTTCGCATTGTATTCTATCGCATACGAATCCTGTGAATAGTTATGAGTTATTATAATTACCTGCATACCTACTTTTCTAAATTTAAGGTCCCTTATCATTAAACTCACGAGAATAAAACAAGTTTAAAAGAAAAATGTAAATCCTCTTCGTTCCATATTACGTGAAACGTAGAAACGTCAGCGGGCTAAGTTCCTAAATATAACTACTTTTCTAAATTTAAAGTCCCTTATCATTAAACTCACGAGAATAAAACAAGTTTAAAAGAAAAATGTAAATCCTCTTCGTTCCATATTACGTGAAACGTAGAAACGTCAGCGGGCTAAGTTCCTAAATATAGATTTTACCATTTAAAATAATATTTAAAGAAGAACCTAATACACGAATTATATGAACAGTATTAAGCAAACATACATCTCATACAAATAAATAAAGTTGAAGTGTCTTTCTTTTTGAGCACTTTCACATGCTGATAGTTTAAAAACCGCATACTCATAGACGTAAACGTCAGCCACTTGACCTCAGTGACGCCTAGTGCATACTGATTCATTATGAACATATATTTTTAATTTGTTATTATTTGTTAACCACCTTACTTCTAAACCATCTGTCCATATATCATGCTATCACTTTTGGTAAGGGTTTAAAGAGCACCTTTTAAAATATAATAAATATAGGTTAAAAAATATTAATTACTGTAATTAAATATACTTATCATGTCTATTTAATTTGCTGAGAAAACAGAGAATGATACAAAAATCATATATTTCCTCATTATAAGTTAAATATTCAGGACACGTAACTACTAAATGGCTTATTCTGATATAAATTCCCGCTTCTGCGGATACTTAGGGATAAAAAGTATCAGAACGGAATAGAAACACTCTTAAATAAGGATTTGGAAGCAAGCGAATCCACAGTCTTATTATTATCTACGTTTTAAGACTTCTTATTATTTCCAACGTGCAATCTTCCAAATCACATAACACTAGATATAAAAGAGAAAATGCAAACAAAAGGTGAAATAGTTAATGCTATGCATTTCCACAAAAAGAAACCAATTTCTAGGTATATATAGCCACTCTAAAAATTATTGCATCTTAATCGTTTAAATCCAACTCTAATTGTGACAGAAACGAGAAACCACCAATTACAAATGTTGTAAAGTCTGTAAAGTGTTTTTGACAAAGAGAATGTTACTAAACGTATGGGAGTATCGACATAGCCGTTTGAATATTTTTATCAACAAAAGCAAATCACTAAGCACAAAATGCAGTATGCAGTAGCTTTAGATAAATTTAGAAAAATGCAACAGTATATTAAAATTGCAATCCTCAAACAAAAGATAATGAACTCTTAAAAGAATTAATATGAAACAGAATAAAAACTGTGATCTAATCTTACCATAGAATATTAGCAGTCTTATGAATCTTATAAATCAATTGCTAAATCAATTTTTTTACAAGTAGCTTCTGAAACATAAATATCTTGAAGAGTCTGAATAATTACTTATACACTACTTATTAAAGAATCTTATTCAGGACCAAGGCTGAAGACAAACGACAACGAGAGGCAAACTTACCTCATTTCTAATCACCTTTTTAATGCTGAACCAACAGATGAAAATAAAATATCTGATCTTGTGGCCTTTTTTACTGTAAAGGAATGGACAACGTTATTTAAATATCGAATACCGAAGCTATAGTGAATATTAAGATAATACACAACGTCATAAAATGTATAATGAGAAAACTTAAACCCTTTATATTAAATAGCATTATGATCACGTACTTTCTTAATTAATAACAGTATTTAAAATACAACAAGATATTGACAATGTCTTATACTAACTCTTATACAGAAAGTGTGTTGGAGAAGAATTTGTCTCAAATAATTATGGGATGCAAATCGGGAAAACCACTGCGAGACATCAAGTCTTATAGACAGATAAGTCTGTTGCCAATTTGATTCAAGCTGTTTAAGAAATCGCAATCACTAAGAGTTACACCAATTTTGAATGGCACTAACAGCATACTCCACTTTCGCTTCAGGCAGCAAGATTGGACAGTTGAAGTAGTCGCTTGAGCTATGAAATTCAAAAATCTTTAGACCTAAAAGAAGGTTCTTCTTTGGATCAAATAAATTATGAATATTTAAATGTGAATATATTAATTGTATGTGTTTTTAGATAAGGCAAAGTTTGGCACAAAGGCCTTTTTTGTAGATTAAAATAAACTTTTTGCTTTCTATCTCTGTGAAATAATATACACAATAATATAAGTAGATACAACGCAACGTCATCGTTTTACAATATAAACGCAGGAGTACACTGCAGACTTTCCAACTATATATATTATATATATTGCTATAAAGCAACATTTGCAGATGGTACAGATGTCTTAGCAAACCACAAAAATGCTACATCTGCGACTGCACTAGGCTTGGTAAGAATGCTGTCTGGTTACAGAACAAGAGGATTAAGACAAATGCCAACAATCTATGCAAGTGTCCCTAACACAAGTAAATTATCCGGCAATCTGGAAATAGCAGAGTGGTCGAATATATAACAGCAATGTGGAAATGGCACTGGCATTGTTGCAAAATCCAAAATATGTGTCGTCACACATTTAACGGTCCCTGGCGCGGGATATGTCTATCTGCGCCAACTTAAGCCAAAGACCGGGAAATTGCTACAAAAAATATCAATTAGGTACGTGTAACTTATCTTATGGATATGATTAAACAGCCTGGTAAAATCTTAAATCAATCTTAAACATTTGTTTGTCGAACGATTCAAATCACGAAACGGTCATGAAAAGTGTGACCGGTCAAGAAAGTGATCTCGGACGCCATTTATGAATTAGCTAAGGAATGATGGAAATGGCGTCGCGCTATCGCTTGCCGGCACTTGCCACCGGTCGTACAGCATTCCATTATTTATTGACTGACTGGACGTGCATGTACCTTAAGAGTTCAGACGGGGTTCAAATTGCTTTAATAGAATAGGTCAGTGCAAATAGCTTAGTTGTGTAACATACTGAAATTCAAAAATAAAAGTAGTTCTGAACTTGTTTATTTTTAAATAGTAGTAAAAAAACTATTTTGCATTCAGATAAATGTGTTAGTTTCAGCGTAATTATCTTCTATAGATCATAATTAAAATTAAAATTAATAAAAAACCTAGTGGTAAAACTTCCGTAGCTCATGCTTTAAGACATAATATATGACATAAGTGAACCCAAGCTCGATAAAAATGCTGTAAGTTTAAAAAAAGTTGGGATGTCCACAAGATTATTAATGTACCAAATTCCAAGTTGTCTAAAAATGTATAACTTACTTATATATAAATTTATAAATAAATCTTTATTTATCAAAGTGATACAGGAATTGCACACACAATAAACAACAAAATCCTAGCTCTCCTTTTTTTTACTTTATATTTCTTTTTTTACTATAGCTAGAGTAATCCTAAAATTACAATACTTGAAACTAACATGGGAAGGTGACCATCCTATATACTAAGTCATATAATTAAAATTAAATCTATAGTGATTAATTACTCGTAATTAAGTTTATAGATGTACTCTACGAAATAAATTATACTACTATATACTATATCAATTTCAATTTCAATTGATAAATGAGATAATTAATTCTTTGAATAAATTTGTAAATTCGCATTTTTATTCAAAATAGTTCAACTAGATCTAAGAATAGTTTGGGAGTCTAAAATGCAACAAGCAATGCTTTATTCATAAAACAATAAGTACTTGCGTATCAAAGTGATAGCAACTTCGAAGAAACACAATACACGTGTCTCGAATTTTTCTAAGTCCGCCAACACCATTCACTTTTCGACCTCACACGCACGAAGGCCATTATCCTAAATGAATCACATCGCATTCCACATTTTGATTGAGCTTCAAGAACTTTCTCGACCAGAGCAGACAATGCGGCGGCGCCGGGAATATGAATGAAATGAACCCATCAACAACATAATCAAAATTAGGATCGTTTAAGCTGGGCGTTATCCATAATTAAAATTTTAATGTTTATATGATTTAACGTCGTTAATTAGTTTATCTTAAAAAACTACTTAATAAACATTAAATGTAAGTCAAATCTACCCATTACTGGGCTGGCATCTCCTCTCACATTGAAAAGGGGTTAGGGTCGTAGTTCACCACGCTGACTCAGTGCGGATTGGTGGACCGCAGGTGATATTTAAATTGCTTAAATTAAAAACGCACATAACTCCAAGAAGCCAGTGGCCTTCGGGGGTTCGTACTCGGTATCCACGAAAAGAAAGCCGATGCCTTACCCTGTAAATAGGACAAAACTAAGCTTCTAAATAAATGAGTAAATGTAAGTGGATTCTTCCACTTTTACATTTTAACCAGAAGTAAAGTCAACCTCTCCAGAGGACGCTCCGATGTCGAAGCAAACGTGTAATGGAACTACAAAGTACGCAAACTTCTCCATTATTCAAAAGTTATTTTTTAATTAAATATGGTAATTGGGATGAGGAACCAAATTCGATAATTTAAAAAAATATACTGATATCCTTGCAGAAGATGAAGAAACCAAAATTTAAGGGGGGATCCCTTAAATTTTTGTTTCTTCATGAAGTTCATGGTAATTAACATAAACAAAAAACTGGCTTGGGTGCATTTTAAAACACTACATAGGTACTGTAGCTACCTCGACCGACTACATAGTACTAGTTTCGACCGACTAAATTGTTCCCTTTTATTATTTTTATTTATTATAAATGCCATAAACTGCGCCATCCTTGCAATTGAGCGTAAAAAGGTCAACATTGGGTTAAGTTTATTAATCCAGGAGAACATTATAAAACAGAAAGATGTCTGCAGGATCCCTTAAATCTTAGGCTGATTAAAATATAGAATCTATATTATTGACCCATAGAACTATTGATGCGTAGGTACCTAGATACAGTTTCCACTGCAGATAAGAGTAAAACTAACTACCTACCAGGGTTGCAAATAAGAAGAAGCACACAATTAACTAATTCAGTTTTAACAAATATACCTATATATTCTTTTTTTTTTGAGCCTTGAAAGTCATAGTACAATACTACGATAATGGCTTAATAGAGTTTGAAGAAGTGCTCTACAAGAAGTTATGACCGCTATTGTGCATTTCATCTTCAATATAAAGCCTTCATCCAACCGAACAGAACATAAAGGGTCATTGCAATACTAAGAAAAGACTAAAACGGAATAGGAGCAATTCATCAACATTTTATGTAGGTAGATGAATTAGAAAACGGCGTAAAAACCATTACAAAAAATATATGCAGAAAACTAACTCTACAAAGAGAAAAAAGATTGTATTGCAATAAAATGACAGAGCGAGGTAACGACCAAAGCGGTGTCGAACGCCAAAAATCGCGAGCAAGATCGAACGGCGCAAGCACATTGGTGCCCGTCAAGAGGGGAAAACGCCCGCATCGTGTCGATGAAACATATTCGCAATCGCGAGATGCCAATATTTCAGAGGCAAACGTGTGTCCGCCCCTCCACAGAATGACAGTGACCCAAATGGTGCGCCAGCGCAGTCAGTTCCGTGAGCGCGCGACAGCTAGGTTGACGCACCGGCTCGAGGCGGAGGGCTGCGCAGTGACGCACCAGCCGCCGCGATGCTCTGTGCTATCGTGCAGTGGGATTGTCGATTGGATGTTGCCGTGTGCAATGCAGTGAGTGAGCACCGGCCCGCGCGCCGGTCATGTGCCGTCGCTTGGCGCCTGTTCCCCCGGAGGTTGACCTTTCAAGGTAAGGGACAAAAAGTGCATTGTCATATTCTGCGAAGAAATAATTTCGAACATAAAATTTCCATTTACTCTAATTGCAAAATGCAAATCAAAAAGTGTTACCATGCGAAATGTGCCATCTGTGTTTGTGAACGAGCTAATGAGTCAGTCGCATCTCGAATTTTCCTTTCGTGCTTTTGAGTAAATAATGGCAGTGAAGAGGACCGTGTTGGCATGTCGACTCTCGAGTCTCGGCAGTGGGCACAGCGTGCAGGGGACGGCGGCGGAGGCGACCGCGACAGCGCGAGCGTAGCGAGGACGTCTCTGCCCGGCAACAAGTATCTAGCGTGTCGCCACGCCGCCGGCTCCTCTCCGTGCCCGGTGAAGACTCTCGCACCCGCAACAAGCTAACGGAATCAGATTCCTCACGGCCGAAATTCCGCTGCGGACATTCACGCCACGACCGACTGAAATAAATCGCTCGTTTAACACAAATAGCACGGCATTGTCACCACATTGACATACGGACAAGTATTTCCGCTTCTCTTTTTAACGTCTTCCTCTTGTCTTTGCGCGCAGTCGTTTAAAAAAAGAAGCGCTTCGCATTTCCTCTGACGTAAGCGCCGCTTCCGTCATATTACTTATACATAATTCGAGTCGACCCATTACGGATTGCGTCCTCCGACCGCACCAATAAAGTAATTTCAATCACATATTGCGTTACACCGCAATACGAAGAATGAAATCCGATTCTAACGTTATAAAATGCTACTTTAACGTAACTTGACTACTAAAATATGATGATGGATCACGAAATTATGTATCGTTGATTCAATTATTAAGCTTGTTTAAATTGTTTGTTTCAACTTACGTTTTGATAATGCACCAAGCAGTGGTCGATAGTTCACATAGTTCACATAGATCAAAGATATGGAGAGGTTATCAGTGCGATGTGCAATTTTCAGTGTTGCTGAGATTCCCGAGAAGGGCCGCGATCATGTGGACGTATGTGCCGCGCACGTATGCGTGTGACGTCAGCGGCGATCGCTTGTCGTCGCCCGCGCCGATCGCTGAACTTCGCGGCAATGTCACTGATAAGTGATTACTGATAACATTACTAAATTCTGAGAAAAATAATGAACACTTGTTCAAATGTTCATACGTTTTGCTGTATGTAAATAAAAATATATCGGCAGGTAGGTATATGAAAAAAGAAGTAAATTGAATAACGTTTCCGTTAAAGTTCGTTAAAGGCCGTTATAAAGCCTTATATTTAGATAATCATTAATTAAGTTCATGTTAACAAATTTTACTTATACTATTACAATATTACATTATGTTTTACGAGAGACTATGATTTTTATTCACTGACACAGATAAAATAGCACTGAAACATGCTAATTAATTAAAAAAAATATGCTTTAGGTACGTAGAAAGTAATCGCTGAGTTTCTGAAATTCTTTTGCTTGATAAAATCTGCTTTACGAAATGATCATAGCGTTTGTAAAAACCGTATAGATTCTATCATCGTGTCTTTTGGCGTTACAAAGTCGCAAAATATTTTAGTATTTTGTTTATATGTATTTAAAAAAAAATATGTTAGTTAATATTTCTATGGATAAATCTAATAGCCAATTTAGAACTACAATTCAGATGGTCGCTCATGTTAGAGTACGGGCAACACTTACTCTTCTCATCGAGCGAGAATCGAGATCATAGTAAAGAACCAAACCTGTCTCAGACAAAAAACATGGAAAAAAAGGTTCAATTTCGATCGTTGACTCTACTCTTTATAGCCATTATAACTCAACATCGCCAATAACTGATTCAGAGACATGTCCATTCCTGTTTTGTCGGACACTCGGTTCGTTCCCGCCCGAGGTCAATAGTCGGCCTTAACACGTCCTTTTTAACTAATTTTAAAAAATAAGGATGTTTCAATGCGAAGCGTCTGCTTCAATGTAACTTTATCTGGCTTTAAAACTACTGGATTTAGTTCAGTAATTAATTGATATATTAATGCTACCGGCAAGAAGCATCTTCATGCTATCTTCTTTAAGCTATCCGTCATGCCCCATCATCACCTCCGCGTACTCACTTCTTTTGTAATTTAGTTATTGAATTAGGTATTATGACAACTTTAATTATTATTGTATAACTAGAAGTAATAAGTAAATGTATTCCTATATAATATAAAAAATATAAAAATAATGTATTTTACAGTGAAATTCCATATTTCCATTTTTACACATTTCTAAATTTTAAAGAGAGGTCGGGCAGGACGCCTATGTTGTGAAAGCCAACATAACTTTGTCTTACACACGACTTGTTGAACTATTTGTTTTTTTTAATCAAATAAACTATTTGTACGACTAATAATCGTATGTTAATAGTATATTATAATATTCTGTAACTTTGACAATCAACGAATAATGTGCATACTATTTTTCTAGGAATGATCCCCAAATCCAGTGTATCTATAAACTATCCTTCAATGATGCAGTGTAAGGGCCATGGAATAACGTGATTTTTGTCATAGAATAGTTTATGGTCGATTAAGTGACATAGGGTTTATTTTATTCGGAAAAAATGAGAGTCCACATTCATGGGATGATAAAAAAATACTGAAACCACAGTATTATATTGAAATCATTATAAATATAACTTTTTACAATTGCCATAAAATCAACCCTTATAAATAATGATAACACTATTATATAGGCAGACACTCAGCATTGCTGTAACAGGAAAATTACTAGTACGACACGAGTTCTAAGGAAAAAATAGCCTGTTTGGATTTATTGTATGCTGAACTGACTTTTCCATTACATTTTATTATTTAGGTACCTAGCTACTATTTGTTCTATACCTTAGTACATTTTGTATTTATTTTCCTGCATTTAATTAATAAAGTAGAACATTAATAAAGTATGTACATCCCCGGCCGAGCTCTGTCACGAGAAGCTCTGTTTGTTATTCGTTACTTCATTGACTTTAGATCCATTCTTACTTTGAATGTGAAAGTGTGTTTGTTTGTTTGTCCTTCCTTCACGCCCTAACTAAGCAACCAATCAACATGATTTGAGGCATAGAGTTAGTTGAAAGGGTCTCCGGCCCTTAAGGCTACTTTTTATCCCAGGAAAACGGTTCCTGCTGTTTTCGTAAAAAACCTTAATAAACGTGGACCAAGAACTCGGGCAACATCAAACAATAAATAAGAATAAACGGGTGGAGGTTATCGCGCGAGGTTCGGAGGGCGACCGCCTTACTTTCATGTCGAGACATGTCGACCGCCACGCCGAGCACTGATTAGTCACCCCAACATATTCCAGAACAAAGTAGCTTTTTTATAACTTTGAAGTTAGGTACCAACTCACGTTCTTTGTTCTTCACTTGTCCACTAAGATACCTTATGATTTTTTTTGTGATTAGTTTATAGGATTAATTGAAATAAATAGATAGGTGTGGTATTAACTGTTTTGTCCGAGAACAAAACCTGCTATATTTCTTCTAATTTTAAAGTACTTTACTTTACGTTAGTACCTTAAAATTTAAAAGCGTTATTCCAATGCGATTAGTTTCTCATGAGCGGAATAGAAAGTAACTGAGTCCTACCGACGTGTTTTTTTTACAAATCTCTACAAGTTAGCCCTTGACTGCACTTGACTTTTTGATACCTACATTCTGGTGCATTCTACGATGGTAGCAGGCTTACCTGTTTGGGGTGTCGCTGGTGTAAACCCATTTCCCATATCGGTCTCTACGCGACATCGTGCATCGTACCGGAACGCTCAATTACTTCAAGGCACATAAATTACCCCTTCCTGGGGGATAGTAGACAACGTTATTTCTGATATTGCGTATTTCTTGACAACAAAACCTGTAATTACATAAAATATCTGTGAATTTTTGAATAGATCCGAAAATCTAAATCCTAGACATTGTAATCCGAAATCAAACAAGCTAATAATACCAACAGCAGTTAAATGTACCCAAGACAAATTCATCTCAGAGAAGCGTCGGCTGTCGCCGCACAGTAACCAAGCCGAGTGGGAGGTTCGTGGGTCCGAACTCCGAATGAATGAGTCATAGAGCCGGTTTGGACCTCGCACGCTACCAACCATTGCAGAATAATAGAAAATTAATGATTTCATTTGCATTTCATTCATAACATTAACTCTACGACTGACTATTTTAACAAAATAATTGCTATTGTTAGGTTTAATTAAAGAATCATTCTTTATTACTCCAGCAAGACTATATGATTCTTACCTACGTTACGTTTCCTCAACTGGGAACAGGCCTTATTTCACGTGTAAAAGATATATAGATCCATCACGCCATATCCGTCCGGTTTGAATAGATTTAACGATTACTATAATACCAATATATAAATGGGGCACGTATTAATTGTAATGGCAACGGAACTACATTTTAGAAAATAAAAATATTCTATTCTATTCTATGTGAGTGATAAAAATAGGGACCGACTTTATGCTCTCTTACGCACGGGGGTGGATAGAAATGTAATACATATGTGGATAAAATGAAAAAAACTGGTACTAAGCAAGCAATAAGTACATATATTGTGGTGACGCTATCGATTCTCGCTGGCGTTTCTCTATTTTAGCACGTTATCAGTTTATTAATTTTCTTCACCGAGTAAAGAATGGGTTATCAGTTATCAGATGGTGATAATGTAGGCAGTTTGCTCTTTGATAACCCGCTGTGACGGAGTCTTGAGTGCATGAAGTCTGCCATTTATGTAATACTCGAGTAGGTACCTCCATATATTCTAGGGTACTACATAGGAGTTACTGGGAATCTTGTATCAATAGATATAGTAGTCAAAAAACTAATCAAGCAATGCCAAGTCTAGCTTTAGAAAATTCAGACGCGGAAAAATTTTAGGTTATTGTTATATCCCGTCACCACACGTCACTTCGGTTTTAACAGGGTTTAAACATGGCAACGAATAGCTAGTTGGGTACTACCTCTCAGCAGCCATTGAAAATCCCTGAAAAAACTTATCCTAGCTGTTGCCCGCGACTTCATCCGCGTTTGTTTTTGTTTTTAAAGCATCCCGTAGAAACAGTATATTTGAGAGAGTCTCCAATATTTTTAAATAAATAAAACCTGTTACTTCCTGATAATTTAGCTTTCTTTTGGTGTATAAATGGTTTAAATCGGCCCACTACTTTCGGAGACTATTCGATACAGACAAACATACAGTATAGATATATGCAGTAGTCGATACAATGATGATGATCATGATGATGACAATTTTTTGATGGAGATGCGATTAGGAAATAAATATACTACGACAATATACACATCGCCACCTATTCCCAAATTAAGCGTAGCTTTTGTTATGGGTACTAAGATAACTGATGAATATTTTTTTAAATTATTAATACGCATAAATTGTACTTATAATATACAGATGAACACCCAGCCACAGAAAAAAGTTCATGTTTATCACACGAACATTTTTCAGTTGTGGGAATCGAACCCAACTTGGACTCAGAAAGTAGGGTCGCTGGCCACTGCGCCAATATATACCTACTATCCGGTGGACGGTGCGATCGGGCACGTGATTCAATAGACCTGGTAAATATGCTGACGTGGGCGCCGCGTCACCTATCCCACGTCACCGCACACCGCCTCGCCAGCGCCGCCGTCACTAGTATATTTAGATCGGAATGCCAAACTGTGCACATCCTCATGATTACATTTTCCGGAAAAAATTGGACCGACTCCAATATTTTCCACGACATCGATAAACCTAATTACGCTGATAAATTAAACGTGACTATTCGTATGCTCGATTTTATGTTCTCTTGTACTATGCGGACATAGTATGTAGTCTATAATTATCTTATATTTTTTTATAGCAATAATTGAAGGACCAAGCAGATGGTCCACAGGATGGTACGCGGAAAACCATCGCCTGTCACATCGCATGTCATAACATCGTAAATGTTAAGCTTAAGAAAGTTTATGTGCCTGTAATAATACCGTCAACCGCGCCTTTCAAACCGAAACACAGCATTGCAACAATGCTCTTCATCAAAATCCATTCAGCTGTTAATATGAAGAAGTAGTAACAAAATTGTGTTGGATTCATTCCATAGAAACTGTGTATGTTTTCGGAATAAAAAGTACTCTAGATATTCTGAGGTTTGTATGCTGTATAGGAACTATATACAAATGTAAAGAATCACAGCAATCCGTTTATCTATTGCTGCATTAGAAATAAGATAAACGCACAAACAAACATTCGTATTTTTCATTAGTCAACTTAGATTAAACTAAAGCAAAAGTATCCCTACTAATATTATAAAAGTCAATGTAAGTTTGTTTGTTACGCTTTCACGCAAAAAATACTTAACCGATCCTCATGAAACTTTGCACACATATTCTTGGAAGTATTAGAAGTAATATAGGATACTTTTTATCCCGACATTAAGCTCGGTTCTTTGGGAGAGGGAATGAGGATGGAGAACTACAACTAAATTGAATGCCACATCAAAAAACAAATTCAAACGCAGACGAAGTCGCGGGCAACAGTCTATATAGTCTATATTTTAACAGCAATTTTGAAGCTTTATCAATAATTTAACTTTTATTTCAATGTAACTGGTTTATTACATTAAAATAGAAGATAAAATTTCGCTACAAACTAAAAAAATATAACATTTTTAGTTTATAATTTAAATCGTGCATTTCTATTAAATTAAAGAAAATGCTTGTCTACTCTATCTTTAATGGCTTATAAATTTCTATCATTAATACCTTGAGAGCACGTGCCATTTTTGTAGCGTGTGCCATTCGCTATAAATATGCCATTTTATTGTAAAAGTTTTCTAAAGAAACTGTTAATTAATGCAGTAGTATAGTTTAAGTTGTTGATGGAAATTGGCCACATTTAATTATGTAAATTTTCCAATTCCGCTAGTTGACAGTTTTTATTGTTATTTATTTATAAACAACATAAATAAACTCATACCAACTGCTCTGCTGATATCTCTAAGATCAACATTTTGATTCACCATTTCCACCATATTTAACTAGAATTTATTGAAATTATAAACATCAAAATGTATATAATCGTACCAAATATTTTTGTTTATTATGCATCGACAAAAATCACTTTTTAAATGTCATTTTGATGTGTATATTTTCAATAATTGATATCTGTTTTTATATTACTCTATTTAAATTATAGACGATATTTTTATTTTTACTTATCACTATCGTTTATTTTATCACAGGTTTCTCGACGAATAATTATTATTCGATAAGAAACGGCAGGAAAAGTGTGTAAAGTAGAATTTAAAATCTACATAGATATAGATTCATGTACAGATGATGACTTATATTGTTATCTACCGACTACCACTCACTTTTGAAATCGGCTTAGCCCGTGTGAAATTCAGGTCAAGCGGTATCTCGAATTCTAATGAACAGATTTTGATCAAAGGCGTCAATATTTACCACTTCATATTTTAAAACTGTCAAATCTATATCGTTCCATGTATTATTCATTGCTCTTGGGTTCCAATAGTTGTCATTCTGCTTTAATTTCGTTGCTTTTATATAAAACCTAAAATACCTACATGTTATTCGAAATAATGATCCCACCTACCCAACATTTAACGAAAATATCCAATTAAGCTTTGTTTAATATTGAGACACTTCGCTATAACATAAACGAGTACTGGGCTTCCCTAATTATTCTAAATAACCAAATATAAGTGTAAACAACTAAACGGGTTAATCAGAATTACTCATTTTATAACAAACATGAAATATTATACGGATAGGTCATAGCATGTATTGCTAATTGCAATAACCGTGCCAAGCAGCTGAAAAGACGTTGGCTCGACGAAACACGTCTAACAAACCACCTGTTGCAATTAGTAATAGGATAAAACTGGTCAAGTGTGTTTTAGAAAACGCATAAGGTAGGGGCTCCGTGACACTTCTTACTATAAGTCAAAAATATATAGATAAGGTGTTATCTTTTCTCTCTGAGCAGAACATTATTTTCATAGGAGAAAGGGATATAGAGCTGGGATCGTCCATGCTATTTTAATGAGGGTCTGCGGGCTTTAATGATTTCCATAATAACGCTAGTGTTAATAACCGGGACAGTGCAAACCACTTAATGTTCTCTTCAAGGCTCGGGGGTGTACTACGCCAAATTTCATACAGGCTGATATCAGGGAATGGGCGGACAGGAAGATAGACAGAAATGTAGAGATTCCTTGTTTGACTACGGAGTCCAGACAAACGACACAAATAATACTATAGATCTGTTTGGTGTGGAGTATAAGGATTAAAGAAATTATAAATTACACCATACAGATTCTCCTGCTTTTCGCGGAGTATAGCAAATTAAGCTTAATTTTCATAATATATTCTGGATTTGCGCAAAGTAACGCCTGCTTCTTTCCAATAATAATACTATAGTCAAAAAATGTATTTTATGTCGTAAAATAATTGGACAAATCGACTCTTGACAACAAACCTACGGACAATTGTAAGACAAAACGAATACTTGGAGAGGAGGGAAAGGAAGGAAGGATTCCCTATGGTCCTCAGTTATTCGCAAAATTCTGGTCTTCTATTGCCCTACGAAATACTTAAAAAATTATCTGTTGTTAAATATTTATATAGTAAATCAGACATTTATAGCGATATAAGTGACCATAATCAAGGTTAAATTCACCTGTGTAATTTTTCCAAGTTTACTTTTACTAACTTAATACTAATTAAAGATTCGTATTCAAATTAAATATTACAAGTGATATCGCCAACAGGTACAAAGACAAAAAGAATCGAATTTTGTTGTCAAAAGTTCACCTTGTTTCTTTTAAATTTATAACGCAATACCAACCCAAAATCGCAGTATTTTAGAGTATGAATTAGCATATCAATGAATGCCGCGACAAACTTCATGCAGATAGGTATGTCAGATAAATCTTATGATTTTTTTCTTTGACGGCCACCGTATGATAGCTACTACCATTAGAGCAAGAATTTTTGAGAATACCTGTGAATTACTAATAACGTCTTAAAAAGGACACAGGCGATATCAAAATATGTTCAGTAGTTGAGCCGAACATAGGTAACAAACAGATACACTTTCCCATTTATATTATTAGTATGAAGAGTAGACAACAGCCACTGACAAGCAAGTTTCTTGTGCATGTTCTTTTGACGGGTAATTAGGTTTCATTGCAGCGACTTGGCGTCCCTCAGGAATGTGGCCCGAACCTGTTCCCAGCTGGTGATATAACGATAACTGTCTGGCCGATCATTCAGTCATTTCTGTTATACGTAATGTAATATTCTTGATTACAAAGGTTCTATGTAACTTAAGTTTATAATATCTTTAGACCTACTTAAACTTTACAAGAAATAACAAAGTCATCGAATTGTAGAGAAACCTAATGGCATTCTAGTATGGCTCTCTTATAAATATTCCATTAATTTTTAACTAATTACACTAAATTACGATAGAATCAACGCTACGTACACTCCATCACATCCATTATTAGGAGGTAATTCATTTTAATAAACCTGAATTTCCATTTGATTGTTCACGCTCAATTTGCAAAGTGCAACATTGTATTGAAAGAGAAGAGCTAGACGATTTATTACAAGTGCATTTATCTCTACGTATTCTCGTACAAGTTGCGTGATATGTGTTCGTACGATCATGGATCTTAAAATAATCGTCTATATTTAGAATCGGCAAGCGAACCACGATGACACCGCGTACTATTTTAGTTCTGAGGTAATTCCAAACAACGCTCGTTTAATTTATTGTAGTTAGTTTGCAAAATTTATATAAAAATTCAAAACTACGTGGTCCAATAGCATATATATATATATATATTGAAGGTGTATAGCGCTTGTAATTAGAGTATATTATACGATAAAAGAAAACAATTAATAGCTTTATATCCGTACAAGCGTGGATGTAGCTCAGTCTGATTAGTTGGAATAGCAAATTGCAAGCGTGTGTTGCTTTTCAGGATCAAAAGATGTAGTTTTTTTTAAATGTAATAAAAGGACTTTAATAGTCTTAATCGTGTAAACATTTTTTATTAAACCATCGATCATTTTTGTATAGTTAAAAAGATTATTGACTAAATTAGCTTTCGTATCTTTGTATCTACAA
Source organism: Pararge aegeria (assembly GCF_905163445.1). NCBI lineage: Eukaryota > Metazoa > Arthropoda > Insecta > Lepidoptera > Nymphalidae > Pararge > Pararge aegeria. The sequence goes on along the minus strand of NC_053192.1, from coordinate 6,400,493 downwards.
AACCCAAAAATAATCGATGGGTTGCAGAGAGAAAGAAAATACTATACTTAAAAAAAAACATAATTCGCTTTTTCCAATTCTAATTAGAATTACTAGTAAATGTTAAATGGTAAATAACAATATCCCGTTAAGTATTTTGATTTTTGTAATTGTCTTTACGACTCTGATTTATAGTAAGAAATGTCCAAGTTGTTATTCCTCATCAACCATGATCTATACTCAACCAAGGCATACACTTTTTAAATTTTTAAATAAAGTAACATACAAATACACATCCAGTTATCCCAGCATTACAATAAATATTTGATAAAGCAGAATTATAACGAAAACCAAAAATTTGTTAGTCAAGTTCAGGTGACATCATACTCTATTGAGCTGTTTATGATTAAATTGGCACTCGGATGCGTGAGCATTACCACGAATACCCGTAATTAGATATGAGTTTTTATTCAACAATGCTATGCTGTTTACATCGACTCATTTTAGTAACGACAAAAATATTTGTCGGCTTTGTTAATCGTGCATTGCCGTTTCGACAAATATTCGCTAACATGTCTACGTCGTCGTCATAAGTTTTATCAGGGCTAGTTTTCGTGATCTATACCAAGAAACATATCTATTCCTAGTATATGGATATACATTTGGTATAGATAATAATTAGATGGCATTAATGATGAACACCCATACAATGAAAAACATTCGTGTGTTATGAACACAAACATTTTCCGTTGTGGGAATCGAACCCACAGTCTTAGACTCAGAAAACGGGGTCGCTGCCCACTGCGCTAATCGGCCATTAACATTTATTGTTATTTTAGCGACGGGAAAACTATTTATTGGATATAATGACAATCGTTCTTTGCCTATTTGAAAAATATTCACCAACTTAAATGCGTCAATACCATCATCTTTTAACAATAACAAAAAAACACTTGATTTTCGATAAAGATACTAAAAAATATATGTTTTGCTATCATGTCTACATATACTTTCTTATTTGCTTTATATTGATAGCCATCTTTTAATTAGTTTTTAGGGTAAAGACTATTTAAAAAAATGTTATTTAGTCAAAAACAAATAGATTTTCATCATCATACAACATAAATTCAAACATAAATGGTTTTTTTTTTTGAATTGCTTATGATCTACTTAGTATTATCACATTATAATATTCTTTAATAGTAGTTTACATGATAAGACAAGATAAAATAGCTATAAGTGGGTACACTATTTTTGCAAAAGAAATATTTTTTTAAAACTGTATTTTATTTTGTTGCAGGAAATGATGCTTCGCTCCTTTATTTAACCAAATAATATATTGTAAGTACTTAGACGTATTGTATGGCATACAACATATTTTTTAATGACTCACATAAATTAACTAAAGTTTTAGTTAAGGGAATAAATATTATAATTAAACTATATTTTAGGAATACTAAAAGTACACAATACTATAACTGCTGGATTATGGAACATAACATATTTATTATACTTACGAATTGTTGTATTTATACAGTAGATTACAAATAAATAAACAAATTAGTATTAAAACAAACCCGTCCCAGAATCCCATAAAAACCATGTGACAGGGCCACGATAAAAGCATACTAAATATTAACTCAATCACCTCTAAAACGTGTCTCGAATCTGAAGTAGTGGTTGAATAAACGGAAGGACATGGACTCCGCCAAAGGGGTCAACGTTACGTATAGATTGATTCTGAGAAGTGGCTATTAAAGAACTTTATACCGGTCAAGAGCGAAACCGATGTCGCACTTTGATAAGAACCTGTTCAAATAGCTGATATTTCTTAACGCAATATAATTTTTGAAACTGAAACAACTGTTATGAAATTCAAAATTATTTCATTTCTAGTATTTCTTTATAAGCACCTGTGCACCTGTATATGCCCTACCGGCTACCATCGGTTTGGAAGGTTGATTCTACCGAGTAAAGCCGGCAAGAAACTCAGTACATAGTTGACCTCATCAACATTTTACGATTTAACAATCATTCTTCTACCTCATCTTAGATGAAAACCAAGTAACCGAATACACACACAGTACAGTTGTTAAAAGTGAAATAAGTCACAAACGCTTGACCCAAAAAATAACTACAATACATGTCACATAAAGTCCAAGAGGTATACACGAATTTTAATAACGATTACATAATTATTACGTATAAATAAAGATAAACATTTGTCCCAATAAATATTTTGTCTCCAATGAAAGTATTCAACAAATAGTGCATTCCTCGACTCTATGTCACTGGCATCTTTTGTGTTCCTTGTATAGGCAACGTCAATGGCTCGGATGCATTCCTTATTCTAGAGAGAATGTACGAGTTATTTAACTTGTCCAAATAGTTAGTGTTCGTATGTTTTACCATGAATGTGATTTGTTGATACAACCTTTAGTTCTTAGAGTACCTGTTCTAAGAATGCGCTGATTTGAACTTTCACAACTTATTAGTTTCAGCTGCTTAAATGTTATAATATATATCGAAAACGCCACACTCTAATATTGAGTCATATTCCCGGACGCGGCTCGAATACATATTCATTGATAATTACATTTTAACCGCAGCTCCGTCGAGGACACTGAATATTAATACTCATTTTGAATTATAGCTCGCCCGGAAGTGGTAAGTGTTAGGTCACTTCGTAAATAAAGCAATAGAGATATCTCACACACGCACACTGAAATGACATACGTTCTTAAAATTGCCCAGATCTCAAACATATGATCCATGTATAGGCACATATATACTATAGAGGTATATCAATATATAGAGGTAAATATAATATAATAGAATATTTCTTAACCAAACCAGAGTAAAAATAACATAGAAAATGAAGCGTACGTACATGCTTGGTGACCAATTATTGTTGCTATTGATTGAATATTACAAGCTTCTTGAAAATTACTTTATTAAGATAAAAATATGATATTAAATAGTTACAACACAATACCATTAAAAAAATACTATTCCGGTGAAATACTGAACTAGGACGGAAAACCAGACTGTCGGTTTAACTCATTTTACCATAAAAGAAAAAGGAGGAAAATACAAAGAAAACATATTATGTTACCTAAAACATCCAATGATTAATATATGAATCTATAGACAAAAGCCATAATTGATTGATCTTTTTCTTACTCTGGCTTCAGGTAAATACCATTTAGTATGTATGTCAGGTACCAGATAGCTTTTTTATGTATATTTTATTAATATATTCGAGTTGTTCTTTCCAAAAAAAATTATTTACAGTACTGAAGTACTCCTATATTCTATGTATTATTGACAACATTTTCACTAGAGGAAAAGGACCCTATGTCTTTTTCTGTACCTTTAATAAGTATTTGCAAAATCATGATGATCGGTTTTTTTTTTATACGACAATACACACATCGCCATGTAGCTCCAAAGTAAGCGCAGCTTGTGTTATGGGTACTAAGATGACTGATGAATATTTTTATGAATAATGTACATAAATAGAATATACATATAAACACCCAGACACTGAAAAACATTAATGCTCATCACACAAACATTTTGCAGTAGTGGGAATCGAACCCACGGCCTTGGGTTCAGAAAGCAAACTGTGCATTCTGAACCTCGCTGCAAACTGTGCCAATAGGCCGTTTGATTAGATAAGGCGTGAAAGATAAACAGACAAACTCACTTTCGCGTTTATAATATTAGTTAGGATAGTTGAAAGACATCGGAGCATTTTCAAGTGATTTACTCTCACTCATAATTTAGTATTTAGTTATACATAGTTAGTTTAGTTATAGTATATATTAATTTATTTATTTATGATTAATTTTATTTTATGTGTGTAATTTGGATAAGCATTAGGATGTTATTATTTGAAAGAATGTCATCATGATCATCATCATCACATCAATCCATTACCGGCTCACTACAGGGCACGGGTCTCCTCCCACAATGGCAAGGGGTTAAGACCGTAAACCACCACGCTGGCCCAGATCGAATTGGTGGACTTCATACATCTTTGAGAACGAGAACTCTCAGGTATGCCGGTTTCCTCACGATGTTTTCCTGTACCGTTTTTTTTTTTTTTTTTTTTTATTATATTTATAGACGAGCGCTTGACTGCAATCACACCTGATGGTAAGCGATGATGCAGCCTAAGGTGGAGCGCGCTTGCCTAGAAGATGCCTATTCACTCTTGATTTGAAGGTACTAATGTTGTAAGAACTGGGGAAAATGGAAGCTGGAAGAGCATTCCAGATCCTAGCGGTGCGAATTAGAAACGAAGATGCGAAGCGCTTCGTACGCGTCCGCGGTATATCGACCACGTAGGGATGCAGATCCTTCCGGTGCCTCGCGGTTCGATGGTAAAAAGGCGAGGGGGGAACTAGATCAAATAGTTCTTGAGCACACTCTCCGAAATATATCCTATAGAATACCGAAAGGCAGGCAACCTTGCGACGATGTTCCAAACTCTTAAGTTTTTTATTGGCTAGGTCACCGATGAGCCTTCTAGCACGGCGATCAACCGAATCCAGGGCATCAAGCTGATACTTGGCAGAGCCATCCCATAAATGGGAACAGTACTCCATGCACGATCAACTTGAGCTTGGTACAAGGTAAGAAGCTGTTCAGGCGTGAAGTACCGCTTGACCTTATTGAGGATGCCAAGTTTCTTGCCAGCTGTTTTTGCCCTGGATTCGATGTATTGTCCAAAGTTGAGGTTGGATGAAATATTGACACCTAGAAGCTCTAGACTGTCGGTAATAGGCAAAGATATACCTCGGAAAGTCGGAGTCAGGGGAAATGGACTCCGTTTGGTAGTAAATAAACACGCTTGCGTTTTGGTAGCATTAAATTTGACCAAATTGGCGTCTCCCCAATCAGACACCTCATTTAAGGTCAGATTAATGCGTTCCACCAAAGCCTCTCTGTGTCCTAAAATTTCAGCACCACTAGCACGGGGACCGGGCATATATCTCTCCGTTACAGTGCTATCATCTGCGTACCCAAAGATACCGGGTTTCAACAGACCGTTGAAGTAAGTGATATTTTAATTGCTTAAAACGCTCGTAACTAAGAAAAGTAAGTATGTATGAAATAGTAATGAAAGTCAGAAAGTCAAATATTTCTTTATTCAAATAGGCACATAGATGGCACTTTGATGCGTACCTTATATGTATAATATGACATAGAAGCGAGTTGATGGCGATAACTAAATTCGTCAACTTAAAACTACAGCTACGAGGTATCCAAACGCGCCCTGTTCTAACGCCCACAACAAAATTAGCCGGTTTTTTTTTTTTTGTTATCACCATCTCACATTGTCATTTAAATACAACGCACTATTCGGTTTTGTTTCTGTTATCCTAATTCTGTTATGAATAATCATAAGTAGTGGTATGGTAAGTGGATAGCCCCGTGGGTAGGACTTCGACGTTTCTTTAGTGGTGGCGATTTCGAATTGCACCTATAACTTTCTAAGTTATGTGCGTTTTAAGCAATTCAATCATCACATGTTTTAACGGTGAAGGAAAACATCGTGAGGAAACATTATGTTCTCAATGGAGTGTGGGGCCCGCCAATACCACCACACTTGGCCAGCGTGGTGAACTATGAACTTAACATCTTCGCATTGTAGAAGAAGACCTGTGCCCTTTGGTGGGCCGGGCAATGGGTTGATATGATGTTGATGAAGGTTGCCCCGGAAGTACCATCTCTTACATTCTTTCACTAAACGATAAGGCCGCCTTGTATTCTTTCTAAGTTTCTTCTTTTCTGTCTATGTCTTTTACTTTTTCTGGTTAAAAGTAAAGCATATAAATATGTAAATAATTAAATAAAATATTCTTAGAAACACTCATTGAACTGATTTTACTTCATATTCTATAGTGATGAATGCGCACCAAACTTGTGATGACGATGCACAAGGGTGAACGACATCTGACTCACGTCATGCCTCGCTCTGAAGTTACATGGCCACTCGGCTAAGCAGTTAGCATTGTTGCAACGTTAATTTAATTCGTGAATAAACAAAAATTTTCCTCGTTTACTTGCACTGAAACCATGCGGGCGGCGTGGCATACTTGACTGCGTACATAATATATTTTACCGGAAACGGCGTCTCCGTGTTTACTTGCAATAATTTGCACATTTTCCGCTTGTCCGGGAACTATCTTCTGAATGAATCGAAGATTGCATATACTCTCATAGTACAGGTTACATGTTAATACATTAGATCAAGTTAGAAATAATGTGGTAGCCTCATCGCCTTTTATAGAGATATCTACTAGGCAACTAAAGAATTGATAATAATGCTTTTTAAAATACATGCATCTGCGAATGAATCAATTAGTGTTGCCCAAATTCAGTCTTGGTCTTGCAGTCTTGGTCTTGTTCTTGCGTTTTTGCAAGACCAAGACCAAGAACAAGACCGCGTATTTTTAGCAAGACCAAGACCAAGACTGACCGTGCAAGACTTGAGCAAGAACAAGACATAGCCTGCAAGACTCTTGCGTCTTGCAGCTAGGACTTAGCGCTATTTCACGGAGTAGTTAGGTGTAACAGTTCGGTGTATAGGTAGGTAGGTACGCTTAGGAATTCTATGAGACGCAAAAAACTATATCAAAGAATATGAAAAACTGGACCTATGCGCATTACGACTAATGCCATAAACATAGCGAATAAAAAAATATCTATTAAAATCAAACTGAGTGCATGCATAGTTATGTTTTAACCATCGGCACTTTGATAATGCGGCATCAAAGGTTTTGTACTTACTTCTCAAAGAAATTTGCCGCTTTTCGGAAGTACATGGTTATGATACACGCGCCGGCGGCTTCTTTTGAAATCTAAAACAATCGTTGCCGCCGCGCCGAAATCATAACATTTGACACTATTCATGCAAAATAATTTCGAATTTTAAGAGTACCTACAGGTGTTCCAAAGAATAAATAAGTTTCAGAGTGCTTAGAATGAAAATGAATACATTATACTGATCACGCAAGTAGTATTATGATTAGGATAAAATGGTGAGGATAGGTAGTAGATGTCATAATAATTCATTCTAGTAAGTAATTATAATATTGATTACTTATATGGTTTTAAACTAATTACTTAGGTACTATTATTGTACATTTAGTCATTATATTTCTTAAGTTTTTACAAGTTGTTTTAGCAAATGTAAGCTTATAAATCATAAATGTTTATTAAGAAACAGTTACTTCCATGGAAAACGACATATAGGTCAGTTGATTTTTCGAATTTCTTATCAAATCTTCAGTTATTTATTAATCTGCTTGATCTTTACTAAGGCTATGTTAATTCAAGCTCACAATGTTCCAATTCTATTACGTTTTTCTAAGATTTAAAGTAAACTTTAATAAATAGTAATAGACTAATAGGTAATTGCAAGACTTGCAAGACTCTTGCTGCAAGACCAAGACCAAGACCAAGACTGGGAGCGCAAGACCAAGACCAAGACCAAGACCAGGTGTATTGGCGCAAGACCAAGACCAAGACTGGCTAAGTCTCGTCTTGTTCTTGCATTTGGGCAACACTAGAATCAATCAATCTTTGGCCCACAATTATTGAATTTCAATTGATTAATTAATTTATTAAAACCATCATTATTGATTCTCGACAAACAAAACGGAAGTCCTTGTGCCTTTTTCATAAATAAAGCACATCGGCCCTTTTCTAACAAACACAAACAAATGTGATAATCTCACTTCGAAAAAACCATGCATCCAGTTTATGAGTCATTTTGCTAAGTTGTCAAATCCCAGGCCAAATTAATAACTTCAATATATTGATATTTTCATTAAGCATTATGTTTTTGAAAATAAAAAGTTTTAGTTTTAAAATTATTAGTGTGTGTTGTTTCAAAAATAAGCCGTTTTACCTACTTAAAATAATGTCTATACAAATAAACACTTTTCGTATTAAGCTCGTATGATTATTTCAATGACAGTCTAAACCATACAAACGTTTTTAAAATATTTCAAATCTCTGTCTTTTTTTCCAAGCTAATATTTGGCATGGCTTAACCGTTTTTCGCTGGACTATTAGTAAATAGATGGGCTCAGTTTTATTCTATAAATCCAACACAATGGTGAGATTTGGAAGATAGTATAAAAGTCCAAAAAGTGTCCAAAACACCAGGTGCGCGATGACTTAACTCCGACAGACGATAGATTCCGCGCATCCACCACACAAAGTTCCAGAAACTTCTACCTAGAACTGTATTTGAACTTGTATAATTTTATCTGAATCATTGTTTACTGGTGAATACCGACGTAGTTATATTGTGACACCGCCAGTTATCCAGACTGTAACGCCGATTCTAATGAAACTTCATGGTTTCTAGGCGTGACTAATAAATCCGTTTGCAATTTAACTCAATGCGGTTGTATTTATTTTACGAATATAGTACACGACATTTTTGTAGTTATCTTTCCCAATGTAAAAACAGTAACTTGAGTATGTGACAGACAACTAACGCACATATCAGCCCAGGTTCAATTGAAGATTCTGTCGCTACTACCCTATAGGCAAAGATGTACCTTAAAATGTATTTTTTTTATTCCACTGCAATTTATCCCTTAAATACAATCTCGAAATAAGATAATAGTAATAATCCCTTAAATAAGATAATAGTAATACTCCAATATCTAATAAGGGAAAAGGTATTCAGCGTGCTGAAGTGGTTCTCTCACCTACATCTGTAGACCTGTCTCTTGATTCTATCATGAGTGAAATACGCAGTTTTCGAACGGAAATGAATAAAAAGCTTGAACATCAGCAAACTACTTTGAGTAATTTCAATGTAGCCTTAAAGAAATTACAAGAAGAGGTCACGGGAGTCATCATAAATTTTACTGGTATTCAAGAGGAACTCAATGAGGCAATCAAATCTCTGAAATTTTTGTCCGATTGTCACGACGATCAAAATACTTTGAATAAAGAATTGACGGCTAGAATATCAAAGCTTGAAAGTGAAAATTCTGAACTACGATCTAAGTCATCTGAGATTGAATTTAAGATATCTCAATTGGAGCAACAGTCACGTGACAGTAACTTGGAAATTCAATGTGTACCCGAACATCGGTCGGAAAATTTACTGACGCTAGTAAATCAATTAGCTAAGGTGGTAAATTTCGAGCTTGGATCTAGTGACATTTTGAACTTCCATAGGGTTGCAAAAATGAATGCCGAATCGAAACGCCCTCGTAGTATCATCGTAAAACTATCAAGCCCACTTAAACGAGATAACTTTTTGGCGGCGGTACGAACCTTCAATAAAAAACACGCTGCCGACAAATTCAATACTTCTCACCTAGGGATTGCTGGGAATAAGCAGCAGGTTTATGTCACGGAACATTTGTCCCCAAATAATAAACGTCTGCATGCAACTACTAGAATTGCAGCTCAGGAAAAAAAGTACAGATACGTATGGGTTCGAGGAGGCCGTATCTTTGTGCGAAAGAATGATGAGTCACCGCCAATACAGATAAAAAGTGTAGACGCCCTACAATTATTGTGATTTGTTTTGTGATTTTATTCTTTCTTAATTTTTTTTTTGTAACGTTCCTACCAAGATTTTAAGTTTTAAAGTTTTAACAGTTTATTTTAAAATATTTTATCAAAATGTAAGGGGTCTCAGAACGAAAACTGATGAGCTATATCAATCCATACTACACACTGATTATGACATTATTGTTTTTACAGAAACTTGGCTTAATGAAACGGTTTTTGATCATGAATTTATAGATGATAGATATATTGTTTTTCGACGCGATCGTGCATCGACCTCTTCGTCTGTTAATAAAAAGGATGGTGGCGGAGTTTTGTTGGCGATTCAAAAGAAATACCAAGTTCATAGAAAGTTTGGGTTTGAATCTATTTGCGAAGATCTTTGGGTTTCCGTTGGTATTGGTAACAATACATTTTTGTACATATGCGCTCTTTATGTCCCGCCCCCGGTAGATTTAAAATATTTAGAAGTGTTTTTACAAAACATGACTAATGTTTGTCAAAACACAGTATTAGCATCACATTTTCTGCTTATAGGAGATTTTAATCTGCCACAAATTTCCTGGATTCCTAGATCTGATAGTCTATCTCTGAGCCCTCAGTCCTCCAATCATGTAACAGTTCATTATTTTCTCGACACATTATCTTTCTGTAACTTACATCAATACAATCCTATTTATAATGACAACAATCGAATGCTTGACTTAGTTATATCTAATTATTCATCGTTCACTGTAACCCAGTCTTTTTCACCATTGCTCCCCATAGATTCGCACCACCCTGCCTTAGTTATCGATTTTAAAAATATCACTGAAAGATTGCTTAAAAGTAATTCTGCTTCTTCCCTTAACTTTAATTTGTGTGATTTTGAGGCCATTAATTATGACTTGGCTCAGATTAATTGGGAAGTGATACTCAATTCGGTTGAGTCCGTAGATGCTGCAGTAGATACATTCTATGGTTTACTGATGCCAATTATCTATTTGCATACACCGATGTCGAAAAGTAAAACTAATAACTATCCTTTTTGGTTTTCGCGCAGCTTGATTAAATGTCTTAAAGAGAAAGCGAAGTATCACTCTAGATACAAAAAATATAAAAACAATAGAGATAAACTTTCATTTGAAATAATTAGAGACCGTTGTGATTTATTAATCAAACAATGTTATACAAAGTTTAAAAAATCTGCTGCAAATCATTTACGTAGTAATCCTAAATATTTCTGGCGATTTTGTAATCATCATAAGACCAATTCTACTCCAATTCCAAATAAAATGTTTTTTAAAAATGAATCTGCTAAAGGCGGTCAGGAAATATGTGATTTATTTTCTAAATATTTTCAATCAGTTTATGATGAACGCACTCTTACTTCTCAAAACTCTCTTATGTACGATTGCAACCTATACTACAGAGAAACAATTACAACGTCTCATGTTAGAGTGAACATAGATGAGGTTTATAAATATTTGCTCACTATTGAAGTTAATAAGGGCAGTGGTCCCGATATGGTTCCTCCGATTTTAATTAAGAAATGTGCTAAATATCTTGTGTATCCCTTAACTTTCATATTTAACCTGTCATTAAGATCTGGTGTATTTCCAACTAAATGGAAAATTGCTCATGTCACTCCAATACTCAAATCTGGCGCGATTGATAACGTTGGTAATTATAGGCCGATTTCAATATTGTCATCCTGTGCCAAAGTTTTCGAAGCGCTTATACAAAAAAAACTTATTTTTCTTCTGAGAAAATATATTAATACCAATCAACACGGCTTCCTGCCGCGTAGATCTACGACTACTAACCTCATTGGGTATGTAGCTGATATCGCTGAAGCATTGGATAATAAAATGGAAGTTCATGCAGTTTATACTGATTTTAAAAAAGCCTTTGATTTGGTTAATCATGATTTATTATTACTTAAACTTAATCATATGGGTATACATGGCTCCCTATTAAGGTGGTGTGAATCATATTTAAAAAACCGATCTCAACTAGTGTCTCTATTCGGTCACAAGTCTGACATTAAATCAATTCCATCCGGAGTTCCACAAGGGTCTCATTTGGGTCCACTTCTCTTCTTGATATTTATTAATGACCTTAGTCTTACACTCACATCAAATTTTCGTTTTTACGCAGATGATCTAAAAATTTATCGCGCCGTTAGAAATAAAAATGATTCTGAATTACTTCAACGAGATATTAATAATATTGTTAACTGGTGTAATAATAATTTAATGGCATTAAACTCCGATAAATGCTTACACATTAAATTCACTAGAAAAAAAATAACAAATAATACAGTATATTATGCGTATAACGACATTCCGTTACGGGAAGTAGAAGTTGTCCGTGATTTGGGCGTACTTTTTGATTGTTCACTATCTTTTCGATACCATTTTGACTCAATCGTGAAAAAAGCTTCAAAATTGTCAGGTTTTATATCCCGTCAGATGAAATTGTTCCGAGACCCTTTTTTATCAATTACTATCTATTATTCTTTGGTACGTAGTATACTAGAATACTGCAGTCCAGTTTGGTGCCCCACATATAACGTACATAGTGTCCGATTGGAACGCGTTCAAAAGCGGTTTATCTACCACCTAGCGTATAACGATAACAAATCTCGTGAGTTGGACTCGTACGAATCACGCTTACGTTCGTACAATATAATGTCACTAAAGAACAGACGTAAAATGCTAGACATGATTTTTTTTTTCAAAGTCATCAATGGAGACATTGAGTCAACGGAAATATTGGAGAGGTTGAAGTTTTGTGTACCGCGTTCGGGTAGTCGCCTGCAAAATCGGAAACCGTTTCATTTACCTTTTTGTCGGACCAAGGCAGGACAACATGCGCCTGTCTTTCGAATTTGCTCACTTTTAAATGCTTACAGAAATAACTGTGACATTTTTAGTACTTCTTTGACCTCATTCAAAAAACATGTCAAACATTTACTTACATAACTTAAATTAATTTATTTTTCGTTTTAATTTTATATCATCACTATTCATTGTATAGTATTGCAGGTATGCAGTTTTAAATTTTGCTTTATTTGATTAGCTTTTAGATTATCTAAATTAAGCATGCTGTGGTCATTTCTAGAAGGTTTCAATCTCTGTCTTTCTCTTGTATTTATGTTATTCTCATGATAACGTCATTGGTTGTTACCAGTTTAATGATCCAAAAAAAAAAAAAAAAAAAAAAAAAAAAAAAAAAAAAAAAAAAAAAAAAAAAAAAAAATCTCACCTCAATGGTGAGCAATGATGCAGTCTAGAATGATAGGGGGTTAACATGTTGGGGGGGGGGTCTCCATGTTCCGATACGACGTAGCATCGAAACCGATCGTGTGTGAGATCTTGTAATAACTTTATTACCTGTTTAATCAATGTACCTAATTGTTACTGTTTCTTAATAACCTTGTAATAGTTATTCAATCGTTTAGATCTTGTATTACAAATCGTTTTATTTTTAATGGCTTCTCTTCTAGACTTTTATTCACTTAGTATGTGTATGTAGTTTAAAATAAACAAAAGTGACATATAAGGTCCCTCAACAATATGTAAAACAATATTATTTTAAAGTGTAAAGCTATTCTTCTATATAGTCACCTACCAATCTGTCTGCTATTTATTTTCATCAAACTTCCGCCCGTCTAACTTGTACTTAGACCGCGGTGTACGCTTACATTAATAGTTAAAACAACCATAACCTACTTATAGTAAATAAGCAAAATTATCTACAGTCAGTGCTAACAGTAGAAGATAAGAGATATCTCTTATGAGATGGATGTTCTTGTCGTCTTAAAAGTGCATTTTCTATACGCAAAAACTATGCACGATACTGTGGACTAATCTTTATCGTATGATTTATTATCTGTTCCGTTAATGATGTCTGAACAGTGGGTAGAAACTTTTTAGTAATTTTCTTATCACTGCTAATTACATCCACTTATAACATACATCTCTGTACACTGTAAAAACAGGACAGTTGGTTAGATCTAGCTTACTGATGGCACTGCCTGATATTATGCCATTTACCAACCTTGTTTAAATGGTTTCAATGGTTTTTTTTTCAACATAAAATACCATTAGGTGTTTCCGAACTGAATCTAATCACCGATTCGATACTGTATTGTTGCAAAATATTTGAAAGTTATTCAATGCTTTAGATAATATATTTTTACTATATTTATCTTCTACCTTTTATAAACACGTGTAGAACTGAAATTTTGATAGAATACTTACCAAGCATCCTACCTTCCGCGGTTAATTAAGATAGCTTTTTAAAATTCTAATCCCTAAAGTTAAATCCCATGGGATGTAAATTTGTATTAAAGTCTGACATTTTTCTGACAAAATATATCCACGAAACTTGATATTTGGGCTTCTGATAAAAAAAAATAGAATAACGTGTTTAACAGTTAACACTAACTTCTATATTGTAACGTGTAGTGTATTGTTAGTGTGTTAACACTAACTTCTGTATTGTATATTAAGTAATACTAATTGTTGTTTTAAATGTATTAAGATGCGCTTTGCCTGAAATAAATTAATTATTATTATTATAGAAGATAAAAGTTAGAAGAGAAGTTTTATTTATTATAAACATTATATGCACATGTTTTTTATTTATCAAGATACATGATTTATGGATATAAGGTTTAGCTTTCCACTGCAGTGAAATTTCTAAATCTCAAAGGATATTAGAAATCCCATTGAAATGGATTCGTAGTAAAGTTATTTACCAAAAAAATATAATAACAAAAATTGTCTATTGTGCATAATATTTTTCAACAATATCCACGGTGTGTTGCAGAACGATTATTTATAATAACTTTCATATTATCGCTATTTTTAGAACATTCATATTAACGCTGCTGTATAAAAAAGACATGGTTAGACAATAAAATTATTCTTGTGGCAACCCTACTGTTTGGCGGCAAGATGGGATCGTCTTATTTATTACTTAGCAACATGATTGTTAGGTATGTCCGATCCGTGCCGGCCACACGCAACTCATAAAGCCTTCACTTTGATTATAATTTACCTAGCTATATCTCAACAATTTTCTTCAAAGAACAAATACACGTTTTGAATATATTAGTTTCGATAATAATTTACGAAATTATGCGTACCATTAATATTATAAATGGTTACTTTCTACCATATTTTCATGACTAACCAAATGAGAGTGCAGTTAAGGGCTAACTCTTAGTGTATCATAAAAAATGGCTCGTGCTGTTATAAAAACCTATTTAACAATTTTTTTTATATATTAATTGGTGCTCCCTTTTTCAGTCGTGGCTATTACGGCTTTTTAAAAAAAATATTGTTTTCCTGGGATAAAACTTAGCCTATGTGAGTAATATCCGTCTTTTTAACCAACTCTACGTAAAAAAACAAGTAGATTTATTGCTTATTTAGGGTGTAAAGAAAGGACCGACAAACAACGAAACAAACACACTTTCACATTTTTAATATTAGTAAGGATTCTAATACAAAATGTTATCTATACTAATTAGCCTATTGATTTTCGAAGAAAATCGTACTACGTAGTCACCTAGGTGTAATTATTTCTAACTATGGGAGCAGAATATGAAATCAATCATGTGGAAATTCATATCGTAATTTGCAATTTCTTACCACTCACTATAATAATATCATTGTTTCTTTTTATAGAATCTAACAAACCGACCATATCGAAATTTTCCGGGAGAGCACTTTTACAGACCTTTTTTATATTTTAAATTTTTATACATTTCACACCGTGTCCCACCGTTGATTCTCTTCAGCAGGGACTAACCGAGCCGCTCAAGTATGGGTTGACGGGCTTTAACTTCACGAGCCTCGTGACCTTTAACTTCACGAGTCATAATAACCAACGGCTTACTGTGCATGCACAAAGCATTCTTTTTGGCCGGAATCGTTCCGCAGACCTCGTGAACCGCAATCGAACAAGGTTATAGAGATGTTTGAATGTGTGGATATTTTTTATTGAAACACGCATTATGAGCTAATCGAATGTGATTTTACTAAAAAAAATAGGCTAACTGAATTAACACATCATAATCATCATCAAGAAATAATAAAGCAATGCAACTTTTGTAAGATAAGTCAAATTAAAACAAGAAATTAGCATTATCTCTAGATACCCCTAATGGAAGCAAAAACAATGAATATAATGATAGTCCAAACTGAAAAGCATCCAACTTCGGTGCTTAAAGAATTTTCAAATGAATGGACCAGACCAAAAAATTATCTCTACAATAACAATACATAGAAATACGAACGTCGTCAAACAATAAGATTTATGTATTTAAATTGCAAATACTGCAATAATAATACAACTCCTAAAAATACTAAAGTTGAATTTGGTAATATGTATTATAATTTGATTTTTATTAAAAGCTACGCCGTAGCACTACGTTAGTGTGAATCGTAGTTCACCTACGTAAAATTTTTGCTGTTTCATTAAAATTATATATTTTTTTACATGTTTTATTGCCAAATTTATTATAATTATTTTCTTATTGTTTTATTTTCTCAATGTACTTTTTGTTTGAATCCCGGGTCGGGATTGTAAAGTTCAACACGCAAACCACCTGATCAATGCGGCAGTTAGATCCTCATTTTAATGTCCTAAAAACCGCCTAATTTTGTGCTGTTAAAGTAATGTATTTCTTTATAAAGGTATTCTAGAAATTTCAGAACTAGGCTTGCCAAAAAATAATGCTTATAATACGCCTACATGTATCCACAAAATTTGTCATACAATACATTTTGAGTAACCCAAGATCTGAGCTAAAGATTGAAGGTATTCTAACATTTTGAACCTCCGAAACCTAATGAGAACGCATTGTAATATCATTCCAGATCATAAAGTAGTTTTTATGCTTGGAGTTTTCTCTACAAGATCAGAAATAAGTTTCACGTATATTAGGCCCTTTTGAATTGCTTGCGTTGTTTACGTGTTGGTCTGAAATTATTTAAAATGTCATTAAATTAAAGCTACAGTGCAGTCCTTAGTTTAAAGTTAAATAAACCGATGCTTTTAAAATTCTGGCACAGGCAAAATTTCATTTAATAACTGAAAAATTACTAGCATTATGCAGTGACTGCACCGGTTTGGAAGTCAAATTGTACAGAGAAGAAGCAAGCATACAAAACTGGGATATGCAATTTTTCACTCATCACACATTGCATGCTAGCTAGCACACTCTTAAATGCGCGCAATTTGTGAACGTTCCAAAAGGGAAAAACGTTCAAATCTTATATCTTTAAACGAGCAATTCTTGTATATATATAATTGGAATCTTGGAATCGGCTCCAACAATTTTCATGAAATGGCTTTCGGGGGCGATAAATCGATCTAGCTATTTTTAGAAAAAGTCATTTTATTCGTGTTGTCCGGGAATAATCGATTTGGTGCAGACGAAGTTGTACGGGTCAGCTAGTTTATTTAATATGACTACCTTCCAATAAAGGTTAAACAATCTTGTTTGTTTGTTATAATACTTTATTGCTTAGTTAAAAAGTAATGTATACATATACATTACTTTTTAACTAAGACGAAACTTAATGGCTGTAGGCATTTTCTACCAGTCTAACCTTTAGTATAGTGGACAGGGTTTTGATAAGTAATTGTGGTCACATAGAGAAGACTTGAAGAGATTTTGAAGTATACGCAATAAAAAAAACAAAAGACAGCATATTGTTTAGTTTGAAGATTTATTTACAAGCGTTGGTACCCATTCTGGTAGTACAAGAAAATATGAACACCACGCGTGTAACTTCACTACCCCTTGACGTAATAGGGTTTCGATTAATATAATTCAATGAATTTAACAAACAAAATTCAATCCTGTGCTTAGATGAAAGCGAAGACAATTGGTTTCAAGGCACTTTGTTATTATGAAACTTATCAATTGCATAGTAACATAAACTTAATAAATGTGTTTTGACACATTGTTTAGACTTATGCATTTAAAATAGAGTTTTTTATTACTAAGATCCCGCTATGTGTACGTCCATCCATCCAACTATCAGTGGGATACTTTGAATTGCTTTGATGAAGCGTTCATACATATATGTTTACGTAATTATAAGGGGATGGTGATAACATCGTTCGCCAAATCAAACTTAAGCTACGAGGGTTCCAAACGCGCCCTGGTCTAAGAAGAGCCCACAACAAACTTAGCCGGGTATTTTTTTTTGTTATCACCATCTAACAGTAAATTTATATTAAGCTATAAAGCTAGAGCAATTCACACCCAAGCTTTTTTATCGTTTAAGTAATCCTTAATATTATAATTAGATTTTCTAGGACTAGCCCTATACCATCCTAAACGACATCATCACTTGCCCCCTAGTGAGATTGATGGTAAGTGAGGATGCAGTCTAAAATGATAACCGGCTATCATCTTAGCAGTATGGCTATAATTCGAACACTAAATCCCTTGGCGGGAATCCCTCGACTTATTTACATAAGTCACCTGACCAGAGAAGTGAAAATTTAGAAATTATATATTCCCATATTTCCCCTGCCATTGACCATAGGCGCTCTGTTAACACTATGTAGTGTTTCTTCAACTTGGTACGGAGGGCAAAGTCCAACTCGCACTAAGACGCTTTTTTACGAATCGCTAACCTTTCAAATACATGCACGACCGTTCTTTACTTACATATCCAATTTCAGCCAAGTGGCAAGTAATGTTCTAGTTGACGCATCACTTTATACAAAAGTTATGCGTCCACCATTATGTTAATATATAATAAATAGGTAAAACTAAAACGTTCCTCGTGCTAAATGTAACTGCCTCGTTGGTCTCGTGGTTAGCATGGTCAAAAACGGACCACGTTTTTCTGGGTTCGGAACCCTGGTCGGGCCTAATTATATAAGTGCTGTGTATTTTCTATTAAAGATTCTTCGGCACCAGCCCGGAGTTAGGAAGTTGGCGGTGCCAGCCCCCGTGCATCGGAGAGCACGTAAATTCGTCAGCCCCGGTTATTTTCACTTGATTGGGCGGCCGAGTGGCGCAGTGGGCAGCGACTCTGCTTTCTGAGTCCAAGGCCGTGGGTTCGATTCCCACAACTGGAGAGTGTTTGTGTGATGAACATGAATGTGTTTCAGTGTCTGGGTGTTTATCTGTATATTAAAAGTATTTATGTGTATTATATTCATAAAAAAATATTCATCAGCGATCTCAGTACCCATAACACAAGCTACGCTTACTTTGGGGCTAGATGGCGATGTGTGTATTGTCGTAGTATATTTATTTATTTTATTTATCGTAGTATATTTATTGTGGTAATAGTCTTTGCAACTTCTAACCCGCATTGGTGCAGCTTGGTGGGTCTGTGCGAGTGGCGTGCATAGAGGGTATGCACAGGGTATGCAGGTGATACAAAATGAAGAAAATCTCCAGTAGGTACGAGTTATAAAAAACTTGAGGAATTTAAGGATAGGGATTGTAAGAGTTATAAAAAGCCTACCATTTAAGTATTTATAACTCGTAATGGCGATTTTCTTCATTTTATATCATCTGCATACCCTGTGCATACCCTCTATGCACGCCACTGGACTGTGCCCAGCAGTGGGATGTTAGTAGGCTGCTGATGATGACTAAATTGCTTATGTTTAAACAATGTGTTCATCTTCATCAACACATTACCGATACATGGCAAGGTTTCAAAGGTCAAGTACTAACTATCCTAGAGACTTACTTCATACGCCTTTGTGAAAGTTAAATGGAAAACTCTCATGTATCAGTATGCAGGGTTCTAAGGATGTCTTCCTTCACCATTAATGCAAGTGCTTTTAAATTGCTTAAAACGGACATAACTCCGAAAAGTCAGAAGTGCGTGGCGAGGTTCAAACTCAGTCCCCCCGCAAGGGTAGTCTAAATCCTTACCAGGTCACACGTAAATTTTAACGTGTAACCTGTAAGCACCGACAAAGACGTACCGCTAAGAGATTTAGCGTAGATTAGTAGGCCTTACTCCCTAATAGATTAGCCCGCTACCATCTCAGACTCATTACTGCAGTTATAAAAAAAAACATGCAAATTGGGAACAAAAAACATATTTATTACAATGAGGTATTCAAGAAAGAATAATAATTGTAAAATCTGATTTTTGAAAAAAGCAACTGTTGAGTTTCTTGTTGGCTTCTCTTCGGTAGAAACTGTCTTCCGAACCGATGGTGTATTCACTAAAAACAGACTTGATGTTTCAAAAGTGTTTATAATATTAGGCCTACTTAAAATATTTGAATAATGAATTTTATCTCGTTGGTTAACATGTAAAAAATTCTCATTAAAAAGAAATGAGAAATTGGTATTGCTTCGTAGAATCACGTGTTTGCCCCCAACGTGTTCATAATTATTTTAAGCCTACCAACCCGCATTGAATCAGCATGGTGGGTTCATGATACCGAGCCCTCTCTTCTATGAGAATAGATGTCTGTGCCAGTAAGATGATAATAGAAATTACTAAAAACACACTAATACATTGTAAGATTGCGTAGTGTAGAGTGTATTTTTATTTGAATGTTGAATATGTGTTTGAAGGGCCCCCTATTATATTACTGATCCGTCCTTGAAGGAGGAATTAAATTTATGACAAAACTGGGTTACAATAATAAGTGGACCCTAATTAAGGGGAATGTTCTAGGTTCATATCATAAAATGTTATCATAACAAAATAACTCGAATACGGATCACGATATCCTTGGCTTGACTTCCGGGTCGCGCTTAGTAATTGTTAGTGTTAGTGTGTCCATCAGAAAATTATCAGTATTAGCCTGTAGTGTGAAAAGTGGCGTGGGCATCTCTCGTACCCCAGAGAGCACACTAAGCCTAAGCACTAAGCACACTAAGCACTAATTATTGATAATTAAAATCAAATAACATGTGATAAAGATCTAAAACCCGCAACCAATTTATATGCGAAAGGGGGCATGTGTCCGGCGGTATGGCACTAATAGGTAGAGGAAAACGATAAGAGCAAAATAAAATAATCTTATTTTCACGCTCCTAATGACCTTACCAAAGGTCTGTTTTTAAATGTTAGAAGAGCTGATTCTTATTCCATGTTATTTAGGAGCGTGAAATTCGCTCGAGCATGACCAGATATCCACTATCTATTCATGGCAAAACGCGCACTATTATTAATTGAATAATTGGTCTAAGCGGCAACGCCTTGTTTTCGTAATTAAAACAGTGTAATTAAGTCTGTTACCATGCGCGCCAGATTTGCTTCTTTATATTGTGTGTCTCTACACTCTGACGTTAGTGTGATATAGTTTGTTTTGTAGCTGTTTTAGGAATTTGAACCCGCATGTTTGAGATGGTAATGACAGAAATTACGTGTTGAAAGGTCACGCTGAAACTGTGGCGCGATGACAATTGACACGGGCACGAGGCGGCGTGAGCGGGCCGCGGCGGACATCGGGGGCAGAGCGGTTCCCGCCAAAACCAGCGCAGGCTGTGGCGCGAAGTGTCGCGATTGGTCGGGGGCAGCGCACGGAGGCGCGGGCGGCGCGCAAGGCCGCCGGTTTTCCCGCCAACAATGCCTAATGGTGCATTTGTCAAGGTGAGTTCGTTCACCGCCGACGCCGGCGCCGCGCCGCTCCGCGCTCTCCGCAGACAATCGCTCACTCGCTTCGCGCCGAACGAAGGTCGACGGAAGGCAACACTACTACACCCGCTCGCTCCGAAGACACTCATTATCATACTCTTTATTGCAGGTGAAGTTATTTCTGTTTTTATATAATATATTCTATTTTATAATTTTTTTCCTTTACGAAATGTTGATTCCTTATATGTTGCCAATAGACTTTATATCCTACCTTTTACTTATTCAATGTTAATGGAATGTTGTAAGTTTTGTTTAATCTAATAATTTTGATAAAGGTGATACGAAATACAATAAACATGTATTAATAACTGATGTTAGTACATGTAGGTATGTAAATATCGGTAAATAAATTAAGTCTCAAATGCATTGTGTAATAATTTAAATAGGTAGGTAACTAGATATTGAAAACAATTTCTAATTTGCATGCGATGTCGAAACCAAGCTATTTACCACGGCTATTTACCTGCTACCACGTGCTGATACATATTAATGTATAACTAAATCCGTTATGTATTAGCGGTATATACATTATATATCGTATTTCCACGGTTGATGAACGGATAATGAAATATCGGAAGAAAACAAATATCTGAAAAATGCAACAAGAAGAAAACCCTTCACGAGATAGGAAGACATATGAAGAAAGAAGAGCAGTATCAAGTGCTACGCCCGGACGAACTTTCCATGTTCGGCCGATATATACGGGTCGGTGGGATCTTCGTCCGTTTGTATCGCTTATACATGTAACCAACGAATGATCTCAGTACTTTCACCTTGAAAATCCTTCGGCTTCGAAGATAACTAGAAGAAAAGAACAAAGAGGAGTTACAAACAAAACATGATTTGGCGATAATTACTTTTATTTTTTACAATTTATTTTTATTTATGTTGCTAACTTTGCAGTTATTGTGGCTATATAAGGTTAGTAATAATAGTTCATCAGTCGTCGGTTGCTAATTCTGTTTACTCAACTATTTAGACTAATCTATATTGGCATTTATAAAAGTAATGCTGTCCTTTTCTACCAATAACAGTGAAAAGGATGGCACTACTTATAGACCTGTCAATTTAGTGTAGGCACTACTGTTCGTGTAAAATACCTAAGGCACACGTGTTGGTAATATACTTTCGTAAGTTTGACCGTGATTTAGCCAAATTGGCAATACAAGTGACATTCGGTAATAGCATATGTACGTGTTATAACATATTTTAAAGAAGAATTCTAGAACATATTTTAAAGGAGATTTGGTTTACTTTTAAGAACATTGTTAATCGAAGAGTAGGACTATATTAATCTAACTATAGCCACAATTTTCATTTCAAAATATTTCGCTTGAATCCATCCAGCCATCTTAGGTGTCATTTATTAGAAACTAATAGATAACTTTATGTTATTTAAAGAAATTGACATATTTTGATGTTATGTCTACTGTTTGTACCGAGTGCATTGCCAGCTGCACAATCTAGTAAGTTTCCAAATAAGTTGCCAACCGTAAAATAGTCATACAATAATTTGACAGCGAAAGATGTATAATCGCAAATATATTCAGATGATGGCAGGTGGCCGGTTAGCAACTGATAGAAAAGTTATTGGCAGTAATATAAATCGATGTTTCTAAAAATAGATAGAATCTTGCATTTGTTTTTGTCTCCACAATTATGTCTAAAGGTTAATGGTTGCTTAACAATAATATTTATGTTTGCTACAATCAAGTTTGGTACCGTTATTCGCATTTTAATCGATTTGCATTTAATATGAATTGTATTTGATTCTGTATTAATACTTTTAACCTACTTTTGAATTTTTCGTCCTACTTTCTACCAATGCTTTCAAATATGGTTAATAAATATATATATATCTATATATATTACCTATATATTATTATTATAAATATATATATATTACCTTTGAATTTTATTAGATTTTGTATTTAATATAAATTGGATTGTATTCTCTATTAAGATTTTAAACTTATTTTTACGTCCTACTTACTATCAGTGCTTCTTAAAATATAATAAATCATTAAATGAGCCTTATATTTCCCAAACAAAACCTTGTTGTACATCTTTATCTACTTCAAAGTCAAAGTCAAAAATATCTGTATTCAAGTAGGCCTATAAATGGTAATTATGATCCGTACATGACATGAAAACTGTGTACATGGTATGGCAGATGGCGATAACCAAATACGTAAATTTAAAACTAAAGCTACGGAGGTTCTAAACGCGCCCTAGTCTAAGAAGCTCAAAAAAAGGTGCTCTCTTTTGTTATAACCATCTCACATTGTCATTACTAACAAATAGAAGGCAAGCCTGGTTAGAGCAATAATTCACACCCGTTTTTTTATCAGTTACGTTATCCTTCTTACTATAATAGGCCTTTTCTATAAGGTTACGTTTAATACAAATTTTGAACTTTTATGAACAACAACACATTTTTCCTTAAATTTAGAGATATTTTTGTGAACATAATAAACGCGGCCTCAGTCGCTCAATTTTTTCAACGCTCCCCGTGTTCTATATAATAATACTTTCAGAGTGGTGTTTTGGCTCTTTATTTCTTGTAGCATTTCAGAGATGTGATGTTTCACAGACTGCTTTTAAAATATGTGAATCCTTGGTATGGGTATGGTGTATAGACGGCTGAGCAGTAGTTAACAACAGTAATTTTTGCAAGCAGGTTGGACTGCACATACGTGAGACTTTGCTGTGATATTTGGAATGTATTGGATAAGCAATAAGTCCAAGTATGAAGTACCTAAGCAAGAATTAACCGAAAAAAAGTTTATTAATATTTTTATTATTTAAAACTTCTTGAATTTTAAAATCTAATTTATAATACTTCGAATTTAAAAATAGGATATAAATTGTCATTTTTTAACCAACCTGTAAATATGTTATATTGGCTACCGGCTTTTGTTTTAATATCATATATCTAGTACCGTGGTGTTATATCTAGTGTAATATGAGATATGTATTTTGTAGAAACAACCGTAGGTTAATGTTACTGTTCCTATTATTTTGTGTAGGTACTATGTTATTAAATGTATTCTAATTAAGTTTCTTGCCGCTATCTTCATGGTATATTCGTCTTTATTATGCATGAATATTTTCATAAATTAATTAGCTAGGTAGGATTTTAATGTAATGTAGTGGTAACGTGGTAGATAAATATAGTTAATTAGAACAAGAATAAAATATTATTTTCTGCTTGGCTTATAAAACGGGCGGTCATCTTTATTTCTCCTTTCCTTTACCTCTCCTTTCTTTTGTTTTATTTCAAAGCCTGATTATATTCATGTTAGGAACTTTATTATTGTGAGTTTTGTTTTAAGTGAACGGTGATAGCCTAGTGGGTAAGGCTTCGAACTTTCCTTTCGCAGGACAGAGTTCGATCCCCGGCACGCACCTCACGCCAGCGTGGTAGACGATGGGAACTTTTTTTATGACTATTGCCTGAACCCTTCTCATTCTGAGAAGAGACCCGTACCCTGTAGTAGGCCGGTAATTGGTTTATGATGATCATTATGATGAACTTTATATAAAGACAATTATTATTATTGTAAAAAAAAAACTTTGTATTTTACTAACCAATGATCCAAGTCGGTCGAAATAAATGAATTTTATTTTATTTTATTTATTATTTTTATGTTCAAGTTAATATTGTTTACAAGACTGTTTTTAATTGAAAAAGTGATAACATTAAATTAAAATAAGTGTTTACTTGTGACAGCCCTATTGAAGACAAAAGACCGACACGCATCGTAGACAAATGAATAAACACTTTCATATTAGTTAAATTTAATATGTTACTATCTGGTTTTATTCCCCTTCAGCTGAAGACATGAAAAGTTATACACTTTCTCTCAAGATCGAAGTGTAGCAAATACAATACAATATAAATCATACAAATGTAAAGAAATCGAGAGTGTTTGTTGGTTTTCACGGAGCAATGTACTGTTGTGATTTTTGAGATAGAGGTACTTAAAATAGCCGGAGAGTTGCATATGAGGGTATAATTCTTTTATTTCGGCGAAACAAATCCTCGCGGTCGTAAAAACTATGGGCAAAAGCTTGAATTACATATTTATGATTAACAGTGTTAAGCGTCGTATTCACTAAGGGATACATTCCGAGACACGTGTCGCAGATGTGGGGCGATGAGGCTCGACTTGCCAGACATCCAAAGAACATTTCGTCCTCTGCGTTTTAGGAAATTCTGTACTAAAATCTAATAGAAAACAGGGGGGATTTGAAAGTACTTGCAAAAAGTACGTACGACACATCGTTCATGACATTGATGCTCAGCACACGTTTATACTTTGTCTTCGGATATGATTCCCTCAACGTGGACACGCGTGACGCGTGACGCGGCGACGAATAAAATATGTCGCTCAATTTTGCCAGAAGGCGCCACACATGTCGCATTAGGTGCCCCTAGTGAATAAGAGGCTTTAAGCCATCAATGGATCAGTAAATCGTGACCCAATTGCTCTAAAAGGAGCCTGATATAAATGCAAAAGCGTTTGTTGGTTTTACCTTTCAAGCAGCAACAGAGCAACAGATTGTTGCTGTATTTTGACTTTGAAGTTTGAGTTATGTGATGGCCTTGAGAGAAAAATAGGCTACTGTTGGGAAGATTGCACGGGCCCCATCTATGATTGTCTAGAGTGAAATTCTGATAAAAAGTAGTGTGTTGCGACTTAGGTATACATAGGATAACCTACTTATTTTATAAATGTAAAAGTGTATGGTGATTTGTCCTTGTTCCGCACAACAACATTCGCATTTAAAACATTAAGAAGAAAAGCATGGCCCATTCTAGATACGCGGCCAAAGCAGAGAGCAGAGCTAGTTCTTATACAACACCTATTTAGGTAAGTACGTAAGTATTTAAACTGTAAGCTTCATTTATTGATAAGGAAAAACGAATAGATATAATTCAGTTAAAACGATGTAAGAGTAGGTGGGTATTTGGAATATTAAGTCATTCACAACCATGACTCATTCGCAGTTGTTTTGAAACAATTCATGACGTGGGTACCAACTACCTCGGTCTTTTTACCCGTACTTAGTCAACAGGTAAATAAACACTGCAGGTAATTTTCTCGCAGAAACACGCACTTTGCATGGACAAAGGCAATGCTTAACTAATATGCACTGCCCGAGCCTGTGGCGTGCGTATTTGTGACAACTTAAAAGTAGATTGCGATGTGTGTATTATCGTAGTATATTTATTTATTTATGTTCTTACCCCTACAAACACTAGGTGTCCCACCGTGACCACGATCCAAGAAACTCATATATCGTCAAATTTGAAAATGTAGTCGTCGTATGTTATATAAATAAGAAAGTTGATTAACCACGAAAAATGCTGTATTCTTTATCTACCTAATGTAGAAGAATATAAAAATTTCAAAAATGGTCACAAAAACAGATCGCCATCATGTACCTAGGTACTATTTGTTGTTTTGGTCTTACCACGAGATACTTACTACTTAACTTACTTAAGTACTTAACGATATACCATAGACTGTAAGTAGGTACATCAAAGGCATTTGTTTTATATTTGAGATTTGTGTTAATTTGAAATTTCTTTTTTTGTTTTATTTTTATTTAGAATCATAAATGTATCGTGGGGAAATTATTTATATAACTGTTATATCTGTGAAATAAATAAATAAATCTTTAAAAAAATACGCAACCGTGTTTTATTGTGTTTAATGATGACCTAACTTGTAGGCGTCAAACGCTGGTAGGTATATCATTTAACGTAGTCTAATTATAAATTTAGGCACAGATATACCTTCACTAATATTACACAGATATACCTTCACTAATATATAATATTAGTGATGTGTTTGTAATAATTAATAGACTCCGGAACCACTCAATCGATTATAATGAATCTTTTACCATTAAAAAGCCATTTACCAGAAGAATTATTTCATTTGGTTCAGTAATAATAAGCCTGAAAGCCTGTATAAAGAAAAGGCCAAGAGCCTGTGTAGTACATCATACATATATACTATGTACCATATATAGAGGAGTTTATTTAACTGTAAAAACCGCGGGATACAGCTTATCCGACGAAAAGAAAATAGTATTACTCAATACGTACCTATTGTTACGTTCATTTTAGTAGTAATCACATGACGTAGTTTCGATACTAGTTCAAAGTTATGGATATTCCAAATATTGATAAAAAACCCTAACTTTTTCACAGTTAATAAACCTTCCAGTTTAACGTAATATTTGAAGTACTTATTTCAATTTCAAGTATATGCATAGGTTTTTTTTATAAAGTAATAATTGAGATGTGGTGGAAATCTAACGACTATAAGGGGGCAACACTTCGCAGGGCATACAAGGGTGTCCGGGTGGTATACAACAGGTTTCCCGGGCGTCTAACAAAGCCAACAAGAAAAAGCCGTGGGGGTTTTTAGTTTGGCTATTTTTAGGGGTATCCCGTTAGAGGGGGAGTCCTACATAAACTCCGTCCTGCCCAAGGGTCGAAGGGTTTTCAAAAATCAAACAAAGGCATACAAGGAACACGTCGTTTAAAGTGCCGCTCTGTGACAATTAACTTTAGATGTGAATATCTATCATGTACCTTTAATTACACCGACCATCACGTCCTTCAGACCGGAACACAGCTATGCTTGGCGGCAGAAATAAACATGGCGGCCGAAATAAGCATGGCAGCAGTACATTCCCGGACAAAGTAGAACAAATCAATTTAAATGTACACATGAGAAGGGATCAAGGAAAACAATATTTAAACAAATCAATATTATTTTTAATAATAATTTATCAGTACATCCACATTGAATGCCATTATCCATATTCTCCATAAAATAAACAAAAGTCTTCGACATCAAGTAACTAAACATAGGGAGTAAGATACAATCTATTTACAATATTCAGGTGGTTTTTAAACACAAAATAAAACATTGAACGTAACAAAAATCAGTGCAACAATTAAATAATAAAATATATTTTTTTTAAAGATAGTTATTCAACGTGGTAAAGTTAGAGTTACACTAAAGATATAATTAAACATTCGTTAGTTATACACTTTTGTTACAAAATTATCTATTGGCCTTCACATCACAGGGCAAAGCGATCTCGAAGGACCAGTCAAGCTCACAGACCACAAGCCGTCTGAAAGCCGCCACTATAAGGCCGCGTCCGGACTGACCGGTTAAATCGCCGCGCAAAATCTTTGTAACATCACAACGTGCGCGTAATTCTAACACCAAGCGCGAATTTGTAATGATCACCGGCCAGCTCCTATGCATCCTATTTAACAAAACAATATAAAAGGTAATAAGTAAAATTTTAAACGAAATTGATAGTAAAACTGTAGAGCAAACGCAAAACGCTAAATTTTGCAACAACGCAGACCGAGCGTCAGAACTGTGTGCAGAAACGAACACTTTCGACTTTTGAAAATCTTACTTCAGCAAGCTCCCGGAAACTCCATGGGTTCTCAATAATTGTTCTTCACGAACAGTTACAATAAATACAAAACTACTCGCGAATGTCTCATTCGTTGATTTGGAACAATACATTGTTTAGTTGGCATAAAACATGTAATATTTTAGACATAGATAATGAAAAACTTTTCCCCCTTACTATGCGTATTGCTTTTGCTAGAAGTAAGTACGACAATATGAAAAACTTTTCCCCCTTACTATGCGTATTGCTTTTGCTAGAAGTAAGTACGACAATAGGCCTATTGGCTGGGATTTGATTCTGTGACTATTCGGATGTCAGTGCACAACATTAAAGGTAACGTGCTATTGCGGCTCACATTAACATTTTAATGATTCGTATGAAAAATGCTTGAACAGTTAAACGCTCGGTCTACAATGCCCCTAATGCTACAATAGCTTGAAATAATCTCACATTCTAATAGTATTGCAACAGTATCAAAATCTACAATCGAATCACAAACCTCCATTATTGCGTATACCAAGAATTACCAGTGCTTACTGCAAATTAATTATAATCATTACTTCTTTTAAAGAATTCTTGTGCTCCGGCGAATAGCATCAAGTGCTGTATAACTGTTTATACTTCAAAAATGAACGAAAAATAATCTTTCTTTTTTTTAAAATCAAACTAACAATTGATACAGCACTAAATATGCATTCAACTTAGCCGCCATATGCCACGTATCAGAAGCTCGGCTGTCAAATTCAAAGCTTTAGCAGTGCTACTTACTGCAAGTCACAGCTGATTCTTGGAGAGCTGATAGCAATTTCGGTATATGGCTAATCGTTAAGCATAATTGTATTTTTAACTTTATTTCTATAAACATAGAGCGCCAAAGAACAAAATGGTAGCGTGTGGTATAAGACTTATATGCTCGCCTCGTGTTAAAACTCAAATTAGTGTACACATTAAGACTAATAAAAACCAGGATTACAGAAATTGCAACTCTAAAACGAGTAACATTAGGTACATTTTGCTTTGACGTTATAGTGTTTCAATACTCGAAAAGGAAGCCACGATTGCGAGAATGCAATTCTTATACTAAGCGTTGCTAAGCCGCTCAACAACATCTAGAATACCAGAAGTACTACAAACGTGTTGCCGACTTATTTGTTATTTATTTATACGTACAGCCAATAACCTTTTATTGAAACTTAGTAGAAATACCACGAAAGGTGGTTCTTCCAAATGCACATATCAAAATTTTCTCTCCTTAGCACATTTCATAAGGGGGCTATCTATAAATTAGGTCACACCAAAGTTCATGATTTTTGAAAGTCCGCTATTGTAACACCCTCCCTCCTGCGTGTGACGTAATAGACAGATGTTTCTTGATCGCTTTTTCAATTTCCGCTGAGGCAAAAATATACTCATAATACAATTTGACAGTACCGCACTGCTGCTACGCTACAAACATTCTACTGCCGCACGGCATATGGCAGCTTTGAACCGACAACGCATTCAGTATAGCACCATATGCCGTGCAGTAAACACCAACGTCGTTTCTAAGACTAGAAAAATGCAAAATATTCGAAGTAATCCTCCCTGCCAAACCAATAAACCAACAGCCATCACCGCTATACCGCGCAAATTTATATAAAAGTGATATGTGTAGCTTTCTAAAGCGATGCTATGGTTACCGCTGCGGTCCGGCGATCGGCGACACAATTTTACATAATTATAACGATGAACACACTATCAAGTATAATTATTCCACTATAATCTCGTAGAGGATACTCGAAATCTGATACAAGAATACATTTAATCGTTGACATAAGGGTATACCATACACGCTCATACGCGGCACCAACTCGCAAATGTCAATTATTATTAATAAATAGCCATTCTCTCCACATTCAAATAAAATAATTCGAAATGAACTGCATGCTGGACTGGGTTTGTGATACCCTGTGATAACGTCCACGTACTAAAAAAATAAGAAACTTGTATAAAAAATTATAAAGCTCTTGACAAAATCCATGTTTTTCTTCGAGTATTCTCGACGAGAATATAGAAGTAGCTTTAGAGAAGAATGAGAGACGAATGAAAACTTCATATTCATCGAATGTTTTTATAAGGATTTATTTTACACGTGCCTCTGGTAACGAACTTTGACAGCAATAATGACCTCTTGCAATCTTTTACTATCAGCGAACACCCCCTAATAGCCCGAAAGTTAACACTCTATTAAAGCTGTAAAATAGCTACAGCGCGTTCTACAGCTTTACAAGAGCTACTATACAGGTCTAATAGCGTTTAACTTGTTGTTAACTCTATACGCTTGTGAGGACTCTTTCAAATGTTTGTACCATAAATTCAGCCCATTAAGACAATTTCGACGCTGTAAATCACCAATTCTGAGCTAGATAGGCTGATCAAATATAGGCCAAAAGCCTTTAACATTATTTATCTATATACTATATTTTTTTTATGCATTCGATTCATATGAAATATTACATCCGCTCTGAGTCTATATCGACACCTAAAATAGGTAGGTACCGTACATAGTTCAACAAGGGGAATTTTATTTCGCCACCTATAAATCGTACGATCGAAAATTTACAAAAGCTCGCACGATAATAAATTTTTATATTAATTTATTTTTTTATTAAAACTCAAGACAGTCGTTAGGCCTTAAGATTAAAAATGTACAAGTTATTTATTATGGCAGATATAACAACAAATTTATATTTATCGATAGGATACTGACACTTTTACAGAAACAACTCTAGTATCTTACATGCATTAACAACGTGCACCAACCACCCCGACGCCACTACAAAATGGAATTTTCGATGCAAGCTTGTACGCGAACGGTCTATTTCATACATTCTCTACATTAACTTTGCCTGACTTCGATCAACAATGTACTAGATATGTCACTATAGAAAATGTAACATAAAAAGCTTCTAGGTTTTTAGTTACCACAAGTGTATGTTGCTTAAAAGTATTGAAAACAACTTCAAATATGTTTGGTCCTACTTAGCATATTCATCGGATATTCTGTGACTGTTATCGCTTTTTCGAACGTTAAAAGACATATTCTTATAAGGAAGTTAGAAAACATAACACTTGAACTTATTTTTCAGACACTTTAGTCTTTTTGAGGATTGATAATCACATCCTGTATATTTGTAATCGAAGGTGGCGATCTAAAAATTCAACCAATAAAACTGTTTGATAGTTATATGATCGAACAACATAATTCTTGTTTTTTTCAATATGTTTTTTATATGAATCTCGTACAATATAGCTACTCAGACGATTCTCTTTGCAGCGAAGTCAAAGCAAGGTGTCCAATTTCACCCTGCCTGCGACCAATATCAAGAAGCCCAAGCAAGCCGGAGTGTCTTCTAATTGGCCGCAAACATAAATGAAATTTGCACGGCAAGCTTTATTGAGCCTTCGATTCAACGATTCGAATTCGCGACATCCGCACGATTCGAATCGACCTCCCGTCGACCGTTATCGATACAAAGGTCAGTAATAATATAATATCTATCCGTAATTATTTTTTTTTACAATACATACTAAATTAATCTAATCCGTAAATATATTTATAACCTTCGACCGGTAACGGTAATTAAGCCTTTACATTAATTTAGTTATCAGAGTATTTACACAGGAACTTGTCCTGTATAATACAAGCAAAACTCAGTACTCTTGGAAATATGCACGAGTGGCTGAAAATAATGTAGGAGTCGGAAGGCTGTAGAAGTGCGTCGCGCCGCGACACACAACCCTTTGCGCCCAAACGCACACCTTATCACGCCAAAACACATAACCGCTTGTGACTAAATGCATACCGTTTGCGGTAACGTAACTTTCTCAGATCGCAACGCACACACCCTTTTACGCCGCAACGTACAACCGCAGCGGATGAGCATCTCGACGATGTGATATGATGGACAGTATATCACGCTAAGCTGGATTGTGCACCAGTTTAAAGTGGTGGACATGATATTTCTGCAATAATATAAGTGTACGTACCATTTATATTTTCTGCTTTCTCTTAATTCTTCCTTCCTGTGTAAATACTACCTTTTTAACTGAAAGTGCAAACATGGAAAGAGGCCGATCGAATCAGTAGTTAAAAGTAGTATCGCAGTCACAAACGAAAACTGGCTCACGGTAAGGGGAAATGATTTTAAATTGAAAATATAATTTTAATTCTTATCTAATCGAAATAAAGAATGGATTTCAATGTTCGGAAAATTACATCATAATCCATTATTAACTGATATAAGTGGATTCGCATTTATAAAAATGAGAGTATGAAGTTTTCTTGTGCATAAGATCGCACTTCGCACTTAACCAATAAGATAAACATGTCGTCATTTCGTTAGTAATTGTAAACTAGTAATGTGCATGGAAACACACAAAGAATCAGATCGATGACGTGATTTCGTTAACATTATTAAATACGTTTGTTAAAATCTTTACCCCAGCCGTGCACCGGCCCACACTTGCCCTAAAGCGATTCTTTACGAATTAACAAAATTACAGTTTTTCACTTAAAAGTTATTAAAGAAGAGTAGTGAGCAAAAGTTTGAACTTTAATCGTCCACGAAGCGCGTCGGCGGCGTCGCGGGCGGTGGTCGGGGTTACGCGTACCCGGGGGGGTCCCACGTGGCCGTCCATCAGGAGATGTAGGGCAGCAGGAGGTAGTAGAGGCAGGCGAAGAGGACGGGCACGGCTAGAGCTACTACGTGCGTCAGGTCTAGCCGGAGAGGTTTGCTTTTAAGAGTCGCTAGCTGAGCTGCGAGACGGGCTCTTTCTGCGCAAACCTCGGCCCATCTCTCCTTGGCTCTTACCAGCTCTTCTTCAAGTGCGTGTAAACTCCCATTCTGCATGGTCACTTGGAGCCTAACATCGTCTTGAAGACGTACGTATTCGCTAACGAAGCTCTCCGTGTTAGGAGTTTGCTCGATGTCTTTGTCGCTGTCGTCTTTATTGATCTCTGTGGCGACGGAATCGGTCTCCTCCTCTTCGTCGTCGTAGTCGAGACGGAACATTTCGTCGATTTCGGCGGATATCTGCTTTGCGTCGATGTTTTCGTCTTGCTCGGTGTCGAGGTCGTTGGTCTCTATGGCCTTGTCAGCGGTGCTCTTCTGCTCCATGGCGGCTTGGAAACGTTGGATCTGCTGGTCGCGCGCAAGCACTTCGGCACGTAGTTTTCCGACGACGGCCGTGAGGTCGTCGATGTCGGCACGAGTCGGCCGGAACGCGAGCTCGGCCTGCATGTCGGCCGCGCTGGACGCAAGCCGCTGGATCTCAGCGAGGTTGGCCTCACCAGCCACGGCCGTTCGCGAGAGTTGCTCCTGGAAATAAAAAAAATGTACGCTTTAAGAGAAAAGAACATCTGCGCGATTCACGTGCGTTTCATAAGAAGAACGTCGTAAAAAAAAGTAGGTTTTTCGAATCCTCGCCACTTTTCTTCGATATTTTTATTGTTTTGTTTACAAAAAAATAGATACTTCATATTATGGGAGTAGATAGTCTTATATAAAACTGTTACTGATAATTAGGTATTGTGGGTATGATAGTAGTATCGCATGAGTGTTTTAATATACGACAGTTGCATAAATAACTTTTATAGCACTAAATGTACATTTCATTAGCATTATTATAAAAAAAAACCCTAAGTCCATCAGCAGGACTAGTTAGTTGCATGAGTGTTTTAATATAGGACAGTTGCATAAATAACTATTATAGCACTGAATGTACACTTCATTAGCATTATTATTTTAAAAAAACCTAAGTCCCTTAACAAGACTAGTTGCATGAGTATTTGAATATACGACAGTTGCATAAATAACTATTATAGCACGGAATGTACACTTCATTAGCATTATTATTATATATAAAAAAAAAAAAAAAACAAGGTCCATCAGCAAGACTATAGTCGTAAAAATGTAATAGGCCCGTTTTGACATTTGTCATCGCGACGTAACTAGTTACGGAACCATAAGACTCTGTACTCACGATAAATCAATTCAAGTTTGTATCAGTACTTGATTGATATTATTATGTATTGTAAAGTGTTCGTTCGTTCAAAGTATTCCTTTAACTTCACAACCAATACGCGTGACTGGCTGTTGATTATACGTCCACTTTTCAACATGTTGAAACAGAGTTAGTACTATATAACAACAAACACAAAAATCGAGTCAAATCACTATGTTTAAATTAATGTCCAAATTAGAAGAGCCATAGTTAACGTAATAGTAAACAATATATATCAAACTTAAACGAGCGCACAGTCAACTTTACAAGCTGAGGAACGAAATATTGCGCAGTGCGCGCGGGGACGCTTCAGTCATGTGCCGCTTGGTCAGATACATCATCTCAGACTCATTATTTAGAACCCATTTTGAGAACCAAGCTTATTCTTTGCAGTAAAGATAACTACACAATATTTAATTTCGATATTCAGTAAAAAAATGGTTACAGCTCTAGTATAAAAAAAAAAGACTGAGAACGTAACTGTTTTCGAAACGTTTCGCAACAATTATAAATTGCATGCTTCTATGAAGTAAGCGCAAAAAGAATACTCGCGATATATTCTTTCATATTATTTAACGTCCCAAAAAAATTTACGTATTTTTTAAAACACTGTATGTAATTGATTTTTATTTTTTTGTTTCGTTCCAAGTTACATTCTATGGTCTTGCACAAATGTCAAAATGGGCCTATTACATTTTTCCGACTATAGTCATCATCAACATCAGCACGTACCTGCAAGTCGGCAATGCGCGCGCGGTACGCAGCGGCATCGTCAGCGGATGCGGGCGCGGCCGCGGGCGCTCGAGGCTCCTCCTGCGCAGCCAACAGCTCGTCGCGGACGCCGCGGAGCTGCTCGTTCTCAGCTACCTCCGCACCGAGCCTCTCCCGCAGAACCTTGATTTCTTCATTGAGACCCGCCATCACGCGGAGGACGTTCGCGTATTCGACGCCAGCTTTGCTCTAAAATAATCCATACTCATATTATAGCGGTGTACGACGGCAGATCAGAATACAGATGTCACCACCGCCTCCTCTTCCTGAAGATGTCGTACGAGGCGACCAGGGTAATATAACGGAGAACGAGCATGAGCGTCCTCTGCGCTATTACTACAATCTACTGTCCTCAACTCGTCTGCCCAGCGAGGTGATTATAGGCTAATCCTGCCGTTGGGATATGCCTTTAGTCCACCAGTGGACTGTTATAAGCCGTAGATGATGATCATTACAGCACTACGGTCGGGGGGACCGAGTTCAAACCCCGGCACGCCGCACCTCTTACTTTTCGAAATTATGTACGTCAAATATCACATACTTTAACGGTAAAGGAAAACATCGCGAGCAAACCTGCATGCCTGTGAGTTCTCTATAATGGTCTCTAGGGCGTGTGAAGTCTACCAATCCGCACTTGGCCATCGTAGTGGACTACGGCCATAACCCTTATCATTTCGAAAGGGAGGCCGGGGATAAATCAACCATCACACTTCAGACTTAGATTAAAGCATTAGTGGAAATTCTTTGCAGTTCGGAAATCCTCCTTGAAGTGTCCATGTAAGATGGAAATATTATCTGGCCACAGATCACCGTCCAACGCCGTGTGCAACTTTTTACTCACTTTGTTATAAGTTATGTACACGCTACAATAATAAAAACTCAAAAAGAAAGGTTCACTTAAAATATCGCAATAACAATCGTGTCCTTTTTGAAGCATTGTTGGTTTTAGGTAGAATTGGCAGACAAAAATTGCCATCCAATTGACTCAAGAGAATTTCTACTCAGTTTATGGCCGGGTAAGGACTTGTTCTTTAGCGACAAAAGTCTGCAAACGTTTGACCTGAGGGCAGAACTACCGTGTCGCGTTGTTATTGTATTTTTTTTTAATTTGATTGTTTGGTATCGTATTTTATATAGTTACCTGATTCAAATAATAAAATATATATATATATATATAAAGATATATGTAAAGAACTCTTTTCTCGACTTCATATATCGAAACTTTTCTTAAAGTCACCAATGTTTTTTAGAGTGATAAGTGACATTTAAAAAAGATATATAAGAGTTTATTTTAAGGAGAAATGATATGAATTTAAAGACCTGAAGTAAGGGCTTTCAATGTTGATTCTTGTATTTTTACAGAAACGCAATTTCGTATTAAAGGAAGTATTATAAACATAATAATATATATATATGATAAGTTCTTTCTACACCGCGACAAACAGTATGCCTCAATAAAAATATAACACTTACTGGGGAGTCCTCCTTGAAGTCCCCTTCCGTGTAGGTTGAATTAGCGTTATTATCCGGACACAGATCACCATCTAACGGACTCAAGGATTCCATTTCATGTCCTCCATCTGAAATTCATTTTTTAAATTCATGTTCAGCGTATACCCATATTAAAGTATGCTACTTTTAATTTGGTCAGACTGAAAAAAGTTTAACAATTACAATGTAAAAGGAAAGTTGAACCGTCGACAGCCCAATGGGTTACGATTTAATTTTCGGGGAGCCGAGTTCAAATCGTTTAAGTAATTAAATAATCACTGTTTAAATTAAATAAATTAGCTTGAATTAAAAAGCACATAACTCCGCAAAGTCAAGAGAGGAAAACCGAAGTCTTACCCACTAGGTTAACACCGCTTAAGGTCGGGTATTTTGTTCCAAATTTAAAAAACATAAAATCTTGTTTCCCTAAATATTAAAAGACCGTCTAAAGACATATGACTAAAATGTTGCCAGTATATTAGAATAATTATTCGGCTTTGGCTGAATTAAGCGCATACAAATCCATTAAACATTTGAAAACAGTGCACATTTCGTTAAGATTTACTCTACTTTTTCGTTACGGGTCACAAAGCAAATGTTCCACTATTTACAGATTAGCATGTCTGCAATGTAAAGAGACATTCTTATAAAAAGTTTACAGTATAATACTTATTATATATTTACAGTATAATACTTATTATATATTTACCGTGGTTAAGCCGCGAATTCTTCTCGTCGTCAGTACAAAGGTCCTCCTCGGTTTTCTCTTCGCTACCGCTAACGACACCTTCTTCAACTTGCTGCTTCTCTGAAATGTTCAAGGAATATTTCTCGTCAAATCATTTTTGAAAAGTATGATGTAGCGAGATAAATGCAATTACTACCATTTATAGAAGATTTACTTCCATATGGAAGTATTTATTTCGATAAATTGATTTCGATTACTTGCTTTTATAGCTAGTTCGAGAACAAACCAAGTGTATAATTTAGAGATAATTTTTAATACCTATATACGATAAGTTAAGTTTATTTATTTATTTATATTCTTATTCTAGTTAGTGCTCACCTTCAGAGTTGTATATATTGTTCTTTTTCAGTATCAATTCGAACTCTTTCGCCGATTTCCCTTCGGCTGATATCGTTTTTATGCCAACCTAAAATATACAAATATACAATATAAATAAATTAAATGTCAGATTCCATTCTGGCAAAAGAATTTGTAGATTGTATGTTCACATAAATCTGAAAAAGTTTTTTATTGGCTCCCACCAATATTGTGGAGTATTTTGTCAGTCCTGCACACCCAATTGGAAAACCGTCTTGGAATTGACTTGCTTATGTGTTTGAACGCCGCAGTTCACATTCGTTGGACGTCAATCCCGGAAACTTTCTAGTTTAAGTTAACTGAAAATCTTACCAGTCAACCGTTAATCGTTGTTATGTAATAATAGATCGGGACAAATCCAGAGTGTACGGCGTGTAACGAGGTAAAAAAAGACGAGGGGAAAATCAATTTGTCATCTCTTGTTTCAAACGTGTCTCATTGTAATATGGACCTTTGAAAAAGTAGATCGAAACTGCAACTAGATGACACTACAGTCGCTATAAGACTGATGTGAAAGGCATATACTAAATTCGGCATCGACGGTAGGAGAGCCGTAGCTTAATTGGAGAAAGCTCTCAGGCCGCCATTACCAGAGAGTCGCAGGTCATAATCCTGTCGGTTCCGAAAATTTTTATATGCATTTTAAATTTAGAAAAGTGTAACAGGGTATTTTAGAGTAACTCCCTACCGTAGCATAGTCCGGACATCCATCTTTCTTTCTTTCTCTTTCTCTTTCTCTCTCTCTATTTATTAAAGTAGTAGTTTAACGATATACTAATTTGAATACCTTATTAAGCAAATTCTGAGGCAGTAAAAGTTTAATGTAGTCGGGCAACGCTCGAATCGCATCCTCGAGTGAACCTCCACGCTTCGCTTCTTGTAACTTGTTGCTATCGGTCGAAACCACCAGCATCTTTGCCTCGCCGTTTTGGACAGAGTACTGAAATATATACATACGACAAAGTTGAAAAACTAAAACCAGTCGAATGCAATACATAAATGAATAAAAACACTGCCTTTCTTATTTATAAATTTAAAATGCTATAAGACTGATGTGAAAGGCACATACTAATTTCGGCATCGAAAGCGCTCAGGCCGCGATTGCCAGAGAGTCGCAGGTTCAAATCCTGTCGGTTTTGTTATGCATTTTAAATTTATAAAATTGATAATTCCTCCAAGTGTAGGTAAAAACACAAATTATAAAAATTACTGCCTTTCTTTACAGGTATAAGCCTGTGCTTTGTGAGGCACTCTACTTGCCACTTGCTACAGGCGCTGTACTTCAAAAAAATCAACAAACTATGTTTTCATAGTTTTTGTGCCGCTTATCCCACACATTGAAGCCAAGCTTCAGCTTTAAAAAATTTTTTTTATTATTTTATTTTAGTAGCCTCATAAAGACGATATAATATAGCAGTGACATATTTTTAAACGTGTAAGTGCACCGATGGCTTAATAAGGTTGGGAAACACAAGAACAGGCAATAGATTATTGTATAGGAATTTTCCAATTTAATGCCTTACCTGCTCCAATGCTCTGAGCAATATGTACTCCTTAAAAATAAACCCCAGAAGAAGTTTTTCTAATACATTACTAGTGAATTTTAATTGATGGGGGAGAGAAATGTGCTCAGCGTTTATCTACGCGATTATATTATAAATGAGATCTTTAAAAATCCAGAGTAACCGACATAGCTCAACGAGTTGCGAGGTTAAGGTGGCAATGGGTGGAGCATTTAGCTAGGAGGAACAATGGACGTTGGGGTCCAACGTAAAACAGCGTTGGTAAACCCGCTAGGTGGATATACCGCATATAACGATTCGCAGAGAGTTAGTAAAGGGGGAAGGGCTATGTAAATCTATCTTTCAAAAGACCTCTCGTTTTATCTAGATAGATACTGAACGCCAGATCTATCTTACAAAAGATCTAGCGTTCGGTTGAGTTGTTTATTTCTATGAAGGATTAAATTTTATGTAGATTTTTTTGTGCTATTACTTTTATACGACGTGTGAATGAAAACAGAAATAATACTTTACAGTCTTTAGAGGTACATTATATTCTGTCACTGAAACTTATCTGTGAAACCGAAAATCTAATGGTTTTTGAGTAAACTACTGCCATAGTTTTTACCGAAAGAAATCAGATACAACCCTAACATAACATGCAAAATTAAAATAATGTTGACTCCTGTCACTTTATTAGGTACTATGCGCGTGTCGGTATTTAATCTTCAAAAGGGTTGTCGTAAGTAAACACTTGTATAATATATAAACGTTTGTATAGAAAATTAATACACTTCTTTCGATTTAATATTTCTACAGAGTGATTCCTTATCAAATATACTTATACATCCTTCAATATCATTTCGTAATACGTTACACGTCTTATAATCAATTTATTAATTTTATTATTATAGTATCCAAGTTAAAAAATAATAGATTTAATTTTTTTCTTCATTTCATTCAATATTTTTTTCCCCCATTTTATTTTTGTTTTGTTTAGCGGTTAAATATCACAAAATTTGGTTGTAAACAAAGAGTGTCTTTTGTTTTATGCATTCTGAGTTAGCGTTTAAGTGGAGTGTACATTATTATAAAAAAATTGTTTAATGTGTCCATATATTAAGATAGGTTGTATACACGTTGGCTTCAGAGTAAATAAATAAATAGTTAGTTGAATCATTTTAACCTAATCTAACCTCTCATGTTCATGAACATAGAATATAATAGCATAGGATGCGTTCATAAAATACGTGAATTTTTTAAGGGGGGAGGGGGTCGAGTCAAATCTTACGTTGGAGAGAGGGGGGTCTCGGCAAATGTCACGCAATTTATTTTCTGAATGAAACAAAAAAATATATATACTATTTTGGTCCATTTAATCTAGATTGTACAAGCTTAATATTTAATTTAAAATGCAATCGTAATACGATTAAGATCATTCACTAAGTCTTTCGAAAGAAAATAATTTCATTCGTACTTAGAGGTTACACATCTACTGACTATCAAACCACCATATTTGTTTTATACCTTTTTTTTTCTTTTTACAATAACAATCCAATCCAAACAAACGCGTTTACGTAAAAAACCCACATTTTGAAAATCCTCACGTGAGATGGGGGAACGAGGAAGGGGGTTGAATAAAATTTCACGACATCTCACCAGGGGGGGAGGGAGGGACATACAATTTTAAAAAACACCTCACGCAATTTATGGACGCCCCCTTACTCACAGCAAGCGGCAGGTGTTTCCTAAGCGCCTGTTCCCTCTCCTCGGCGGCTGCGATGGCAAGTCGAGCGGCACACATCTTCCGATCGCAGCGAGCTGCCAGTTTCTGTGATGGGAAAAGTAAGTTCAATCGAAAAAGGTTTACAACGTGGCAAAAAAACCCACTCAGAACCCGCACCTTTTTATATACAAGGCTAGTTTTAAAGGTGCTTCTATGATAACTTATGTTCCACAACTTTTTAGAGAAATAACTGTACAAAGTTTTAGTAAAAAATTACGCGGTGTCAAACACGGGTAAAAAGAAAGCAGGTGTCCGCCCACTGCGCCAATCGGCCGCCAATTATTTCTTTTATTTATTAGTAGTTAGTTGTTATTCGCGACTTAGTCTGTGTTTTGTCGGTTTGTTATAATTCTTGCTTGGACTGTTGTTTTCCTAGGAAAAAAGTTTACTAAGCCCGTCTCTAGGATGCAATGGGTCTATCTGTATGAAAAATGTTGCTGATATATCACCTGCAACTCCTGCAGTGCGTTGGTTGCAGCTTGACGCAGAGTGTAGTTCTGTTGGTTTAACGAGGCCGATTCGCGACTTCGCCGTTCTAAGGACTCCTCTAAGGCCAACCTTTGCTCGTGAGCTGTACGTAGACTGTCCTGCGCGACTTCCTGTAAAAAATAAATTATTGCATAGTATAAAACAAAGTAGCGCCCGCTGTTTGTACGCTTAGATCTTTCACAGTGCAACGGATTTTACTGAAGTTTTCAGCAATAGATGGATTAATTCAAGAGGAACGTTATGTTTACACTCAATTTTTCCTTACATTCTTTCAATTTCTTTTTTTGTGTAAGGAACATTTTTGAAGTATTAAAAAGTTATAAAAGCATAAATTTCTTTTTTTAATTTACTTTTCGCAACACATTTGTTTTTTTTTTTCTATTTTTTAAACATAAACTATGTTGTTGTGTGTAAGACAATAAAAAGTAATGAAAAGAATATCGTATACAAAAGTTGTAATGTTTTAGGCAACACACCTTAAGAGAACATTAAGGAACTCTCAGGCATGCAGGTTTCCTCACGATGTTTCCCTTCACTGTCGAAGTGCTATTTTAATTTCTTAAAACGCTCATAACTTAGAAAAGTTAGGGGTGCGTGCTGGGATTCGAACTCTGCCCCCCCGAAATTGAAACCGAAGTCGGAACGACTAGGCCATCACCGCTACGAAATTGAAATACCTGGTAATTCCTCTTATCGTTCAGTAGCTGGGCGACGCTGTAATGATCGGGGTGTTTCCCCGCGGCCAGCATGGCTTCGAGTGTGTGCACGCGCATCAACAGTCTCTGTTCGCCCACAAACATCTCCCACGAAGCGGCGGCGTCAGCGCGCGTACGTTCAACGCACTCCCGTAACGTGCGCAGCCGGGTTTCGAGCGATGCTTCACGTTGCACTGCTTCCTGCGAACGTCATCAATAAAAAGAATAAACACTTTATTCAAAGCGAAACATAAAATAATACAGATAACACAAAATAATATGAATAAGAAATAAACTAAAAATAGGCGGAAACGTCATTTTTATCCTTTTTCAGCAGACAAAAATTATGTGCCCCGATTATATCACCTGACTAGGGATATAATAACGTGTCCACCTGCTAAAGCGCGGGAACATGAAAGAGTAGTTTATCCCCGGTTTTTATTACACATATATTATTTAGGTAATATGTTGACGGCCGACTGGCGCAGTGGGCAGCGATCCTGCTTTCTAAGTCCATGGCCGTGGGTTCGATTCCCACAACTGGAACATGTTTGTGTGATGAAAATGAATATTTTTCAGTGTCTGGGTGTTTATCTGTATATTATAAGTATTTATGTATATTATTCATAAAAATATTCATCAGTCATCTTAGTACCCATAACACAAGCTACGCTTACTTTGGGGCTAGATGGCGATGTGTGTATTGTCGTAGTATATTTATATTTGTTTATTTATATTTCCACTTGTGCGACAGTATTCTGAGAGTTGATAAAGCTGTGGGAGAAGATAAATTTGTATCCGTTCCCCGGGGAGATAATTGTCTCCTGCCCATGCTAGTCGTTCTGGGTTCCACAATTGTGCCCTTAAATGATAAGACTGCATGAGTCAGAGCATATTGGAAAGATCGCAGTCAAGCGCTCTCTTTAAAAACTAGTTTCTCGTTGAAACAAGAAATTGCAAATTAATTGTCCAATCAAGTTAAAGTTATGCAAAACAGGCATATTATGTAAGATTAAAAATAAAAAACTGTGATGTAAGTAACGTAATGTGCAATAAGTTACGAAATAACGACGAAAAAACAACTGTCAATTATTTTATTGTATACATTCTTGATATAGTGTACGAAAAAGAGTTAATAATATCAATGGGCAGTAAACCAGTGGCGTTTTGCCATAGTTATCTCTACCACAGGTGTCATGCCGAAAACGTTGCAA
Source organism: Pararge aegeria (assembly GCF_905163445.1). NCBI lineage: Eukaryota > Metazoa > Arthropoda > Insecta > Lepidoptera > Nymphalidae > Pararge > Pararge aegeria. Next base: position 6,356,761 of record NC_053192.1, on the reverse strand, counting down.
ACCAACCTCGACATACTAAAAATGCAAAATTTCACTGTCACACTTATTCAGAAGGCTTATCATTCTTAATATGTCGTATGACCCGAAATTATTAACATCACCATTATCTTCATAGAACCTTATAAAAATAACTACAAATGCTGTTACACTTTAAGTAAAACCTGACAACTTTCCTCACATAGAATACGTTTCTTCCGACATTACCTACAAGTCCTACGAGATCACGCATAAAATTAAATTATTTCTGTAATTTTGTTTTACATTACATTTCACGATATCCTCAGATGTAGTAGCACACCCAGTATATTATTAATGCAAATGTATGTTTGTTATTCTGTCATTTATTCGGAGGCCAGAGCAATAAATGAACGCAAATTTCTTACATAAAAATTATGAAACAGCCGAAAATTGGGTCTTTTAAATTCTGGAAAAACTAAATACTGACGAACTGCCAGACAAAAGCCAACATAAAGGATTTTGTTTTAAGTTATATATAAATTAAATAGCTTGTTGTGTTATAGATTACTGAGCGATAATAATGCTTAATGCACTAATAATTTTTTGTTACTCGTAAGCGGTAAAGTCAAGGAAATGACCTTGAAACACTTAACACTAAAAAAACTCGTAGCATAAACACTTTATTACCTGTACGAAATTATTTAGCTGATATAACTCTTTGAGGTGCAGTGGCGTTGTCGTCGTGGGGTTGAACGACAGCTTGGCCTCATTGCCGTCTGGATGGAACAGTTTGAGGAGCGCGACCACGGGAGGAAATGTGTTCTGGAAACGTAAATTTTGACCGTAAGTGGATCTAACCTACATCATCATCTTCAATGTCTGTCAGCTGGACTAAACGCCTCTCCCATAATCACGCTGGGCAGACAAGTTGGTCGTCCTCGTCGACACGGGAAAAGGAGGAGTGGTGACAACTGTATTCTGGTCTGCCATGGCATCATCAACACATGGCACATGCAAATGGCAAAACCGTCATTTGTTTAATAGACTTACGATTTTTATGTCACTAGGATAAAATCAGAAATTCAGTAATTCAAGATAGTAACCGGTATAGTTGTATGTGCTCCGAAGCACGGAGAAATCAGACCTCTACCGAAAAGAAGCCGCCCAGAAACTCAGTTGTTGTCCTTTCCTTTCCATTTACAATCATTTTTCTAACTTGAGGCGATGAGAGATGAGCTGACTGCAAGTTACTTTTTCATTAACGGGGTAAATTACATGAAAGTACTTAATATGTTTTTTAAAACACACATAGATGTAGAATAGAAGGTAACAGTTTTTGTAGGGGCAAATATACGTATTACAATTTGTAAACGGAAAATGTCGCAGGCAGCCGCTATTAGTTAATAAATAACGACAAAATATAAAAATGGTCTAAACATTACAGTTTACACCTACAAACGCCAGTTATCACTTTCGACTTTGAACTCTGCGCGCTTACTAATCTACATTACTACGGTATACAGTATTTACACGCGTGTATCTACGCTGTGATGATTTTTTTTTAAATGACCTTTTATTATTCAAAAAAAATCACATTCTCAAAGGGGTATGTATTTGACCAATACGCACTGGGCCAGCGTGGTGGACTGCGGCCTTAACCCTTCTGTGTGGCTGTGATGATTTTTTTTTAAATGACCTTTTATTATTCAAAAAAAATCACATTCTCAAAAAGGTTGGATGATAATAATAATAAGCCTTTACATGCATGCTATAACATGTTATAAAGGCACGCAAGTGATAATCTGACACAAAGAACACTAATATAACAAGTAAATTGATAATTATAAATCAAATACTCACGTACACGAATAATTTTAGGTACCTAAACACATTTGGAATGTACGCACAACTCTTACATAATACGGTGTTAAATCGAAAACAATATTTCCAAGACTATAATTTTGAACAACCGTGCTTAATAGAACCATAAACGGTCAAAAAGAAAATAACATATTAATTTTCCGAAAATCTAACCACGAGGAGAAAGATGTTTAGAAAAGAACATTTACTTTTTCCACGGAAGTAAAAGCTGAAATTCTCGCAATCTGTAGAGTACACATAAGAATTCCCGTTGCAAAGCTGCATGCCTACATAATTATAATATTTCATTTTGTAGAATTGCCCTTAACTTATCGTTATAAATATAAGGAATGACATATTGCTTTTTATAATCTTAATTTTTTTAAGTCATATAATTAACTGTTGCCCGCGTTCTTCGTATGGTTTTGTTTACAAATACCGTGTAAACCGTTCGTTAAAGTAGTCTATGTTACTCTCCGTCCTTTCAACTGACTCTATGCCAAACTTTCGTATTAATAATAATAGTAAGGATATTATGATAATACCTTTTCCGTGTGGCCAGCATTCTCGACAACGGGGATGCCGAACTGGACTACATCTCCGGAGAAAACTTCGTGCGGCTCCTTCGTCAGTGTGCACCGGTTGTTGTTGACGAACGTGCCGTTGCTGCTTTGATTGTCCTGAACAAACAAACAAACATTTTATGTATACAACACAATTATTACCTCGTTGGCGTAGTGGTTGGCAGGTACAGCTACGGATACAGGTATACTATATACAGGTATACAGCTATACTATACAGGTCTTAGCCTCTAAAATCTAACAGGTAAAAATTTAAACTGTCAATGATAATCCAAATTCATTGACAGTTTTTATATATTTAATCATTATATCAAACCACTAGCCGTTTCCAGCCCGCTTCGCTGGGCGAATTGAAAAAGGAAATAAATTACATTTTATGTTTCATTTTTTTTTTTTTTTTTTTCATATTTTTATTATTCTCCTTTTTTAATTTTTGTATGAACATAAATAGGCCCCGCGGATAGAACTGTAAGCATCGATATTGTTTAGACTTACTCAAATTCCAAATTCCATCGATTTAGCCTGTATCTTTCATCCAGGTGATTTTTCTCACTAATATTTATAGTAACTTTCAATGTGCAATCATTATAACATTTCCGTGCCTTTCTTCCAAAAATTTATAATAATTCACATGAAGAAAAAAATTTGAAATGAGCATTGAAAGTTTAAGTTAAAGTCATTGCAAGTCTCATATGTGAAGTGAAGAAATCTGTCTAGGTTCAAGTGCGACGAATTTTCTGTTAACTAAAATTTTCTCCGTGACATCAATTTTTTATAGAAAATTAATTGTGCATGTTTTTTATGAATTCTATTGGAATAAGTAACTAAATTTCTTTTCCACATCTCATGTGCTTGGAAAATGCATTCATTTTAATCTGTTACATTTCCGCGATCCCGCAATGAAAGAATTCGTCGGTTATGTAGTCTGCAAAAGTAAAATGAATGTAAAATTCTTAGTCCGTTGATTGGATAGCTACATGTAAAGTTAAGTTTTTGAAACCTCTCAATGACTTTTTCTCCGCTACCAAAAAGACGATTGTTGTAAGGAAATACACGAATATCCCTACATACACGAAGATCCCCACCAAATTTGGATTCTGTAGAAGTTACAGGTTAGAAATAAAAATTTTAGATTTTAACACCCACCCCCGCAATTCCTGTCGGAAGTAGACTTTATTGAAATCCATTTTGAGATGTTCTTTATGTGAATAATAAAAGATTCCTACCATATTTAGAATTTTTAGAAGCTATATTTTGAAATTGAAATTTTTTATGGTTAACACCCACCCCCGCGAACCTTATTGGAGGTGATTCATTGTAAAATCCGCTCGAAGATCATTTTTATATTACATATAGAACACTCTCACTAAATTTGGAGTCTATAGGAGCTATCGCTTGGAAATTGAAAATTTTCATTGTTAACGACCCCGCAATCTTCTTTGGGGTGGGATATCGTAAAATTTGTTCATAAATCAATTTTACATCACTTATAGAAAATTCCTACAAAATTTGGAGCTTGTAGGAGCTTTAGCTGGAAAATTAAAAATATTAATTGTTAATACCCACCCCCGCAACCCCCTGTGGGGTGAGCTATGGTAAAATTCGTTCATAGCCTATTTCTACACCTCTTACAGAAGATTCCTACCAAATTTGAAGTCTATAGGAGCTATAGTTTAAAAACGGGAATTGTTCATTGTTAACCCGCAATCCCCTTTGGGGAATGAATTTCTTAAAATCTATTCATAGCTGACCTCTACATAGCAAAAGTAATATTCCTACCAAGTTTCACGTTTCTAAGTCTAATGGTTCCCGAGATTTCGTGGTGAGTGACTATATAGATAGGAATTCTTCGATTATCATCGAAATTTTTAACTTTTTATCGGGCTTTTTTAAAATTTTCTTACATACAAAACTTTCTCCTGACAATTCTGAAGATAAAAAAAAAGCCCAATTGGTCCAGCCGTTCTCCACTACCGTGAGTAGATTCTTAGCTGAATGTAAAAAACCATAATCCGTTTAATACACTCTGTTGAAATCCATGAAAAAAAAAGAATCAAGAGAAAATGCTTATCTTTTGTTTTTATTAGCGGGATAAATGTTCATAAAAGTAAAACAGCAATAAAAAAATGAAGGAATGTTGGAATTCAAAAAATAGATAGCCATAAACCATCTAGGAAAAATTTCGCATCGAATGGTGGTAGTTTCATGTCGATACGATCAGTGGTTTAGGCGTGATTGAGCCTCAAACGAAGACCATTTTCATTATATATATATATAGATAGATTACTGGCCCACAACAGAGCACGGGTCTCCTCCCACAATGGGATGAAGTGTTAAGGCCGCAGTCCACCACGCTGGCCCAGTGCGGATTGGTCAAATACATACCCCTTTGAGAATATTATGGAGAAACCTGAGGCATGCAGGTTCACTGTTGAAGCAAGTGATATTTTAATTACTTAAAAGGCACTTAACTTAAAAAAGTTAGAGGTGCGTGCTGGTATTCGAACCCGGCCCCCGAAATTGATTTTCTGTCAAAAATACCGTTTCTCTCAACACCGCAGTTTCCCGTGATGATCTTATCGTTTCATTACAACAATTTACTACGTTTGCGCAGCATCTAGCTATGAGATTCGAGTATATCAACAAATATAACTTATGAGTTCTTGAATGACAAAAAAACAATGAGCCATCTGCGTTCATTACGCGTTACGGTATTGACGTGTTATACTAGTATAGTGCTGTGAGCTGTGCCAAATTGAAACAGGTTTAACATCCTTTTAACTGATGTAACGCTACACCGCATGGTCGACGTGCGATCGCCTTGTAAACACCGCGTTGATGCCTGTTGGTTTACTGTGACCAATGTTTGTACTTTAATACACGACATAACTTAACGAGCCCCGAAGAAGCTACGTGCTGGGCACCGTTCTCACAGGCCGGAGAGCGTTGCACCTTGAAGTCCCAAGGTGTTGGAGTTTTTTTATAGTCTTTCACCCCAATTTAGGGCAGACTGAAGTGGTAGAGGTTTTTGTGACAGATTTCGTCCGGAGAAGTACTATCGACTGGTTATTTCTGCCGCCAAGCAGCATTGCTGTGATGCGGCAAGACGAGCGACGTTGTCGGAAAATTTAAAAGCACATGAGGCCTACGAGTTAACACCTACGCGTCAAATTCTTAATGGGCACAAGCAATTTCGTTGCTAGGGTCTTGAATAAGAGCAAGCCCAGTTACATATAGGACTAATTCGACTCATCATATCTATATATATATAAAAGAGAAAGTGTGTGGGTATGTTCCCTATACCCATCCCCACGAAGGATTTCTGTACTTTTCTCAGACGATATGCAGATATCACTTATTTATGTCCGTTTCTGTAAGTCGACTGTTTATATCGACTTTTTGTTTATAATTACTAATGTTTTGTTTAATAAAGATTATAATATTATAAATATATTGCGAGGCTACTGTAAGTATACCTATTTCTTTAAATTTGGCACGAAGGGATTCGCGTGATCTAAGTTTATATATCGATCGCACAGCTCTTTTCTGTACTATAAATATAATGGACCATAATCGTAGTGTTTTTCAAAGTTGAGTCGATGTTTGTTATTTGGCACAACAACAACTGCCTTATATAGGCCACTAGCGTACCCAGCCCGCTTCGCCGGGCTAGATTTTGCTTTATTTTATTTAAATAATAAACTAACATCATTAAATTTTTAATTTAATTCTCATAATATATTAAATCATTTATTTCTCTACGTATTCGATCTCTTCTATTTCTTCTCGAGCGGGTGAAGATCATTATCTACACCCATGTACACCCAACAATAGAATATCATCATAGTAAATAAAAGCTGTATTTGACAGTTTGATAGTTCAAAAATAGGAGCTCTCCGACCGTCACCAAACTTTACAGGAGTACTCGCCAGGTCAATCCGGAGATTCCCTGAAAGTTTCATTGAAATCGGTCCAGCCGTTTCGGAGCCTATACGGAACATACCCACACACTTTCTCTCTTATATATATATATATATATATATATATATATAGATAGATTCCCTGCGTTTGTGAAGTCTGTCAGTTTGTCATATGAAAAAATAATTATCAATTGGCATAACTTTGCAACAGTGCAGTGTACATTTTTGAAAAAATTGTTTCTCATTTATTACCCGACTCGCCCAGAAGGAAAAGTTTTTTTTTTTCTGGTGTATTTATGAACATTAAGGTATGTATGTAAATTATTGCTTTATTTATTTGCACCCTTAAGCATTGTCACCCTGTCTGGATACAGCACATATCTCTGAAATCTTAAATTGTAGAATTAAACAAAACAACAGTCGTAGCTTGAGTATTACGGGCCACCGTAAATACAATTTTGGATTTATTGGGCTGTTAAAATTAAACACAGTTATGGGTGTAGTGAACTTGAAACGTAATTTGGTAAATTAGCTAATATTTAAGGTCGCGAAAACCTGGAAACCATAGGAAAAATGAAACTGCCGCTGTCCTAGTGAAAACCGGATACGAGACAACCCTATTTATACTTGTAAGGCTGCCGTCGAATTAGAAGCGAAATGAAGGCTATCATTTACGTAAAATTCACAAGCATGGCTTTAACAACTTTTAATAGTTGTCTGCTTACAATGATGCTAAATATCTATTCTACGTCTCAAATGATTTAATTAAGAAATGGTTACGATACAGATCTTTTTTTTATAGTATTACTCAATAATCATCATCATATGAACGTCATCCACTGTACAACCATAAACCGATACGACCTAGGTTGTGATCCAGTAAAAGTTTCCTACATTCTGTGCAGCCTGTCAATCGTCCCGCCGTTTAGTCGCGAAACACGTCAAACCCGAGCACCAGCGTCAAGGAGAGACTAGCTTAGGGACGCGACCTCAGTTGGCTTATTTTGAAAACGCTCAACCGCCCAGTGCAGCTGGGGTGGGGAGGTCTAAGTTAAACCTTGTAAAATAGGGCTTCATCTCTATAGATACAGAAGACTATGCATAATACGGTATGCATCTGCGGCCGTGGGTTCGATTCCCACGACTGGAAAATGTTTGTGTGATGAGCATGAATGTTTTTCAATATCTGATGTTTATATGTATATTATAAGTATTTAGGTATATTATTCATAAAAATATTCATCAGCCATCTCAGTACCCATAACACAAGCTACGCTTACTTTGGGGCTAGATGGCGATGTGTGCGTCGTGCATATAAATTATTTATTTATTATTTATTATACGAAACAGACTATCGCACATATGACAGGGTGCTTGGCGTGCCCGGCAACCTGTACAGACGAGGACCTGCATAAGGCTACCGACTGAGCTATTGCGGTCGCATATTTTTGGGCTGCCCGTGTTTGAGGTGACCTGCGACTCGAGAAGAAGAATAAGAAGATCGTATCAACGTCGGGACTTCTCCCACAAGAAAAGAGCGTAGGCCGTAGTCCACCACGCTGTCCCAATGCGGATTGATGGAGTTCACACGCCTTTAAGAATACTATGGAGAACCCTCAAGTATGCAGGTTTCGTCATGATGTTTTCGTAGATATTTTAGTTAGTAAACACATAACTAAGAAAAGTTAGAGGTGCGTTTTGACGACCTCCCTGGAGCAATGGTGAGCGTGGTGATTTAAGTATGAGTTATCGGATTTGATTGCATAGGCAATTTGGGAATTTATAATTTCTGAATTCTCTGTGGTCTGGTCTGGTGGGAGGTTTTTGCCGTGGCTAATTACCACCCTAGCGACAATGTCGGGCCGCTAAGCAATTTAGTGTTCCGGTGCGATGTCGTGTGGAAACCTAAATGGAAACTGGAAATTAGGGGTATGACTACCATGCTCCCTAACAGGTTAGCCCGCTACCATCTTAGACTGCAGCATTACTTATCACGAGGTGAGATTGCAGTCAATGGCTTACGCAAGTGTGAAGTGCAAAAAAAAAATAACAACGGGGGCGAGCTGGGATTCGAACTCGGCCCACCGACAGTGAAGCCGAAGTCCTAACCACTGGGCTAGCACTGCTTCTATTATATTACCTAGCATTACATAAACGATTAAAAAAAGCTTCAATGTGATTTGCCCGTGTGGGCTTCACTTTTAATTTTGTTTTCGTATGTTACTAATTAGGCCTTAAAGACAGTTTTTTTTAATTTAAAATTAAATTGCGTTCCAATACACGTAGTTACAAAGTTTGTTAAAACTGATGAATAATAGTTAACCTATACATTTGTTCGTATAAATGTATGGATAAATAAACGGGGTCTATGGACATGTCTTGTGGAAGCGTCAAGTTTTCATGATTTTTCGATCTCGAGGAGTTATACGGGATTTTCTTTTTATCTGTTGGACTAGTTTTCTTTACTAAATGACTACTTTGAAATCTGATTTTAAGTTCGATCATAATATTACACAATCACTCATGATTATGGCACTTATGTTTATGGCTTGGCTTTGTTAACAAGCGTTTATTTATGGTTAGTCTTTTAATCTTATTCATAATATACAACAAATAACTCTATAATAAATATAATTGTTTATAGCTGATAATGTATTATTATCGGTTAATTGCTGTTAAGGGAAGACTGAACTTTTTGGAGTCAACGTTTGGAGCGGATTGATAATTATCTTTTTTTTTCAGAAGTTAGTAGGTAGAATTTGTAAATAATTCTTAGCGGATGAAAATTGATATGGGAAGAATTTAATCATCAGAAATTAAACGTGGTCAAAACAGTGGCAAAATGCTTGTAAAAAAAATATTTGAGGACCTCCCACAACTCACTTAACTTAACCTTAACCTTAAAGGCTTCCTAAATAGCAACATTTTGGTAATATTTTAGTTCAAGCCTTAGGAGTGCAAAAAAGATGTTTTTATCACGTTCGCGTGGAAATAGACGTATAACACGAACGTGTAGATAAATTATATCCGTTATCGACATAATCAGATGCAATGATTTGTTCTAACAATAGAACATGAGATGTAGAACCATTGCATGACTACAGTACCATCGTCAATATTTAAACTTTTGTAATTTTATTCCGGTTACAAAACTGTTACAATTACATACAAGTGTGAAGGCGCATTTGCTAGTCGCATAAAATCATGTGATAAAAATATTTTTTTCGAGTTAATTTGTTAGGTATTTTTACAAAGGGTTAGTTAGGGACAGTTAAATTTTGTATTACTAATCCAAGTTGTTAGAGAAATGATTAATATAACTCTATTTTATGATAATAATAGATAGACCTAGCCGATAGCCCGACCTAAGTAAGTAAAAAAACATCGTCTGTTAACAGAGCAACAGTTTACAGGGCATGCAAGGAATACGTCCTGAGTGCTGCCCTTCCATTGTCTATCAACCTGGCGTAGGTTTAAAGACTTGTGTGCCGGTGATTACACAAGCAAACACGCCCTTCTGACGAGCCGCCATGCTGCTTGGCAGAAATAAGCACATCGGTAGAACTTCGACTACAACTAACAGTCCAATTTTCATAACTAGTAGAGATGGTGACAATCTTGAAAAGATAGTGGTCACTGGCAAAGTCGAAAGAAAGAGACCTCGAGGACGTAGACTGATTCGTTGGTCGGATCAAATCCGCACTGCTCTCGACACCAAAGTGCATATTGCTTAATACGTTGCTAAAAGCAGAGTGAAATGGCACAAAATCGTCCGAAAGGTTGTAAGTGGAAGGAGTCACGACTCTCAGCAATGAAGAACAAGACTTAGAGAGAATTAACCAAAAAATATTGACAACCCTAACTTATTGGAATTACTTGTAATCGTCATATGCCCCATCGACTTATTAGACGTAATGTCATCTAGTTAAAAAATTATGTACAAGTCGCACGTTTGGATATAACGCATGAGCTAACCAACGTCCTTCTGGATATTCTTAGTTTTACAAACAAACAACGAAACCTGCTAAATATTCATCATCATCATCATATAAACCGATAGACGTCCACTGCTGAACATAGGTCTTTTGTAGGGAGTTCCAAGTTCCAAGGTTCTGAGCCGCTATCCAGCGGCTACCTGCGACGCGCTTAATGTCGTCTGTCCACCTCGTTGGGGGCCGACCAACGCTGCGCTTACCATTTCGGGGCTGCCATTCCATGGCATGCTAAATATTAATATTCAAAAACAAAAACCTATTGTAGTAGATACATAGGTATCAATTTTAATAGGCCATTTTTGACAGCATCTTATATCAGAAGATACTGATCTTTTGCACTCGAAATAAAACGCCATATCAAATTTGTTTTGGAATGATAAGTTTCTTCACAAGATTAAATGTTTTCTTTGTTCAAAAATAACTTTTTTCTATAATTCATTATCGGTATTAAGTGACCGGACATACGAAGTTAAGGCATCAGTACCTACCATGTGTTATGTAGCAACCTTTTGGGTCGAGTACCGTAACGAATATACATCAATAAGCAAATGAGCCTTAAATCACGAATAGCTGGGCTACTTTCGTTACTTATTTAGGTTACTGAAAGAACAAGTTAGCATTGAGTATTGATCCATTGTTCTCTCGTTTGCATTGACACCAAGGTAGTCGTGTATAAGGCTATTTATAGGTCTTTCTTCACAGGACTTAAGTAGGTCATAATCTACAAAACATCGCCAAGGACAGTAGGGGAGCCCGGGGCTGGAAGTTCCCGGGGCACGTTGTTCCGACAGTAATAACTTTGTAAAGAAAAGAGATAGCAATACACGTGAAGTGCGTCGTTGAAGCATCAGGCGGCGCGCCACTTTGGCGCCCATCTTAGTTGCTTCGACGGCGGCGAAAGAGTGGCTGTGTGCACTGTGCTATTAGAACAACACGTGAGTAAATTTTTTCGTAATTAAACTTTTTGGTTTATTTTTCTTAATTACTGACCGATTTATGTGCATCTTTCCAATTTTAGAGTGGCATTTGTGAGGTATTTTATAGCTTGAATGTTTTTTCAATTGAATTTGTTAATTTGCTAGCATGACAGTTTTTATCGAAAAATATAATTTGGGGCTACAAGTTCCCTCCCAAAGGGGCTGGTTGTTCCCCGGAACAACTTACCCCAATCGATCCTTAAATTTTCTATACATTTTTACAGTATATTTTTCATTTTTTTAGGATGGTACGTACCTACAAACGGAAAACTGAGAGAGGGAAAATATCCGAAACGTTATTACGTCAAGCTGCCAATGCTGTCATACAAGATGGAAGAAAAGTAAAAACGGTAGCCAGAGAACTGGAAATTTGCCACATGACATTGCATCGATTTGTAAAAAAAATTAAAGCTGGTAAAGATCTTACCGTAGGTTATAAAAGCAGATCAGTGTTTACCACAGAACAGGAAAAAGAGCTAGTTAACTACATTTTAAAGTGTTCATCGATATACTTCGGTTTGCTGCCAGGAGAGGTGCGAAAACTTGCGTATGAATGTGTAGTTAAATTTTCTTTGGAAAACATTCCTCCTTCGTGGCATAAGAATCAAGAAGCTGGGGAGGATTGGTTCACTGGCTTTATAAAAAGGAACCCAATATTGTCTATACAAACACCAGAAGCGACCAGTGCAAGACGTGCATCTGCATTTAACAAACATAATGTAGATGAATTTTTCACAAAGCTCGGCGAAATATTCTTTACAAATATAAGTTATCACCTTCCAGAATATGGAACCTGGACGAGACAGGAGTCCTGGACAGGAGACTGTTTTAAAGCCGAAGAAGATTGTAGCTCAAAAAGGCACAAAACAGGTTGGTGCTATAGTTTCTGCTGAGCGTGGTACTTTAGTTACTGTAGAATTAGCAGCAAACGCTGCAGGAAACACGATTCCACCAATGTTAGTGTTTCCCCGATTAAAATTTAAAGACTTGTTTTTAAGAGATGGGCCTTCTGAGTCAATTGGAGCTGGTAATAAATCAGGATGGATGACTGCCACTGAATTCCTCACATACATGGATCACTTTATCAAGTTCACGAAACCTACTCCAGAAGAACCAGTGTTACTATTATTAGACAACCACTCGTCACACATAGACATCAACGTAGTTGAGAAAGCTAAATCAAATTCAATAATAATGCTGTCGTTCCCACCTCACTGCACCCACAGGCTACAGCCACTGGATGTAGGCATCAATGGGCCTTTTAAATCGTATTGTGCTAAAGCTCAAGACAACTGGCTACGGAATCACCCGGGAAAAACTATGTCAATTTATGAAATTCCCGGAATTGTTAAATCGGCATGGCCTTTAGCAGCAACACCTGTAACAATTATGAACGCTTTTAAAAAGGCTGGAATATGTCCCTTTAACCCTGGCGTTTTTACAGGGGAGGATTATGCACCATCTTTCGTGACAGATCGGCCACTATTACAAGCTGCGTCGTCTCAAGCTGAATCAAATGAGGAACCCCTCCAGCCTTCTAGCAGTTCAGTTACGATTGAAATGGATGACCAGCCAGGACCATCCAATATTCAAATATTACCTCAGATTACTTTGCAGCCGGAATCTATTACCATAAACACTTCAACATCGGGTCAGATTTGTGAACCACCTCAACAATCTGCAACAGATCAGGGTGATGTATCTCAGGCTGCCTCCGAGACCATTAATAGTGCCCAAGAACTTCAATTTACACCAGTAAAGATGAATGCTTCAGCTGTGTTTAATCCTGAAATTGTAAAGCCTTTACCAAAGGCATCCCCAAGATTGCAGATGGCTACAAAACGCCGTATTAGAAAGACAGCTGTTTTGACCGACACGCCAGAAAAAAATGCATTAGCTGAAGAACAGGTAAAGAAGAAATCAAGGAAAGACGAAGCAATTAGAAACAAGGGGAAAGAAAATAACAATAATAAAGAAAAAGGTAAAGGCAAGGGAAAAGCTCAAAAAAAACCTAAACGAAGAGTATTACAAGAAAGCGAGAGTGATAGTGATGATGAGGTTCTGGAATGGTACTGCATAATTTGTTGTGATTCATATTCAAATTCACTACCAAGAGAAAAGTGGATAGAATGTAGCTTGTGTAAAAATTGGGCACATGTTAAATGTATAAATGAAACTTATAACATTACTTATGTGTGTCCCAACTGTGAGTCAGATGAAGAATTTAACGATGAATAAGAATAAAAGTTACCAAAGTTGATTACGACTGATTAAAACAAGACTGATGACTTGTCTTCATTGTAATTTTATTTCACTTAATAAAAATAATTTGATAACCTCAAGGTGATAAATAATTTGACGTTATTTGTTTAGTTATTATAATTGTAAGTTTTGATCTCACTTTCCATTAAATTTATTATTGAAGCGTTTGCAAGAAGGTTACCTATTTTGTTATGTAGTTAAAATAAGTGCAGTTATGTTTGTAAGGTTTTTAACTTGATGAAATATTTATCTGAAGATTGCCAGTTATATTCTGTTATCTTTTTTTAAGTTCAGTTATGGAAGTGTCAACATTTCAAAATGTTAATCTAGATGTAGCTAGTAATTTTTTTTGTTGTTTTTTTAAAGTTTATACCATTTCATAACAACGTAATAAACGTAACTAGAGAAATTATTGTTTTATTTCAAAGAAACCTTATATTATCCTTTTACTTTATTTAAATTATCCAAGTGGAACAATTTGCCCCACACATGGAACAACTCGCCCCAAAGTGGGGTTAAATGTTCCTTTCCAAAATTATGCAAAAATATGCCTGTACAAAAAAATATATTGAGAAACTAGCAGAAATGACTTCACTATTACAGAGACCGATTAAGACTTTTTAATAAAATCAAATATTAAAAATTGAAATCTTATTTTTTTTATCATAAAATTACATGTTATTTGAAAATCGGAACTTTCAGCCCCGGCCTCCCCTACACAATTGAGAGATATCATAATCCGTGAGACCGTAGAAGTTATAACAATCCTCAGTAGCAATGAAAGAAAGAGAGAGAAGTTCTTTTAATAAATTTTCCTACCTCCTGTTACATTACAGAAACCTATACGGCGAAAAGAGCTATACTCAAAGTATAATATTATCCACTTGATCAGATTAAAACTGAAGAGGTCTAGTAATTAAAGTTACCGACATAACTCCACGAGGGCTAAGCTTCCGTAAGGTAAAAGCGTAAGGTAAGGTAAGGTAGGGTGGACGTTGGGTTTCAATGTGCTGGAACCACGCAACGGAAAGTACAGCGTAAGTAAGACCCTACTAGATGGATATCATTATAAAAATGAAGAAACTGCACAAGACCTGGAAATATGGAAATCTCTAGTAAACATCTACCAGTCAAGCAGTAAATTTTCTTCTTTTTTTTCTTAACAGTAATTAATGGACCAATCAGATTAAGTAATAAGTCGAAAAACATCGCGTAAAAATAAAGCAAAACTTTGCAGAGCATACAAGGAACACGTCCTGCAAGTTGCAACGTGCCGCCTTGTGTCCATCAGACACAGGTGTTAATCCACCTCATGTGGCTGTAAATCCACCGGCAAAAACGTCCTTCAGACCGAAACCCAGCTCTGTTTCTAGGATGCAGAAATAAGCATGGCTGTAGCACGACGAGCTCTTTCCGTAAGGTTAGGGCTAGCCTATCGATATGCTTTACGTGTATCTACATATACCTACTTGGAAATCGCAAGATCATAACATTGTAAGTACATTATAGCGAACCGTGAGGATATAATGCGCAGTACCTACTAATTAAATCTTAGTAAATAGTAGTTGCGATTATTTTTAATGTAACACTGGACTCCTGTAAGCGTGAGCTCATTATAAATACTGCGTGTAAGATTGCCGCGGCTTTGTCGAGTGCGTTTTATTAGTAACTATAGATTCTGCTTACGATTTTGTTCACGTGAATCGTTTTACGCGATAATAAGCTATGCTCCTTATTTGCTATAATTATTGTAAGGCTAAATCTCAACAAAATGTTTAAGAAAGAAAAGGTACATTTTTAGTTTTTTTTCCCGTACTAATTATTTGTGATTACATAACATCCCGAGGTAACCTCTTAGTGGGTTTACATTATTCCAATTATTATTTCTTTGGGTATAATGTTATAGCTGGCGCCTTATTAAAAAAGCTGTATATTATTTTGACATTCGTAACAGTTTAAAACCATACAGCGATAAGTACACAACCGGGGCTGTCAAATTATTATTTTTTTATGAAGACGACTCGTTGGCAATCTATCAAAACAAATACTAAATACTGAACCTGTTGCTTCGTTTTGAAAGAATAACAAATATCAAAGACGCACTCTCTTATGAATAACATTCCTTGATTTTCATATATTGTATTGTATTACCTACACTTTTTAATACTTCCTTAATAGACAATATCTTAAAGTTATCCTGCAAGCGGTGGATAGAATATTTGTTATTTCAGTTTATGTAAAGCTGAAAACCACCGTAAAGGTTGCAACACCGGCACATATCGTCGGGGGATAAAACGAGCGTGAAGATTCGAAAAAAAAAGCCCTAGGGCTCGACAACATCGGGGTAACGTCAACATACGGACCCAACATTGGAGGATCGGAATTAAACTTTTTGGCTTTTATTTTACAAAAATAAGTCAGCGTCTCTTTTGTCTTTTACAACTTATGAATAAATACTACTTCTATAAAGATAATGTTATATTGGCTTACCCAGAAATTGGATGAGACAAGATGGTATGAAACACACCTATATCATTAAGGTTTAATTTTAAATCACTACCAACAAAATATGGTACAGGTACGATTTCAACTACCCCACATAATTCACAATTTAGTGAATCCCGACTTCTTCATTAAAAATGAAGCACAGTTTCGAGAATCAAAGGTAGGCAATCTTCTCTAGGCATACAGCCAAGAAAGTTTATTCCGTACAGTTTTCTTTCTGTATCTATATCGTCTTATTGTCAAAGATTACCTGTATTTTACCTACATAATTTTAAACAATAAAGACCGATTATTTTTGATGTATTTGTAATGTCTTTCAAGATGGCTTTTTTCACATCGATATACATAGCTCTTTACAAAATCGGAAGGTTTGCCAGAGGTTCTTTATAAGATCAGAAGGTTTGCCTGAAGGTAAAACGTCAACATAAGGGCTCCACATGCACGTCTTCACGGGATTATTTAAGACCCCGTGGCAATAAAGCTCTTTAAAACAATTTAAAAAACACCAAGTCATCGTTTTACGCTTATCATCATCATTTTATATATTAATATATTATAAAACAACCTCTTTTTACAGATACTGACCTTATTTTATTTTTTATTAGCATTACGTAAACGTACTGAGGACTCTCATTGTATCGAGTAGGAAGATGAAAATAAAAGTTGGTTGGTAGTTAACCTTACCATAACCTAATATGCACATTGACCATATATTATAGGCCAAACGCTATGGCAATTAAATACGCCATGTGTAGAAGAATTGCGTTGTTACGCTGGCTTTTAATACTTTCGTAGGCGTTAAAAGCGAGAGTGGATGTCTTACAATCGGCCATCGTAATGGGGCCATCATCTTTCACAATAGTAGGTAAGGAGTGGTCATTTAAATTGTATGGCATTTCAAACTTACAAGGTTAACAAGAATGTGGCTATTATAATATTAGTTTAAAATGTAAGCCAACATCGTCCAGTTAAAGTATTTAAGTCAAAGATATGAAAAAAAAAAACAACTTGACTAGCTATGTAGCATCAAAATATTAGAAAGGAGATTTTTAAGTTAAAGTTGCTTTTTAGTTAAATTTAATATGCTCACACGGTATGGAATTATAGAAATTAAACATTCTTAGTACTTCAAATAAGCAATGTTATACTTACGCGTAAATGAAAATTGATTGAATTACCCATCAACCTGGGTGTAACAGTAGTATTTCCCCGAATAAGCTGTGTCACAAAAAGCTTTACTACTTCCAATACTAAAACTCAAAGCAAAACTTACCACAAGATAAAAATGGCCTTTCTCGTAGTATAAGGTAGCATGATGACGCGAGAGGACTCTGCATTCGAATATTGTGTTCGTTGGGGAGGCCGTCGCCCGGTACACGTTACGCCCGATCTGTGAAGACAATTGGTTATATTACTACATGAATCATACGTATTTATTAACAGGCTGCTCGCGCCTTAGTCCACGTACAATTTCTGATTTCCCGTGAGATCAGGAAATTGTTCCCGCGATAAGCTCGTGGTAGAATGGTTGCGACTGTGTGGAATGTATAGATACCGATTTTTAATTTTAGTGTAAATCACACTAATAGGTATTATATAAGCGAAATTTTGTATATTAGTGTTTACGTTTGTATCTCCTTCACACCGAAACAGAATCAATGTGTCTTACATTTGGAATAGTGATACCTACATTATATCCTGGATTAACACAAGCTTTTTAACCCGGAAAAATCAAAGATCATGGCAGTTCGTTTTTTAGTTTTTTCATCATGGCTCTTCTATTGAATTATCTATTTTCCAAATAGATCACAAATATTAAGCAAATCGATTACAGTCGTGTCCATCGCAAACCACGTGTAAAAAACAACAAACCGCAGAATCCAGACCTATATTTAAAATAATATAACATGCAACTTCCTGTATGTTAGCATTGCACAAAATACGACTTGATAAGATCAACTTCCGTTGCCGAGAGTGTAGCAGATGGATGGCTTGAAATAGACAATTTAATCTCATTAAATTTAATTGCCAATGCACAATTGTAACGTGTCTCGAGTACCAAGGGTCATGAACTAAAGATTGTTTTACATCTCGGCACTCGACATTGTTCTGCACGGGTAGCATGGTCAGGAGACATTTTTTACCCGGGTAAAGGAAACTAAACTTTTATCTTCTCTCCCACAGCTTTATCAACTCTCCGAGCGTTGGTTCACGTGAGGAAACAATATTCAAATAATATTCGTGTAATAACATAGAGGGAGTAAACTTCTATTACCCTTTACCGTGTTTTTGTAGGTTAATTTAATCCCTTGACCTTGTCCCTTGGATATACCTAATCGGGGAATATAATATTTGCTTACCGCTTTAGCACACTGCTAGCATTGGGCTAGCTGTGTGCAGCGTTTTTCGTTCTCAAATACGTACTGTGGACCAGTATTTACCAAATGTTAGGTTGTGATCAACGATAATATGAAAGGTCAGCTGTAACTTAAATAAAAATTACTTGTTTATTAATTATGGGCCATAAAGAAACGTCAAAATAAAGGACACATACACTCATACACATAAACTCCCCAGTTTATGTGTATAAGTAATTAACAGCTAATTTTTATTGGTGCCGTACCTATTTTAATTTAATGTTTTCATTATCTATAAATCTATACATTTAAATAACATAATGTAAATGGCAAGGTTTGTCTGAATAATATTTGTTTTTTTTTATAAGGATTAATATTTTATGCCTAAAAATTACTTTTGAAAATGATTTTCGACATAAAATGCGTTATTTTGGCCTAATTATAATAAATAGACTAAAGACTAATATATATATTACACTAAAGACTAATATTTTTGTACATCACTGTAACTACGTAGGTATGAACCATTAAGTCAGTGTACGCGGATAAAGCAGAACGATGGCACATTTTCTTCTGGCTTGCTTAACAAATAATATTATTTCAGGCTGAAATCTTATTATAACTGAACAAAATATAGCGTATTTTAGTTCTATCTAATAGTAAAATTATTGGTGAAAGAATTAATAAATTTAGTTCAGTAGTTCCAGAGTTCCTCGATGACAAACTAACCTTTCCCCTTCATAATAATAGTATTTTGAACAAAAAAAATTGATAGTTTTTTTTTAATTTAATGTATTAAATCTTTCGATTTAATGCTTTAAATATTCAAGTTCAGACAACAACGTCTACAGTTCAAAAATCATATTATGCACCTCACCTTACTAGCATGCGCGTGAACCTGATAGCAATCATAAGTAACTTGCAGATAAAGTACGCACTGAATACAAACTCAAACAAGGTGCGAACTTGCACTCGTTTTTATAATGACTCAGGATGACTTTTTAGATGAACAAAGAACTGCTTTTGTCCATTATAGATTCATATAAATGAGACTTTTTTAATTGTTCAATGGTTTAACATTTATGCACCATGAGAAATATTAGTGGATTGCCCCGAACTTATTTGTACGTCACGTTTTAAGGACAACCTTTTTAGTTTGATAACTAATATTTAGTATTCGATGTTTGAATACACGATATGACTAAATCGAGAAAGATGCTGCTGAATATATTACCTACAAAACAACGATGCTTAATAAAGATAAAAAACCTCCAATGTAGGAACAATGAATGAATAGATAGTGTAAGAAGCCCAGGAACAGAAGTCCAAGGCATAACTTTAAAAAAAAAATCTTTTAAATAACACAAAACCAGTAGGTAAACAATTACAGTCGTATTAAAATATTTTTAGGTAAGTAAACCTTTTTCTGAAAGATTGTTGATTCGGTAATAGCGAAATACAAGTGTTAGAGATTAGAATACAAGATAGACAAGTTAAAGTTTTCGTACACTGATAATCTTATCACAAAAATACACAAAGGAAAAGCAAAAAAGGGTTAACATTTGAACTAACTCTATTAATTGGAATGATTTATATCTTTCATTTTTGCAATCATTAGAATAATTCTAGTCTTTAGTATTAGTTTGCTCATGGAAAAAGAAGCGGTAAGAGCCTAGTGGTAAAGATTGGCTTCATTTTAACGACTCGAAGTTCGATGCCCCGGCACGCACCTCTAACTATTCGGAGTTATCTGCGATTTATGTAATTAAATATAACTTGCTTTAACGCTGAAGGAAAACATCGTAAGGAAATCTACATACCTGAAATTTGTACATAATTTTCTTGTAGGCATATTAAAGTCTACCAATCCGCACCTGGCCCCTAATCTTGTCATTCTGGTCCGTAGACCTGTGCCCTGTAGTAGGCTGTTTGTAAGTTGATCAAGATAATAAGTAACTAGGGCAAAATGGGTTCATAAGTAATTAATTTGCATTTGTATAAAGCTTATACAATTACAATAACTTCATTTGCATGTAAAGGGTTTTATAGAAGTTTGCATTAATTTTCTGTGCAACCTTTTATACCTTGTGGTCTTGAAAGTTTGAGCTTCTGAACACAAAAATCAACAAACAACCTTACAATAACAAAGTTCTCTTTAATTAACACTCAAAAACCAATAACAAATTTTTTACTTGTTACCTAAAGGTATGTCATATTATGTCATTACATTGAATGCAGGGTGTAATGTAATGTTGAATTGAAATATAAAATGTGATTTGACTTTAGAAAAATCGCACACCCAATTACAATGATTTTTTTCATTATAATATTGCTAACTTGCTTTGACATAATAAGATGGCTTACGTACTTATCGTCTCGCAAAATTAGAATTTTGATAAACTCTTTCACTCGCAAGAGCTCTTGAAGCGGGAACATTATACTGTAGTAAAATTCATCTTGAGCTGTATCTGGGGCACCCCTAATCTCTTTGATACACTCGGGAGTTACTCTTAAATTACTTGTTACACTTGGGATAGATTCCAGATGAGAAATCTACTATTACTTATTTTTTTGGTAAGATTGTCTTCTAATACTAGCTTTTCACACAATGTTCTTAGGACAAAAGCTTGATTCAGTTTTGTTTACCAAGCAAAAAGTTTTGCCAATGTAAATAATTGTTATCATTTTCGTAAACCTCTTGAGTTTTGTTAACTCAAATAGTAAAACTGTAACTGAAATAGTATTGTGACAATTCATGTAATCATCTTAAAAAGAGAGCAAAGAAGAATATGTGATATATTTTATAACAGATTCTCATATAAGTTATATTTAAATTAAAAAATGTAAAGATAAAACATGTCTTGCAAGAAGCTATTTTATATCTTCACAATATGTTAATAATAATGAAACAAATAAATTAAATAAACATAGATAATATTCTCATTTTAAAGTATTATTATTTTCTTTCAAAGTAGTTATAAGACATATTAAGGACATGCATTCATATTTGTTACTTGAGAGTTGAATGAAAACCAGTTACTCAAATTAACACTATGACTATGTTAAGTGAAACTTCACAATTATTCACAGGGGTCACACTTGTTTTAAGACTTAACTTGACTTTTTTTTGAAGGGATTATGTGTCTTCCTTGCTTTTGCTATGAGAAAACTATGGAAAGAGTATGTGGGACAGGAAACATAAAGCCACTTGATGTTGAGCCTATCACCTATAGACAGAGCAACACTTTGCAGGGTATGCTGTGGACACTTATATTTTGTTTGGCAACAGCACTGCTGCTGTGCGGTAGAAATAAACATGGCAGTAATATTTTCCTAGGTTGTGAACTTACAAAAAGCTCTACTTCTACTGCAGCTGTCTAATGTCATGTGATTTTGACCCATGAGGGACAATATTAAATGCTTAACATCTGGCACTAAGCTTTTGGTTCATCTTAAACATAAAGAGCCAATGTAAAACTTAAGGATCATCACCCGTCTCAGTTTGTCTCATTACCAACTTTTGTTGAAAGTACATGTTAATTCAACAGATATGCAACCAGATATTTTAGGTTAATCATTAAATTTTAATCGATCATTTATCTGAATCTTCAGAAATTGTTTATTTTGTTTTGGTTATTACATTTGTGACTTAAAGGCTTCCACTCTTGGAAGTAAGAAAACCTGCATAATGAAAAATGTACAATATTTAACAAAAGGAGAAACTAATTTTATGCTTGCGTTAACTGAGTACAATTTACAAAATGAAACAAAGGTCCACATTACATTATTAAGTTTTTTTTATGTTGTGACAAAACCCACCTACTGATAAAAAAAAAGTATGTTTAATATGGGCAACCTTTATTTCCAATGTAATGTTGACTTTCAAAAGCTATAGGATTTCATTTATTTCTTGAATTCATTCCAGGTCAGGTTATCACTATTATTCTTTGCCTACATAACTGAGAGTTGTTACCATCTATGCCCATATGTTTTTAGGCTTTGTGGCAGTAAAATCTTGAGCCTACTTGAAAAAGCAACACTCTTACTATCAGAAAACAATCGAATCTGCTACAGTCAAAGTTACATCAATAAGCAAAGTTACCCAAATTTAGGATAATCAAAAAGTTTTTCTAGTTACCTTGACGGGTTGTTCTAATGAGACGCGTCTTTCGTCGAAGGGCAAAGAGTTTGAATGAGGTATGAAGACTGCTCTCGGCACAGCCACCTCCTGGTTATTCGGTGGCTCTGGAGCAGGTGTCCAGTTGTAATCCATATTTTTCACTGTGGTGTTCATATGTGGATTAACTCTCTTGCTCTTTGCTATCACCATTGCACACCTCGCTCCTCGGAGTAACCATTCGTGCCTCGTTTATTATATGACGAACTCCACATCAAAGAAAACAATCATAACACTGACTCTAGGGTGAAAGGAGTTCTCCGTTTCCTGTCATCTTCGGAACAGGCGGAACTCGGTTTGCAAAAGGCTATCAATTGTATTGCACGTATCTCCAACTAAACATCCTTCGTGAAAACACTTGGAAAATAGAAAATGAAACTTGATTCCTCTCGCCTACTGGTTCATTAGAAATTAAGAAACCGTCGTAGTCTGGAAGTAGTGCAACGACTGCAAACCGTATATTAATTAAAGATTACGTGTTATACAAAAAAATTATAATTTAAAGTTGAAGGAAATTAATCCAATACATTTAAAGGGCGTTGATCAAAATTATCGTTCGAGGAACTTACGAAATGGGCGCACGAATCGGACATTTGTTTTGTTGAGTTGGGTATCTACCGTCTCTATCGTTCATAGTTCATTTGTTTTTTAATGGGGGTTTTAACATTTCAGTGACGTAATATTTTTAAATAATTTATATATAAATCTCATTTCAAGATTCCGGCTTTTCAAGTAATTAAAACAACAAATTTTACAACTAAATAAATTATATTAACCGGTTATTCCACGGTTTTTCGGATATTACGATTCGGATATTAGACTCTGTTATCTGTATTTATGTTATCTGTCTTACAGACTTAGCAATTTATCACATAGACAAAACACCACATAATTATTTATTTTATAGATAACCTCAGCATAAGGAATATAATAATTCAAAAAAACTAAAAATCACTTCTGGTAAAAAGGAACAAACTAATTTCTGATTTTAGTTTAGTTTATTTATAAAAGGGTGATTTTTCGTTTTTCTTAAACTATTAGTTTTCAATTTTGCAAATTGAAAAATTTAATAAACTTTTTTTTTCTTGTAAGTATTGCCATCTGTCTTCGATTATATCTATAAAATTTGAACGAAATCAGACCGTTTGAAGAGGGTCAAAATCAAGTCTAAGGAAGTCAGTTACAATCATACAAACAGGTAAAGCAAATACAAGCGTCTAAAAACATGGAGATCACACTGACTGACACGCATTTGGAAATTATGACATTTATAATATCTCTTCTTGTTCTTAAAACTAAATATTGGAGCGTGCGAAGGCGGTCTTATCGCTACAGCGATCTCTTCCAGACAACCTTAGGCGTAGGGAAAACAATGAAACTTGTTCTGGATAAAATCAAATGAACTTCTTAAATGCAAAGAAAGTTTTCTAAGACAGAAAAAGATAAGACCTATGTAATATCGTGTAAGCGTCTGCTTCCCGATTAAATAATGTTTCCAAGAAGTTGCTAATCATTTCGGCAAATTCAGTTATAGTTACGGTATGAACTACTTTTTGTTTAGTTTAGTCGAGTGCAAGAATGCCTGCAGCTAAATGGTTAACTCCTATGCTATCGCGGCTTACCGCTAAAAATGATCATAGATAGTTCCTAGCGATAGTGTCACTATATTGTCTAAGTTGCCGATAATAATTAAAATCGAACTTTTCTCAATTTAGTTTTACCATGTTATTTTTTACTATGTTTGGTCAAAATTGTGAATTTTCCGAAATTTCTCGCACGCATCTTTAATTTACCTAAATATTTCCGTAGTGTTGCTAGTTGCGTATTTTTTTTGCCATGTGCGTGTTGTTCAAAATATATAACAGATGGCGTTGTTTAACTTCAGTTCGCCGTTCGGAGGAGGAGAAAAAGAAAAATCGAAACTCGCCATAGTGAATTGAATCGAGTGAATTTGAGCCTTTGCAACGAAACGGTTTTCTGCCTCGAGTCTTGTGTGTATAGTGTATATTGTGTGTGCCAATTTTCCAAACTTAAGTGCAAATTGTAGTGCTTTTACGTCTTGTAAGTATTTAATAGATCAATCTAATCTTGGTTTAGTGCTACCCTACGATTGAATTGTATCTCGATCATTTCAACTGCTTACGGTTCAATATGGCCGTTCCGCTATTTGCCAAAATTTAAACTTTTCCTAAGATTTCAAACTAAAACATTTCCTTAGAATTGGCCTTTCCTTAGAACCAAGGGTCTAAATTCTTCTATTCGTTGATGTGGCAATTTGACAGTATGGATTTTGACGTTTTAATCTGAGTCATGTCCATGCGATGTTCTTTCAGTTGATTTTATTTCGCGCAAAATAAATAAAAGGAATCTAAATTAACGAACATATATAGATAAAACTATTCAAGGTATTTATAATGTTATTAAACAAAATCTCATTAAATGGCAAGTGATTATATAAACAGATGCCTGAAAAACCACATCTTCCAGCCAAGAATTGGCGATCGATATGTCTAAAGTTCTACACCGATAAAACAAAGTTTATGAATTACTAATTGCAGATTATCGTAAGTGAAAATACTGTGTTGCTATCTTGTAATTGAGTAAGCAACGATTACTGAAACAGGTTTATTAATTTTCATACAAATTCAATGTAAACAAAATGAAACATTTCTTTAGTAGCATGTTCAGCATGAAGTTTATCAATAAGCTAATTAAAATTAAAATAGACACTTACTGTTTGTCTTATAAATTATTTACTTAAAATATTTAAAAAAACTGGTGATAAAATTGGATTAAAAAGAATATTAGATTAATAAGGACTCATGTCAACAGGGATCCATTTGATAAATAAGGCATAACGTAAAAACAAATAAGTACATATATTTTTCATTTTTTTTTTTTTTATAAACTTTTACTTTATGTTTATTACAATAAATAGGAAGGCCTTTCTAATAATATAAGTAGCCTAGATACCAGACATAGAATTATTGTAGGAGTACTCCTATAATAATTCTATGTCTGGGTGCGATGGTCTGGTAATATATGTTATATTATGGACAATAAAATAAAAATAGTTTAAAAAAAATAGTTTGTTAGCATAATTGCTTAGTTAACCCTATAAGTCAAATCAGCAAAGTTTTTAGAAGATTCAATAAACAGCGCTCATCTCATTTATTACCAAAAAATATCATTATTTTAGCTTTATTACCTTGTTGATTTTTGCATAATACTTTAAAGGTTCTTTACTAAGGTAGATTCTCTTGCAAGGTATTGTTAGCTAAGCAACTATTTGCATCTAAGACTTGAAACTTTACCTTAATCTGCCAAGCTGCATAGGAGCAGTTCTGTTTATCTCCATTCTGTAAATTTTTCCAAATTGTACGGAAGTGTTAGCTTGTTTGTATATCCTATTTATTGTCTTTTGTTGGTGTACATTAAAAGTGTCTTCATTCATAAATTCATTTTGCACCTTATGGGCTCCAAAATACTACCTTATTCTTAAGGTTGCATGGAATTAACCTGCATCTATCATGCTACATATCTCTAATTAACTATTCCCCACATTCTTTGTGTGTGTTTATAACAGTTTGGTTTCCTGGGATAAAAATTAGCATATGTTTCCTTCAACTAAATCTACACCAAAAAACAAGTTGATTGGTTGCATAGTCAGGTAGAAAGTAAGGACAAACAAACAAACAACACACTTTTGCATTTATAATATTCATTTGCATTGCTGAAAAACAAAGTTCATTATTAACTTTAAACAGGGACAGTAGGGTTAACTGAATATGGGCATATCATCTGTTTTTCAAGTATTAAAAACACCTCTCACAAGCTGTTGTTAATTAACTTATTGCACCTTGCTACAAAAAGTTGTTTAAATTATTTTTATCAACTTATTTTAAATTCTGTTTCTATCATTATGAAATAATAGCAGTGTCCCTCTGTTTAACACAGTTATAGATATTTTGTGCGAGATAAAGCTTAGTATGAATAACACATGAATAAGGTCCACCTTATTCATGTGTAAGTGCATTTTGCCTTACAAGGCAGAAGTACCCAGTTTCTAATAATATTATGAATATAACCAATACTTAACTTCCTTATTAAATATGCAACAATTGATGTGATTTTTGAATGGTATTCCCATTCAAAAATCACATTAATTGTTGCTATGTAACTAAATAATATTCTAATTTTATAAATCAGATTGAACTTAATGAAAAATGGTAAAATGAATTTTTGTACTTTATTTTTACGGCAAAGGTATTTGTATGGTAAAATAGCCAATATTTCCCATGTTGAAAGGATTATTAAAATTGGTTTAGTTTAACAAATTTTTCCTCTTTTAATATTAGTATAGATAGGTATGTCAGTCACTTTGTCTGGAAAGTGTACAATGGGTTCCTGGGCATCTAGTAAGCCAGCAAGGGAATGTGGTGGTTTTAATAGGGTATATGCCCTAGGGAGCCATAAACCCTGGCCCACATAACCAGAGAAACAAGGGTAGCCGTAAAGCTATTCCACCACAACAAAAAAAAAATTTTTAATGATCACTCAAGCACCAATGTCAAATGACTGAGCTTACCTATTTTACGGTTGCCACCTTTTGCTTATGTGATACCAAGGCAAGATTCATAGGTCTCAAATGATGTGAATCCTTTATTCCCGATATTACTGATCTTACATTACATTACATTAGACTTATGCTTCAATTTTTGTTACAGGTGTGATAATGGCAACGGCGTTTCTGCCGTCGCCCGCGTGAATTAGTGAGACTCTAGTGCAGTGAACCACAAGGGCTCGCCGCCTTAGGAGTTAACCAACCACAATGAAAATGGTGTTGTCACAACGGCAACGGGAGGAGCTGTGAGTACACCATATTTAAAATTTTTTACCTGTGATTTCCTACACTTGGTACTTTTTTCTTGTTTCCACTAGTAGGTATTAATTATCTTACAACAGGTGTTGCTTATTTAATTTCTAAGTATAAAAAAACCTTTAGTCAAATTAAGCTTTTCGCAAGTAATAAGTCTCCTTAATACTCCTTGTGAAGTCCTCTAAATATCTGTGGAGGATCCTTTCATAAAAGTTCAGCTATTGCGATGATTAGCCTTTTAAACCTGCGCTCAAAACCAATAGTTATTAGGAGGCAATTATTTCGAAACCACAGGACATCACAGATCAATAATCTAGGATACTAAAACTTTATATGTATATTTATAAAATAATGAAATATCATTTTAGAAGTAATATTTAAAAACAGTTACATTGTCTAACATATCATCTGTTAGAATTATAATAATGGATAACTATTTCTCTTTAAAATTCTCTTGAAAAATATTTTCGTAAGTCTACAGAGTTAAGAGTAGCACAAAAATTTTAATTTTAAAAACTTTTGTTTATACTCATAATACAGTCTAGTTTAGACAGCTAAAACCTTGAGGCAAAGTGTTTTTGTCGCGCGATTTTAATCTTCAGAGCAAGATACTGATCACCCTTTGTGCCGTTTAATAACTACAAAAATAAACTAACCATTAAGATTGATAACAATACAAGAATATTGACTGAGGATTTTTTTTACTTCCGACAACGTGACGGCTACGTAACGGACAATAGTTAAGGTGAATCCTATGATCTCAATGGTGCATCATGTACTATACATGTATCATGTCCACTACAAGATTTGAGATTGAAAGACCTTATAGATATTTGTGAAGCAAATTAAATTTTCGAAATGGGTTTTGTGGTGAGGACTTGAGGGCAACGTATACTCCATTGCTTTATCCGTTCTTATAATTTTAGCTTATTTTTAAATTCTTTAATTTAAAAGAAGATAACAATTGGGTTTAAAATAAATTAATGAAAAGAAGATTTATTCCCTAATGTTTTTTTTTTGATGTCTCTATGATTTACACTTACTTTATCGTAACATAGCACGATAACACCGGTAATATAAATATGAATCAAAGTTATGAATTTTAGAAAAGTAAATCAGTATTTACAACTCATACCTCATCCAGGATACTCTACCAACGCGGCAAAAATCAAGATAACCTATACGAACGTAGACATAATCGACAGGAACTTTCAATTTTATTTCGATTAAATCTAGATCAAATTCAACATACGATTCAGTCTGTGAGATCGACAACAGCTTGTAAGCTCAATGGTCCTTACGTATTTCAATTTTTAAACCAGTTCGGAACTTCTTTAGTATTAAACTCGTTCGCGGGTGGCGAGATTTCTGTGACAGGTTGCATATTGTGTAACGCGAGTTTGCAAATCGAAAGTAGATCGTAAAGTACAACGATCGTTCGTGTGTTCTATAGGAGTGGGCAATTCTATAGTTGGCATTAATTAGGGAACTAGCCTAGGTCCCTGATAACTAAAACGAACGGTAGAACTCTGTTAAAATAGAATAACATAAGAGATTCGGCGAACTTTCACGTTGTCGCAGGGCATATGAAATACACAAGGTTGGACTCCGATAACTAAAACGAACGGTCGAACTCTGTTAAAGTGGAATAACATAAGAGATTCGGAGAACTTTCACGTTGTCGCAGGGCATATGAATTACGCAAGGTCGGAGGTGATTCGGGAAAATCCGTGATAACTTCTCGTCCAATATACCTCATTGTCTAAAGACAAACTCTTTGCCCACAAACAATAGGTGTTGCCAGTGATGACTTATGGCTCCGAAACATGGTCGCTAACTATGGGTCTCATAAAGAAGGCTCAGAGTGGTTCTGCGGGCGATAGAGAAAGCTATGCTCGGAGTGTCTCTGAGTGATCAAATAAAAAATGAAGAATAGATACCGTTGAAGAACTAGATTTACTGACAAAGCTTAACAAGCCTGACATACCCATTAACACATGGACGGAGCCGATGATGATGTTGATTTAAGTTTAAAGTTTTACTAAACTACTGCAAGTGTATTGCTCCATTGTTTTCCGCCAAACTAGCAATTCAAATAGCAATAGACTTTTTTTTAATAAATTGCCATAATTATGGCTCTTCCGATAATAATCTTTTCGAACACGTTAAGATATCGAACAACATTGGTGTAAGCTCTATTGGCGATAATGATAGCATTAGTTACTAGTATGTTACACATGCGAGAGGTTTTTTAATCCAATTTCATATTATCACCTATGTAAGGAAATATTGTTGCTGGTCGCTGACCTATTTAAACTCATACGGCTTGTTCACATTTCCCATGTTATTGATGCCAACTGTTCAAAGTAATACGTTAACCAAGCTAGTAAGCTAGTGCGTGGTAGGTATTAGAAAGGTTAAACTTAATACGAAAGTTATGTACATATTATTTTAATGTTTTAATTAACTAGTGTATTGTTTAAAAAAATCATGACGATTAAAATTTATAGAGTGCCGGACTGCGGTTTTTATGATATTTTTCTCATAGAACATGATAATAATGTATGCGCATGCAAATAAAAATGCTTAAATTAAAGTTTATTAAAAAGGAAATGTGATTTTTTAAGAACCTTATGAGAGATAATGATCGGCAATACATAATCAGTTTACAACTTTCTTTTGAATTCATATAAAATTCGGTTGGTAACCAAATAAGCGTCGTGGAGTTTGAATGGATTAAACATTACTTAATGACACATTCATTAGCCTATTGGATTTTTTTTTTATTTATTAAAAAATAATAAAGAATTTTCTTCTTATAGAGATTTACCGAGTTCGTTGTCCCGGGTCATTAGTAACTTAAAAAGAAGACGGAATAAGAGTCGTGATACTTTTTTGTACTTTCTCACTAAACTATTTTACAGTCACGCTACAGACATGTGTCAAAATAAAGCTGGTCTTAAATCGTTGTTTGGAAATCCATGGCTAAGGGGGTAAAGTGGGGATTGGAAGATGGAATGATAAATCCGTGTTTTTAAAGTACACAAAAATAAAGCTTTAAGGTTCTTAGCAACCTGTAAGGAAGGGGTTTACTAACGCCCATTTCCAATGGGCTTTAATTAAGGAAAGTAATGTAAAATCCGGTGTTTTCGAAATTGGAGATAGTAAAATCTGCAGTTACATTGAATATTAAATACCTCGTTAAGCTTTTTTTTAAACTACCTTGACAACCTAACCTAGCCTTAGAAGAACGTCTTTGCTGAAAAATGTACGTCAATGGTTCGGGAAAAGTAGTCGATCGTTGAGCCGTGCAACTGCGACCCTTAGTACCTAGACCTCCCTGGCGCAACGGTGAGCGCTGTACATTTAAGTAAGAGGTCCCGGGTCCGATTACCGACCTACAACTCGAGAAAAAGAATAAGAACATAAACAACCGAGCCACCGGACCAGCCACAACTGTCAGTTCACGGGTCTTCTCCCACAAGAAAAAGGTTTAGACCGTATTCGTTACGATGTTTTCGTTTATATTTTAATTAGTTAAAAACACATCACTTTGAAAAGTAGGAGGATTTTTGACGACTTACCTGACGCACCGGTGAGCGCGGTGATTTAAGTAGGAGGTCTCGGCTTCGATTGCCGGCATGGGCAATTTGGGAATTTATAATTTCTTTGGTCTGGTATGGTGGGCTTTGGCTGTGGCTAGTTACCACCCTACCGACAAAGACGTGTCGCTAAGCGTTTTAGCGTCCCGGTGCGATGTTGCGTAGAAACCGACTAGGGGTACGACTACCATACTCCCTAACAGGTTAGCCCGCTACCATCTTAGACGGCATCATCACCTACTACCAGGTGAGATTGCAGTCACGGGCTAACGTGTAGTGGAGTAAAGAAAAAGTTCAAGTTTTGCATGCGCGCAATCGGGGAGTCGTTTTCGATTATGGAGTGAAATGGATCTTATTTGCAGCTCAAATTTGCCTACAATTCTTTAGCTCGGACTTTTGACAAAACGCTTGTAAAACACATATTTTAATATGTGTTTTACATTATGAATTACTAACGCCTTTATATTACTTTTGTGCAACCTTACAAGATTTACTTGTATAATATTCATGTACCGATGTTAAATAAAATTATATATGGCTTCAATTTTAATTGTACCATCCTAATGTAGGTAACATTTCTATGAATATCATTATCGTTCATTATATTTTCTAAGCCGTAATCAAGTCAGAAATAAATAAAAAGTTTCATTGCTGACTTGATTACGGTAGCTATTTATACCTTATTAAAAATAAGTTTGAGAAAGAGTTGATTTCACGTACCTATCTGATCCGGCGGATGGAAAGATTCACGTGCAATTTTTTGCGTAATTTGATAATATTTAATAATACCTATCTCTTATCTCTTGCAGAATATGTATGAGAGTTACTTGCTATTCAAAAAAAGGAATTGAGAAAAGTATTGTTGATTAACGTGACGTGCGTCGAAAATTGTCTAGAAAACCATGGGATCAAATTGGGGTTCGGAGATCGTACGAAAAGTAAATGTTCTTTATAGATAGGCAGATGAAAATTATGTATGGGTTGAAACGGGTTTTACGACTTCATTCTGTCCCCGAAGGGATTAAATTGAGATTTTGTCATTGAACAATATAATAGCTATTGGTAACAGCTTTATTCAAGCAAAGTTCAAAATATCCTTTCATTCATTTGAGATTCATTTACTTTCCCGGGCGAATTTTAAGAATTCTATGTTTGTATCCAGTAGGTATGTACGCATCGTCATTTTGCTGCTAAGCCGTAAGTCCACAGCTAGCGTGCCCGTTCTCAGGTGATTTTCCGATAGATACGCAAACCGTTTTTTTGAGTAATTGTGGCGCATATGTTAACCCTATAGGACACATGAATATCCAGTAAAACCCCGCAGAGCCTACGTTGAGTATTTACTCTGTATATACAGATAAAATCTACTAGTATTATATTTTGACGAAAATTTATTAATACATTTTAACTAAATATTATATTATGCGTAACTCCAGAACATCAATTTTTTTTGCGAGTATAAGAGCTGTTACATAATTTTTGCAAGAATAGTAAATACTTGCCAACAGCAACTTTCGAGCTTAATTGCATTTTCGCTTGTTATGTTACACTTAACCAGGTCACTTCTCAAGTGGTTTGGACGCCCTGTTCGTCCCACGACCTTTGAAAGTAACAGTGTTCTTATTAGTCTGAGAGCTGGCGAGTAAGAATAATAGTACTAGTAGGGCACACATGCGCATTCTATGATATGTCTTCCTTTAATATGCAAGCTAACAGAAATGATCGTTTTTGCTGTACATAGCTAACTGTTGATTTTTCCAGTTGCTTTTGCGATATAAAAAGTAGCCTATGTCCATTAGGTGCTATGATGCACGATACTTTTATATTTGTATCTTCCATTTTCTCGTTCTATTTTATGTGATAAAGTCACCTCCCAGAATTAGATGGGTGCAGGCCTTAGTCCACCACGCTGGCCAAGTGTGGATCGGTAAACTTCACTCGCCTTTATAGGCGTGCAGGTTACCGAACGAAGTTCTCATTCATCGTTAAAGCAGATAATATTTTAATTGCTTAGATTAAAAACGCACATGCTCTTGAAAAAGCTAAAAGGTAGCGGTTCGGGGATCGAACTAGATCCCATCGAAAAGGAGACCGAAGACTTAACCACTAGGGTAATTGCGATGAGTGTTAACGAATTATAAGTTAGAAACCTTATCAAAAAAGTTACAGCATCTGGCCGCTAGACTGACTTCATGATATGCTTTTCGCTCTGATTTTTTACTCTGAGGGAAAGTTTACTAACCCGTATTGAAAAGAACAACACAGTAACTTTGTCCTTAAGGCAATCTTAAGGCGGTCTCTAAGAGTATATGGTGCCATGTCGTTGACCGCTCTGTCGGCGCCTTCCTGTACCTAGTACCTACTAGGTGGTTACCGGTGTGAAACTTTCTTCAAGTACCTACCTGCTAAGCACAACACCGATAAATAATTAATTAAACTATAATAAAAATTGTATTATCTTTTATTATGTTTTATTGGTCCGTAGAAGAACTAGAGTTACTGACATAATCAGTGGCGTGCATAGAGGGTATGCACAGGGTATGCATATGATATAAAATGAAGAGAATCTCGATTACGAGTAATAAATACATAAGGGTAGGCTTTTTATATCTCTTACAAAGCATATCCCTAAGTTTATTATAACTCGTACTGGAGATTTTTTCATTTTATATCATCTGCACACCATGTGCATACCCTCTATGCACGCCACTGGACATAGCTCAGCGAGTCGCAAAGCTGAAGTGGCTATGGGCGGGGCACATAGCTCGGAGAACCGATGGACATTGAGATCCGATGGCGCTGGAATGGCGACCCTGCACCGGTAAACGCCAACCTATGTCCAGCAGTGGACGACGATGATGATTATGAAGATGTTCTATTGGATCTTCCTGCACACGCTGATTATTGTTTTAGATTCTGTCCTCTTATGATGTATGTATAATACGAGAAAATATACGCTCCGAAATGCCGTAGTAGTCGATACGGATGATTCAAAACAACTGAGTTTCCTCTCATAAGGTTCAGTGCGGCAATCCCTATTCGAGAAAATCCGATACAATTAACAGTTCGTCCGCTTAAGTAGTTTGTTAAAATAAATAAATTGTTATATTATTTTATCATTTAGCCCCAATTTTTCGAGAACAACTACGTAAGGCATGTGAGTGGACAGCGCCAATTGTCTAACTCCGTGCTAGAAAATTTCTTAGCTGAAAAAACACAACCTCCCTCATAATTTTCCCAACCGGCAAATCCAACCCAGAACATCGTAATCCAATTATTTTCGTTGACATTGTAATTAAGAGAATGTTTGTTTAAACATACAAAATTGAATCTATCAAGGTTTACATTTGAGCGTCTCGATAGACGTCGATGATAGACAGGTCTTCCATCGCCACTGATTGTTTACTTTAGAAATTCCTTATCAGTAAATTGATATCTGAAGTTAATCTTAGCTAAGATTGTAGTTCAATCTCCTATTATATCGGAAATTCGAACGGTATTAGACAATTACATGATTATCTGATATTAATTAAGTATAATTATTCTTGAGAATAGTATTTACTGTGATCTAGTTGTTAAATTACAGGTTATTTTTGTAACATTCACTAATGTCTAGTGACGTGCAAAAGATTTTTCATCAGTAAGGTTAACTCGCATCAAAGAGTGCTTTTAAAGTATGGCTTGCTTGACCATACCAAAGTTATTATGAATTCACAATTTAAATTCATTGCCCCCGCCGTTTATTGAACCCGGGTCGTCCTATTTATAAGACCACAGCGGTCACCACTGCGCCATGGAGGTCTGAAAATTATCATAATTAAAAAGTATTAAGAGCTTAGGTCTTCAACGTTTCTCCAATTCGTTTTAACGGTAAGTATCAAGTCATGTTCGTTTTTTAAGCCATCATGCATCCGTGTGATGCTTTATTACTTTTTATAGCTCATGCTTTATAGCTCATTTACATGGCTAACGAGTAACTTAATTTTGACTTAAACTTCTACATAGTCAAAGTTACAACTAAGTTGTAGTCCAATGACTTAAGTCAGTCTACAACTATGATTTATACTTCCCTTTACTTACCCCTTTTACACGTGATCTTTAAAGTACCACAACAACTTGTTTCTACACTGATCTGCACTTCACATGCTCAATTGTTTTTTCTTTTTCAGCTTTCTCAATAGATATTTGTTATAAAGAACGTTTAGCGCCTCGTGATTAGCCCCTATTTATTATCACAGATAAGTCACTATAATAGCGGTTTAAAAAGCCCTTTGAGAAACAGACTTTTTTGTTGCTCGGGTCCAAAGGGTCGTAGTGTGACGCTGATTAGCCTAAATACATAATTTTTTTTTCAATCCTACTTTTACTTCTTAAGATAAAATCGTTTGAACAAATAAACAAACTTCAATTTTATTATAAAGGCCTACGTGAGATACGTTCCTTCAACGAATCCGAGTCAGAGTTTAATGAAGCCGACCAAGTACGTTGGTTAAGCTAAGCTAAGCTACTAATCCTTTAACCTGCTGGCAAGGCGTGACTTACAGACCTTTTCTGTGTTTTTCAGCTCAGATTAGAACCTGTACATTTTCATCGATTTGCATATTTTATACTGCCAGTCGAGCATTTTTACTAATATACCAGTTGATTCCAACTATTGCAAATCCTGTAATTGTCATCTGGACCGTCAGATGTACCTTGTCCCGTTTACATCACGTATTATAGTCAAAACTGAATTACACTAAATAACGGGTCTTTCTTACTGGAAATTTTCTCCTGTTTAAGGACCTTTTTTCAAAATCCCTTAAAAAGCGGAATGCTATCTTTTTTCATCTTAATTTGTCAATAACAATAGAAATTTTTAAGTGCTATATATTATACGATTTCTACACATATTCAATCTAAATCGAAAGAGCCATCGCTCATATTTTCTAAGAGCTTGATAAAGTAACACATTTTTAACTTGTTGACTTGCCTAAAGGCCACAAGGACCGAATTCGGTCCCTAGCCCACACCTATAATTTTTCGTAGTAATGAGCGATTTAAGCATTCACTACACTTTAAAGGAAAGGAAAACATCTCGAGGAAACCTGCACATTCCTGAAAAATCTCCAAAATCTTCTCAAAGGCGTGTTTTAAAAATCCACACTTATCCATCGTGGTGGCCTACGGCCTACCGTGATCTGTTTTGGTCTGCTAATTGGTTGATGATAAGATGAAGGTTGCTTGACAATACTTTTCCTTTCTCTTACTCGTTCTCTCTTTTAGCTTCCTCTTTTCATTTAAATAGTAATGTTTTTGTACTTTAATGAAAAAATGTAAATAATATAATAGTCGATAACATATGGACTTCTAGTTCAAGTTCGTCAAACTTACGGTGTAATAAAGTTAACATTTTAATGATATTAATCGAACTAGAAAAACTAATTAAAAAGATTTATTAATGTAATAAAAACGCATTAAAGTCATAATTTCTGCAATATCTCCCGTGTGAGTGTACGCAAAGTGCAATCAATCTTGGTTTTATCTCATTTCTCTGCATTGTTGAGTTGTTGACCCCGCATTGGTGCCCCGTACGGTGTGCTTCTTGCTTGCATCAAACAACACGCTCGAGATGAGACAATTCGCTTTCGTCCCATACTAAAAATCTCCGTCAATAGTCTTTCTACTTGTTGATGTTACAGTAAAATCTTGGATTTATTTAATTTCCTGCACGTGAACTGCGTGTTGACTTCGGAGTGGTACCTACACTGTGTTTTGCCTGCATCAAACTACGGGCATGTTTACAGTGCTCCTGTCAAAGAAATTATAACAAATCCGGAATTTTGTACACTAATTGCACGGTTTCATGTTATTTCTCCATTGTTATATCTTTGACTTCAGTAGTGTTGCCCTGTGCATAACTTATACTTGCCTGCTTGCAAGTTGCACAATCCTAAAATAACAAACATTTCACAATAGGTAATATCATTTTCAAACACACACACATAGACTTAATAATATCCGTTACTATGACCTAATATTTAAACTATAAGATCACACTAAAAATACCGAAGATATATTGTTTGACCCCGTGGTCCGATAGTTTGGTAGAGGCAAACGTTGCAAAAGGCCTCTCTATTTAGAAGGGACGTACCGCATTGCCTGTCTGCTTGATATGTTCTTCAAACCCGGCGGTAATCGAAGTGAAAGGAAAACCACGACCTATTCAACTTACGAGTAGATCAGCGTTAAATAATAATGGATCAAATTCTCTACGGGTATTCGCAATTGAATCGTGAATGTGAAATTTGTTGAATTAAGGGACATATTAAATATCCTTTAGTCTCTTATAATAAAGATGTTGTTTCCTTTTACTGATTGGATACAGGATATAGGACTGTAGACGTAACTTTCTTTAAAATTATGTGGCTATATAACCAAACCATATGTTGTCTGGTGGGAGGTTTGGTCGATTTTAGTTAGTTCCGGTAAGATTTCGTGTAAAAACCGATTCGGTTTCCACCTTTCTTATAGGAGACAAAAATTACCAAAGCCTCCACGCTGTTCCTACCTGGGTTGGTAGGCTTTAACGACTATCATCAAATTTTAATTACAATAATGAACGCTACTGGCTCCTATTAGAAAGGAGGTCAACAATGGGACGTTTATAGAGTCAAGATGATAGAATTCCCCGAAGTATTCTACAAGTTACAAGAGATGCGTAACAACGTACATGTAGATTACATAAAATAAAGGAATGCTATGCTCTTTATGTTGAACGTGTTGCACTTGAACGTCTACTCGTGATCAAAAAATGTCAGCGCAGCATTACTCACGTTATTCCATTATAGCAGTACCTTCCAATGTATAGAGATAATGTACCTACTTATATCAAAAATACGGCAAAAATTCTGTACCTGGTGACATTGTCTATAAATCTAAATATATAAATCAATCGCCGTGCGTATCTTGAAGAAACTCAAAAACGGTTTGCATTTTGTACGCCTCAATGAGGGCGTCGTTTTGAAAAAAACGCAAAGGAACAGCTGAAAAATAAAAAAACCACTTATTTAATTTCTGATCACTAGGCATAACT
The DNA here is from genome assembly GCF_905163445.1 of Pararge aegeria. Classification (NCBI taxonomy): domain Eukaryota; kingdom Metazoa; phylum Arthropoda; class Insecta; order Lepidoptera; family Nymphalidae; genus Pararge; species Pararge aegeria. The sequence goes on along the minus strand of NC_053192.1, from coordinate 6,318,612 downwards.
AAAGTATTTAAATTAGTCAAACCAATTCAAAGATAGGCGTAAAGGATACCGAAACTGTTAATCTGACATTTCACTAAATATCCATAAAAAAATCTATTTGTAAGTTGTAAATGAGATAAGTACAAGCATTTGTTTTTTCTGAACTAAAGTTAAGTAATATTTATATTCATTTAATCTGAACATATATTAAGAACGGTGATAGCCTGGTGTTTAAAGCTTTGGCCAACCATTTGGGGGTAGGGACGAGTTCGACCCCGGCACGCACGTCTCAATCTTTCCGGAGTTATGTGCGTTTTTAATTTGACGAATTCAAATGCCACATGCTTTAACATGTGCGTTTTTAATTTGACGAATTCAAATATCACATGCTTTAACAGTGGGGGCAAACATCATAAAGAAACCTGTATGCCTGAGAGTTTTCCACAGTGTCTCAAAGGTTAATGTATTCTACCAATCCGCACTTGGCTAGCACGGTGGACTAGGGCTTAAACACTTCTTACTATCCGAGTCAATTCCGGGAATCCTTGCACAGAGTAAATTTTGAAGTAAACCAACCACGATCTATATAGAAATTGTATTCTATTTTTACTGTTACTATAATATTTATTAGGATAGGAAAGCCCGCATTCCAATATAATACCATGTTACAAATGGAGGTCATTGACTGCATCATGATTAAAATAAAGATCGCAAATTAAATGTAATAGAGACGTTTCGAAACCTGACAGCATCTAGTCGTTCGCTGACAAGTAATTAGATAATTCTTTTAACAAATTAAGATTGAGTGATGTCGGAAGGAGATAGTTAAATGTATTTTTTAAAGAAATATTTTGCTTAAAAAAAAATGGAGGTACTATTATTTAAGTTTTCCTATGCGATTGCCATGCCTAAATTGTACTACCAACTCAGAGCGTGTAATGTTTTTAAGGTATTCTGTTTGCAAATTATAACTGTAATTTTTTCTTACTCTTTTTTTGTATCACTATTAATTCCATTTTTTTGTTGTCTCCAAACTCAAAACATCATTATTAAATAAGGCTAATCTTTCATAGATATTTTGGATTTTTTTTTGCGCTGATGATAGAAACTAAACGTTTAAACTTTAATTTATAATGTCGATACAACAAACACCGAAAAGTTGGCCAATATCACAAACAAACCTGACGCTTTATATCATTACTCAAGTGAACATTGCGTTATTATTATCAATAACAATACCCGTCATTCAAGACCTCCCATTGACAGTGAACGAATCAGGCCAGATCTAGATGAATACCTTACGTACGGTACGTAAGTATACTCACAGAAAAATTTTCTTACATCATACTCTATTAACATAATCGATCAAAATCGTAATCTTACTTATGCAACACTGTATAAGATATGCTAGAAAGCGATTTGCTAATTCTAAATATTTGGCGCAAGGTATCAAGCTTGCGTCTTGAATTCTCTATCGGACTGAGGCGATGACAGTTAATGCCGGCTACTTATAATTACGTAAATAGTAGTACGGGTATTACTGGTGCACCTAAAAATAAACCGCCTGTTGGGAACACATATTGCCCTAGTGTAGTGGGCGGCCTTGGAATATCTTCATTTTTGTTTTAAACAAGCAGGTGCCACAGACTGCCCATACAAAAGTTGTTATTCATTTCAAAACAGGGGCTCGATATACTTATAGACCTATATTAAGTATCTCTCCGGTCCCTGGTTCTCTAAAACATTGCTGTCTGTGTTCTGTACTCTAAAGATTGCTTTTTGAATATTTTTTTCTATTCCGTTATTTGGGATCATAAGCATTTTATTATCTTGTAGCCATATAACTAAAAATATTACCCATAGCTATAATTTCGCTCATAATCCCATTTCTGATATGGCTTCTTTCTTTAAAATTCCGTCCAACGTGGACATAGATATTCTTTTGACACATTTCCACTACATTATCTGTTCTACGAATTATATTTTTTGAATCCCATAATTTTAAATGATACGCTGCATTAACTCTGGATAGATCCCACTTCTGATATTGTAGTTTTGAAAATTGTTACCAATACCAAGCCGTCAAGGCTTAATAGTTTTCGTGGTGTAAATATATAAAAGGATTATATGAACGTACAAACTGAACACCCGATGATTCGTTATATAGTAGAATAGCTGAGTTTTAACGAATCCCACATACCGATGCTGGGATGGCACGTTTCCGAAACAAAATGTGACTCATCGTGTTTGTCATTGACTGGTTGCGTTACATTTTATTGTCTGGCTTGACCCTAGTTTTGTTTAAAAACTTGTTTCTTTGTTGTTATCAGGCGATTGTTCTCATTTATTTATTAGCTGTTTAGATATGTTTTAGTCGAAGCAGATTTATTTAAATGTCAGTCACCGTCTGCTTATATGTCACTAAATGAAACCGTGAAATCACTATATTTCAATGACCTCGCTGATTACTTAATAAGCTTAATAAAGCGGTGCTAAAGTATGTTGTGTGTTTGTGTGTATGTACATACAATATACTTTATTTCACGCGTCGGAAATTTATAAGAGCACAGATTACAAAATGTAAATTTAGTACGCCCGATGTTACCTTTATTCTTATAGCCCAGAAAACACCTCAATCATGGCAGCTTTCAAATTTAAAAAAAAACCGCATCGAAGTTAGTCCATTCGTTTGGCAGCTAGGCTACCCACCCTTTTTTTTGCGTCTGGTATTAAAAAGACGGTGGGGGGTCAAAAAGGGGCTTTGGCCACTTTTTGCGCAATAATTCACACCTAAGCTTTTAGCTTATGTTTAAAGCAAAACTTGAAGTTTGACCTGTCTAAGAGACATCTTTACTGATGTCAACCAATAGTTCATCTGAAACCTTTGATAATAATAGTTACCTAAGAGTTGATTACTTCACCTAAGTCCGTCAACCCACATTGGAACAGTGTGGTAGGTTTATGCTATACATCTCTCGGCTAATCTGTGAGATATCAATCTGTGCTGAGCATTGTGATATTGATTATTATAGTCCACACGGAAACATAACTATCGAGGTGAAATCGTGAGTGTGAATTCTTAATGTTATTTTTGCAATTTGTATGTGTTGCATTGTAGATCTACATCTTCATACACTCTATAATAATAAAGCTAAAGAGTTGTTATTTTAGATGGTTTAAACGCTCTGACTTACTGAAACTGCGAATTGTATTCAGATTGTATTTCATATCAATATTGTTTAAGAAGGTTATAAGCTATTTAATTTTACGATACTACCCTCAGTATTCGAGGTACAGGCGGGCGGGTAGGTCTTCGGATGAAAGGTTGTTTGGGACAAGTAACTTATCAGAACTTGGACGAGGTCGTAGACGCGGGGAATTGCTAGTGAATTATATTTGGTCAGTGGATTATTCATGTTGATATGCAATTTCCCTTACACTAGAACTTTTCTACCTTGAAGCACCGTTGCAAGGTTGCAAGGTTGCCAGTTTATCGGAATCATTGAAATATTTCTGAACATTTTTGTCGAATACAAGTACTATAATTATAAAGTACTTGTATTCGACAAAAGTTTTATTCATAGACGAGCAGGGCTAGCAGGAGACATAAATTATATCCCCCGATTTTATCCCCCGCACAGGGAAACTATGAACGTTCATTATATACCTTGTCTGGAGATATAAACTTCCTGCTAAAGCACGGCAATATGGAATAAGAGAAGTTAACCCCCGTTTATTATTCCACATATGATATTTGGATATTATTTCCACTTGTGCGCCAGTGCTTGAGAGTCGATAAAGATGTACGAGAAGATACCCTTTTATCCTTTCCCCGGGGATATAATTGTCTCCCGCCCATGCCAGCTGTGCAGGGCGCGTATAGAACCCCTAGCCCCCTATCTTTAGTTTTATGTTAACGAATGTTATATCATCATCACCTCGCAGTAATTAAGGCATATAATATTATGAATGAACGTTAGTAATACTTAATAAGAGGCTGTGATATAGGCCTCCACGAATAAAGTATTTTTGAATTTGAATTTTAAAATTAGAAACAAACTCTATTCGTTTTACAGACATTCCACCAACAGCGTTGGTTGCAAGTGTGGAAAATTGTTTAGTGTTCATAAACGTTTTTTGAATTTTTATTTTTTAATAATCGCTATGGAACAATGTCAGTGATGGATTACTGAGACAAAATTGGGTGGCTGTTCTTTTTTGTTTTCCACAGAGCAAGGGATCGACAATTTTTTTTTGCATAATAAAACCCACAAAAATTTTCGCGTCGCGGGTAAGAACTAGTATATATATAGTTATACACAGCTCAGCACATCAACCAAAAACAGCTCAACGCACCTAAATATGTTTTCACTTTAAAAGCCTGATAAAAACGTTGCAGGCCTTAGAGCCGTTGTCATGTCATGATGGAAAAACGTGATAAAAACCCTGTGCTCTCGTAGGCTGTGAACTGTATTGTTATACGTCCTGGCCCGGCCCTGCAGGCCTTAGAGTCGTTGTCACGTCTGTATATTTATAAAAATACGTGATGAAAACGCTATGTTCTCCTAGGCCGTGAACTGTATTGCTCTACGCTACAGTGCCTAAGAGCCGTTGTCCGATCAAGTTGTCGCGGATCGTTTGGAATGCAGTCTGCACCGGTCGCCGGCCGCTAGGCCTCATCCGCCATATACTCTACCGCATACCGCAATATTTTGCATGTGCATCTCTATTATATTTATAATATACGCCTGTACGCTGTACGCTTGTACGAGTTTTTCCATTCATCATTATCAACCCATTAAAGGGCATCACATAATTAGAAGGCTGTAGTCCGTAGTTCATCACGATGGACAAGCGCGGATACGTTGAGTTCACACGCCTTTGATAACCTTATGAAGAAATCTTAGGCCTGCAAGTTCCCTACGGAATTTAATTGGTTATAACACCGGTGTTTAAATTTTTGTCACCCTGAAAGTGAAGTCGATGCCCTAACCACTAAGCTATTACCTAAGGCTAGGCTCAGTAAGAATGATAGATTCACGTATTCAATATCTTTAAGTATATAATCGCGTGTCCATCTTTGTAGCAAAGTTAGCGCAGGTAGGCAGCATGCAAAAAGCTTTCCTATTATACGAAAAACTTCCTCTAAATTTGGGCAGTCCAGACCTGCTCAATCTTCTATTACTAATGTGCAAGTATTTGCGTGTCTTGCTGTTGACTTACTCTTTAGACAAGTCATTATAGCTTCGTTTGCTTAAATATCGCTATAATATAATATCACTTTTTTATGCAAAATGTTGCTGTTTTCATAGAATACTTAGAATAGAACAAATAAGCACTTAATTATTGACACTTATTATGACTTGAGCCCCAACGTGAATCAAATTTCCTACGATAAAATGTTTCAAAGCCACCAGGAAAGAAAAAATATATATAAATTTTTTCTCGTAATATTGATTTCCATTTATAATTAAATATATGAAGTACTAAACACTACTCAATTGAGGTTGTTAAATTTGTATAGGACGTATTCTAGAAACTTCGAAGCATATGGCTATAATTACGAAATTGTTCCCCCAGCTTCATCCCCGACATTATAAAAGGCCATCTAAAATTAACACGAGCCTACATTAGAGTTCGTAGATTTTTATGCAAGGGGGAATCGCAATGACGCAATTCTGACGAAGGCGGTCGGCGCCTGTGCTCGATCGATACTCGGCCGCGTAGGCGGACTACCCCTCCCGTTCTTAGGGCCAGGAACGTTATTGAAGAAACCCGATACGTTTCTAATATACCCAATATGTCGTTAACATATAACATTGAACTCCTGCATCCGGATGTTGCTACTATTAAAGAAATTCTTACATATTGATTTTCCTCAATAGATAATAAAAATAAAGTGAGAATAAAACACACGCTATTGAGGGATGTGGTAGATAGTATAAATAAAGTAAATAAGGTATATAAAACTAAATAATATAAGCCTACTAACATTATAAATGCGAAAGTATGTTTGTCGTTCGATCACATATCTACTGAGCAACTCATTTTTTGCATAGTGATAGTATATGGTCTGGAGAGTGAGATGGGCTTCTTTTTATCTATGATAAATGCATGGTTCACACGGTTCCTATGGGAAAGGTCTACAGCTATAAAACCTACTAGTATTATAAAAGCGAGTTTTTTTTTTCGTTTGTCCACCCTTCAGGCATCAACTTTCACACTTATAAAATCAATCAAGGAATATATAGACAAAACCAGCTTGCGTATAAATATCGTAAGTATTATAGAAACGCAAATTATTTTTTTGTAGAACCCTTTCGTATTATATGATATTTGTATGGAACTAATACTTATGCTATTGTGCACTGTGTCGTTGGACTAGTGGTAGTTTAACTACTGATCACGAGGTCCTGAGTTCGATTTCGGGCTCGTGCCAAAAATTGTATTGAGTATTTCTGTAAAAAAAAAAACTCAGTGACATAAAGAAGACAGCGGATAGCACTGTAAGCCGCCGTTTCCGGTTATTATCACTGGCATGTGATCAGTGGCGTGCATATAGGGTATGCACAGGGTATGCAGATGATATGAAATGTCCAGTACGAGTAATAAATACTGAAGGGTAGGTTTTTTATAACTCTTAAAATGTCTATCCTTAGGTCTCGTACTGGAGATTTTCTGAATTTTCTTTCATTTGCATATGATACCCATTTGCATATGATACCCTGTGCATACCCTATATGCATGCCACTGCATGTGATAATAATGTAGGTCTTATCTAGCATTTCTCAACTCTATAACCCTCTCTCCTGTTAGAAGCCTGTGCCCAGCAGTGTGATGTTAATAATAAAATGATGATGATGGTCATGCCGTTATACGTATGCCAATTATGTCATGGTTTTGTAACGCTATCTCTGTGTAAACATCAATGTTAAAAAGCTTACAGTGTGAGCCAGAAAAGGAAAGTAAATTTTATCTATATTCATCGTTACTCATGTATTACGAAACATTGATGCAATTAATGCGATAAACGCAGTCCTTCCTATTGGGTTACATTTCTTAGAATATTTATTTCCTTCTTCACTTTACTTTGTCAGCAACAGTTTTAGTGAGGTAACATTAACATAAACGGAAACGAACGTAGATATTGCAACGATCTCAACACAGAATATTCTTGAAAGTCAAATCGTCTTTAGGAATGTTCTATTAAGCTACTTAAAACGTTATATAACGTATAGTTTAAGGAAACTCTCCCGAATAATCTGGGAATATAAAACGAACCGGTTACGAAAAAGTTTCAAGCTGAGTTTTTGACTTACCGTTTATGATTACATTTGCGGCATAAACCGTTTAAGTACTATTATATAGGTTTATTAATAGTTATGAAATATAACCGTAATCGTTGTAACCGACTTCACTGGGTTCCTTGTAAATCATTTAATCATTTAGCAAGTACAATGAAAAACAATATTTTAACCGATTTTTAACTAAAATTTTCCGTTAAACTAAAACCGATTCTGAGCTCTGCCCAAAATCTCACCTGGTTGTAATGTTTCAATCTAAAAATAGGTAGTTAGCGGCCTAACCTTTTAGGGGTGAAGCAGTTATATTGAACCCACATGCCAAATTGGTATCTAAGCGACATCGTACCTACCGTAGCCACGATATCGCTTGGGGACACGTCTTTGAGGATACGGTTTTAACTCCACACCACAGTCAAAGCCTCCCAAATTGTCACCGACGGCGATCGCACTCGTGACTTCCCACTTGACACCAAAACAGTATATACCACTAAGACTGGGCAATGGAGGTCGACAAAAAAGGCTTAAAGTCTAACACAGAAACAGCTGATGCAAAACGTTTTCTACGGAGGTCTGAAAGCGGATATCCCTGCGTCCATACTAATATTAAAGATACGAAAGTTTGTTTGTTGGTTTGTCGTTCTTACACTCAGCGACGTTGTGCGACGTTTTGAATTGTGATAATGGAGAGCGATGTCAGACGTGTTATCTTTTTTTAAATGCACGGTCTTCTAGGACACATCTTATGTGTCCTCGAAGACCCGTGAGATCAGGGCAGATTTAGATTCTAAAACGCAATTTTGTTTTTTTTTTCTTCAAGTTAGACTTATGAATAAATAGCTAAAAATATTAATGGTAATTTTAAAGAACATAAACCTGAATAGTTGCGAACGTCAATAAAACCCGCACTAAAGTGCTTTTGAATTTCCTTATTTATGACACTAAAAAATAAATTTTCGTTAAGCAACCTTGGATGTAACGAACGTGTGGGTGTGTAAATAAACACATCACTGTGTAACGTGGCTGACGTAATGGCAAACGTTACCAATTCGTTGTCGAATATAATAATACCTTTTAATTCCTGAGCTTTGTTAAGGGAAAACTTTCATGTTATTTATAGGTTAAGAAATAAAGTGGAAAAGGACAATAAAATAGAATTGCTACATTATGATCACTCTGACCAGTATTCTCGAGTCGTGCGTTACGGCAGCCGTAGTCCACAACCTAGTGCGGATTGGAGGACTCCACACAACTGTTGAGAACATTGTGGAGATCTCTCAGGCATGCAGGTTTACTCACGATGTTTTCCTTCATCGTTGGTGCTAGTGATATTTTAATTGCTTTAAACGGACGTAACTTAGAAAGGTTCGAGGTGTATGGTGCGATTCGAACTTGGCCCCCCGAAAGTGCAGTGGAAGCCCTGCCCATTGGGCTATCACCGCTTTCATATGTTTTGTAAGGAGTTACAAAGTTTACGGTTTTGGGTCCCGTTTTGCGGTTATTTGTGTGGGATCGCCATTTCAGCACCTTCGGGCCCCTAACGTGCATCATTTCTTTGAGCAATATTCCCCGCCCATTGCCACTTAATTTTGCCATTGTAAGTATTTTATGGGAAAATCATTTAATGAAATATTAGGAGAGAGTTGTATGTGAGTATACTATTAGATCAATTGATACGTAGCTAAGTTGAGGGTTGAGAATTATAAACAGTGATAAAAGTTTGGATAAATTATTGCAAAGATATCCTTTATAATAAACATATTTTCTTGCATTTGGTGGCAATAGCCTTAGAAGATACATAGAAAACGGCAGGAAACGAAAATGGTCATAAAGTAGGTACATTAATAATAATGTATTCAATAAAGCATGTTAATAAATAATTAATAAGGCTGACGTAATAACGACACGTTTTTATTGGTAAAAAATACACCTTTCGGTGTTAACTGTGAGATAACTTGTTTATTTCATGAGCAAATAAGGAAAAATGGAGAGCAGAAGAAAGGAATTGGACGGGCCCGGTGCCCTATGTAAGAAACAAGTTTATGATAGTATAGCTGATGTAAGATCGATACCTACATATTCACCCTTTCGTTAAAATGGCGGCTCGCATAGCGACTTACATCGAGATAGGCATCTAGATATTCTAAGTGGGTTACCCACAATATAGGCTATTTTTTTTTTTTTTTTTTTTTATATTTATAGACGAGCGCTTGACTGCAATCACACCTGATGGTAAGCGATGATGCAGCCTAAGGTGGAGCGCGCTTGCCTAGAAGACGCCTATTCACTCTTGATTTGAAGGTACTAATGTTGTAAGAACTGGGGAAAATGGAAGCTGGAAGAGCATTCCAGATCCTAGCGGTGCGAATTAGAAACGAAGATGCGAAGCGCTTCGTACGCGTCCGCGGTATATCGACCACGTAGGGATGCAGATCCTTCCGGTGCCTCGCGGTTCGATGGTAAAAAGGCGAGGGGGGAACTAGATCAAATAGTTCTTGAGCACACTCTCCGAAATATATCCTATAGAATACCGAAAGGCAGGCAACCTTGCGACGATGTTCCAAACTCTTAAGTTTTTTATTGGCTAGGTCACCGATGAGCCTTCTAGCACGGCGATCAACCGAATCCAGGGCATCAAGCTGATACTTGGCAGAGCCATCCCATAAATGGGAACAGTACTCCATGCACGATCGAACTTGAGCTTGGTACAAGGTAAGAAGCTGTTCAGGCGTGAAGTACCGCTTGACCTTATTGAGGATGCCAAGTTTCTTGCCAGCTGTTTTTGCCCTGGATTCGATGTATTGTCCAAAGTTGAGGTTGGATGAAATATTGACACCTAGAAGCTCTAGACTGTCGGTAATAGGCAAAGATATACCTCGGAAAGTCGGAGTCAGGGGAAATGGACTCCGTTTGGTAGTAAATAAACACGCTTGCGTTTTGGTAGCATTAAATTTGACCAAATTGGCGTCTCCCCAATCAGACACCTCATTTAAGGTCAGATTAATGCGTTCCACCAAAGCCTCTCTGTGTCCTAAAATTTCAGCACCACTAGCACGGGGACCGGGCATATATCTCTCCGTTACAGTGCTATCATCTGCGTACCCAAAGATACCGGGTTTCAAGAGATCATTAATGTGAAGCAGAAAAAGTGTAGCGGAGAGAACAGACCCCTGAGGGACACCGGCATTGATTGCCATTTGATCTGACGAGGAGCCATCTAAGACAACTCGAAAAGATCGACCACTCAGGAAATCAGATATCCAGTTGATGAGACTAGTGGGTATCCCGTAGCTAGGTAACCTATTTAAAAGGCCTTCATGCCAGACCCGGTCAAAAGCCTTTGACACGTCAAGGGAAACGGCTAGCGCTTCACCATGTTTGTCAATGGCCTCGCCCCAGATGTGAGTGGCATACACTAAAAGATCCCCCGTCGATCTATTTCGACGAAAGCCGTACTGTTGATCCGACAGAAGGTCATTTTTCTCGAGGTATGCCAGGAGCCGGTGGTTCAATACACGCTCCATACTTTTGCAAAGTACGGAGGTGATTGCAATAGGCCTGTAGTTGGCCGGGTCTGCACGACTACCCTTCTTAGGTACCGGTTGTACGTTGGCAACCTTCCAAGCTTTCGGGATTCGGGCATTTTTGAACGAGAGGCGAAACAAACGTGTTAGTACTGGAGACAGCTCGGCAGCACAGGTTCTGAGCACTATTGCTGGTATCCCGTCTGGGCCGCTGGCCTTATTCACGTCTAGATTGCGCAGCACTTTTAAAACCTCACCTTGGCGAATTTTTATCTCTGCCATGACGGAGTCGCAGGGTGAAAGGGTAGGTGGAGAGGCGCTTCCAGAATCGAGACGTGAGTTTTCAGCAAACAGAGTCGCTAAGATGTTAGCTTTTTCTGTTGCAGTAAAAGCCAGCGCCCCATCCGGTTTTAGCAGAGGTGGCAGCGAAGGACGGCAGAAGTTCGTTTCCACCGACTTCGAAAGAGACCAAAAGGCTTTACTTCCACGCGGATATGACGCTAATTTGGCCCCAATTCGATTAGTGCGGTTGAAACGAGCCTTCTTAAGAACCTTCTTGTAAGACTTGGCGGCATAATTAAAGGCTCGTTTTTTCGTACTGATGTCCGGAGCTTTTTGGGCACGCGCGTCAGCCCATGCAGCAAAAGCCATGTTCTTACGAGCTTCAGCTTGGGCGCATTCTGCATTGTACCAGCGTGGAATCTTGCTATCTAGCGATACGTCAGCGTAAGGTATAAAAAACTCCATTGCTTGACGTATCACTTCCGATATGGCTTTCTCGCAGTTCGACGGATCATCAGAAGAGAAGCAAGTTTGTCGCCAGGGATAACATGCAAAAAAGTGTCGCATTTCATCCCAGTCTGCTGACTTGTATCGCCACACCCGCCTGGTTCCGGAGGAACCAGAGTCCAGAGGATGATAATTCGATACCGACTTAACTACACAGTGATCAGAAGTACCCAAAGGGGCCGTAACTGATACTGAAAACCGGTCTGGGTCGGTGGTCAACAGAAGGTCAAGACAGTTAGGAGAATGACCGTCAACGTCAGGTATCCGAGTTGCTTCGTGGACTAGCTGAGAGAGTTCAAACGCCAGGGCAAATTTCAGCGTCTCTCTCCCGGCGTGGTCGGTATTTTGGTATGGGAACAACCAATCCTTGTGGTGAGCATTAAAGTCCCCCAAGAAAACCAGTTTAGCAGTCGGATATCGACACTGGACGGTATCAGCCGTCTCGCTGAGGTACTCGAACATTCGAGTTGTCTCCATATCACCGCTGTGCGACCGATAGGTACACGCATAAATGATCTGCTCCATGCCCGTATCCAATAAGCACCACAAGATAGAAAAGTCGGGTACCTCCAGGTTGCGAAGACGCCGACAGCAGATATCATTTCTTGCAAACAAACATACCCCCGCACGTGATCTAAAGTTATGCTCAAGCGTGTATCCGGGGTATTGCAGGTATGCTATATCCGCTGGTCTTCCGATTTGCGTCTCCGTCAAGAAGAGTAAATGCGGCCTTTCAGTCTCCAGATGGTGGTGGACTGCGAGGAGATTAGAGTGCGGTCCTCTGATATTGGAGAGGTGCACTTTTAACGAGAGGAGGTGCAACCGCTGTGAAAACTTACTCTTCTTTTTTTTCGGTTCCATTGTATGCAAGGATGAATAGGAAGGGGAATGACAGCTGTACGAGGCGCTAAGTTCATTGACTCCACGATTTACGAAGTGACCGCACAGTAGGAAGGCTCGACTGGAGACTGCGGGGACGCCCGAACCCCCCTGGGAGTTGCCATCGGATCCTCTCTCCGGTCGCCAACCGGCACGATGGAGGCCATCCCAGGATTTTTCGCTAGTTGGCGGGGCAGCCTTTCATAGGTGGCGAACCTACTAATTGGGCCCCCTACTAACTGCGGTCGGCCAGCGGTGCACCGTGCTTCGGATCCCGCTAGCCTCCAAATCCAGACGTCCAGCGCAGACACCTCACAAATTGGGCCCTGTCATTAAAACTCAGCGCAACTGTACATACCCATACCCCTTGAAAAAAACGCTACTACGAGCATCGCACCGGAATACGACGAGTCGCTTGGCGACGCGGCTTTGCTCGCAGGGTGGTTATTCTAGCCTCGGCCGAAGCCTACCACCTATGTTGCTCGTTTGGCACCACCCAGGGGTCACGTGTAGGGTAAAGAGGTTTCGTACCTAGTTTTGGTATAACCTACGGACGCGAGCAACTCCGACCCCCAAAACGCTATGGGCGAGACCAAAATTTTTATATTTATGGAGGTGTTTAAAAAAAAAAAATACGTTTTTAGATGTATAATGTATCTTTAATTTTTTTGTGTAATATTTTGTGTATTTCACATCTTTCTACCTAGTTGCCCAAAGCTAATAAAAAAAAGATTTGAAAAATAATTGAAAATCTTACAGCAATACTTTTAAAATATATCTTATAAATATATATTTTTTAAGTCCTCCAATCGAAAGAAAGTAAATCCAATAATTCTATTGCATATCTTTCAATACGATTATTTGCACTCTAAAATAGAATAATCTTAAAAGAGACTTTTAAAAGAAATGTTATTTTATGTATGGGTTGTCAAGTTATTGTATATAAATAAATAAATAAATAAATATATATAATATTAAGATAGCTATAATATTAAGATATAATATTAAGTCAGCTTACTTTAGAAATAAAAACACTAAAATATTACTACATTTCGATTGTATGCATTTCTTAATGCGCAACCGTAATATAAACACATTTTAACATAAAATAAAATAAAAAATATGTTACATATAACAATAGAAAAAAACTAAAAATAGTGAATATTCATTGAAATATAACTACAAAATTTCAGGAAAGTCAATGTGTTCAATAAACTAGTTAATAAAAAGATACGTTAAAACGATACGTTTTCGATGCCGAAAAAGCTTATAATACTACTTTCGTTCTGAGATAACTTATTAATTTAATAAGTTAAAGAAAAATCGAGAGCAGAGGAAATCGACGAACCGGACGGGGGCCTGTATGTCATAATTAAAACATGTGGAAGATAATAAGGCTGATGTAATATCGATAGGCACCTAGCCCGTAGCTCGGAGGTCCAGCAGTGGATGCCAATGATTATGATATGTTACAGTAATTTTATAAAGTGGGTAAATAACCAAACTATTGATAACTATAAATTCATATTTGCCAGATTGACCAAATGATGATATCAAAATACCCACCAACTCAATGTTGGTGGATATTTTGATATAAATACGACTGCATTATCGATGCACCTGAGTCCTACATGGACTCGAACGATGCAAAGATCCCTCCCGGTTAAGATGCCAGCCTAACTTTTGGGGGCCTGAGCTCAAACCACGACATGCTGTTCTTAACGCTTCGTAGTTAAGAGCGTTCAGAGACATTAAATATCAATTGCTTTAACGGTGAAGGTTCATTTCAAGAGGATACCTACTCGCCTGAGAGTTATCAGTAATGTCCTTAAAGGCGTGTAAAGTCTACCAAGCACTTGACCATTGTGGTGGACTATGGTCCAAAGTCTTCTCAATCCGAGGGTAGACCCGTGCCCTTTAGTGGTTTGATAATGATTATGTAAATGAACGAACGAGGTTCAGACAACCTAGTGATAGTTGCAGTTTCTGTGAACCTTAGCTCGTAATATTATGTGTACTATTACTAAACATTGAAAAAAACATAGACCAGAAAAGAATGGAACTTTTCATTTTGTAAGAAACAAGTAGGTACATAAATGGTGTGTTATTAAACACATAAGTGTGTAGTTAGTAATATATCTGACGTAACGAAAGATATGAATCTACGTTGCCAAATGGTTAAGGTAATTAAATCGCTCCTGACATTGAAAAAATAATAATGAATAATATTCGGATTTGAAAACAACTAAACCGACTTCCATTTATTTAAAAAATACTATTAAGACAATAAGCAACAATGATTACAATTAAACAGCAATGATTGTAACTATACTATTTGTTCTCTATTCTGTGCTATTATTAAATTGTTGCACTTGAGATACATCAGTATATCAATAGGATTTCTACACTGATGCCCTAGTGTTTTTTTTTATTAAGTCAACTAACTCAACTTCGGAGTAAAGTACCTGATTTTTGCCTTTGCGGCAGAAATAAGCAATGCGGTAGTACTTCCCCGGGCTAACTCTCACCAGGGGCGTGCACTTCATACATGCACAAAATCACTGCATACCCAATTTTTTTTATATAACTAGTATTGGAGGAAAATTTTCCATTTTATGCCATGTACGTGCTTTATGCATACCCTGGTCATAAACCCTGTGCACGCCACTGACTCTCACATAAAGCTATAAAGATGTTAAAATATGACCTTTGGTTCTATTCTTTTGTATGGAGATTCAACCATTGATTCATGGGTGTTTATTTTAATTCTTCTATTAATTAATCTATATTTGGAAAACGGAGAAAAAGAAGCGAAAGCATATGCCACCTTTCGAATATCAAAAGTTTTAAGTTACTAGATAAGACCAATCAACGACAGAAATTATAGCTATCGATGAGACCGAAAAATAAAACATCGTGGTCTCGTAAAAGTTGTTAAGAAGTTCTATATACTGCAATGGATAACCTTATGCGTGTTTTAATTCACATATTATGTCTTTCTTTGAACTAGAAATTTGTCTGTTTAGGACTGGTTTTCGACACGTTTCGTCGATGCAAGTGAAAATAAAACCAATTTCGGCTAATGAGAATAAGGTTAGCAACGAATATTGCGACATAGACTCTTGTTAGCCAACTCGGCACACTTGTCGCTAGGGCCGTCAACCCTAATAAAAACTAATTTACTAACACTCTTAGCATGTGTAAGCAATCTACGATATCAAGTCGATAAAATTTAGGGTACACTCGTATCTTGTGTCAAATACAATAGGCACGCTTAGCAACCGTTACCTTAGAACTTTCAGTTCAATACAATGAATAAGTTAATTAATTTTGGCCCATGAACTCGGCACGTAAAAATATGTACTTAATTCTTCTGTATGATTTCTGTTATAATTACTTTTATGCTTTGATAACTTAATTCATAATAGATATAATATATTTATCTAAAAATAGAAACCGAATAAAACGAAAGAAAATTTTAACCTAAAATGATCAAAATATTTAACATTTAAATAATGTGAATTTTAAGTTACTACTCGTTTTGAATGTTGCATAACGGAGTATAGTTATCGCAAATAGTGGAATGTCCAATAGTAACATAGTTTGTCCGCGTATACTTTTACCAACACTTTTGTTACTCCGGCTTTTTTACCAACGTCATAAAAGCATAAGATAGTCAGAAAAGCAAACACTCACTGTTGCATTCATAATAATAGGGAAACGAGGATAAAGAAAAAAAAAATAACACCCACTGTCATCATTATCAATAGCCTATAAACATTACGTAGCTGGATGAAGATGGACGACAATTATTACTATAAAAAAATGCACAGAGGACGCTGCAGTCCGTTCTACGTTATATTTCTTTAGTTGCCTTTACGACATCTACTGTAACCAAAGCGAATAGATGGTTGAAGATTTATTTATTAAAAATCATGTGCCGACCCTACCTACCTAGTTGTTAGTTGTTATTAACAATTTCGGAAACGAAACACAAGTTAACAGTAAAAACGTATTTCAGTCACGTGAACGTATGCAAATCAGACGTTACGTGTTCAAAATACTAATTTCTAACTAGTTAATTGCGATTGTTTTACTGCGTACCTACTTACTTCCAAGTTCCAAAATCATTTGTATCAAGTTGATCGCATATTGCCGCAATAGTCACACGTAACGCATGTTTCAGTAACTAATATGCGAATGACATTTTCTATTCGGACCAAACGCACATACAATTTTGCAAATGTTCCTGCACGAAAAGTAGCGTCAAAGAACGTCAGCAACAAAGTCGGTTTTTATCCATCCATTCATCTCGTCATCTCTTAACGCTTCCGATGCCGACTAGCATTTTGTTATAAGAATAATGTTAGTTACGATTAAAATCTCATGAATATTAATCATTTATTGGCTGCGCTTTATAAATTCGCGAATAACATTAGCCACGAATGCTACCTAATCGGACTTGGCAAGTTCATAAAAAATAATGCGGCACTCTAGTTGCAGTCGAGTGCTGTTTAAGTTACAAGGTAAATTTACCTATATGAATAGTGATTAGATAAGTTTAAAATCGATTACCCTAGAGATAATGCAGTGTAAATACTCATGCTTTATTAGAATTTTTTTAAGTCTTGCTTACTTTAAATAATGATAAAATAATTCAAAATATTGAGCCAAAAAGCTTTAAAATTCATTTATTTCAAATAGGCTTACTCGTTACGCTTATAAGCACTGTTGAAACGTCAAGTCTGTCTGTTTGCAGTGATTTTACCACCGGTTTCAGAGGCAGATTAATTTTACCGAGAAGAAGACTGCAAGAAAATCAGCAGTTGCTCTTTTCCAACATCTTGTATTTTATCTGAAGATAATAATAGTATCATTCAGCGAGAATGTTATAAGTAAACCATTAAAAACTCGCATTTTCTGTTAGTGATAAAAGTATTGCGTGCTTATAGTCATTGCGGCAGTGGGCGATCAACCTATTGCTGTGGTCCTGTTACAGACAAACTGTTTTGAAACAGACAACAGTTGTCACAATGGGTTCGTTAACATCGTTCTATTACTCGTTGTATTGTATTGAAACACTGAAACTAGTAGTAATTAATTAAAGTAACTGATTTAATGCGATTATTTTGTTGCTTCAATTTATCTTTATAACTATAACTAGCCGATACTGTTTGCATACATCTTTTGTGTACCTATAATAATTTCACACTTTAATCTTAAAATTAGAAATAACTTCTATAAAATTAATACTTTGGAAATTCTTAAGTTCTAAATGTTAAGATAAAGCATATACCAGCTTGTTGTATTGTTTAGTATGACTTATACTGGAATGGAATTTAAATAAAAAATATAGCTCGTAAGGCTATAGCCGTCTCCAGACTTTTATATACTTTCCAAATATCTAACTTTCGAAACGGGATTTTCAGGAAAAATGTCAACCCTAAATTTTGATTTTATAATTAACTTAAATAAATTAAGTAACTACCAATATTCTTAATACTAAGATAAAAAATACGAAACACGAAAACCGCGAAATATATCTTAACACAGTTAAGAAGAAAGTTGTTTTTTTATTGCGGAAGAATAACGTTACATAAATCTATACCTATTTGATATATAATATGAAAAAAAAAAAAATTAATATTTAATAGCCTCTGCATATAAGTAAAGCTATTCTTAGAGATTACCGAATTGGTTCCTAAATTGTCGTATCATCAAAGCGTAAAAAGTAAAAAAAATGCTATAAAAATGTAAACATGAATATCGATCAGAGACAACAATTCTATGCAAGAACTTTAAATAAATGTTAAAGTATTTATCATTTTTAAAATGATCTGTGAGAATAATACATTTTCGAGATTAAACGTACCTATCATTTGCCAAGAGCAAGAGTTTGACTAGTAAAAATGAGCGTGTGAAAAGCCTGTAAAACTTGCGCTTTGTACACCGTTAATAATATGAGTAGGTACGTACACACATTAAGTATCAAACACTTAACATTTGAATTACAATAACTAAACACCAATGTTGTAATCTTAATTAATTAATTATTTATCAACCGCGCCTACTCAATAATTACCAGATTATCAGTGTAGTCATCGATAATGGCCCGGCGATTTATTTATACTGAGCATTGATACAGATTAATGGTCGCAGCGTGTAAGTGCCCTTCAATTGAAATGGAAGGAAATATACTGTGAAAGTTATTTTCCCAAGCCCCCTGTTCGGCTCGCGACTTGCACGAAACCACTTTCGCTATGCTCCATGCTGCTACTGAACTTTTGTACAGTCCAAGGTATGAATGTGCAGCGGCAATAAGTTACGTCGCCGTATGGTTATTTCATCATAAATTCGTTCCAGAGATTTATCAATGCAAATGTCCGTCTATAAACTACTGAGGGATGGATGTTAGGACGGTGAAAGTTATTTTATTTATTTAGACTCTGTATTTGCACGCCACTGCAAGTTGAAGAAATAAAAGTATAATAGAAAACAATGACAGTAGAAGTATACAAAAGACGGCTTTATCGCTTATTAGGAATCTCTGCCATTAAACTTAGGAAAACATGAGGAAAGCAGATAGACGAGTAACTACCTACTAATACTTGAACTAGATAACACAAATAAAATAATACATAATATAATAAAATATACAACACATATATATATATATCATATCATAAATTCATAAATTACAGTAATGATTATTTGCCCAAGTGCACAATTTTTTTATTCCACTAATTAACCCTCGACTGTTTTCTTTCTTTATGATAAGTAATGATGCAGTCTAAGATATGACAGGTATGGCAGTTATATTAATCCCATGGTTCCTGCGGTTTCTTCACGGCATCGTACCGAAAAAAAAACGTGCAGTTTGCCGTAAGGATGGTACTAGCCTCCCAGCAGACGAAAATACGATTCGAGCGGATCTACATTAGTTTTATTATTCCCAGGTATTTGTACACATGAGGCATGTAAATTTGTGTGAACACTGAAGGGCTTAGCGAAGAGTAATAATCGTTAAATTATCGGCATTATGATCGAGCGGATACAGTGCATGTTCAAACATGAAGTAATACAAAATAAATCCATACTGCCCTATATATTCCTAAGTTTAAAGCAAGTAAGCAAAATATAAATTTAGAAAACTGATAGCGAAGTAGCTCTTTCAAGTGAAAAAACCTCTTATTCAACTCTTATTTATTGTAGTGCCAGTGAAAATACTAAGTAGGGTTTCAATTAAAATTCTTAAAAAGCGCAAATAATTGAATCGGTTCACAAACGCTCGAGTCTTTGTACTTAAAAATAAAATCGTACAACATGATTGCTCCCACGCCAACAATAGGAACCCCTGCAATGCTGATTGTCTTAGAATCGATTTAGTTTCACCGACTAGACCTGACATATTAAACAGGCGAGAAATGAATCTCGTTCAAAAACAGCCGCAGACGAAACGGTCCACTGACCGATTATTAATAGGTACCCAGTAGAATACTTACACTTTTGATTTCAAATAAAATAACATCGTCAAAAGCGTGACCCAATCATAATCAGCTATGTATGTAAAAAGTATTATTATAGACGGTAATCATAATAGTAAATTTATTTATTACCTTAAACAACAATAGAAAAATAAATAAACTATACAATTGCCGCCGGCAACAATATCGAAATAGAAGTTCTTATTGCGTAATCCAAAAATGCCGTTCTTAGATGTTTGGCCAAATACGAATGAATAACTTTAGATTGAGCCTGATTATCATATTCGTGAGCGAAGTGAAAAATGCCATGTTAGACATTATGTCTTTATTATTGTAATTTTGTATTCATTTTTTACCTGAAGTCGTGCAAAATCCATCGAATTAATAGCCCTGAATGCAATCCTACCTGACCGTAAGTGATGATGCAAACTAAGATGGTAGCTGACTATATGGCAGTTGGCCCCTGATTGGAGTGCGGTAAGTAGCCATTGCCGTAGAACTTCAACTTCCAACCAGACCACACCAGATAAAGTTCAGAAATTATGTACATATTCCCAAATTGCTCCTGCCGAGTATCGAACCCGGGACTTCCACTTATAAAACCAGAGCGCTCATCGCTGCGTTGGCGTCGAAATTAGAAGTCGTCCAATTTATAGCATCTACATTGATATGCTTTCATAAACAGAACAGAAGTTTTACAGAACCTTTTTTATACAACTTAAAAAAGGTTATACAAAATATGTGTACAAAATATATTGTTCATGGATGTCCACTTGACTGTATTTGATGATTTATTTTGCGTGCAGTTCATTCTTCCACGTTTACTTGCGAATTAGTCGAAACTCCACAGTATTACTACAATATAAATTAAAGCAATTATAATATATTAACAAAATGAAAAAGATGATTAATTGAAGGATATCGCAAGACAACCATTCCTCGTAACGTATTTGTATTTCCAACCCTTAGCTAGCTTTGAATCGACCTAAAAATAATAATATTTGGACGCCGTTCTTACGCTTACGCACCAGCATATCGTGATATTCCTCCCCCTATTCAATTTAACCTGCTAATTTACCTGCTTTCAATTTGGATGCTCGATAAACAATGAGTCAAGCCTTCAATTCCGGATACGGGCTTATGCTATCAAGGGCAGCTTATCTGTTTAGGCCAAGTTGGCCTAAACGACGTCATTGACCTTAGAAAATGATTTTCTTTTTATTTTTCGTTTTTTTTTATTGTTCATAATTGACCATAGCATATAAACAGAACAATACGTTGCAGGGCATGCAAGGAACACATCCTGCGAGGTATTGCCCTTTGTCCATCAACCTGAAGCGAATATGTGAAGCCACATTGCCTGTGTTTTAACGTTTTTAGTATTGTGGCAATGCTGCTTAGCGGCAGAAATAAGCATGGTGGTTCTTCCGACGTGCTCTGTCACAAAAAGCTCTGCTACTACCAAATTACCTAAATGCCTAATGCACAGAAACTAAAATATTCAAAAAAAGAAAAAAAAATAGATGAAGTACAAGGCTCAAAGTATGTTAAAGAAGTGTGAATTGTTAAATAGCACTAAAACGAATTAGTTACTTTGAAAGACAAAAAGTACATAAGCCATAGGAATGTAAACTGTCTAGATGGACTCGAGCTTTAATTGTGCGAAAACATCTTGAATTGCTTTCTCCTAATTGAATTTCCCGATTTCCCTTTAACTCATGTTATTTCGAAACAAAACTTACTTACTCTCGTTGCGCATAATTTCCAGAAATAGATAGCATTCTTTGTGGTATATTCATGTTACTACTCTGATTCTTTGTGTAAGAGTTTAACAATTGTATTAACATTTACTTGTACACGAACAAAGACTTTGTTAGAGATATTGAAAAAAAATTATGGAACATAAAATCTATCCTTTTTTGCTCATCACATTCAAAAATATATATAGGATTTTTTGTGGTATGTTGTAATAATATGAATTAAGTCATAATTTTAAAACTTCGAATTGTAAAGAGTTTTACTATTTCTTGAACTTTTATTTGTGCAGGAACAAAGCGATCGCCGACTACTTGGGCAGCAATGGCTACAATGACGCGCTGGAAGCGTTCAAGAAGGAAGCCGAGATGACCGGAGAAATGGATCGCAAGTACGGCGGCCTCCTCGAAAAGAAGTGGACCTCCGTTATTAGGCTGCAGAAAAAGGTACCTACACACCTTTTGATTTTGTTTATCATTTACACTAGGGTAAACCCATCGACCTGTATCGGAGCAGCTTGGTGGGTCTACGCACTAAAAGGCGTCTCTCCTATGAGAGTCGAGGCCTGTGCCCAGCATTGGGACTTCAATAGGCTGCGGATGTTGAAGTTAAAATTCAGCTATATAAATCGATTTAGAAAAATCTAGGAGCTTGAAATTCATCTACTCAGAAGTTTAAAAAAAACCCGAAAATTTAAAAAAAAAACAATAAATGTAACACGGTTGACATCCTGAAGGCAGGCATAGGATTTTTAGCACCGGAAAAAATGGATTGCACGATATTTGTAAAAACAAATGCGAACACGTATTCAACACCTGAGTCGTAATTCGTAATAATCGAGTATGAAATACAGAAACCGATATTATATCGTAATTAGGTTGTTCTTAATAACCTACGCTCACTAAATAATAAAATATCGTTCCTTCTGACACTGACTAATGCAACTTTAGCAGTAAAGCATTTCGGAAGATACAAATGATAAATTGAACTGATGTTATCGAAGTTAATACGGATTTCTTTAGTTTTATTTAGTTATGTAATTATAATGTTAGAGGTTATATCTTCCTTGCTATTAAGTAGCTTAGAATACTTCTTATGAAGTCCGAAGTTAATACAGAATTCTTTAGTCTTTATTACTTATGTAATTTTTTTACCCACTATACTTGCAGTTACCTATATTGTAAGAGGTTATGTTTTCCTTGTTTTAAAGAACCCTAGTATATTCCATATAAAATACTCTACGTCATGCTGGTCTAAGCTCCTTAAATAGCTAGTTCAAAATTTCCAAAAAATTGGCCAATACTGTAATATGCAGGCCAGCGAAATATGATTATGTTTTACCTATTCTTAAACTTGTTTGTTCCTTTCATTTAAACCTGTGAAATTTCAGTATTATCATTAGTATTAGTATCTTAGATTTCACATGTAAAAAAACTTAAAATCTGTTTCTTATAGTTATAATTTACAAACAGATTCCATAGTAAACAAATTATATTATGATCTATATTTCAGGATTAGAAACAAGATATTAATTGCATTTGACACTTCGTGAGACACGCGCAACCTTTAAGCTTTAAGCGTGGCCAAGTCATTTTACTTTCGATGGCGATCTAAGTTATCGCCTCACGATTACCTAACTAACCACCATTATTTACTATCATTGACTGTGTCAATAGCTGTTACCAAAACAAGGTTGGAGACTTATTGTGCTGGTTTTTAAAGGCGTCATCAGTCGGCAAATATCTCGAGACTATTTTGTTCTAGACACTGTACCTACTCTATCGATCGCTGCGACATTTCTAGGTCACAGATGTCCACTTGCCATTTACTACCTGCTATCAAAATAGCCTTCATTAATTTTTAATGATTCTTACTTCTCATATTCCTAAACGCCATGATGTGATGTTTTCTTTTAACTAAGGTATACGTGTTATAAAAATGGCCTCGGCTGGTGCAAAAGTTAATAGAGCACCATAATAGGTAACCATGTACTACCGATTTTTGAGCATTATTGAACTGAATGTAATTAGTATCTTTCCCAACAAATATCCTTTCTTTAAATGCTTTTTAAGAAAGGTTACTTTTGTGATCCTTAGTAGTTCATAAGCATTCTAAGAGATGCCTTTAATTCATATCGATGATCTCAAGCAAATTTCTTTGTTGTTTCGTCAATTTTTTCAACCATCTTCTATGCGCATGTGTGAAAAAGAAGTAAGTTCTATTCTAAAATAACAAAATCAAAATATTTCTCAGGTGATGGAGCTGGAAACCAAATTGTCTGAGGCACAAAAGGAATTCATAGAGGGAGCGCCTACGAGAGCTAAGCGAACGCCGACCGAGTGGATTCCACGCCCGCCAGAGAAGTTCTGTCTTACGGGACATCGGGCAACAATTACTAAGGTATTACAGCTGAAAGGTTATCAACATCGAGACGTCTATCTCGAACAACTCGAGCCCGCGAAATTCTGCCGTATATTAAGTTCTGGTACTGATAATTCAATTTACACCGATACTAGTGTACACATTATATAATAAATTGATATAAAGGACTGCGTCACAACAAGTGTCGTTATTTTACCGTTAAGTCACAGATTGCTTGATGGCACAGGAGATTAGCAAAAAATGACAGCCATTTAATTTTTTAGATAAAGATGCATTTGGCGCCATCCGCCGTGACGTGACGATTGCTAAAAAATTACTATTTCTTAATAAGGTTAAAAGGTCACAAGGGCTGATTGGCCTTTAATACTTCACTATATTTTTGTATTGACAAGAACATACTATTCAGAAAACACGCTGTTTTACGTAGTTTAACTTAATGAAGAAAGGGGCCCGACCATCCTGCTTTGTTATGTACCACCCCGTCCCACCCCACGTGTCACTTTTATTGTTATACTTTCTGCTTTATCTTACTGCAAACACAGATAAAAACGTTAAGTCAGGTGTTAGCAGAGTGCCTGGTCACAGAAATACTTCTATTTAATTTGACTCGACGAGCGCGGCTTTGCGTGGATGGGATTTATATGCTTCCGGTTCAAAGAGCAATCCATTCTTCTTTTTCTTTACTCTTTTGCAAACGCCAAACGCAAAAACACGTGTTTTCAGGTGTTTAGTGAGTTTGAAGAGGTTGTTGTGCACCTGCACCACCGCATCGAGTTGTGAAGTGTGACAATAATGCTTTTTTTAGTTCTAAGCGAGAGATTGCCTCTACCGGTAGGGGCAATTTGGGATTTTATAATTTATGAATTTTCTCATGCCTTGTGTGGTGGGAGGAAGGTTTGGCCGCGGCTGGTAACGACCAACGAAAACGCCAAGCGATTGATCGTTCTAGTACGATGTCGCGAAGAAACCATTAGAGTCATGGTTTAATATAACGGCCATAATTTTTAACGACCTCCCTGGCGAAGCTTTGAGCGTTGTAGTTTTAAGTTGGAGGTAGCAGGGGGGTCTGGAAGGGGCAATTTGGGAATTTATAATTTCTCAATTTTCTCTGGTCTGGTTTAGTGGGAGGTTTCGGCCGTAGCTAGTCACCACCCGACTGACAAAGACGTGCCGCTATGCGGTAGGTCGCGTTGAAACCGATTAGGAGTATGGGGTTAATATAACTGCCCTACTCCCTAACAGGTTAGCCCGCTTATACTGCATCATCACTTACCACAAGGTGAAATTGCAGACAAGGGCTAACTTAATAATTATTCTAACGTTATGCTTCGTTTATTAATAAGGAGATCCAAAACTAAACTTTCTTAAGTTGACCATAGTTAAGCTAACAAGGAAGGAAACAAGTACTCTTTATTTTTGATATCCATAACTAATTGAATGAAATAAAAATTGATATTTCGTAACTAAGGAAGCCGCTTTGCATTTTTGCGATAGAATATGGCAATTTCCTTGCTTGTCATTAGTTTCCGCAAAGTACAGCTATTAGAACAGAGAGTCAAGGTCTAGACAGTTTCCAATATCCTGCTTTTAACCATTTCAAGTACAAACAAGGCTACCGATTAGCTTTTAGACAACTATTGGGAAATTATCCAATGCTTTATAATGGTTCATATATAAATATATAGATTCAAATGCGTTGTAATTTTTCATTTCAATTTCTATTCACGAAAAATAAAACGACTTTTAATAAAAAACCAGTATAATTGTATAACCAACTAAAAATAAATAAATAAATATTATCTACATTTTTTCCAAACCAAGTTAAGGAAAACAATTCTACTAATGTAACTGTGTACATAGTATGTAGTAATTTTTGTTTTAAAATTGGTGTGAAAAAAATATTAATTTATAGTTATTTTTAATTTGTCTGGTGGGAGGCTTTCGCCGTGGCTAGTCACCACCCTACAGAAAAAGACGTGCCGCTAAGCGATTTAGTGTTCCGGTGCGATGTCGCGTATAAACCGATTAGGGGTATGACTCTCATGCTCCCTAACAGGTAAGTCCGCTACCATCTTAGAATACATCATCATTTACCACCAGGTGAGATTGTAGTCAAGGGCCAACTGTTGTGGAATAAACAAAAACAAACTTTGGAATAAACAAGACCAATAATAAAATCTATCCATCCAGTACAACCCTTTAACCATACATTTTATTTACTTTTACATCGGACCAAGGGCGGACAACATGCGCCTGCCTGTATTTAGAATTTGATTAGTATTAAATGCTTATTGAAATAACTCTATAATAACTAATATTTTTAGTAGTTCGTTGACCTCATTTAAAAATGAACATGAAATATAACTTTTTTATTATTGTTGCTTGATTAGCTTTTAGATTAGTTTAAGCATACAGCTTTATTTTCTAGACGGTTTCAATATCTTGTGTTTCTCTTATACTTTTGTTGTTTTATGTAAATTTAATTCATATGCTCTCGTTCCAGGTAATATTTCATCCAGTGTTCAGTTTATTGGTGTCCTCGAGCGAGGACGCGACGATCAAAGTGTGGGATTTCGAGAACGGCGACTACGAACGATCCCTGAAGGGCCACACCGATTCCGTGCAGGACATCGCCTTCGACCATCATGGCAAGCTACTCGGTAAGTACCCTACTACTTCCTAACCTACTTCTTTTGAGAAGGCCTGGCTAACGTTGGGTGGTATGTTAGCCAGACCCCCTCATAAATGGTAGTAAACTCAATATTAGTAGTAGGTACACCTGATGGTAAAAGGAATACCATCGACTATAAACAGAGCTACACTTCACAGGGTATACAAGTAGCACGTCCTGCAACATGCCGCCCTGTGTCCATAAATTTGAATCGTAGGTGACAAGCCTCACGTGCCTGCAATTACACCTGCAACCAAGCATTTTAGACCGAAAAATAGTATTGCAACAATGTTGTTTAGCGGCAGAAATCAATATAAAACTCTACAACTTCTAATATCCTGCGTATTTGGTTCATTGTTGGATAGGATCTGTTTTTTTTCCCACAAGTTACGTAAGACAACAATATCGACAGGTGGTAACTGATTATGCAGTGGAAGATGGTTGAGGGTAAACCTGCTTGGGTTATAGCTATTAGTTTAGGAATCCGTGCCTCTGATCGGTTTCTTCGCGCATCGTAGCATCGTTTCGACCCCGGCCAGCTCGTCTAACATAGACAGGAGACCAAAATTATATCTCTATATAAATTAACATGTCCACCTCCCAGAGCACGGCAACAGGGAATAATAGAAGTTTACAACCGTCTAGTAATTCACATAGATTATTTGGATATAATTTCCACTTTTGCGAAGAGTTCGGAGATTGTTCGGAGAGATGATAAAGTTATGGGAGAAGATACAATTTTGTCCTTTTCCCGGAGAGGCAAAATTTCTCCTGCTCGTGTTAATTCTGTAATTTTTAATCCGAAATGGCCCCATACTTATAAAACCACTGATCCAGGGACTTTGTTGTATGGACTTATTTCTAGCGTCATTTGTTATTCTATTACAGTATCCTGCAGTGCAGACATGTCGATCAAGCTGTGGGACTTCAATCAGACGTACGAGTGCATAAAGACCATGCATGGGCACGATCACAACGTGTCCTCTGTTGCGTTCTCACCCAGTGGGGACATAGTGTACTCGGCCAGCCGGGATAAGACCATCAAGGCGTGGGAAGTGGCTACTGGGTATGTTATATTTTAAATAAATAATAAATGAATAGTCACCATCATTTGTAAACAAAACTAATTTCACCAGTAAACAATATGTACTGCATGATTTAGTGCAAATTTTTAAGGTATGGTTCGAATTACTAGAACGGAAAATCATCATATCAATAGATAGACGTTTTACTGCTGGACTAATAGGACTTTCTATTGAGTACCAAATTCCACGGTTTTCTACCGCTTGTGTCCAGCGGCTCCCTGCGACGCGCTTGATGTTGTCTGTCAAACTCGTTATTACATATCATTATTGAATAATAAATACATAGAAACTTATAAAATATCAAGTCACTGAAACGAACATTTTCTAGTTGTGGCAATCGAACCCACAGCCTTGGACACAGAAAACAGGTGCATTACGCACTGCGCCAATCGGTCTTTTAGTTTTTCATAAATTTTGTTTTTATGCCCAATCACTACTATTAGATAAATTGCAAATATTCCGTCAAACTGTAGATCGGTTTGTTGGCGGAGTCAGCTCACTTCTGATATAATGTAGTAAAAAATTCGACTTTTAAGTAGATATATTATATAAAAGTAGAATCTGCAAATAATTATTTTAACTATCGTCCAATAGCTTTAACAAAAATCCTATGGGATCTGTTAGTTATTCTTGAATAAATAGTATCCCATGCTCACATCCAGTATGTGTGCCGAATTCCATCAAAATTGGTTGTCCAGTTAAGCTGAACAAAGGTAACAAATAAACTAATAGGCACACTTTCGCATTTATAATATTAATATGGATATGGATGATGATTAACCACGAATCACTAAGTTTTAAACCTTTATGCACTGGTTGGTTGTAGGTACTGCGTGAAGACGTACAAGGGGCACCGCGAGTGGGTCCGCATGGTGCGCGTGTCTGCAGACGGCACGCTTCTGGCGTCCTGCTCCAACGACCAGACTGTGCGCATCTGGAACGCGGACACCAACGAATGCAAGGTAACAGTTATTTATGATCATCGTCATCATACCATTTACCGGCCCACTACAGGGCACGGGTCTCCTCCCATAATGAGGAGAGGATAAGGCCGTACAACGATCCGACACGCTGGCCCAGTGCGGATCGGTGGACTCCACACACCTTTGAGAACAGTGAGATTTTCAGATGTTTGTCTTCATCACTGAAGCAAGTGATATTAATTGTTTAAAACCCACATTTCTTATAAAGGTTACGGGTGCGTGTTGGGATTTGAAGTCGCCCCCCGAAATTCCTAACCACTGGGCTATCACGGCTTCAATGTCGTTCGTTTATTTGTCATTTCCTTTTTCCCCTTTTACGGTTTGTTTTTAAGCGGTGAGTCGGCGCTTTCGACCGTTGCCGAAATCGATCAGGGAAAACTGTGTTCCGTTGTGTTTTTGTTTAATTTTTTTTTATATCTGCGTTAAATCCTCTTTTATTTTAATGTTTCAGGATCATACGTAATGTAATGCGTGAAGTACACTATAGCGAATGAAGTTTGTGGTTAAATAATCTTGTAATGTTGGTATACCAGATGGAGTTACGCGAGCACGAGCACGTGGTGGAGTGCGTGGCGTGGGCCCCGGAGTCAGCTGCCGCCGCCGTGAACGAGGCGGCCGGTGGTGACAACCGCCGCGCCAACCACCAGGGTCCCTTCCTGGCCAGCGGATCACGCGACAAGTCCGTTAAGGTAAACGCTCATAATCTAAACTTCAACAAACTTGTTACGTTTAAGCAGTAGAGGGCGAGACGATCAAAGTGATAATGCGGATGGCGACTACGAACGATATTTCAAGGCCTCACTCATTCCGTACAGGATATCGCGTTTGACCATCATGGCAAGTACCAAACATTAATCTTACAAAAAAAAGTGGATATAATCAATCGACTTACTAGAAACGATCATAAATTAGTGATATCAGCACTTTGGCTTAGGAAAGTGCAGAAAAACTTATAGGGCTGAGTATATGCTTTTATAACATCATACCGAAGGTAATATTAAATTTACCATGACATAAGTTTAAAGAATGTATAAAAACCCATTTAATACATCGAGGTTACTATTTATGAATTTCTTAAGACAAGGTTGCCGGGCAGCAAGCCGCTTCGCTTTCCTCTCACGCAAGATAAAACAATGATTGTTAAATTGTAAAATTATGTTGGGAAAGATCTACTGCTGTTTCTTGCCGGCTTCTTCTCGGTAGAATCTACCTGCCGAACCGGTGGTAGAGTCACTACAAATAGACATACTTGACGTTTCAAAAATTTTTTTATTACGCCTACTTGAAATAAATGAATTTTGAATATTGTAAGTACCCTTACTTCTTTTTGAGAAGGTCTGGCTAACATATTATGGCGGTGGCTGGATCATAACAACGTGTTCGTACAGTTCATAAATGCGAAAGTTTGGATCTTTGTTTCTTAATCACGCCAGAACTGCTGAACGGATCTGGATGTAATGTGGCACAAAGATAGATTATTATCTGGAATAACACATTGGCTACTTTATATCCAGCAAAAATGCTGTTTTTATTTCTCACAGAGCGACATGTGCAATACATATTGTAGTTCGAAATTACACCCGATGATAACACTGTTTTTTTAAACACAGATCTGGGACGTGAGCACGGGTCAGTGCCTGGCAACACTGGTGGGTCACGACAACTGGGTGCGCGGCGCCGTCTGGCACCCCGGCGGCCGCTTCCTGCTCACCGCCTCGGACGACAAAACACTGCGCGTGTGGGACGTGGCGCACACCCGTTGCCTCAAGACCCTCTACGCGCATCAGCACTTCGCAACCAGCATTGGTGAGTCCCCTTTCTCTTTGCCTGACCTGAACACCCGGACACTGAAAAACATTCATGTTCGTCGAACAAACATTTTCCAGTTGTGGAAATCAAACCCATAGAGCTTCGACTCAGAAAGCAAGGTCGCTGTCCACTATGACCTAGAGGGCACTTGCATTAACTAATAATAATAAATAAATAAATATACTACGACAATACACACATCGCCATCTAGTCCCAAAGTAAGCGTAGCTTGTGTTATGGGTACCAAGATAACTGATGAATTATATACATACATACTTATAATATATAGAAAAACACAATCATGTTCATCACACAAATATTGTCCAGTCTTGGAAATCGAACCCACGGCCTTGGATTCAGAAAGCAGAGTAGCTGCCCACTACGCCAATCGGCCGTCAAAATTTTGTGGGTAAAATTGACACTCTTGCCTCGAACCTCCAAAACACAAGCACTTGGCAAATAGCGATAAGGATACTCAGTAGATATTTGCCTATGATGGTTCACAATAATTATTACCCCAGGGACATTACTATCTTTAGAACATTATACTGTGGATTATTAATTTTACTTTAGTCGCCATTAATTCTAGTCGATGACATCTTCGACGTTCAGTTCGTGATTTACACATTAACATCATAAATCCTAGCGAAGGGAGTTCTTTCGTATCAACATAATTGAGCAACTTTTATTTATTTTCAGATTTCCACAAAAGCTTGCCATATGTGATATCGGGCAGCGTCGATCAGACCGTCAAAGTTTGGGAGTGTCGCTAAGAGCATTGCCATTTTAGTAACTTAAACTCACCGAATGATATCTTTATCATTATTAATCACATTTAATAGAACTGCAACGAGAATGGTTTCGTTTTTGATGGTGAAATATTTTATAGAAACGAAAAATAGTTTTGATAATTTATTGAAGTAATCATTTCTTCCTTCTGTTCAGTTCAACTGTTATGTTTGGCCTCAGCATCATAGTTGTGTTTAATCACATTGGAATTATCGCAATTGTTGTCATTGGCTGAATTTATGGTACTCTCGCTCAAACTGCGTATTTTAGCCAATAGTGGATGAGAGTCATCCAATGAGCGGATTGCGATTATCTCATTGAAGCTATTAGTTCGGTGCTAGGCCCTCTGGTGTATGACAATGCTATGTCTGTCTCATTACCTTTGTTCTGTACTAGGTGGCGATGATAATGCGGATTTTAGTGAAAACAACATAACACTGAAATAGTAATTGATTGACTTTAGCCTACTGTTACTTTAGCCAAGTGGTAGATTTATATTTTAAACACTACCTCTATTTGATCAACATTAAATAGGGGATATTATTAAGTGTCGCATTTGTCGTCACCACCCTGTAATATTTATGTTACATTAAATGATTAGAGGTAACACATTCCATTAAAACTTAACGGCTCATAGTTAATTATTATATAAATATGAATAGTTAATTTCGATATGTCTGATTTTAGTTGAACTCGTTGAAAATTAATATACGATGTAGCATTCGTCACATACCCTATTGAACGACGAAGTGAGGAGTAAAAGCTGTGTTATAATTTAACATTTCATTATCTATTTTATTTTATAGTTATTGTTTATTAAATAAGATCGTTTAGATATAAATTTATTTGGTATAAATAGTTAATATGGTTTCTTACGTGTCCACTCTAGAAAACTTGTACCTTAATTTTTTTATTGATAATTTTTAGTTTTTATTAAATTTGATATTGATGGTTATTCATGACAATCATCCTGAAAATTAGTCATATTATTTGAATCATATTATTGAGAACTCATTAAAATCTCTCCCTGTACATAAATGAAGCTTTTATTAGGTTTGTCTCGGCTCGATCGATCCTCATTGTGCTCGTTTGCTTGCGCTAACAGCATTAATGGATATCCCACGGGACAGACGCATTGAACTCGTGTTATCACTATCCCGATTAGATAAAGCCCGGGTCCAGGTAAGATACCCGATCCGATCACCTTACCCGTGTCAACATTATAAAATCATTATGTCAAGTAGGCCTTTTAAGCAACACTTTACAAAAAGTAAATCAAAGTAAAGTAAGTATTATCAAAAACATAATTTATGTAAAAATTTAATGCCAAGATCCATATAAAGAATATTTTGGCTTAGGTTGTTAGCTTCACCGACAAAAGGATTGAGATCTAAACGAGTGCCAAGTTTAAATTCAAAACACAATATTTTCTTTTTTCTGCTATAACAATGTTTGCTATTCAAAAATATAACTTATTAAATTTGAACAGAAGAATTACTTATAAAAAGCAGATTATTTAGAATAAATTGAAGCTCAATATTTAACTTGGCTAGTTAATTTTACGCAGTTTCTTATACGAGTCACCCTTTTCATATCCAGTTGGTTTCTCCAATGATAAAAAGAGTGCTGATACAGAACTGGACAGTATGATACTGAAAAAATTTAAAAGCGTCTACGATGATACGATTCGATGGATGATACGTTGATCGCATAGGGCAAATGATAACCTGTAAATGGACCCGGCATATGCGGCCGCCGCAGCAGATAGAGGATGCTTTGTTGTTAACAAATTGCAGTTTTAAAAGGACTTATTTTAAGTTTTGTAGATTCAAAACTTTAACTATAAGTTAGAGTGTTATATTTTAAAGTTTTTTTTTTTACTATTTATTTATATCTTCAGTGTTTTAATTTGTTATGTCTCAAACGAAATTCTTTGCTACAAGCTAGTGCTTTAAATTATTAAATAAGATATTTTGCAATAGGCACCATAATAAATATTGAATATCCATAAATTGGTTTTAAGTTTGAGTGTTAACATACTTAGAGGTCTACGTAAACTGAAGTGTGTGATATAATATTATTGTTTTTTTTTTTGTATTAACTACGCTGTTCGTGGTAGCTAGATACAAAGATTACTGATGCCCGTTTGTAGTTATTTATTATTGATATCGAGGAAATTGGTTGCCTGGTATTTTTATAGTACTTAGTATGTAGTAGCTGTAGTAGTGTCAAGTATCGTCATACTATTAGAAGCTTTGCAGCGATAGCGCGTGGATATACCTATGTATAAATAACAAATATGGTCAAGCGCAAGTTTTCGATTATGGAATCCGATTATCCATTCGAAATGAGATCGGCATAACTCCGATTATATACTATTCAGCCCAATAAGGAATGTCAATGGACAAAAATGGAAATTCGCCTAAGCAATTTTTTTAACGATTTTCCATTTAATATCTTTTCCGGTACGATTTTCCATTAAATACTTTATACCAATTTTGGAACGTTTTATGCTATGCCATAAACATTTGTATAGTAGCAAATTATTTATGACATTGAATAAAATAATTTTCCAAGCAAATCTTTGACATTTACTTAATTTCGATGATCTCCACAAAACTACAAATAATAAGTCTAAACTCAATGAATGAGCGCAAAATTAAAATCACCGTTTAGGTGATAACCAATTTCTAATTATGATTTTGTTCATAAAAAATATTACCGTATTCCAGGTACATATAAGTTACATAGTTGAACATTTTTTTTAAGTTTACTGTCTAAAACATAATTTTATAAAATATTTCGAAATTACAAAAATGTCTTAGTTACATTATATTGATGCTCCAAAACCATAGCATGTTGTTTCCACACACAACAAACACACTGTGTTTTTTGCGCATTATAAATAATGTAGTAGAAAAAAAAGGATTTATATTTACTCTCCTCTTTTATATTATTCATAAATATATAATCATATCCCGTAAAAGGAAATTTGGGCTTGTCGGGAAGATCTAATGTGATACCATGCTACGTTTTATGAAGTAAATATTATCATCATTGTACTTTACAATTTATACACCAAGTACGAAATTGCTCATTTCGCAGGCATTTTCAAGTAACGAAAAGTTATGAACGTCACAGTAAAATACACATATGAGCTTTTGTTTTCCCCACAGCCATATCCAGTTTCCTTAGCGAAATTAAATCTTGTGGTACGCAGTATAAGAATTTATTACAAAGAGAATAAGTTACATTTTACTTGTGACATTATAGCGTTTCTATACTCAATAACCAAAGCTTGCATGGCGTTCAGATTCGTACTGGTATTAGGCGAATGTTGCATAGCATGGTAATGCAATTCTCGTTTGCTTATTTAATCTAGATTCTAGATTTATAGCAGTGCCGTCAAGGAGATTATATTATAATGTGTATTCTAAACGAGTCTTTAAAATTACCAATCTTTCTCAAAAAAAAATCTATAATAGAGGCAAACTAGCCTATATATTGCATGGTCATTCTAAAACCTACTTAGATGCTGTTATAGTAAAACTCATAGAAACCAAATTTGCTGTACATAAAACTTCGATTTCAAACGAAGTTTTAATGTATCACACAATTTCCATAGGTAGCAATATATTTTATAATAGGCTTCAATCATACAAATAAAACTAAGAGGAACTTTTGCTCGTAATCTGTTATAATATTGTCTACAATAAAATAATTTTAGCTTGTATCTTATGGATATTATAATATGTGTGTATGTTAATGTATTTTGTAGCTTTGTATATAATCTCCTTGATTTTTATATACAGAAGTTATTTATAATTTGGAGCTCGCAAAGTATAATGTATGTTTTACATGAATAAGAAGTTTGTATTACTATTATCAATTAAATAGTATTTGCACTTTGTCAAGATTAAATCGCTTATGATGCCAATGAAATATGCATGTATGTGAACACAATCCTCTAGTAAAATACTCTTATAACTTTTATCTTTGTCTAATAACACATAACTACTTCAGAGGATTATGTGTGCGCCCATATAACCACTGTACTTTGTCTAAATTTATATAGAAAATCAACAACCAAAATTTAATAGAATTTGGTCTAATATTTTCTGTAAATAAATCAATTAAATATATAATTTATCCAGTCTTTTTATTTGATGAGGTATTTTAATATTTTCCACTTGCATTAAAAGCGACCAAGTAAAGAAGAATGTTCCTAATGCCATGTGAATAAAAATAATACCAGCAGACTCATGGCTTTAATTTAATTTCAGCAAAAGGGAGGTAAAAGGTCACATTCTATTTAGTGGACAGCTTACGACACCATAATAATACTTTTTGAAATACCGTGTCACCTAAACCTATCGATGGTTGCCACAAAAATCAATTGGTAGGATGGTTTTGCACGCACTGTACAACCTAGCAACCGTATATACAGAGGGTCCGTAAATTTGGTAAAAATGGTGAATGGAGGTGTAAAGAAAGCTGTTAACCGATAGAAAGAGCTGTGCTGGGAGAATGCAGTATATCGGAATATGGTCAAATAAAGCCTAGCACAGAGGACCGATACACTTTGGGATTCTATGGTGGAAAGTGTAGCGTTAGTAGACGAGAACCACAAAGAAAAGGCATAATACAAAATCGTAACGTGCGAAAATCCCTGCAAAAAATATAATTATTTATTTCATATAGACAAATGAAACTGTTTTTCTCTTCGCCTAACATAAACTAAGGCACTTATTCTGATTTATTTTTTTAACCAAATAAACATGTTATTGCAGTAGACGAGAGAAAACGCCACGTTGCAACGGTATGCTTGCGGTAGGGATGCGAAGGCATACCGAGTGACGCCAAGGCGTGTAACCTGCTGCTCGATTCCTTAACTATTCAACAAGTTGTCAACTTGTAATCTTCCCACAAAACGCATATAATATAGCGGCAGTTGGCACTACGAAAAGCCATAAATCAAAAGAAGAAGAAGAAGAAGCGGCAGTTGTCAACTCATGGCATATTAATTTATATGGGGATAATAGATGGCCACCGCTTAGCAACCGTTGGAAAATTTCTAAATAGGGCAGCTGAAAGCTGCTAACATACGATCACCGGGTGAGATGGTGGATGCCGTAGCAAATTCCCTGCCCGCACATCCCTGGTATGCGATGGCCCTCAGCATGGGATGTATTGGTTTCTAATAGGCCACAGCGAGCCGCTGTTATAATCCCCTGCTCTGCCAGCCCTGGTGCGCCCGTGATAAGAACTGGCTTGTTTGAGCCAAAAAAAAACCACCATTCATAAAAAGAAAAAGAAGAAGAATGGACACCTGACATTGGCTAATATATGTAAAGCAAGAAGGAGAAGGAAAGAAAAGAAGACTCAAGCTACCAACCCGACATTGGGGAAGTAAACTGTGCCGTGCAGGCATGACAAAGGCCATTAACCCAAAGAAGAAGATGAAGAAAATATGGAGGGTAGAGGTAAGGAGAGTCATCTTATATGGGAGAAAAGTTGAAAAAGTGTCCAGTGTATGCGCTAAATAACAGTTCAAAAATCCTCCACAATGGCGCTGGTGGATGCACAGGGTATGGTATGAATGTAGCAATCGTAGATGAATTGAAGTATGCCGAGAAGTATGACTCTCCTTACCTCTACCCTCCATAGTTAGAGGTAAGGAGAGTCATCTGTGTATATGAAAAAGTGTCGTCAAAATGTATTAAATTAGGATGGCGCCACATTTGCATCAGGGTAACTCTTAAAAGAAGCGCCAAATATAAATTTTTTCAACTTTTCTCCCATATAAGATGACTCTCCTTACCTCTACCCTCCATAGACCAATGTCTAAACTCCATAAATCAAAAGAAGAAGAAAGTCTAAACTACCTTATTCGTTGTTCTGAGTTAGGTTCTGAGTATGGATGATCTCAACTCAACTCAACTCAAGATGTGCTGCAGATTTCAATAGTCTATGGTACTTAGGTTGTCAGTAGATGTCACTAATGGCACTTACCCAATAACAATCTGTGCAGTTACCGGCTGTGACATTGACGTTGACATGTTAGCTTGGCTGACGTTAGAGATCAGCATTTCCATCATTTTCATTAGAAAATTGTAATAAATTTTGTCTTTTGCCGAGTATGTATCGAGATGAATATATTTTTATTCGTTTAAGCTTGCTTTATTGAACAACAAACAACTTGGAAGGGTTTTAAAATAAAGTAATTGATAAAAACAATGATGGATGTCGAGGAGTGTATAAAAGAGTGGGAAGATTTAGTCGTCGATTACAAACGTTTAGAGGTATGTTTAAAGTATTCTAATTTATCTAATTCCCTTTTTACATATTGCAGTTTTGGACTTTACCCCTCTCGTATTATATTATTGTATAATTAAACTAAGGTAAACATTTGATGCATATCAAAGGATTTTGTCAAAATAAAAGAGGTTAAAATACGTGATAACAATGTCATTTGAATCAACGAATAAAAATATTAATTTTGTGCTATTGATTTAAAATAATATGGAAGAAACAGTCCTTTTTAATTTACGTAATAAAATAACATAAACCAAAATTTGGCAAAAAATAAATGTATTTTTATTAAACTATATTATTTTGTTTTCTTTTTGTGTGCATTATTTTACTTTCATAGAAATAAGCATTATATATTTGTTTTATTAACTATATTTTCAGGTATAATTTTTTTTTTATAAATAATATTAACTACAACAATTTCCTGTATGCAATGCTATCAGTAATTGTGATAAAATTTATTAATTAATAACATCAAAACAGTTTAATATTTTATAAGTATAAATGGTATCTTTTGTAGACTATAAACAAAGATTATGGAGCAAAGTTAGAAGAAGTTGGGGAATTGCAAGCATCATGCTTGAAGGAACTAAATCACCAAAGATACCGCATGTCAATAATAACTGGCGCATTGAAAAGGTAATATAAATTAAACTGATTATTAATTAGAATTATCTTAAAAATGCATCTAATACACCAATACCATCCCTATAACCAAATAGGCAATCAAATGATATTGAATCAACAGTTTCAATATCAGATGATTGGCCATTTGGTGATAGGGATGGTATTTATTATGCATTAATTAGTTTGTATGTGGCCATTAATTGTATTATATTTTCATTCAATGTTGGTACTCCAACATTCTGCTCCAATGCAGGTGAACTTTAATAATTACTATCATATGTTGGTGATTGTTAGCCTGAGATGTTGGCTTAACATGCTTTCTATGGTACAGGTAGTGCTCATTTCCAACTCGGAGCTTGCAGCTCAAGACCTTGTAATCTGTAGTTAAAAATGCTAACCACTAGATCAACAAGACAGTTCATGTGGTGACCCAGAAGAGATAGCTTCTGTACAATTAAGATAGCCCTAACATTTAATTTCAATTTGTTTCATAAGACACATTATTTACTGGTTATCAATAAAGAAAACTCTACAGCAAACAGTGTATAACTATTTAAAAAAAGTTTATATCTAATCTTTTAGCAGTTTTTATTTTATCTATTGATTATTCATTGGAAGAATATAATCATATCAGTATTCGGTTGTAAATTCACACTTAAGCTGCTAATTATCCTAATTCTTACTTTGCACCTTGATATAATCAGCTTTGGTTAAAAAAAGGAAATTTATCACAAGTTACTTCTTATAATGCTCTATATTTTTATCCAACAGCACCACTAAGGACAGTTAACTTTTATAGTGACATATAACATTGTCGCAAGTGCCTTTATTTATTTAGCGTATATTTCAAGGCAAATACAAATTGCTTCTATGTAAGCAATTCATTTGAAGCAAACTGGGAAGAGCTGTGTGCACACTTTTCCTGTGTATGCAACATAAATTGGCATCAGATGCTGTAGTAATTGTTAAAAGGACTACTGGCTTATGACACACTAAGGTTAAGTTTTAGAATCACACTAGTTGTTTCCCATGCCAATTTGAACATAGCAGGTTGACATTGTGTGTGAGGCATTTGATTGTGTTGCATACGTTAAATATTTCTATTACATACTTTCAGTGTAACAGCAAGAGTTCAGATATCATAAAGCATTGCATGTGTTGCTTATGTGGGATCAGTTTATATCTAGCTCTATTCTAAATATGAGAAAAAAGAGAAACAAAAACAAAACTAAACCCTTGGTAGCTGAGGTGGAAATAAACTTTAATATAGCACTAAAAACTAACATGAAATGCTTATGGGGAAAATTTGAATTGATTTGGATAAATTCTTTGTGTTCTTATATAAATAAAATGAGATTATTCTAAAACTCTCAAGCCTACCATCACCCACTGCCCTTTCCCAAACTTTGTATGCACAAATTGCAGATTAATATCATATCGATATGAAATAATATGTATAATTATTAATAACAAATCTTATCAATGAGATAAGATGTATTAGTTGTAGGGATGTGTGAAAGTCAAGTAAGCATTGGGTCAATGTAAGATAACGTTTATCAGTATAAAGCTAGGTTATAAGTAAGACATGCACATATTATAGTTGCATAGAAATTGTTGGCTCAGAATGTATTATGGTAAATAAATACAAATTTATACCTTCACAGTTCTGATGAGACTCTGTTTGAGTATCTCTCAAGAAGGCCAGAAAGCCCAAAAATAAATAAATAAATAATAATAATATTCTAAGTATTTATGTATATTATTCATAAAAATATTCATCAGTCATCTTAGTACCCATAACACAAGCTACGCTTACTTTGGGGCAAAATGCAATGATATGATAATTAATATAAAAAAAAAAAATATGATGATGAAGATTTTAATAAATAAAGAAATATAGTACGACAATACACACATCGCCTTCTAGTCCCAAATTAAGCTTTTGTTATGGTAGTACCCATAACAAAAGCAGATGACTCTTGAATAATTTTATGAATTATATACATAAATACTTATAATATACATATAAACACCCAGAAACTGAAACACATTCAGGTTCATCACAAACATTTTCCAGTTGTGGAAATCGAACCCACGGCTTTCTTGGACTCAGAAAGCAGGGTCGCTGGCCACTGCGCCAATCGGGCGCCAAAAATATTTATCTTAAGAAATGCTAGTTTACAAATGTCATATATAATCCAATGTTAAATCAATAAAATGATTAAGGATAAACTCGTGTTAGCTTATCGATTTGTGCCTAATTTTGTAGGTACAAGATACATAACTTATTCAGTAACGCAACATTTTAGGTTATACAAAATAAAAAATTGGGTTATACTCTACACTAGGCCTTCTCATTATTCGAATAAAACACGGTTGCTAAATCATAAATAAGGGGGCGTCCATAAATTACGTGAGGTGTTTTTTTAAATTTTCTGCCCCTCCCTCCCCCCCTGGTGAGATGTCGTGAGATTTCATTCAACCCCCTCCCCCATCCCCCAATCTCACGTGAGATTTTTCAAAATGTGAGTTTTTTACGTAAACGCGTTGGTTAATTTACGACTATTCAAGACTAGTAATCAATATTGCTGAGAGTTTTATTATAAGTGTAATAAAAATGTAACAATAGAATACTTAAATCGTAACTACTGTGAAATGAATGAAATTATTTTCTTTCGAATGAATTAATAAATGATCTTAATCGTATTACGATTACGCTTAAGATAAAATCTTAAGCATGTACAATCTGGATTAAATGGACCAAAATAGTATATTTTTTTTTTGTTTCAATCAGAAAAAAAATTGCGTGATATTTGCCGAGACCCCCCCTCTCTCCAACGTAAGATTAGATGAGATTTGACTCGACCCCCTCCCCCCTTGAACACCTCACGTAATTTATGGACGCCCCCTAAGTTGTCATATAAATAATAATTCTATTGAAGAGTAAAAACACCGACCAGTGTTCGCTTCTGCCTCAGTGTACTTAGTATTTTAAAATTCCCGTTACGAAACTTCTAACTGCAAATAGGCGTTATTAGTAGGTATTAAGGTATTATATTAAGTGCTGTAAGCGAAGCCTTTCAAGTGACAGCTATAGTTCAAGCAAAGCCGTATACTGCTAAACGATTCAGCTTTCCGGTAAAGTGTCTTGTAGAAATTGATTAGTATGGGATTAATTTACCGTCATCATACCCCTAAGTCTGTGCTAAGCATTCGATAAAACTGACGCGTCGTGAGACGGATGTGGAAATCGATGCATTCAGTAATCAGTATCAGTCAGTAATTTTAGACAGGTCAAGCAGATGGCTCACGTGACAGTAGTAGAAACGCAATGCCTATAAACGGGGCAACACTTCGCCGGGTCTGCGAGGGGTACGGCCTGCAAAATGACCTCCTGTGTCCATAAATCTGAGGCGTGGGTGTTAAGCCTCATCATATGCCTGTAATTACACTTATCAGACTGGAATACAGCACTGCTGCTTGGCGACAGCAAATTTGCTTTGCGGTAGAAATAACCACGGCAATAGTAATGCCACAGACGCTTTTTGTGCTACTCGTATTATTTTTCAATACAAATTTGCGATCCTGCACCCGTACGTTTATAAGCAAACTTTTCCACTAGAGATAGTTGCATGTTCTAGGCAGCTAAACAGAGAGTCATCAAGCTAGGCTATGAAACACTATGACCGTTTTTTTATTATTTATTTATTTATTAACAGCACTAACAACATGCCTATTACACGTTTTTTAAACATAGCACACACACAAAAACATGGACTGATATGCACGTCAATGACAAGTGCACATAGCAATGACAGAGAAATTAATTTTAAAATGTTAAATGTAAATTGTTGATATTGGAAAAGAGCAACTGCTGAATTTCTTGCCGGCTTCTACTTGGTAGAATCTGCCTTCCGAACCGGTGGTAGAGTCATTACACACAGACAGACTTGACGTTTCAAAAGTGCTTATATTAGGCCTACTTGAAATAAATGAATTATGAATTTGAATTTGAATTGAATTTTGAATTGAATTTTGAGAGCGTCATGTAAACTTAATTTGACAAAAAAATTAACACAAAATTTAACTTTCCGATAAGTGTTCGGTGAGTTTTTTTCTAAAAGCTGGGGAAGGTGAGTCATGGAAGATATCGATGCCAGGTATCTTTTTAGATAACTCGTTGTATTTCGCACAAAACGTATAATAGGCGCTTGTTTTCCGAGATGGGATTTAGTAAATGGTATATGAAAAAAAATTGTGGATTTGCAACTTCTGGTGTACCGGCGCGGGACAGTCAGAGATATATGATTGAGAAGGTTGTTACATTTAATTTTGTTTTGTAATATTTTATGTAAAAAACACAGATCAAGAATATCCCGCCTGTTTCGAAGAGATGTCATTTTAAACACTGCCAATCGCTGATTGTATGGCTGTCTGTGTGAAAGGCCACTTAGGTACATAAAAAGCCAGGTGCCGAGTAAAAGCGTGCTGTTTCAAGCTGTTTTCACTGTGTTGTGCTGTTTTCACTATAATAGTAATATAAATGTGTAGCGGCTAGGGTAGGGGACCACATATCAAGTATTTAGCTCCTGCTCCAAAATATATGTTCCTTGAACGCGTTTATACCAGTGCTATACGTCATGGTAAGAAAGAAAAAAGGTCCTTATTAGTGGATACACTCCCTTAACTACACAACTTAGCACATCTTTGGTCGAACAATAATCTTAAATTAAGGGTGCTATTCAGAAAGAGCCAACATTTTAAATTTCTCTATAATTATTGCATATATACTTGGACGTCAATATTTAAGATTGTGTTCTAAGCAGTAACATTTTTCGTAGGATGGAAAAGAAAGGTGTAACGAAAGATGAACGCCTGGCGAACTTAGAAAAGGAAGT
Source organism: Pararge aegeria (assembly GCF_905163445.1). Taxonomy (NCBI): domain Eukaryota; kingdom Metazoa; phylum Arthropoda; class Insecta; order Lepidoptera; family Nymphalidae; genus Pararge; species Pararge aegeria. The sequence continues at coordinate 6,275,345 of NC_053192.1, read as the reverse complement.
TATGAAGAGGAAAGCCATGCTGCACGAAATTGAAGCGACGCTCCCAAAACAGAACGGTCTCTACCTGAGAATCATACTCGGCAATGTCAACGTGTCAATTCTGAACAAAAACGACAAGTAAGGATTTTAAAATATTACTGTTTTTTATAAAAGTTTTTGAAAACTTTCCAAAAAAAAAGGATTTTTAATTGCAAGTCTGAGAGCACACTCACAAGTTTCACTTTCTGCTTTGGGACATAATTTTCGATCCTCATTCAGGCAATCATCTTTGTCTATCCCAGGGGTTTCCAACCTTACTAAGCCAGCAGCGCCCTTACAAGTGAAGAAATTCGTCACAGCGCCCCCGCGCTATAACCTAGCTAATTAAAATAGTTAGGTACCTGTTAATTAGGCAGATAGGCGCAAAAATATAACATCCTCAGTATGAAACTAATAAAACAACAATAAATAATATTTTTTTTACAAATAATTAAGAAAACTTAAACTATCCCAATGATGGGATTCAAGGTTTGTGACATCGCTGCACAAAAACTACCAAAAAATATTATTGTACAATACGAAGTACAGAAAGAGCATCTCGCGACGCTCAGGTGGGGAGCCCGTGATCTACCCATTAAACGTCAGGCCACGGGTGTTATCCCAGAATGAGAAGAGCACTGGCCAAGTAAATCTGTAGACTTTAAGACTGAGAAAATTATGGAAAACTCTCAGGCCAGAAAGTTAACATACGATGTTTTCCATCGTGTTGTTTTATTGCATAAATTAAAAACGCAACTAACTCAGTTCAACTGATAGCTTCTGTCGCTTAGTTTGCCTTTAAAATATAACTTTAAGTGATAAGGCCGCCTTTGCACCTTTACACTATGTAATGTCTTTGTTTTTCTTGTTGCAATAAAGTTAATCTATCTATCTATTCGAAATGTTTGAGGTACGTTCTGAGGATCGGCATTGGTCTACCCAAAAGGGAGGCCGAACCGCTTAAGTGGTACAACTAGACCGACTATCTGTGAATTGTTGACATCGACAACAATAGGAAGTCGTTTCCATGATTTTTTATGATTTGTATAGTTATTGCACACGACAACCATCGCAGCACTCGGCAGTGCTCTTTTTACCTGACGCGACATCTACAAAAACGTTTAATTAGTTATCTGCTGCAAATAGTTAGCTGCTATCGGAAATGTGCATCGAAATGTCGAGATAATGTAAAAGCAATCCACGAAGTACGATAAAAATCCGTTAAACTCATATCCATTTAAAAGATATCGTATCTTTTTTCATGTAATTTTTTTAATGTGTACACGTTTTATCTTACAGATTCAAGTATAAGGATGAATATGAAAAATTTAAATTAATCCTCAGCGCGATCGCATTTGTCCTCGCTGTTGCCAACTTGTTAATAGACTTTAGGTAAGATTTATTACCAAACTTTTCCGAAACCAGAATGCATGGGAAATAGCCATATTTATAGAGGTAATTCATGGGCGTACCCAGCTTCTAGTCTAGGCTCCCTTCAGACAGAGCTTTTTTTAGGTCAGATCGTCCGTGGCTGTTTTGTGAAAATTTAGAGGACCCTCAATAATCGATACTGGGACCAAAAGTATATTTAGCAAGCTGCCCTTCCCTGCCCCCAGCTGGGAACATTTTTATTATTAATGTGAATGTATTGGTTTACCGGTCTGTTGCATCAAAAGAGAATTTACCGGTTTTTGTTTTGCAGTGGTAGTTTTTGCGACGTAGGTAACAAACTAATTTTTTATATCCCCTAAAACTTACGATTCTTAAAGGTCTATCCTTTGTCTAGAACTTATTTCGGTTATTTCCTCTTCATAATAAAATCGCATTGTGGTCGCTAGCTATGGGCCTCATGAGAAGGCTCAGAGTCACTCAGCGGGCGATCAAGAGAGCTACGTTGGGAGTATCACTACGTGATCATATCAGAAATGAGGTGATTTGTAGAAAAACTCGAGCTCCCGACATAGCTCAGCGAGTCGTAAAGCTGAAGTGGCAAAGGGCGGGGCACAGCTCGGACAACCGTTGGACATTGGCGTCCCAAGTTGCTGAAATGGCGAACCCGTAAATGTAAACGCATTGTTGGTCGGCCTCCAACGAGATGGACAGACGACATCAAATGAGTTGCTGGGAGCCGCTGGAAACAAGTAGCCCGGGGCCGTGGATTTTGGAGCTCCGTCCCCTATAAGAGACCTATGTCCAGCCAGTGGAAGTCCATTGGTTGAAGTGATGATGATAAATAAAATTGCTGACTTTTTTGACGAAGAACTTACAATAAATCATATACATGAAACTATCTTTCTTCTATTATTTAATTTTTGTTTATATTATAATATAATAATTTTTATTTGTAAAAATTATAAAAATTATCCCTAAGAACGTCCTTCTATTACGCTTAAGATATTTAAATCATTAAAAAAAATACTTTGTGGTTTACCTAAGACATATGCATGTTAAATAGTTAAAGCGTTTACATATAGCCACGTAATATAAATATACTCAGTTATAGTTAAACTAGTAGAATGGAAGTATTAATAAACGTCATAAAAGCAAAGTAACAACAAAGCTGAATACAAAGATTTTAAAGAGTATGTACATAAAAATCATAGCCATTCAATTCAATTTATGAAACCTCTTAAATAACATTTATTCAAATACAAAAGTATAGTTATATACCTATTCATTACGTGCGTTATTATAGTAATATGTTTGCGTCAGTTTGTAAAACTACATAGGTCTGTTTGACGTCATACTGCCTTAAAGAAAATGTTTTTCTTTATTGTTGGAATTTTCTGTTGCGCATGCGCCTAATATTATACTTTTGAGTTAAGTGGGAGACCTTTTGAACATACAATGGTCAATGCTATTCGGAAGCGATTGCAATTACGGTTCTATAATGTGAAGAGGGGCAGTCATTTTATCTTATATCCGCCCTGTATATTTATAAAGATATAATAAATTATAAATCACACCGTACATTATTATTCCGTATATCTTTAATTATATTTACCTGCTTTAATTAAGTTTAATAACTTTCATTCTCACTTTCAACCAAAGACGTCCGAGATTATGTGTTTAACCTAATGGATTTGGTATACGTATATAGGATCACGTTGCTTCTTTTAATATAATAACATGCAGTATGTGTTTAGTTTCAAAGGATATACCTGAAAAGGCAACCTTAACAAGAAATACTAACAGTAAAGTGTATAAAACATCACCATAAGTTCCTCAGGAGTCGAGTAAGGGGCGGGCGAAGCGACGCGGTGTATCATAGAATAAAAGTGTGTAGCGTAGGTACTATGTGCGTGTCGGTCTTTTATTTTTAATAGGGTTGTCATAAGTAAATATTTAGAATAATTTGAATTCGTTTGTAGGGGAAAATAAATTTACTTACTTAGAATTAATATTTTTCACTATTACATTTATCTTCTTCATCCTTCAATATTATTTCGTAATTCTGTTACATGTATAACCTTTTTGTATGTTGGTGTCTTATTAGCCTATAAGACTAGTTTCGTTATTACAGGCCGTTACAATTGATACTGATATTCCTGCTAGTCTGGTACTACTGCACGCTAACGATCCGTGAGAGCATTCTCAAGGTTAACGGCTCACGGATCAAGGGCTGGTGGCGATTACATCACTTCATCTCCACAGTGGTCGCGGGGATTCTACTAATTTGGCCGCAGAATGAACCCTGGAACGAATTCCGGCATACATTCATGTGGTTTATTGCTTATATCAGTAAGTGTTTGTGTTAACATTATTTTTTTCGGTTTCGGCGGAAAATATTTTCAAGGTTACCCGAGATCTTTGACGTGATAACGACTTATATATAGATGAACGCCGGCTGCACGCACAAAAAAGCATGACTGTCTTGTCTTATGACACGGTGTCTTGTCAAGACTTGTCACGTTTCGCCACGAGTCGAGCGTGCAAGCGATAGAGAAGCACGGAAGATAATTTTACGGGATTCGTTATAAGCCGGACGCTTAGGCTTATAATGCATCCCGTAAAATTTTCGTGACGAAAACGTGACGTAAAAGACAATATTTTCTTCATTTCATCTAAGCTGGTACCGAGTGGTAAGGGATAATGCAGTCTAAACTGTTCAGAGTAAGTTATATCAAACACAGTTGGGCAGGAATTTTTTATAATTTGCTATAGCGACCCAAATTATAAATAACTCAAAAGTGACTTTGAATGGGTTGGGTTCAAAGCTCTGCGTCATAAGTGCGTTGCGTCGCGTCGTCGCTTCTTCGTTTTCTGCTCTTGTGTGTTTCTGAAGTCTTGCGTGGCCGCAACGCAATCAGTAGTCATCACCCAAAAACGAATCCGATGGCTCTAAGGAAACGCACTAAGGTGCGTTTCACACCTGCAATGATGCAACCCCTTAATGTGGCATGAAAAATATAGAGAAAACGCGTCGTTTTCGTCAGCGTCGACGCTACGTCAGAGGAACGCAACGGAACGCAATAATAAGGCAGTGCTCTATGACTACGGGCGATAACGTATTAGTGCGTTGCGGCGCCGCAACGTTACGACACAGTATAGCAACACCTGCGTTGTGTTTAAAATATATAGAAAACAACGCAACGCAACGCAACACACTATTAAGGCTGGGATCTTCAATAGTCACAAATATACTGGGTCAAATTCCGCAATGATATGTAATTTTAAAAATGTATAAACTTTGCTATCAATTTATTTGCCTATGCCTATATGAACTAAATTTCAGGTGTGGTGCAATACATGCAGTTCAGATACCAAAGTGGCGTCCTATACAGGCTTAAAGCCTTAGGCGCCAGACATAACATGGACATCACGATTGAAGGCTTCCACTCTTGGATGTGGCGAGGGCTGTCCTACTTACTACCGTTCCTTTTCGGAGGCTATGTATTCCAGCTTTACATTGCCTATACGCTGTACAATATTAGCGACCATCCAGAAGCTTCTTGGCAGGTATGTAAATAAAGTCAATTATTTCTTATTATTATTATTCTGGTCTGCAAAGAAATCCTTCCTTTAATGATTTCAACGTAACAACGTCTTTAAAGGACATCATCCAGGATTCATAAATTTTTGGTCCAAAAGAGAAATTGCTGCCAAGAAAAATATAGATTTACCCCAACAGACAAACATACATAATTACCGAACCTTTTTTGTTGAAGAAATAAATGCGTGAATAGTGGTTGCCCGCAACTTCGTCGGCGTTCAACTTGATTTACCTAATTATTATTATGTGTTTTCTAATTAGAATTATATTTATATACACGGGGGAAAAAAATTAAAAATTAGGTACGTGATAAATAATATTTCCTATATAAATAAACTTTTATTTATATGTCCTCCACAATTTACCCCGACCCAATGCGTTCGCTTTGTTTTTTGCTCGGCTCCTGGGCTTCGTAGCGTTATGTTAAAAAGCCTTAAACATAAGCCTTCCGCAGTGATTTGTTATCAAGTGCAAAGCGAATCCAAATCCAAATCCTGGTAATTATTTCAGGAATTAGCGGGCTAGCGAGAACACTTTTTAGTATAACAAAAAACAACTGTTTTATTTTTCGAGAAATCTTATGAATACAGCTTTCATAAGTTATAACCTCTTTTCATTACAGGGAGGTTTTTCTTGCAGACCATATTATTTTATATTATAGTAGGTTTGCATAAACATAAGAGTCGGTTTATCATTGTGAAAGTACATAGTATAAGAACGTAAATGTAATTTAAGAGCAGTGCGATGAGGAATTATGTTATTCTTTCTGCAAATGAATTCTGCGAGAGAAGAATAACGCAGGTAATTTACGGTAGTAAAATAGGCGCCTATCCTGTTATTTTTTTACTATTACAGAATAGTAAAAAAATTACTTTAACCAAGGTACGCCGAACCTTACATGGATAATTTTTGATTAGTCATAAAGTTGAAAAATTTATTTTAAGTGTACGTCAAAATGATTCATACGTTACTAGTGATTATCACTGTACCTACAATTCTTTGTAACCAGCTACAAAATTAGATAATACCTCCTTCTTTTCCTTACCAATTCTCCTAAAACATAGTAGGAGCTCGTAATAGATTTATATCTCGATCTTTTTAACTGGTTACCAAAATGCGACAGTGTTATTCTTATTTTGTAGCTTGTTACGAAAAATAGTTACCAACTTGGATGAAAGGAATTAAAATTGCATTAATTTAATTAATTAAGACTAATCTATACTATATATTATGTTATTAAAATCAAACAGGCCTTGCTTGATCGCTTCAAGAAAAACTGCAACATTTTAAATCGATATCAGTTACTGAAGTGAAACTTCTTGATGTCGTATGGGAGAAATTTTATAGGAATGTAACGTCTTCCTGTAGTGCGCCATCTTGTAATGTTTTTCTGTTACGCGCCTTCTTCATTTCTAAGTCACATTTTTCCGTTACGCTACATATTTATTTCTAATACAGTCAACAGGTGGGTGTTACTACAGTATTTTTTTTTAAAGTTATTTCTGGTTAACCTCAGTTTTTTTGTTTTAATTGTGATATCAGTGAATGTAAATAGTTTTATAAGAACTAGCAATTATTAATGAATACTACTGTTAATCTAGTAATCATCCATCAATTGTAAAAAAAATATAGTAAATTATGTCATAAAGAAGTTTCACTGCTTACATGTGTACACTAATAAACACATATTTTTTTTGATATTGGATAGATGCCACATTTACATTGGATTGATTTAGATTGATAATACATATTTTTTTCCTATAATTAGGTTGTATTTTCTTGTGATTTTTTCTTGGTGGTCATGCTAGGTGGTAATATTTTACGTCGGTATTCTGCATTTTTCAATTGACAACATTTTTTTAAACTAAGTTAGGTTTTTACTTAAATAGGCCCAAATTAGACCTAAATTGTTTTGTAAAACACACTTTCAAAGTCAGCTCAATCTCAAAAACTATATGCACATATAATTTATCCCTAACCTTTTTTTTACCGAGTTTGTAGTTTAAAATACCGCAATAATAAAATAAGTTTTAATAATAATAATAATGAATAAAAATAATTTATTTGCAAAAGGATGGTACAATATCGTTTACGCGTCCAAATATGTTTCGTCAAATGACATGCATTAAATATTATATTAATAGGTAGATAAACTAAGAACAATGAATAATAAATAAATGAATTTCGATTTAGAATTATTTGAATTTAGAACTCCAAAATTAACAAATAGTATTACTTTATATCAGCTTATCCGTGGAAATGTTGTCAATTGATTACAAAATAAAACAGGTGGCGGCGTTAAGTTTTTCGTTCCTGCTAATCGGCATCGGCAACACGGCCACTACGCTCATTGTGATACCCCAGAAACTCAACGAACAGGTACCCAGCTGAGGACCGCACTTACAACGCACGTATACGCACGAATAGGTGTTGCAAATATATTTGTATATCTCCCTAAGGTGATCTAGTACGCAATATCTACAATTTTTTCGTTGCAGCATGGTACGATTTCAAGGCTCTTATGTTAGTTTTCACTTACCACGAACAAAGCAATGAAATAAATAAGTACGATCAATCTAAGAAGATTCCTAGGCATACATCAACCGTTCAACAATAGTTATGACCTAAGAGTTGGTGAAACGTTTTTAGTCTATAGACTAAATCGCCTAAATCTTAAGGCATTCGATTAAGGCGATGTCTTGGTTTGGTGAAAATGGGCGTTATTAAACGGGTTAATGGGTAATATTTTACTTCGGTATTCTGCATTTTTCAATTGTAATTTTTTTTTAAATATAGTTTTTACTTAAATAGGCCCAAAATTATTTTATAACACTTTCAAAGTCAGCTCGATCTCTAAACTGTATGTACAAATAATCTATCCCTAGCCTTTTACAAATTCAAAGCTTAAAATATATAATATATTAAATAAATCGTAAGGCATTCGATTAAGGCGATGCCTTGGTTTGGTGTAAATTCCCAAACCGCTCGGGGATCGAACCCGGGACCGCCACTCATGATACCACTGCGTCAGGGAGGTCGTCAAAAACACACGGATAACGCAAAACAGCCTTCTAAAAGCAGCAGTGTGTGAGGGAAAGAGATGGTACATCAACCGCACCATGCTACAACGAAAAAACTGTAAACGACGAACCGCTTTTATCATCTGACTCGTCCCAGCATGAACGTCAATATTCAATCGAATGTGCGATTAACTTGCGAAAATAAATAGCAAATGGCTGTCATTATTTAGCAGATAAACCGGTATAAGCACAATTCAGGGAATATATCAACCGTGCTTATTATCATAAGCAGAAGTAGTTAGACTATGTTGCTTAAACTTGAAAACTTTGAAATCTGAAAAAAATCGCTATTTAATAAGGCAGATATTTTTTTGGAACCCCAGTTTCCGAATTCCAATATTCCACGGTCTTGTGCCGCTTGTGTACTCTCTGAACCTGCTTACCTGCGGTCAATAAGTGACCGAAATACGTAGGTGGTCCACTCTTTAGGCCCGCGTCACTTTGGCGAAAGAACATACGAATGCGAGTGAGACAGATAAAAATAAAAAATAAGAAAGATTTATGACCAGGCGGCTCAGATGATAAAATCGGTGCTACCGTAAAATTAAAACCTCTAGGCAAAAATAATAATTTTAACAGAACCGGTAACTTATTTATTACAGTACAACAGTACTATGTCACCTTATCGGAAATGCTTTTAATATGTAGCTTAAAGATTCCATAGAGTAAAATGGCGTTTTTTTTAACCTTCATGTATTCTAAAATATAACATTATTTTCTTTAATTTTTTTTTGTAATTATGAAAATAAATATAACCGTAATGTCATGTCCGTAATGGATTTTTTTTCGGTCGAATGGTACCGAAAATGCTGGTTGCATTTCCGCACTGAAAAGCCACGGTGATCCTTTGCGTAAATAATGAGCCATCTGGACTGTGCAGTGAACTTTTAAGTGAAGTTGATTACAATTTGTGTTCCGTTCTACATAACGCGTGAGTGATTGATAGTATTGTCACATTGCTCTTGTCGCTTTGTGGTGTTTAGTTCGATAGATTGCCATTTTTGCTTTTTTTTAAATTTGAATACCATTAAACGTCATTGCCACTCACTCCATGGAATAAAAATAGATATGGATATCTACTGGCGATGTAGCCCTTTTAAATTCCATTATAAATGCAGTTTATTATATTATTTTATTTATCGATGTAACATTGTGTTGGTTTTCGATTATCTAATGCTTTCGCACATGAGTACAGTATCCTTAGTATGAAGTAAGAACGCTCGCAATCGTAAAGTCCCTTACATGTTATGGAAACGCTGCAACGTCCAGAGTAAAGTGGACTTGATGTATATAATTTTAAAGCTTAAATTTGTCCACAATAAATCTGTAGGACAGAATTTGGGACTGTATTAGATTCATGTTATTATGTTGGTATAACTTTACGATACTCGTAAGAGACTACATTGTGAGCGTTAAAATCCTAAACTAAGGATATATACAGTACGCGCGATCTCAGTTGGCCGAACATAAGTTGCGTAGTTATAAAGTTTAGGTGTTCAATATTGGTCTGAGATAAAGTTTGTACATGCAAGAGCGTCTCAGAAAACCAACCTCAGGCCGGTCAAGTGAGATCTTGCGGATTATAACAGATTTTAAACTATAATGTAGTGCTAATTAAGTTATACACAAATCTATAACCTTATCTAAATGTACAGGGCTCACTGTATCGCTTAAAGCAGTGTCAATTACAAATATCAGTTTATTTATTTTTTAATAAAAGCTTATTTGACATACTTTGCTGTCCCAAAAATTGGGATTATAATAATTCAGAAACAAAAAGTCAATAATAATAAAAAATAATACTGCTTTAGACGATGTTAGTAAGCCCACTGGTTTGGAGTTTACTATTTTAACTTTTTATTTGTGTATAACTGAATTAACACTGTATATTTATGTAATATATGCAATATATGTGTGCAAACATAGTAAAGAATGCATTTTTGAATATATTCGGTTGTAGTAGCATTTGATAGTTGATATTATGAATAATGAATTTGTAAGGGACACTTAGTTAGATACTCATTAGAAGCTGTATATTTTGTAGTGTAAAAAACCTAATAAGGTTGCAAATATAAATATTACGTATGTCTTACGATTATTTATTTTTGTTTCTGAAACTAATTGTATGCTTATTATTTTAACATGTTCATGTGAGGGATGCCGCGAATGTAGATATTATTTGGATCAGTGTTCTGAAACCGTATATATCGTATCAAGTTTTGTTTTCGGTAAATTTGCAAGGTACCAAATGTAAATTTCAAAAACCCCCATATCGCAATTTATATATTTTTCTTTGTCATACAAGAAACATAATAATTATAATTTATGCTAAGAAAAAAGATACATAATGAATAATTTCGACTATCGCAAGATAGCTGCATAAAAAATATTGGAAAACGTGGTTTAAACGAGATTAACACTACCTAATTCACAAAATGCAGGGTTCAAAATGTGTCGTGGTAACTTATCAAATATCGGTGCACCCAAAGAGGTCGCCAGAGGACGCCTCGGGTACGTTTCCCGGTTAGTTCAATTTGAAAAAAATTGTAATTTGTAAATTGGCGGTCGATTTACGTGTGCAATGAATTGCGTGTGTTATTATTTGAAACTTTACTGTGAACATCATATTATGTTATGTTGATGCCAGTGTAAACCAAGCTTTAGTTTGTAGAAAACCAAGTTGTCCATTAAAAAAATACATGGTTTTATTATTTCCACGATTTTTCTCCAATATTATTAAACCCCTCAAACAATTCCCTAAATTCTGAGCACCGTCTTATTGTACATTTACTTACATTTTATTTTACATTATTTTGAAATTAAATATACCCGTCTACCATAAACGAAATATGGTTGTCGTCATAAAATAGTTTCATAAAGTGCGGCCGCTGAAAGAATACGTTCATCAGGAAATCAGTTAGTCATAAAAACAATAATAAAACGTTGAAATAACCAAAAATATTTTTTTTCGTACATTCAACGCCATTTCGAAGTTACAGCGCAGCACAGCGATTACGACCTGGAACGCATTCGTTCAACGACTGAACTGACTGAATAATGTTTAAAATGCCATCTTAGAGTTAATTTATTGTATCACAAGAATCTTATGGAATCTCTCTTGCGTGTTGTGAATTATCTGTTTTATATTTATTTAAAGCAGTAGGACGCGTTGTCTTTTTTTACACAATTTGTATAAATCGCAAGTTTTTATTATAAGTAGGTACCTATTTGTGAATTTATGTAATTTCTTTTTTCGGTTATTACTTATAAATTTATGTAGATGGTTAGAATAATTATTTTAGCGAATATTTGTTTGTTTTTTTACAAGGTTTTATTTGAATCTACATATATATAATTTTTGTATATTGGCCCATACTGGCTATCCAGTTTTAACGGAATAATGTAATTTGATTAACTCAAGGTCAGTCACCAATTTTTTTTGTCAATTTGCGTATGTGTCTATTTTAGTAGACACACACGCCAATTGACACGTTAGATTCATTTTTAAAGGATACTGAAATAATCAGATAAGAAAATAAACTTCAAATCGAATGTAGTTACGAAATAACCTAAGAATCCAGAAATATGGTCTAGTAAGAGTAAATTCTATTCTATATCAGTGCCCCTATAACGCTTGTCTCGAAATCTTTGGTGGTTTTCGTTACTTGATATAGTAACGTGAGAGTGAAATAGCACTGAATAAAGTTGTACTTTCTGTACTACTTAATTTTATTTCACAAAGTTTCTTCTATTGGCTGCAGAAAATGACCATTTTTTATATTCAATGTATTTATTTAACCAAGAAATATATATCATAGGAACTTTAGTTATTGATGCTTATTATCTGTTGTGCTTCTAAATAAAACGTTACTGTAAAAGTATGTGGTGGTAATCTTCCTTATATTTCCATTGGATAAGGATTGCACTATTGTTTAATAAAAACCTATCAATGTAGTTTATACAACATAATTTTTAGACTTTCAAAAAATTATTGATGGAAAATTTTAACAAAAAACGCTGTTTACTTATTGACCGATGTCAGGAATTATTGGGATGTGCGTTGAACCTTACTGTTTATAGCGAAACCTCATTTGGTGTAGCTCAAGCTATTTCCACACGTGATATTTCTCGAATAATAAGCGTCTAGTCCTTAATTCACATCGAAACGCGGCCATTTGCATTGTTTTTTTTTTATTTATATATTGGTAAAATTAAAATATTTTTGTGAAAATCTTTAATCAAACTTGATAAGTCATACAATATTATGAAAGATTAAAATTTAATAGATTCATTAACGATTTTGCACCACCTCATTCTTTCTGTAAACTTTCAAAATTATCTTCCTAAGAAACTCGAAAAAGCCCTAAGCTTAATTATAGGCCACACCAATGCGTTTGCTTTAAGTTATGATTTTGTAGTCTTAGAAAAGCAGGGCATGATCGTCATTTATCCAATAAATAATTGACCAAGATTACCTAAATCTAAAACATCAAGCGCTTTGTCTAGAATTTCTGCATGGAATTTTGAAATAATAGATAGTTATAGAGGAATTATTGCTTTACTTTTTAATTACCAAGCAAGGTTTCAAAGCTGAATGCAATTGATTGATTTGATGATTTTTCTTATATGGAACATTTTTCCAAAAATTGCATTTAATTGTTTTAACAAGATAACCTATATTTAGTTAGGTATAATAAATGATAATGCTATTGGGGAAAACTCTGTTACATTTACTCCCAAGTGTTTTACCTTCGGTGTAAATTTTACAACACATTGAATATTTTCGCACAACTTTCAGCTACACTACTCAACTTACTAATAGGAAATAAGTATAGTATTATTTCGTATATCTATCTAGGTGGTTTTTATTTTTATATAAAAAAAATATGTATATTAAAAAATATACAGTATTTAGGCTATCCATAGAATTGTAAAATAATATAAACATAATCTATGCATATCACTTTGAACAACATTGATTCCTATAGTTATAATAAAGTGTGGCATCTTAAAATAATGAAAAACACTAATTATAACTAATTCGCCAAATATTTAAAGATATCTATAAAGAAAGTTTTAAGTCCTTGGTTAATGCAAGCTAAAAATTCACAATCTAAAACCAAAATTTTAGCTATCTACTCCAATTTCTCTAGCTTCTTACTAGTCATCATTATTTATTTAACAACTCTTGGCTAGGTTTAGATGATCGTGCGTGCATACACATTCTATATAGTTGTAAACATTGAATGGTGTTTAGAGTAAAAAAATGGTTGGCTACATTATATATAAGTCTGTTATTTATATAAAAATTGTTTTCACGAATTATATGTACAAATAAGATGGCGTATCTAATGTAGAGAAATTAAAGAAAATACATTTTAAGCGTGTAGAACGTAAACTAGCTCTGCGAACAAAAGACGTTGCGAAGCGACGGCCTTCGACGCAAGACTGAGTTTAGGTGGGCTAATTAGCCGGATTTTATGGGCATTGACCTCTATTTACTTAAAATTCCGTTGTAAGCAATCGTCTCTATTATACTTAGATCCTAAAAACAATTGTATTAAGACTATTTCGTAAGCTTTTCAACCACTAGGAGTTTGGATGAATAATCTGTTATTAGATTGTAGCTGTAACTTACCATATATTATTATTGTTTTGTATAATTTTGCGTGCTGTAAATTTTGGTATTTATTTTTTGTTGTGCTGAATAATAAAATGTTTTTTCAGTTGCTTGTTGTTGTTTCTTTAATATTTTGTTTTTATATTTGCGATGTTTGACAGGTATCTTACCTGGCGGTTTTGTTTCTTATTTTGCACTGCTGCAACACGTACACTATACTTCGGACGTTGCGCAAGAAAATGCAGGGCGAACGGAAACTGATCTACAAATTGCGAGCGATTGCGCACCGTCTCGCCATCTTGGTACGTGTCTGTTGCGTTAATGCTATATCTTAATTATAACACGGTCGAATTAACTGTACAACTCGCTTCCCCAATCCCTGTGATCACTGCGTCGCATTTTGTTGTCCTTATTTCTCGAAAGTAAGCTCCCTAATATTAAATTACAAATTTTTCCGTAACCGATGGGCAGAATCTTGCTGTATATCTTGAATATATCTCTGTGTTGGTATAAAAAAAGTAATAAAAATAATAGAAATGAAATTATTACAAGCGGCGTCAGCCTAATGGTTTGACTTTGGCTGCATTTTCTAGGGGCTGTTTTCGAACCCCGGCACGCACCTATAACTGCTTTAACGGCAAAGAAAAAAATGAGAAAACCAAACCACAATTGGCGAACCTGGTGGATTACAGCCTTAACCATTCTCATTGCAGAAAAAGACCGTGCCCTGTAGTGGGTCGGTAATGTGTTGATATGATAATGATGATTTCTCTACTATACCAGAGCGTCATATGTAACTGTTTATTTATATACAATACAATAAAGTAATCTGCTCCAGGTTCCCAGATAATTCGACCATGTTACGCTCTAGCACATTTTCCAACTTTTGATCAAAAATTGCTTTGTTTGAGAATTAAGTTAATCCATCACTAAAGTGCCGTGCTAGGGCCTTTGTACTACCTGTTAGAATTCATTAGCGGTTTCCATAGTTTCCTCCTACGAGTGTACCTTCCGAAGCATTTGTTTTTCAATTTATAATTTTACATGTTGCCAAATTAAATTTATTTAACTCACAAAACATGACAGTAGCTTGGATTGGCATGACAGTATTAATGTTTAGTTAACTTTTTTGTTTTATTTCACAGTACTTAAATTGTATAAAGATGTAATTGCCCATCGATTTTAAATATGTATATTTCTTACTCGATCACACATAAAAAAGGATTTCTATCATACGAACTTGGCTAGCAATAGCCCATTATTTGGCAAACTATGCCTACATTCTAACCGCTAGTGAATTCGATTACGCACCTTTGGATTTCGTGACGTCAAATTTGACATTTTGTCAAATAAAAACCGTTACATCTTCCATCACAAATTACATTAGGCGCGTGCCATATGAATGGAAAAACAGTTGGTACTCCTATATCTACTTATTAATATTCTCACCCTTAACACCTTATAGGGTTATACTGTCTTAACTAAAATGTAATGTTATTGTTGTACTCTATACTGTTGATTTTTATTTATAATGTTTTAGCTGCCCATATAAGTGTTACCGAACTTAGCCTTTAAAACACAAAGTATTGCGTCAATTTTAATCTGACGTTAGTCTTCGTTTTGACTTATATCTCCGATGCACCCCTATAAGCATTGGTCTATAAAAAACTACCTACTACAGCAAACGAGGGCTTGAAACGGATTTTGAGATGGTATAAAGGTACTATCCGCTCAAATTAATAGTTTTCTCAAGCCCTAACTGCCAATGATGGAGCAATGCGTTTCGTTAAAGAGTACGCCAACCAATAAAAGAAACATTTAATAATGGTATGGGAATGAAACTCCTATTTTAGAAACGATAAAAAGGCCCTTAATGCCAGCGCGCACTTGGGACGTGTTTCCAACGTTTAGAGGTCGAAGTCATTGAAGATAAGTTCACGGGTCGATGTATAAACATACGAATGCGTCTATGTTCCCAGTAATTTACATAAGTGTCTGGTCGTCTTTTTTGTGTGCTGGCGCATAACTCACAGAATCTTAGTTTTCCAAAGCACCGATCACCGATGAATATAATCTTACCCGTACACGTTTCACATTTAAATTGACTTGAGTTGTTCGTGCAGGATGCATCCGCAATTTCAATGCACAGGTGTTTTATATTTTTATATTTATATTTTTTCGTGGTTGTACTCGTATATTTATCGTGCTTTTACTTGGATACTTACATAAGCTTTTACTTTAGAAAAAAATATTTAAAGTATCGATGGTTCAACGTTTCTGACGTTTCTGGGGGTAAACTGAAACCCGAAATGTCGTAGATCCAAATACATGTTGTGTCTACCGTCCTAGTGCATAGCATAAATATGGTGGAGAGGAAAAGAGGAATGTAAAGTAGTCATGTTTCATATGCTTGCCGTACATAAAAAGCAGAAGATAAACTGATACTTACTTACCCATGGTTATCTTGGCCTACCTGAGATTAAAAAGTTGGCGCACCCTCATTAAACCACCACTGCATGTTAGAAATCACCACTGAATCTAATTTACTTCTCCAGAAAACAGATCCTACTTAATATGCCTACACGAAGAGTAGGAGTAGTAACATTCGCATAAACAGAAAAAAATATTTACGCACCTTTTGTCTAGCTTTTTTCATGCAAGATTGTCGTCTCACCATTCACTTGTCGTATTAAATGTTGCATTTATAGAATTTGTAGCGAAGGTAAGTAATTTTCTTTATGCTTTCATACAAGCTTCTGAATCCAAACATATCAGCGTCCATTATTGATCTACAAACAATATATGTAGGTACATGTTATGTTTGTAGATAAATAATGGACGATGAGTGGGTAGGTAGGTTATCTACCCACATCATCAGCCTTTCCCACTGCTGAAGCGGCCAGTCTAAAGGGCCTACCCTTCAATGCGTAGCCGGGCTTTGTTAATGATTATCAGGATCCTAATCCTCGATGGGATTCTTAACGAAGCCGCGCACGTAATTCATTATGTGGCGAAAATTAAGGTACTACATACAAGAATTTCCAATTGTAAGTCACATAAAACGTGTCACAAAAAATGTGACACAATATAGACGGTTTTTTGTGAAAGAAGTTTACGAACTGAACGTACCTATACCTACTAAAAAAAACATTGAATTATTTTAAAGCTCACTGCTAAATCAAAGTAAACTTCAAAAAAACTGGTTTATAAATGCAACACTAAAAGCTTTAAAATTTGAGACGTTAGAGTTGCTGTGCGAAGAACATAAGTGAGCGTCAGTTATAATGTGGTAAATCTGGGTATATTTGCTACCTGACGCCGGCTCGTAGTTTTCAATACATCATCGTTAATTTTTTTTTTTTATTGGTAAATTAAAAAAAACTATAAAACTGTAAAACTATACCCACATCGCCATCTAGCCCCAAAGCGTAGCTTGTATTATGGGTACTATGATGACTGATGAATATTTTTATGAATAATATACATAAATACTTATAATATACAAATAAACACCCAGAACCTTAAAAACATTGGTGTTCATAACACAAACATTTTCCCGTTGTGAAAATCGAACTCACAGCCTTAGCTCAGAAAGCATGGTCGCTGCGCATTGCGCCAATCGGCCGTTTACCATTTGGTTCTAAGCTAAAACTATAAATATTTCCCGTGTTTTAAATTTACTTTAATCTATTATTTTAATAATTCCAGGATCAAAAATGGAGGCAGAATAAAGTTGAAGCTAAGACTTCGTAAGGATGGTGGTGTTTACCAGCGTAAGACTATTTGACAACTAAGCTATAAATTAATCTTTTAATCTGATCATTCAGTAAAGAACTATTTATATTTTCGTATAACAGTATTTGGATTATCTATGTTTAATGTAATGTTATTTAACGATGTAAATATAGGTGGTTGATAACATTAAAAATAATTACAACTTCAATTATTTTTATTTCTAGTAATATACAATGTTTATTTACATTTAAACTAAACGATAAATAACTTAGGAACAATAATAATTATTCAATGAATTTTATGGATTTTTCTATCAACCCAATATTTTCTTTCTTTATTTATAATATTTACCCAATACATAATATTATGTTATATCATTATGTATTCACTAAATCACAAACACTATATACATTCAAAATCTGGTCGAATTACAAAACTTCTCAGCACAAAATAATATTCTTAGTAGATAAATAATCATTCTCAAGGTAGTTTTTGGACAAACATAAACTTGTTTGATCAATACTGTTAAACTAGTGAAATGTCCAAAAGCATACAATAGAGCATCGGAGTCGTAACAAATACAATGAGTCCGAACGCGAGCTTCGAGGAATCTAGGGCTGGGGTGGCGGTTGTGATTGACTTCGCTCCATTTTACCCCCCATCCACACGGTACCAGTGGCGACGTTGACGAATATGTGTAACAATAACGGACCTTGACTGATACTTGACGGAAAAAGCAAATGACCCACCCGATGAATACTGATGATAAGTGGTAAACGATCGCCGATGGAGCAATACTTGGAGAGCGTGCAAGGAACCCGTGCGCTTCAGACCGAAACACAGCATTGCAAATTTGCAACAATGCTGAACTAGGTATGGTGGTAGTTGTTCCCCGGACGAGCTGTACTACACTATGAATAACTTTATAACAATTCTAGCTTACTAACTTATTACGTCAACGTTACTAAGATTCCTCGGAGCTCGTGCGCGGACTGTAATCGGGGATTGTCGTAGAATAATAGCGACCTTGACGTGACAGAGTGCAAAGAGCGCCATCTAGTGGCAGCATATTTTCCCGGTATTATAACTAAATGGCGCTCCTTCGATACCATCTAAATCGTAGTTAACTCGTACGCTATCGAATAAGTAAACGTAGGTAGAAAATCTCATACTTGGCACTCGGATGCTAATGCTTGCGGATTAACTGACACTATTCCAGTATTAGTTCAAATATACAATAAAGGGCGAGAGTGATGGTAATGTTATGAGCGACCCACCGGTTGCTATTACACAACCATAAATGGTTACATGTTTCATGCTAGGCTTTATTCGAAAGCAATTCATATTTACATAACTGGAAAAAAATAATATTAATAAACATAATAAAAGTAAGTTTTGCTTTATCGCTATGACAAGAGACATTAATGATTATTAAAAAAAACAAACTATATTTCTCGCCCAAAGTTTGGTTATAATGGTAAACAACTCACAGAACAGAGGTGATACACATGAAACCAAACTAAAATTGCAAAACAGAGATACACACATAACATCTTACCGTTGAGTCATGGGTACATGACACTGCAAAATATAAAAACTAGACTTATTAAATGAATATTAAAATATTCATTCATTCAACAACCGTCTATAGGAAAAAAAAATATTGTCATTTTTACCGTCGGAAGCTACTTGGCAAACCAAGCTACGTAAGTACTGGAGGACCAAGGCTGCGAAGGTGCGCATCGTCTTATAACTAAATACGAACACTGGTACCATTATATTTACAACAGTAACTAAGTAATTGCTTACAGCTGAGTCAAACCTTTAATTTTGAAACAAAATACCCTCATCCCATAACAAGAAATTGACGATATTGTTTCTAAAGGATCGAATGGTAAACATAGAAGTTTCTCTTCGAGCACGCTACAATTACATAATATAACGTTTATCGCTTTACACCTTGACTCATAGACTTAATACTCCAAGTCTTTGTGTGGCGATATTCCATCGTAGACATACGTTAGAAACAATGTATGTTTCATAAGAAAAAGATTAGGCGTACCAATGTGCACTTTGGCTAACACGAATCGCTTCAAGCTGAAATATCGTGTAACTTCTCTGAGAGGTTTCAAACCAACAATTATTACACAAAATATATGGGTTGACATCAGATATTGTGTATATGGTGACCGATAGTCGCTAACCGGCGGTAACCTTGAATAAAAGTACAAAAACTATCAAGACAACTAACTAGCTTAGTGATGGGCCAAGCATTATTCACCAATCTCATCATCACTTTCACTGAAAGAATTGTGTTGATCTTCTAGTCGCGGTTTTTTCACTAATAAACCTTGTCTTTGTAATTTTTCGATAGCTTCTAATGTATTTCTTTTACCAGGACTCATTTCACACCTTTCTTCAGATTGCATTGCTTGCTTTGAACTTGTTTTCACAACTTTCAGACCAGACATGTTGTTTAATCTGCTCAGTTGCTGATGAGAGCTCATGCAAACTTCAGACCTCATCTGCACAGCTGTCCCCGTAACTTTATTAATTTGTTGCTGAGAATTGGTACTAACTTCTGATCTCGTTTGCGTAGCTGTAACTATTCCTTTAGCTTTCTTTGTTACGCTCGAGAAGTCAGAGCGGCTCTGAGAATTCGACGAATAATGCATCGTCGAGTCGTCATCACTAAATTCTGGCAAGTCTTGCGTTGCGATCAAATCTTTAGGTTTTTTGAAGGTAGAAAAATGACCGAATGCTTCATCGGAAGGTCTTTTTATTGTCTGGTTTAAAGCATGAGGAGAAATTTTTAATTTTCCTATCGTAGGTTTTTGTGGACTACATCTAGGTGGAACGACCTTTCGCACTGCAGATGTGCTAGGCGTAGGAAGTCTCGGTCGATTGAACGCGGACCGCACCGGTACTAGTTGATTGGGTGGTCTTACGATGGTTGCGTTTGGCGTCCTTGCAACAGGTACAGCATTTCTAATCTTAGTCCCGATCGTCGGTGATACGTGTCTTATTGCTGTACCCTGTAATTCTCTGCCAGGCTGTTTGTTTATAATTTTTGTTGGAAGCCTAGTTATAGGTTTCGGTGTATTTTGACATGTGGATTGCATTACTTCGTTTGAAGATGAATTAACTGTCCTTATAGTTTTTGTCACAGTTGTTGTGATTTCCTCAATAACAGTTTGAGATTGAAATCTTTTAACAGTATTAACAGTTTTAACAGTGTTGACTTGATTTGATGCTGCATTAACTTTTTGATTGAGTGAAGTTTGATTCGATGATCCAATTGTTTGCTGTACGTTTTTACTTACGGGCTGTTCATTTTGCGTAACATTTGGTCTGTATGGCTTTAAGGCCATTTCATGTGTATTACCACTCGGATCTTCTGGCACTTCCTTATTAGAAGCAGGATCGGTCACTTGTTCTGCATTCTTTGTATTTATTGATTTTATTGTAAGCGCTTTATTTAAACTTTTTAAATTATTTAAGCTGGGCAAAGTCTTTTTCAAAACTGGTGCTTCAGTTTTCTTAACTGTGTTCATTTTAATATGGTTTTCAAAATCTGGTAAATCATCATCAAATTCTTCATGATTATCCTCGTTTTCACTATTTGATGCATTTGGAGATTCAATTACAGCGTTTGGGTGGTGATCGTTTAAATCTCCGTCACTCATATAGTCTTCGTTTACTTCTGTAATTTTTACTCTACCTATATTTTCACTATCTGAACCGCTTCCATGCTGTTCGTCTTCATAATCTTCCAAGGCTTTGTTATAAATGTTAGGTGGATAATTACTAGATTTAACAGTTATATTGCCTAAGGTTTTTAACTTATTTTGTAAATTTATGCTTTTTTGAATTGCTTTTGACTGTTTAATTTGTGTGTAACTTTCACAGTAAGAATCTGACCGCATGCCACTGGTTTGAACGTTATTTTTAACAGTACTAGGAATAGTTTTGGTTTCACTTGATTTGACTGTTATATTTTTTGACAGATTTTTTAAAACATCCGTAGAAACAGCACCACTTGGTTTCACTTCAGAGCCATTGTTGAGAGCATCTTCTTGAATCTCATCATCAGAATCATCAATATTAAATACTTCTATTTCTTCATCTATAGCTTTGCTCATTGTTTTTGTTTGTAGTCCTTTAACTTGAGGGACAAAACTTTTATATGGTTTTACACTGGTCGCGTGTTGATGCACAGCTTTCGCCACGTTCATTGGTTTTGCTGTTAGGTTTGGAAGTCGTTTTAAAATATCAAAATTGCGTGCTTCAGGACTGTCAACCTTTCTTTCTTTGTGCTCTTTCGTAGTCTGTTGTTCTGTGGCGAAAGCATTTGACCCTTTAGTATTATGTTTTTTCAATAAATACATATCACAAATAGACTGCGATAATGGTACTAATTCTAGCTTTACTTCTTTCATTTTCATCATACTTTTATTTGTATTTGTATGATCAGTTTTGTTTTCTAAAGTGAAATTATCACTGTCCAGGCCCTCGGCGTTACAGTCAGGGTCAGCTTGTATAGCGGGTAGTGTAGTTGAAGGTGTCTGCATTGGTTTCTTAAGAGTTATTTGACCACAAGACTGCAAAAGCTTATTTAAAGGGTTATTTTGTACTGAACGAATGTTTTTTGATAATGTATATTCATCGTGAGCTGCAGCGTTGTATTCCTTTGTTTTTGTTTCTTCATTTATATTAGATTTAGTAGTGTCTTTCCCTTGATTCGCTAATGGTTTGACTGTAATGAGGTGGCTCAAATGCTTTAACGCACTTAATGGCGTTTTATTACCATAGCTAGTTTCAATATCTTTATTATTACTATAAATATGTGTTTGATCATTTACCTCTTCGTTCTCTTCCTTGTTAGGATGATTTTCCATTATAGGTGTTGTTTTCTCTGGCGATTTTAAAGGCTTTTCATAACTAAAGTTCGAAAGTCTGTTATTATCCGCCGGATTACTATTGTCTTCATAGTTGGACACTTTATCATTAGTTTCACTAAACTCCGACGAATACTGCTTGTCTAACGTTATGTCTTTTTCGTTAAAATCAAGACTCCTAGGTATATCATCATGATTTTCATTTCTGATTTCATTAACACTGTCAGATGTTTCGGAATACGCAAGTGTACAACTACTTAATGGCGTTTCTGGTATATTTGAATTGGAATCACCCTGGTAATTTTTGACATCTGTGTCTGGAGTTAAGCTATTTTGCACAGTTTGATCGTCAATGGCATTTGATAAGACGTCCGTGTCGTCGTTTTCGCCACCAGAGCTTTGCGAAGCAGATTTCTTAACAATTTTTATTTGGCTATTTCCTTGGTTCAACAATTTAGATAGAATATCATCTGAAGATTTTTGTAACATATTTGATTTATTTTTGACATTGCTGCTGATCAGTTGTTTAGCTTTAGTAATGTTTAAATTTGTTACAGAAGTATTATTTTTGGGTTTAGTTTTCACAACAATACCTTGCTTTTTCAATTTCGCTATATCTGCATTTACCATTTTGGCTTCGTTTCTGTTTTGGGTTTTACCTTTAACTTTTTTTAAAACCACTTGCGTGGGTACTTCTTCTATGCCCTGCACATCCCCAAGACCATCCCCAAAGACATCTTTATTCATATTCAGAAATTCATCAAGTGTAATTGAAGCTTTCTTTGATTTTTTATGTTTCTTATGTTTTTTATGTTTAACCTTTTCCATAGAAACATTGTCACTCTGATCACCCATAACTAGTTGAAGAAAGTTATTCTGTAAGCAGAGAGAAAAACAATAATACTAATATTGTGTATTCAATAATGATGGTGATATTAACTAGTGGAACTTTGACCAATTACAATCAACTGGGAAAAATACAAGAAATTACTCACAATTCCATCTGAATTGATATTATCCTCCTTTGGCAGTATTGCAGAATCTTCTTCCTCAACATTTTCCATTATAGGTGCAACTGTTTCTAGTGAAAATTCTGTGATGTGGGCTGCACTGTAAAGCAAGAAAGAACAATGGAATATTTTCGATTGGGAAAACAGAAGTTGTTACCAATATGAGACTGTGAACAAATATAACATAACAGTGCTAATTCTTCTCTATACAACTCCCGATACTATCCTGTTCTATAGAGGGCATATTGAAAAGGCCAAAACTTTAATATGTGTCAATTTAATTTGGTTTATAAATTTGTGAACAGCAGAATCAGCACCATTTTTTATGTTATTATTGGATACCATCAGTTTATTTAATAACTCATACTGAATGGCATAACTAGTTATTTTTGTCTTGACAATTCAAATAACTTGTTTTATTTATAATATGTTTGTTTTAATAGATTTTATTAGTACAAGCATGTTAGGTGTGGCCATTGTTTTTTGGAATGCAATAGTTTATAAAAAGTCTAGTTAGAGTGCATGGGCCATAATCAAAAGCAGTGTTTTAATTCCGAAAATTTAAATGCTTATTTGTTATTTTAAATGTACTGTTGTTATTCTTTGGTAGACATTTAAAAATTATAGATGGAAGTTCATTTGCATATGTGCAGTGTGATTTGCCTGAAGCAAAGGCGAGTGGAACAGAAAGAATAAGATTATTTCTCAGAAATCCACAAGTTCTATTCACTGCCCACAAGGCTCTTAATTTGTTGTGGCTGCAGCACCACAGTGCCTTGCATTGCTATATGAAGAACATTAATTATGTATAAAATATGGTACTTACAGCTCATTTTTTTCACTATACAAGTCTTCGGATGAATGGAATGTAAGATGTATTTCATATGCATCAAGGTGATAGAATATTGCATCACACAGGGGGCATCTTAATACTTCATTTGGGCTTTGGTTTTCATCGCAGTGATCATCACCTATGTGTTTCTAAAACCAGATAAATAGTGAAACTTTTATTTGAAGTCACATTATAAATTTCTATGTAAAGTGTTTGTAAAGTGTAAAAAAAATTGCTTACATGTAAATTGACTTTGTTGTGGAATTCTTCTCCACAAAATGAACAATAGTAAATTTGTAGCATTTCCTGAAACAATTATAGGGTTTTTTAAGAATAGGTATATAAAATTAATAATTCACTACTTTATTATACACCACGCTTCTATTATCGTCGAACATCGACAGACCCATTAATCTATCTGATCTACAATAACTCAATTCAAAATAATTGAAGATTACTACCCCAATCATTTTCTGCATTTATTGGGAATGAGTTGATCAAAATAGGTACCTTTTTTAACTTTTTTTTCTGCTGCATGAAACAAAAGCAATTTGAATTGATATTGCTGCCTCAACACGCTGCTGACTTAGAGAGTAGGATGCTTCATTAAAATAAAACCTTTCATTCCATCCTTTCATTAAATTTACTTTATACTGATTAACTCACAATTGTATGAGGGAAAAGATATTTTAAACTAAAAAATCCAGGATTCTCATGGCTTCTCTGATCAGGAACTAATAAATTCTGATATTTTTTTTTTATATTTGTTTTTTATTTTAAAAAAATTACATAAGTTTTTATGATATACAGTCAAACCTGGATAAGCGAGAGTTCAAGGGAGCAGAATCTTATTCTCGCTTATAGAGGTTTTTCACTAACCCGAGTATCTCGCTAATGCAGGTACATGGGTAGCGTTTCTCTCTTATAGAGGTACGCAGTAATAACAAGACATATATTCTTGAACTTATTTACATTTAAAAAATCCGTCAATTTCGTTTGGGTGTCTGTTTTTGTATTTTGAATGTTTTTCTCTAACTCATAAATTTTGTCGAATATTGCTTGCTCGACTGTCGCTTATAGAGGTATAGATAAGTAGCAGTCTCACTTACGGAGGTCCATGAAGGAAAAACGACTCTCTCTTACAAAGGTTTCTGTTTCT